>NW_024497629.1:4064382-5264382 GCF_017590055.1 Onychostruthus taczanowskii
CCCCCCCAAAAAAAAAAAACCACCCAAAAAACCACCAGGATTTCTGCAGGAGACTGATTGAATTCCTGAACATGTCACTTCAACACACTTATTGGCTTAGAAATGATGACAATGTCCCCTTGCTAGTAGTGAGGTAAGTGGCAGAAAGCAGCCAGTACTCTTATCAACTCCCTTGAGGAGTTTGGGGAGTGAAAAAGAAGAAAAATCATCTTTTGTCTTGCACATAGACCAACTATGATATGTAATCACAGAAATAAAGAGCCCACAAACAGCCAGTCTTTGTCAGCTGTCTAATTATAGCTACAGCCAACTAAATAGTCAGCAACATGCAGTCCTCATTAAATCAGCTGTGAGCAGAAACTGCTGTTAGGGTCCAGAGAAGCCAGGATAGTGAGAGGCTGGACAGAAGTCATGCAGGGAAAATGATTTGAGGAGAGGAATGGCTCTGTGGTCCCCTGGCTTTGGAGATTGAGGAACTGAAATGCTAATATTAAGAGGACGTGACTCTTTTTTTTCAGAAATTCAGTGTGTGTGACCCAGAGATGTTGAGGATGATTATTCAGCTGCTCTCTGAGATACTTTTGAAGAACTTTTTTGCTGAAAACTTCCCTTTCAATCTTTTAATGACTGAGTTTTCCTTTGCTTTATCCTCATTTGTGTTGTTTTAACACTGGTAGGGGATGAGGTTGCTACTCTTGTCAAAACACAGAAAAAAAATTCTGATAAATAAACAAGTCTTCTCTGCTTTTATTACAAAAGAATACTGGTTGTGTGTGGGCAGCTGTGATCAGAGTAACAGCACTGAAAACATAAGATAAACACATGAAAAAGCTGGTTACAATGCCCAGGAGGTGTCCAGGTGACAATATTAATAGGAGGACCCAGAGACTCTTTGAAAAACCTTGAAATCTAAGTTACAGAACACTTTCATAGCTATTTTTAAAACATGAACAGTACATTAGCTTTTCTTTCTTTCCATGTGTCCATTCTCTCTTAGGATTCTCTGGATTAGGATCTTAGGATTTCTCAGGACAAAATCCCTTCCTGAGCTCTTGCTATGATCATTTGTTGTCTGCTTATTTTCTGAGGTGCACACCAGAGCCTCAGGGTGTATTAATGGTTTGATTCAGTAGCAATAGCTCAATGATAGGGGAATATACAAGATTGGCTTTTTCCACCTGAAGCATGATTCTCTAGTGAATCATGAGTTCAAAAAGGGATGAGGTCTTCCTCATAAAAAAAATCAAACGCCTCATGGTCTTGGGGATATTTAAATGCAACCTGGAAAATCCCCTGGATTTTTCTATCAGCAGCAGCAGCAGAGTTTGTGCACCCAGAGCCCTCTGGGAGCTGTGCAGCCAGAGCTGGGGGCACAGGAAAGATGCTGCCAGGTGGAGAAGGGAAACGAGCTCCTCTCTGGTCCCCCCTCCCTCACCTCCACCTCCCTCCTGGCTCTGCTGGGTCAACAGTGAGGAGTGAAGGGAAGGGCTCCATCTGCTGCCATCTTTTCTTTTTCATTATGAGCCTGGCAAACATTGCTTCTATACAAAAATGCTTTCAGCTTAAGACTGACCCCCTCAGCACACACCTCTAGCAGAGGGCTGGTATATACAAGCCCATCACTCACAGCTAAAGGGCATCCACGGCAGCCTTTAGGCCTAGAAAGGCACGGATGCACAAAATGGAAGACACGTTACTGATGATTTGCTTCTATTTCTTCTCAAAGACCAGTGTAAAGGAGTTTAAGGTCTGAATTCATTCTTAGCCATGCACTGAAGTTGACAGAGTTAGATCAGAACTGTGTTTGGCAGGATTTCCATATCCTGCAATTCAACATGGAATATGTAATCATCTGACAGAAGGTTCAGTATGTTTAGTTGTATAACTGTTAGAACAGATAAAGGATCAGCCAGGCAAACAGTGAAATATGAAAACGGTTCTCGTAAAAACATCCCAGCCTTGGGGCAAGCATCTGCCAAAACTACTCCGTGGTGACATGAATGGACACAGCGTTTAACTACTCTCCAAGAGGAGAGAGGATTACAAGGAGGTGGGGAAAGCAGAAGAAGCCAGAGCAAGCCTGCCAACAATAGCAGGTTGCAATACTTAATCTCAGTGCTTGTGCCAATGAGCTTCGAATCTGCTGTTGTTTTTATGAGGAAAAATGCAGAAAAGACTAATCTGTGTATTTATGTCTGTCTGGAAATGTTATAAGTGCCGTGTGGTCATTTTGATTCCAGAACCAATGGGGTCGGTATTCCCAGGATGGGGAGACTTGGACAGAATGCCAGAACTCAGCCACTACACGTGGGACTGCAAGAAGAGAGAGTGAGTAAATGGAGAGATTCAGCAAAGTGGAAAACAAACCACGAACTCTACCCACACTTCCAAATAATCAAATTTTTTGGGGCTGTTTCAGCTCAGGGTTACAGCTTGTATGCCCTTGAGAAGTTCTAGAATATGGTCTTCAGTCCTCTCAAATAACAAAGTCACCTAAATTGCTCATTTGTTTTCCACTGTGAATATAACTGTTATTTTGCAGGAGTTTATGCTGGTGAGGCGAGATAGAGTGAGCATCCTGTGTGCTGCAAGCTCCAATGAACACAGGCAAGTGCAATAGAGGGGCAGTGCTTGCCTTCCAATGACAACATTTTCCTGTGTTCACCAGTATAATGTTTCACAGAACAAGGGCATGTGGCTTATTATCTACTTGTCTGTCCATTCTCAGTGGAAACAGAGCATTTCTTGACAAAATAGATTGGGTTTTAATTGGTGGCTACTCTGTTTTGATTTTTGGTTCCATGTAATTCTTTTGACAGTGGCAGCAGAAGTTGTCAATACAGCACTGACTTTTTGTGGGCACTAGGGTCTGTGTGCAGGTGACAGGCACATCACAAAGGTTATTGATCAGTATTGGTACAGGGCAGGCTTAACATAGCAGAAATTTGTGTCCTTTATGGTTACCACTGTGGTTACCACAGGCTGCCGGGGGGCTTTGGGGTCAGGTTTTGTTACTGGTGACAGGGCAAGGAGGAAGCAGGCTTTCCATGGATTGTTTGAAAGATTTGCAGAAGTGGATTTGGATTCACTGGGCATTCCCTGAGGAGGGTGGAGGAATAACACAGATGATTTGCTGCTACTTCATACTACTCTTTGGTTACACAAAAGCCTAATACACTGATCTGTCTTTCCTATCTGATCCTGCCATGGTAGTCTCCATGCTGTCTAAGGGTTTGTTTGATAATGTGTCTCTGGTGATTTGTGCAGTTTTGCTTTAATCCAGCTAAAGCTTAGCTCTGTTTGACTGGTAAAAGACAGTGACACGTAGGAGTAGAGCTTCTTTGGCTTTCTTTGTTGGGTAGGACAGATACTTGGCAGCTGAGTTTCCCAGGGACCTAGGGATTAAAGTGAACCTTGAGTTTCTTTCTTACTTGAAAGTCTCCATCACTCCAAATTTAACATTTTTCTTCTATATAGGCTGTAAACTACTGCAGGGAAGAAACGTTTTCCAGATGACCCTGCTCCATAAATGGTGTTGTAGGATGTCAATTAACTGTGATGGGTGTTGCACATCTCTAGAGTACTCACGAGATCTCTTTTGACAATGAAGTGTCATTTTGGAGATAAATGAAACATGTGTGGACAGGTAAGAAGTTGAAAATTAGCAAAATCCTTGTCTAAAATTGATTTATGTGAGCTTCAGGAACAATTTCTTGGTGAACTGGGCTAAACTTAGGCTAGCCTGAGCCTAAAAGGGTTTGCTTCTGTAAAAACTTTTATCTTTCAATGTCTCTGTATCTGTTAACATTCTTATAGTTTTTCTAAGGAATGGAAAGAGAATTTCCTTCACAATGGTGTCATATTTTGATGTTCACCGAAGTTTATGACCTTCCAGATCAAAATCTGAATGTCTAACATGATAGCCTTACACAGCATAAATGAGAAGCTGCTGTGCAAATGGGACTTTCAGCTGAGGTGGAAGACTGAACCATTTCCTTTCAAAAAGGAGATAACAAGGAAAACGGATGTTCAGCAATGTGGGTACTTCAAATACAGATCCCCACATGCCTTGCTGTAATTTGTCTTGATAATTCTGTGGAAACCAATTTTTCCTCCTGTTTTCCTGGATCAGATCTCTCAAAGATATGAGATGGAGACGAGGAGAAACTGTCCTTCAGATTGAAAAAAACCCAACCCTGATCAAGCAGCAAATAAATAAACTTTGGGTAGTCAGACACCATTGCTGCATACCTAAATCTGTAATATCATATGAACTTTATCAGAGGGGTTGGAACGTTTACACCAGTGTTGTGGCCAAATTTCTCCTGGGCGAATTGTCATCCATCTTCCTAAATCCTTTTGGCAGTCTCTACTGGAGAAAGAAAAAGGGTTTGCCATGTGCTGAGGCCATGGACTGCACTTAGGTCCGGGCTCATGCCCTGTTCCCATGCATGGTCCCTGTCTGAAAAGGGCAACATTGACATGTGCTGCAGGCCAGTGGCCCACTGGGATGATAACTCGGGTTGGGAGATCAGGGAATGAATTCCAGAGCGGCTCAGAGCCCCTTTGGTGAGGTGGGCCTGAGCAGACGAGTGTGTTCCTCACGCCCTGCTCCAGACACCTGTGTGCTGCTTCTGTAACAGCTCCAAGCCTCGCTGCCTTTGATCCAGAGAGGCAATTGCCTTTCCCTGGCATTGTGGGTGGGTGAAATGACTCTTGCAAGCACGTAGCACAAATGAGTTGTACGAGTGCCATAGTACACGGGAGAAATGTGAGTCATAAATCATCGTTAACATCTGCTGGAAAACATATTTGTGCCCCAACGCAGTACCCATGATTGGTGTTATTTGGTATGTTTGGGACACAGATCCATAAAGATTGAGACTAATGGCTGCTTTAACAGGCATGTCAGTTTGGCCTTAATGAATTTGTTAATATCAAGCAACTTTCTCCCCCCAAACAATGGTGTTGGTAATTCACAAGCTGTTATTCTTGGAGCCCCACTCTAACAAAAGCCAGCCTCTCTGTCTGAATGTTGCTGCTTTCATATTTTATTGCAGAAATTACACAAAAATATTTGGCTTGTCTAACGAGGGCTTGACAATATAGTATATATTGCTGAAAATGTGTCATCACATTATTCCTACAAAAACAAACTTTTGTGTTTTTTTTCCTTGTCCATTGGCATTTTGCTAGTTCAAACTGGGGAACACGGGATGTCTGTGTAACTTGTCTAATAATACAAAACAAATGATATGGGTGTAATGCTGGTATTGTCTTGGCTACATAAATTGCTTCTTTGCACTTACACTTGTTTTCCTCCTTTTTTACATCTATAGGTTTAGACTGCTCATGGCATCTGGAGTTTCAAAGGCTTTAGGAACACGCGTTTTGTCCTCCCTGAATGTCCTTATTAATCCATGTTCTTATGTGCTAGATCATGCAATTTGTTTTGCAGGAGGCCTTTAGGGCCAGGAAAGCTTATTGTGGTTATCTAATCTGACCTATTTCATTATGGAGGTCACTGAATAGCCCCCTCAGGATTTCCTGCAGCTGGGAGAGAGAGTACTTGAAGAGAGTTTTCCATTGTAATCAGAGATGGCTGAAGGCTTTTTGGCAGTGTAGGAAAAAATTTCTTTTCAGGGCAGCAGCAGGACGGGTTGTGAGAGTAGAAGGGCTGGAAGGGGCCAGGAGATTTCAGGAGATGGGGATGAGAATGCTGGGATAGGTCAGCAGAACTCAGTAGGCAAGTGTGAGATTAGCAAGCTTTTGGAGACCATGTGTGTCAAACAGGTTCAGGAAATATCACAGACAACTGCAGAGAAGATATGGAGGTGATTAAGCTTATTTTTTGGAAGGTGTGTGTTTCAGGAGGAGGTCACAGGGCCAGGCAGTTTAAAATGGAAGCTTTACATGCTGAAGATGGAGAAGAAAAGTCATGGATTCCAGAGAGGGAATAGAAGTGATGAAACTGTTGAGAGAGGTATGAGTGGAGGGCAGGAGGGATTTGAGAGACATGGGTAGTTTGAGGGAACTGTCATTTGAAGCAGGGATCCTCACCTGATCAAACCTTTCCCCTCTGGATTTACAGAGGAGCTACTTCAGATACTTCCTATACTTCAGAGGAGAGTGAGCCCCACAGCCTGAGCCCCAGCTGAGCCCCTGAGGGAAGCAACACCTCCTGATTTGTGCTGCTCCTATTTGTCCTCTCATGCATCAGGGGACAAACACAAATGGATGGGAAGAAGGCTACATGCAGGCAAGGCTCTTGAGGGGGGACACCTGGGGAACAGTTCTTTCTGCTGCCAGGGGTAGCAGGAGGCACCATAAGCTGCTGCCCACTCCACCTGTGCCCTGCCACTATTCCCAGCCCTTCCCTTGGGGCAGGATCAGGGCATGACCTTGGCATCAAGATGTGCTGTGGCTCAGAGGGGTCCTTCACCTCCTTTCTGGCATTGCACAAGAAGGAGCTTGTGGATCTCCCTTCCCACTGCTCTGGGCTCAGCTCTTCTCACCTGTGCTGTGATTTGGCTCTGATCTTATACACAAGTGGTGGAGAGTCTACCAAGGCTCTTAGTAAGTCGTTTCATGGAGTGATGCAAAAACCATGCACCTCTTTACTGCTTTGAATCTATCCACCATCAGAAGCATGGGAGAAAAAGAAACAGAGCAGAAGAGAAACGCACATTTTGCAAGGCTGGTCAACAGTTTGAGAAAAAGGAATAGCAAAGACAGCTTTTGTCTAGGTGCAAAGTTAGAAACATAGGGCAGAAGGAAAGAGAAGAAGCCAACATGAATTGGATTAGGCAGCTAATGAAGGATTGAAGCAATACATTATATTGCTACTGTGGAGGAAAACAAATACTTTCCCCCCAGAGATGAGAGATGAGGAAAGAAGTGGATATTTGTTCAGTGCAGAGTGCAAAAAGCTAGTGGTTGTCGTGTCAGAATACAGTATCATTGGCTCTGTGAGGAGGAAAGTGTGGAAGAGTTAAGACTTCCAAACCTGAACTGAAGATTTACAAACTCCTCCTACAAAATGAATGCAGAATTTTCCTTTGATAAACAGAATTTGTCAAATACCATATCTTTTGTGTCCTGTTTGGTATTCCCTCTCTGACAGTGCCCAGATCTGATTTGTCAGAGGCAGACAGTGTGTTTTGTGTAACACACAAACAGGGAGTAGCTCAGTCTTATGGAGGGGGATCAGGCCACACATGGATGCCTAAGTCCCATTTTGTTTTCCTGACAACCTCTAATCCAGCCTTGGGCTGTGTACCCTCTCTTTTTTCAGTAGACACACTACATAACCTATGGCTGGAAGCAAAGTTAGTGCACTGAGGACTTTCTGAAAGGCTGTTCATTTCATGTCATAAAGGAAACCCCACAGAATAAGGGGGCAAAAAGAGACCATAAAACTAGACAATATTGTTCCTGGCTGGATGCTAGCTTAAGTGAGCCAGAGAAAAAGGATATAACCTAAGAAGCAGGGCAGAATAAAATAGGATGCTCCTGTGTCTGCTTACCTAGTTTATTATCATAGAATTATAGAATAATCTGAGTTGGAAAAGACCCCCAAGAATCACTGAGTCCAACTCCTGGGCCTCCTGTGTTCTTGAGGACAACCTCAAGAACCACCATGTGCCTGAGAGGTTGTCCAAATTCTTCTTGAGCTCTGTCAGGCTTGGTGCTGTGGCCACTTCATGGGGACCCTGTTCCAGTGCTCAACAACCCTCTAGCATAAGAATTTTATTCTAATATTCAGCCTAAACCTCCCCTGACACAACTTCAGGCCATTCTCTGAGGTCTTGTCACTGTCACCACAGAGAAGAGATCAGTGCCTAATCCTGCACTTCTCCTCAGAAGGAAGATGTAGACTGTGATTAGGTCTCTTCTTTTACTCCTCCCTGTTACTAACAGAGAAATACAGACATGCCATGTTCTAAATTGAAAGGAAAATCAAAATGGCTTTTTTGAGAACTGATCCAGGTCCTGGGAGAATATTTGCCTAGGTTCATCTCTCAGAAAACTGCTGCTGGTGGCAGTGTTTTTATTTCAGTGACTGAAGGAAAGGCGTGTTATGGACAAATCTGGTCATTGCTGGTGAGGAATGGGGGTCAAGGCAGCTGTTCCAGGTGTCCGTGGGGCTAGTACACATCTGGATGCACTAGGTGGCAGGATCTGTCTGCAGCAGTGAAACATGCTGTGGGAATGCTGTTTGCACTGGACAGAGAGCAGGTGGAGAGCATATTTCCTCAGAGATGCCAAAAACGAGTCCAAAAGATCTCTATCTAAAGATGGTATGCAATTCATTACCAAATGCAAAACAGTCTGCTTCAGCATAGCTCACTGATGAGCAAGAGATTTACATTTTGTTGACTGAAAATGAAAAAGGGGAGTTTTACTATCAAAATATCTATAAGCCTTGTCTTCAGGTAGAGAGAGAACACCATGGGAAACAGCTCAGTGCCCTCTTCCTCTACCTGTTTGATATTTAATAAATTAAAAACTGAATTGCTCGTTACATCTTGGGCAGACAGGGATTCATGTCTGCTCTTATATCCTGCTCTTGGTCTGACAGAATCATAACTTGATTCTTGCCTGGAAACTGTGCTCAAGAGCAGCAAACAGCAGGTGTGTGAGAAGACCTGAGGTGTTCTCCAGTGAAAGCCTTTTTTGAGAAGCCTTGGTCCAGGGAATGGCTCTCTGTGCAGAGAGGTTTATTAGAGGTGCTGGTAGCAGCTGTGGTGGCAAAGATATGAGCAAAAGAAGAAATCATACCCTTGCTTCTGTGGAGGGGGATATTGAGTTGATGTGATTTGGCTGAAATTACGTGGAAAGTTAATAACAGGGCCAAGACTGGTGCCAAATGAGCTCCCTGGAGCCCCGAATTTGGACGTGCAGCTGTGTCTGGCGTGAAAGCAGGTGTTAGCTGCTTTCTGAGTTATGGGCTAAAGATGTTCTTGTTTGACAAAAAGAAGATAAAGCTTGGGAATAGCAAAAAACCTGACCACAATATTGGAATGTTGTCACCCTGAAAGTGTAGTTTGGTGGAGACAGGTCCTGATTTTCTCCACTGTGGAGCATGTGGGTTTCAGCCTGTTCTCTGCAGATTCCAGCACATTAAATATGTTTCCTAGATGAGATCCATGGGATCTCTGCTGGGAAAGATCTCCTAATCACAAAAACTTGAAAACTGTTAGTGTGGTTATATACTTCTTGCTTTGTACTTCAGAGGCATAAACATAAAAGACAAGCCCACACCCAAAGGGGAACCCTCATGCTCCTCTGTCCCTGTGAGGGATTCTGAAATGTCTTTTTTTTTTTTTTTTTTTTTTTTTCAGACTAACAGCATGAATACAACTTGGCATTTTCAATTTTAAGCAATGACTAAATGAACTTAAGGTCATGCCTTCATATGGAAGTCAGTTGTTTTGGCTCCTCTCTGACAAGCAAATAGTGAAAACCAGGTGGTGGACAAGACTCTGACGTACTGTACCTTTATGTGTCCTTCTGAAGAATGCATCAATGATAAGGCAATACAGTTTCTTTTCCCCCTGATTTGCAGAGTATGCTTTTATTTTGTGCAGATTGCTGTGCATATTGGCTCATTTTTTCCTATGGCAGCCTCTGGTCAATTGGTCATGTTGCACATAATTAATTTTGACGATCATCATCTGATCCCTCTTCCCACATCACTTGCTGCTTATACCACTGTAATTACAGCCCTTGCTTAACTTCTTCTGATTTACAAAATGTTGAAAGAAAGTATCATTTTGCCTTCAAGATCCATCCAGACCAAAACCTATGTTTGATTTGATATACTTGGACTGACAAATAAAACCAGAGGTAAGAAAAATAAACCTGTGGATTCTTTGCCAGGTAGAGCAAGGAGGAAAGTAAAGCTGCCCTGTTCCCTGCTTTCCTTTCCTTGTGACTGAAAAGTAAACTGGCAGAAGGAAGCATCCTATGGCATACAGTCAATGGGGCAATTTCATTGCCCTGTCTGTACTTGGGGACCATGGAAAGGGATATCAGCTTCCTGGGGTGATGTGGAGCCAGCTGTGGTGTTTGGTTTTGATGGGGAATAGAGCAGAGAACACACTCCTGGTTGTCCTTGGATTGTGCAGCTAGAGCATGGGGCTGCTGCTTCCCCCTCAGGTCTGACTCCCTGTGGAGCATCTCCAGCATCGGCCAAGGACCCCCTGGGCTGGCAGAAAACGGGGACCACGCAGCTGCCTCAGGTCCCACCCTGAGTGCTTCCAGTGCAGTGAGATTTTACTGCTTGGAGGCCATAAAGTGCATCATCAAAAGCTGGAAAAAATTTAGGCAACCTTTCAGAGCAAGGGCATGAAAATCCTCCTAAGCCAAATAGCTGCATTTCAACTGTGTGCAACCACTTGTGTATTAATTCTACCCCTCTGGCTTTTTCACCACTTCACCAGATCCTCCTATCCTCCTTTCATTGGCAATTATCCCCTCTCTCCTCTCTGCTTACCCCAGTTACTCATGCTTCCTTTTCTTCTGTTGGCTGATTCCACTTTCCTCTCCTCCTCCTGCCCTTGTTTTTTCTTCCCATCTTTCCTCTCTGGTGCTTTACCAAGATCATCTGCCAGTTAGAGTGCTCTCTTACATTAGCTAAACCCAAGACTTATTCTGCCTCCTTCCAGCAGACAAACCTGGAAGAGGCCAAGGCAAGATCAGGAATAGCAATCCAAATGCACCAGCAAAACACAAAGCTGGCACATATGGGTCAGTGAATATCACTTTGGGCACAGGAACAAGAGAGCACTGGTAATCATGGGAAATAGTGGTTTTGGCAGTCTAGGGGAATGACATCTAGTTAGGACTTTCCAGGTGCAGCTTCATTTCCATTTCTAAAAAAAAAAGGCACTGAGAAGGGAACATGAATAGCTTAGGATGAAGCATGTCTGTCTGTGAGGGGACAAGCAGGATTTCTAGGCCAAGTTTATGATGGTCTATCTAGTTTGAGAAGTGGTCTGCAGCCCCAGGAGTGGCCTGAACTGGTATCCAAGTACAGCAGGTGGACTTTCCTGTTATAAACACTTATTTGTTTCCAAGAATGGTTCCACCAGACACCAGTCAGCCTTGACTAGGCTGAGTTCACTCAGCAAGTACCTCAACTCGATCACTTGTTTTTGGTTTGTCTGGAGAAAAAAAAAAAAAAAGGAAATGAGAGAAAAAGAAATCCCAGGAAAAGTGAACATTTCTGAGAATGATGGTTGTTTGCTGTTTCGCTTCAATTTTATATGAACTATTTGGGTTGGCTATAGCAGAGCTGCCAGGTGGCTAAACATGCCGAGTGAGTGTGGTCAGTGCTTGGGACACGCACTGTGCTCAAGGCATCCAAAAAATTACTCTTGACCTTCATTTAGTCTGCCAATCACTGCAGGCTGCCCTTACATCAGATTTTCTCACTAGCCAGTAACAGATTCATAGAAATTAGGGATGGAAAAGACCTGTTAGGTCACACAGTCCACTTCCCCCCTTTCCTTCTCTCCGCCCCCCGAAGGTCAGCCCAGGGCTGTTCCCTACAGTGTATTTTCTAGTGCTTTGTCCAGTCTTATTTGAAATGACTCAAGTGGTGGGGCTGCCAGCATTTCCCTCTGGGAGCCTATTCCACAGTCTAATGGGCTTCACTGTTAATTTTTTCCTGATTTCCAGCCTAAAATATCCCTTTACTGGTTTTGTCTCATTACCCACTTGCACCACCCTCCACAGTTCCTCTCCTTCCTCCTCATTAGCAGCGCTAACATTCTGAGAAATCACCAGTTAGCTGAGAATTTAAAACTGTTTTGCAAAAGTAGGCACTAGTGCTTCCTTTAGAGCCACTGCAAAGAGAAGTTAAGGAGCTGGGAGAGAAAGTGAGCAATGACTAGAACCAGACACAAACCTCACATCTTGTAGCTCATTTCATGGCCTTGGTAGATGAAAGCCTGTTCTCACCTCTCCAGTCAAATTTACACACAGTGAATTGAAAATGAGCAGGCAAGAGAAGGTTTTGATATTGATCACAGCAATCCCTTGACACTTCAGTTTATTGAAGTGGTGACTGGGAAGAAGGTTCACAGTCTTTTTCTATTCCATCACCTTCTCCCAAAAAGATGTCTTATTGATGTTTGGACTTAGCAATATCCAGAGCTTTTTTTTTGGAATAGGATGAGGCAGGTTGCCAGTGTTTTCTGACTAGATAATGTCTCAACCCAAATTTCTGGGTGTAAACAGATACCATAGTAGACTGTCTGTAGCTCCAAGCTTCACAGCTGGGCCTTGTCTCTGATGATACATTGAACTAAAATCCCAGCCCCAAACCGGGACAGTATCAGATAGGGATTTTGAGCCTTGAGCCTCTGTCTGGTCAAAGAAGAGATGCATTCTCATTTACCCTTCATCAAGTGTTTTCAAAACCACTCTGACATTTTAGATCAGGTCTTATTTCCTGGGAGACCTTTGCAAAGGTGTTTGCTAATCTGTGATAATGTGATCCTAGCTTTATCTTAGTGCTTGTTGGTGCTCTTTGAAGCAATTGGGCATGGCGGGAGCCCAACCTGTGAGGTCCCTTGAGGACTGGGCCCTCAGAAACCAGAGATGGAAGAGACCTACAGGATTACTCATCCTGCTCATTCCCCCGCCAATACAAGCCTGTTCCCCACGGTACATTTTCCAGGGCTGTGTCCAGACTGATCTTATTTTTAAATGATTCATATGATAGGGTTTCCTCCAGTTCCATTGGTGACTGGATGGTTGCCAGAATGTTTCCCCCCCCCCGTGCCTTTCTTTGACTTTGCCTCTTTGGATTCATCCAGAATTTTGAGGTCTGCAATTTGTACTGAACATAAACTGGCAGGGAGTAACTGCAGAGAAAATTTTGACTTTTTCCTTGAGGATAACCTTGAGGTTTCTTGAGGCAAACAAATCTCTGACAGAAGCCAAGAAAAGTGTTGTTTCAGAGAGCCTGGGCTGCTGGTGAAAGCTGCTTGTGAAGGACAGATGTGGGTTGGTTTGAAAGCACCTCTCCAAGCCTTCAGGCTGACATCAGTGGTACCACTGACGTTTCTGTCCTAGCTGCCAAACTCTCATGGCTGGTGACTGGATTCAGGGTTTTCTTCCCTGAATTTACAATAGCAATCTGCATTTCATGGGACTGTGCTGGGCCTCTAGCCAGTGTGTAAGGAGTGAGGTTGGCCAGGTACATTGCTGCACATGTGGCTTCTTTTTTTTTGCCATCCCGTGGCGTAAACACTTCAGTTACTTTTGCCCCATACTCTTTTCCCTCCCATGTCACTTGTCACTGTCCTGTGCACTCTTTGGTGTTGTTGTATACTGATGTCTGTCCTGTGCTCAGGATCTCGTCCTTCGTGAAGTTCATGAATTGCAACCTGGAAAATCGTTTGGGATGAACAAGATGAACAGACTTTCTGTGGCCTTCAGCACTCGCTTGTGGGCAGCCATGTCCTCAAAAGGACAAAGCCTAACTCTGGAAAGAGCTGCAACTACTAGCAAGACTCCCACTATGAAAGGACCAAGGTTTCACCCCTTGCACTTTCCCCTCCATTTTTTCTCTGTTGCTTCTTCAAAAATTTTTGTTTTCCCTTGCAGGGGTGGATTGTTTTGTGGGTGGGATGTGCCTTCAGGGCATGCTGTGGTAGCTAATGCTTAAAGCCAGTGCTGCCAACAAGAACCCAGTCTGGATTCAGACATCAGTGATCTGTATACTGAAGGATCCCTGCAATGGACTGCTAGAAGATAGATGTGGAAATAGTATGAAAAACTAAAGAAGGAGGGTAAGGAAGAAGAGGACAGAGCTCAGGGTCACCTCTTCGCAGATCACGGTTGTCCCAGAGTCCCTTGGAGCTTGCCTCATCCATCACAGGAGCCGTGACCTTCATTGGCAGGATGAAATCACCTCTGGAGATAAGTCCTCCCCCTCTCCACACTGGACCTCAAAAATCCTTGGCCCAGACCTGTTTCCTCCTGGACATTTAGAGGTTTCTTTTTAGTCTCCAGACATGACATGTCAAATGACAAATTATGCTCTGGTATGATTAATCTTAGAGAAGAGCTGGTGTCCATCAGCCTTCTTATTACTTTTACTTAAAGGAGTGGCAAAACCTAATTTCTTCTTTTTTGGTGCCAGCCAGCTGCAATAGGCTTATCTAAGAAGATCTTAAAGCACACTTTATCTTCCTGCATGTGCTCTTAGAGATGTCTGCAGGCGTTTATCATTATTTTATCGTGTAATTTTTTCTTGTAGCCTGGAACAATGAGTCTTAGACTGCACTGACTTTTCTCCTGTAGGAACAAAACCAGTGGGATCCAGACTGGTTTAGAGGGATGATGGCCAAGTGAGTTCTAACAGGTGACAGTTGTGTGCACTGCTCTGTTCTATATGTGACCTATGTGCTTTTCTTTTTTACTTACACAGCTAAAATTTGTGAACTTAAGGAGATCCTGTCCTGAAAAATTCTTGCCACTCATCAGTCAAAAAGCTTTTGTTGCTTAGAAGCAAAGGTCATAAGGCAATCGGTATTGTTGAGCAGGAGTAAAATTATTATTATAAACACTCTGATCTGGAAATGTACTGTACTGTCACCAGATAATCTGCAGAATAAAAATATTATTCCTTAGCAGTGACTGAAATGGAAGGCTGACCATAGAAGAAATAATATGGATTCTGACACAAATTAACCAAAGCAAGATAATTAGAAATCAAAGTAGGAAGATGGACTAGAGGAATTTAGTCCAGTTTTTTCCACACTGCAGATGATTGTAGATACATTCACCCTGCAGTATATTTCTTAACATCCTGACCCAGTGAATGCATTTGCAGTCAGTGCCCGTGGCTGGCACCAAGTTGTGTGGTCATCCCCATGGCGTGGGACACATCAAACCTTCCTGCTCCCCAGGAAACCACTGCTCCATCAATAGTGGTGAGACGTCACAGCTGAGATCTGCACACTTAGATTATTTAGCTTTTCCCCACATGGGAAACACATTTAGTTTTTTTTTTATAAATTAAGCTAAAATTCAAATGTTGATCATTCTGTGGACAGACAGGAAATAAAAAGGTGGTCCAGTTTCATAGCTACAGAATACAAACCAGAGATAATCTTTATTTTTTTAAAGCCATCCCACAAAGGTCAAATTTAATAAGTTTCAGGGTAAAGTGAAGGAATAATTTATTTTATCTGGCATGTAACTGATAACAATGAATGTGGTTTTGATCTGTTTATTTATAGCACCGCCACTATTGTAGATATGGTGGTTTGAAAATTTTCCATAAAAATTGTTTTTGGATGAAGGTTTTCTTTTTGACAGAGTAATTTATTTTGGTGAAGAAATGATCACTCTTGGGAAAAAGTTTCCCCTGAAAAATTGCATTTTGGCTGAAAATAGATTTTTTTTTTAATTATTATTTTTCCTTTTTCCTATGAAAAGTCAGAATTTTCCATGGTGAGAAAAGAAAATTCCAAGTAGCTTCAGCATGAGGTATTTTATAGATAGGCGAGGAATAATCCTGCCTCAAAGGGAATATAAAAGAAACTGACAAAAATCTAAGAAATTTGGATCAGTAATTTTGAAGTTACAAAAGTTTAAATTCAGCAGCTTTTCATGTGCTTAATAGAACCTCTGCAGTGATGTGTTTTTAATGCCTCAATTTGGGATTGCCCATCTGAGAACATCTCATTCCAATCACAAAGTCCTTTTCCACAGTGTTTAAAGTCAGTAGAGACCGTGAGATCATCTGGTTTGGCCTCCTTACATATAACTCAGTTAACCCCTTTCTGAGCCCAGAAGTCACATTTGGCTGAATCACAGACAGAAGAGCAGAGCTCCTACACTGTCCTTTCAAGAGTGGTTCACCCTCTTCACCTTCTTTTTCACGTGTTGTTCCTTTTGTTGTTAGAGCTGTCTAAAATTGCTAAAACAATTAACTGAAAATCTGTTTTCTTTTGGCTATTGACAATAATTTTCTGTGCGTATTCAGATAGGTTAAGGATCCCCTGTGCAATCCATTATTTTAATAAGATTGTGGTGTTTGACCATCAAATTACCAAAATTTTAATAATCATTAATAATGTGTTGGTGGTATATGCAGTAGAATTCTTCAGTCTCTGCCTGTGCTTGCTGGGTGTGTGAGGAGTGGGGAAAAGAGCAAAACAACGTTCTTTAAAAATACCAAAATTTTATTCAGTGTGGTGGCTTTTGCCCCACCAAAGATGCAGGAGGAATTTAATCTTAGATAGCAGCACCTTAGCAGGTTTCTCACGGCTGCAGCAGCACTTTTTGCTTGGTGCCAGGACCTCAGCCTGGCCCATTAGAGCTTTAAAATCCATCTCAGAACTGCTGCTATCCAAAGAACCTTTCTGTTTTATAGGAACAGCCCATTGTTTTTCTCTTTGCACTTATGAGTTTCTGGAAAGCCCTTTTTTAGTAAACCCAGGTTACTGGGCACTACAGTTCATTCTGCTTGCCCTCTCCTCACTTTTTTCTGCCATTCACTATTTTTAAATAATCCATAGAAAATATCAGCTGTAATTTTAAATTTCCTTTCAAATACTTGAGGATAGTATGGAGTAGATCTCATATTTATAACCATCATTTTGTGACCCTCCTAGAAACAGTCCTATTTGCTACATTATTTACAAACACTTATATCAGTTAGCTAATTTTCAATACATTTTGTATACGGTTTCTTAGTACTATATACTGCTGATTTTTATATCAGAATATTGTGTGGTACCAAGTCAAACACCCCATAAAATTTTATTACATCTACAGTTAAATTTATCAAAAAAAAAACTTCTCAGAGAATGAACTCAAGTTTGTTTAAGTAACACTATTTTCCATAACCCATTTCATGTTGTCTGGTATTCATTATATTGTTCTCCTTTATCAGTAAAATTCCATATGTGCTTTTTTTATTCTTTTGTTTGAGGTGGATGTCAGGATATTCAGTAATGTAACTCTGGTAGGTAGTTTGCTGCTCTCAAATGTTTGCACAAGGTGATCATTCATCTTGTGCTTTCAGACTTGTTTGGTATTCTGGGATTTAGTAAAAATAAGCAACAAGTGATTAAGCAGTGATTTCTTTAGGCAAGGCTTTTATGACTCCTGAGTTCAAGTTATCAAGCTGATGGCTTTAAAATGTACATCCTTATACAACATTATCTAATTCCCCATTTTGTATCTTCTTTTCTTCTTTGAAATAAAAAAATTGACTAATCATACTTGGGTGATTGAGACATATAATGGTAAAATAGAGAACATATTTATTTTATTTTAATTAAAAAATTATTTCTATTTAGAATTTCGCCCTTGTCACTGAGAAATCTGCATTCATTTTCCTTGATCTCATTATATTTAATTTTTTTAATTTCAACTTGTTTTGCCAACTATGGTGTTTTTTTTAGGATCTTTTGCCCATTTTACACACCTTCTGCTGTTTACAAAAGCTGATCTCTATGGTTTGGTTTGTGTTTGATGTCTTATTTCTTGAATAAAACCCCTGAAATTCCAAGCATTCAGTACATCAGTGAACTGAGGAAGCTTTGAGGCACTGCTGTCTTTTCCCATTGATCATGTGCAGCCTGGTCACCTAACAAGTTCTTGATGAACTCTCCACTGTCTTTCATAATTTTTGTCCACATTTTTCCTATTACCACATTTCTCTTGTGTTTTCTCAGTGTCAGAATATAACTGTTTGGAAATACCCAAATATTTTTGCTCTGTGGCCTGTACTGTGTTTGCCTACATGAAATAAATAGAAACTGGTCATGACCTGCAGTTCCTAATCCAGCACTCTTTCATTGTTCAGAATTCAATTCACCTTTATCCATATAAAGAGTTACCAACACTTCATGGATTTGTTTCTCTCTAATAGGCAGCAGCTTCATTGTTCCCTTTTTTCCTTGGACATCTGTGGTGGCTCACAACCTTCTGCCCTCTCTCCTCAAAAACTTCCTTTAGACTTTGCTCATTGCGTTGACCCATGGATGTTCAGGTTCCTACATTTCTGACATACCAAAACTCAGTCATGGGCTGTCAGAGGTCTGAGTTAATTTATTAATCTGATTTATCTTATAATATTATCTGATTTTCCTTATAATACTACCCACCATCTCTTCCATTATAAATTACTTTCTTCTGGTGTGGTCAACAGGGACTGCAGCTCCACAGATTGAAAATATCCATTTATGGCAATGCACTCAGTCAACCAGGGAAAGCTAAATTTAATCTGTAAAGCCTTTTGGGTCTCTCTGATTAACAAAGTACAGAAACCTTTATATTCTGTTCTCTGAAGCAGTGAGATTTATGAATTCACCAACAAATCATTCATAGGTTTAAAAAATAAAATAAGCAAAAACTTCCTATAATTAATTACTCAAGTGCTGAGACTGAATAGCTGGAGCTGAGAAGGTAAGACATTCCAGAGCTTTCATTGTTGTTGCAAATTAACTCTGTTGATTGTACATATGCTTTTTTTTTTTTTTTCCCCAGTTTCTCTTTACCTGCAAATCTTGCTTTCAGCATAACTGTAACACATTAAAGGTACATGACACCTTACAGCCAAGTTAGGGGTTTCATCAAAAACCAATTAAAATGCTGACGGATTAATGAGATTTGAAGCTGAAAGGGATCACTGTCCCCATGTATCTGACCTTCTCTGTAACAAGTGCCACCTGATTGCAGGCAAGATTTCTGCAGTGTAAGGAACTGGAATTATTTTACATTTAGACAAATGAATGATGCTGTGGTTGTTAACTTGCTGTTGGACTACTAGAATATGTCACTTAAACATCCAATCTGAATTAAAGGCTCCAAGTGATGATGAATTTCCCACTTCCTTGGGTAGTACTTTCCAGTGATTAATTACTCTCTCACTGTAAGGAATTTGTGTTCTATTTTCAGTTTACATTTCTCTGCTTTGCACTTTCAGCTAATCGATCTTCTAGGGCCTTTCTCTGATACAGTTAAGGGGTGGCTCATATCATGACTCTCCACTTCAGAAGCTTTCAAAATTCTGTTTCTTTGAGGGCCTAAACTGATTGAACTCTTTACATTTCTTGATAGAAGATGTATTTTCTAAAACCTTTCAACTTTGTGTCTGCTTTAAAATGCAAATTCCAGAGCTGGACACACTGCATAAGGTTCTTAACAAATTGTGTGTGGAGGCATTACTATTTTTAGCATGCAATTGAAGTGATTTTCCCCTACTTTTTGCTGCTGATTCCTGTAGCAGATTCCTGTGATCCACAGTCCACCTCTGCAGTGTCAATCTTTGTCCCATGCATACCCCCGCTGTTAACAAAGGTTGTTTTTGTGGCAGAATTCACTCCATTACAGCAAAAGTAAATAAAGCCTGTCACCACTCTAGCAGTGAGTGTAGGTGCTTACCTTGGAGCTGAGCTGGGTGGGTAAATACACTGTGAATGGCCAACTGGAGCACGTCCATGGAGTGTGTCAGAAAGGAATCCTGACAGTCCATTGTTTCACTTGTGCCTGGCTCTTTAATGTTCACCCGGTGTGAACATTAAGAAGAAAAAGCAATTATCAAAGGCAGCTCTCAGGAGTAACTTTACATATGGGATGCAATTACACTGTGAAAGAACTCTGGCTTCACAGTGACAGACAGTGACTAAGAGATGTGATTACCAGGGAACTACCTGCCAAAATCACATCCAGGAAAAAGGTGCGGGGAGAAAAAAGCCTTTGAGCTGGCCTGCGTATTTGTCAATCCACAATTAGTGATACTGGCAAACTGCTGAGCACGTGGGTTCATCCTCAGATGGGCTGGTGCATCCCTCTGAGTCCCTCAGACGCTTGTGCATCCACCTGCATCTCCCCTGCAGGAGCCGGGAACATGGCCCTGGTGAGGGGCACAGCCCTGCACTGTCACTGCACTGTCAGCGTTGTGGTCAGCTTTGGAGCTGCTGAAATGTGTCACAGGCCTGCTCACCCTGCTCCCAGGGACACTGCAAAGCCAGGGCTCTGCGCTGTGTCTGCTGCCCGGCAGGGAGGCATCAGCTACTGGCAGTTCTCTCAGCAGCCCCTGTGCTGCCCTACAGAAGGGTCTGCTCTAAGCTGCGGTCATTCCTAGCTGAGAGGCTGCAGGGCATCGTGCTAAAGTCTGGAGACCTAAATACCAGTTTAAAGCAGTTTAAACCTGCACAGTTGTAAAACTGTGTCCACTATTAGCTGGACTTTGGTATTTAAACCAACAGCTATTTTTCTATGAAAACATAACTCTGACAAATGGATTCCCTTTTTTCATTTTCCATTTTTCATCTCATATTGTTTTATTTAATGCTTTTCCCCTGTGGATTTCTTCAGTTTGGCTTTGCTGTGAGCCCTGAAGAGTCCAGGATGTCAGAGAAAACCATCTGAAGTTCACCACTGTGCCCTCGTGGCTCTAGGTTTGCTCCAGAATACTAAAATAATTTGAGAGTGGCTCTGTTTTCAGCACACCTTGTAGCCTGACCTCCACCTCCTCTTGCACTCCATGTTTCTTCTCTCTTGCCTCATATTTTGTTTTGGCCTCTCTGCTCTCCTCTCCTCCTGATTTTGTTCTGTGTTTCCCAGACTTGCTGCCACCATCTCTGTGGTGCCCAAAAAGTCAGGGACCGGGATTGCTGTCTGTGATTGTGTTTCTTTTGCCATTAGCCTCAGGTGGTACCATTCTTTTTGGCAGTAGTGGCAGTGGGATTGTGGCCTGGGAAGGATTTGGGAAGACTTTGGGGGGCTGAGACCACCCCGTTCCTCCTGTGAAACTGGCAGTGTGGTCCCTGGCATGTGCTGCCCATCTCCCGTAGGCACAGGGGGAGAAGCCAAAGCATTTATTTTGCTGGTATGGATAGAGCCTTGGTCTCAGCACAGCCGTGCATCTGCTCTAGGATCATGCCTTTCCACTTGGGAACTGCTGGCTTTGCTGATGCTCTCGCTTGTGTCTGCCTTGGCTGACGAAGCGCTCACGCAGAGTTGTGGCATCTTTACGCCCTGTTTTAATAGTGCTACTTGTCAGTGGATACATGAGTCAGTACATCGCCAGCTGCCTCCCGCTGCGCTCATCTGGGGCCCAGTCTGCAGGCTCTGATCTGCAGGCTGTGCCGAGAGACACAGCTTTCTGTGCTGTTTCCTTTCTCGTGTGCCTGCCTCTGGACCCACACAACTTTCAGATGTTTCACTTTGCAACATGCCTTTTTTGCTTTCTGGTGTGTTTCCCAGGTTGGCTCTGAGAGAATGAGCGGGTCAGGCTCAAGCTCTTTTGGGTGGCTGGGAGAGGTGTCCACCAGGGCAGGGCCTGCTGCACCTCCGCATCCATCTGGAATGGCTCCTGTGTCCCACCTGGAGCTGTGCTTTAACCAGAGCTTGACACTGCCAGGGTGAGCTCTGAGAGATGTGCCCTCGTTCCTGCATCCCCTGTCCCTGACCAGTGACTGCGTGACTCTGTGATGAGTAGTGCAAGGGCTGCTCTGAGAGAAGCTCAACCCCACTCTTGCCCCCAAAAAGCACAATGGGTCACAAAATCATGCAATGTTTTTCTTTATGTATCCACACCTAAGACAACTAAAGGAAAAAGGGTTTGGTTGGAGAATTTTTAAAAATTTTATTTGAGCATGGAGAGTGAAGAACTAGAATGGGAAATCAGGTGCAAACATTTTGTGTCTGAGATTTTTTGTGTAACTTTGACAAGATAACTAACCACAGAAATGCCAGCAGAGGTGTGGAGGTAGGGTAGGATTTCTAGAAATGTGGCTCTTGACTTATTTGTCACAAAATTTCTGTGTTACAGCTAGCAATATATAAAATTGCTTATTAATATATAAAATTGCTTTTAATATATAAAATTGCTTATTAAAAATAAGGATTGACAAGTAATTTGGGTAATGTAGCCTTAACTATACACTTGTGCTGCTTCATGTTCCATCAGCCTTTTATGTTAGATTATCTCACACCACTTGGAAACATGGTAATATTGTAATTTCATAATATCTGCTGTATTTTGGATGGTGCTGCAGTTTTTTTGTTCCTGTTTTCTGTTACAACCAGCAGATTATATCCGGAAAACAGACTTCATATTCTGATAATGGAGGAGGAGTGCAATCCTGGTTCAAATGAAGTCAGTGGCAAAACTCCCATTGACTTCATTAGGGATAGAATTTCACACCATCTTGTGTTGCCTTGCCTAAAAAAGGAGAAGAGACCTGATGTAAAGCCTATCGTAGTCAGTGGAGAGATTCCCAGGGATTTTAATGGGCCTATATTTGGTCCAGCATGAGGTTATTCAATCACCTTCAAATTTTACAGAAATATAGCACTTGTATTGCTTTCTCAAAGGACTAATAAACTTAATCTGAGTTAGATAAATTTCTACACATTTCTTCTCTTGAAGCATTTTGGTGTGCTAAGAAGATCTTTCCTTTTTTTTTTCTTTTCCTCCCTTTTTCCATAGTTTTTCTTTTCAGACGCTGTTTTGCCTTATGGTGATTCTAAATCATCACAAAACAAATCAACACAGAACAATGAGCAGGATATATAAGTTTGGGTTTATAGATTCCAGTTCCATGAACTTTGATTTAATAAACCTACCCCTCTTTTTTTAGCAGAAAGCACAAAACATGGGGGGGCTGGTGAATTTGAAACCTGGTTCTGATTCTGACCTACATTTAAAAGCTAAATTTGAATCTGATAAAGTTTTAAAAACACTGGTAATACGAAAAAGATGCTTCACTGTTCCCTTTGTATTCTTAACCTTTTTTCCTATTAAAACTGTAAACAGTTTTATATTATTGAAGTGAATTCTTCTCTAATTTACTCCACTGTAAATCCCGAGGAATGTTTCTGAGGGCAGGGGAGCTGTTCTGCATTCTCACTGGGGTGAATGACGGGGGCTCTGCCAGGCTGTTTCCCCTTCCTCTTCCTCCTTTCACCGTTTGTCTTGGATAACCCTTGACAAAAAATGCCATTAAATGCTGCACTGCTTCCAGTGATGGTTGGTTGTCTCCACCATTCCTCATCCCTTTGACTGTGAGTATTTAAGTGCCTCCAATATCTAAGAACCAGAAAAGTTCAGGCTAAAAAAAGCCTTCCTGGTGGATTCTGTTTACCTCCTAAAAAAATATGACTATTTATTTTAATTTTTGCATTGGAAGAAAAACAAAACCTCAAGCATTTTATGAAAAGCTTTCTGTGGGCTGAAACATCTGTTTTTGCCTCACATGTCAGGGTCTGATTTGAATCTCTTGCATAATTTTTGATAAGGCAGATGGACTGTCTCCTTTCTCTCTCACACACACACATACGGACATTATCTGCTTTGGATTGCAGAAACTTTTGTGTCAAAGCTTTTTTTTTTTAATTTGAAGAAAATTTATAAAAAGTGTTTTGTTCCATTTTAGAAATTAGCTTTATGTTAATGTTTTTGAAGAATTAGCACCAAGAGTGTTTTCAGTTTGTTTCCTTGCATAATGAATTTAATTTCAGCAGAGAATGGACTTTTACTGAGTTTCACTCCAAAAGTAAAAATGTTCTGCAGAAAATCTTGTATTTTTAAAATTTTTCCTCTTTCCCTTCCACAGTTTTTCTTCATTGTTTTCCTCATGATAGTGTACAGAAAGAGTGGACATACAAGTGGATGTTTTTTAGATTTTGAGTTATATCACAGTTTTTCATTTACTCTGTGTGCAGATGAAAAGCACAGATCTATTGTCCTTTGGCTGATATATACTTGTATCCTTTATTGATCTAAGCATCAGTGCTCATTATTACAGTGGGACTCATCAAGTCCAGGTGCACAGACCTGAGGTTGTATCTGAAAAACGAAATATTCCCCTGGAGCTCTCAGAGAATTTGGTATCTCCAGCACATATCCCTGACTCCTGTGCCGGCTGTAGGATAAAATAAATAGTTTCTTGGAGGTGGCTCTTTCTCTCTTTGACCCTAAAGGGAATGCAGGGATTAGTTCAGACTTAGATACCTAAATCTTAGACGTGTAAACTATGGCAGATGAATCCTGCACAAAGTCCTTGGAAATGTTAATTTGCTTCCTGGAAGAATCAACTTAAATCTTCCACTTGATGGAATGACATTGTTTATTTAGTTACTATACAAAATTCTTGCAAATGTGAAATTGCAAACTAAAGGTCCTTTGTGCCTTGTGTGGTTTCTTTTCCAAGATGAGCCCACTCTCCTTATGCATGCTCTGTAAGCTAATTTTGTACATTGTGACTGCTTTCTTCCACCTCAGGAAAAGAAATCCTTCTGGGAAAAGTTGCAATGTGATCCAAAGTCCAAGTCTTTACATAGACTTCAGTGACTTTTGAATTATGAACAAAAGCGTTTGGCATTTTTTTCAGCAAAAACCCCCAAAGTGAATTTTTCCATTATTCAGAAGGTACAATCTGTTGTCAAGTGTTAAGGACACTGTGATTTTTAATTGAAAACTAGTGTCATTAATTATATTGGGAGAGTTGGTTGTTTTTTTTCTCTTCTACCTTCATATGTCTAGTAGTCAATAATTGTTCATTAATAGCAATAAATACAGATCTGTAGGCAACAGGATTGAGTCAGAAATGAAAGCATTTTTTTCCCTTCACAGATTAGATCCTGGTTAAAAACCAATAAACAGAAAATAAAATCCTTATTGTTGCGCTAATCTTCTAATACTGTGTAGGAAAAAAGTTGACATTGTTTTCTAAACCAAAAAAATTGTTTTCTTATTTTAAAATCTCTTTAAGGCAAATGTTCCAAAACCTGAGCTGTATTTACATTTTTTTAGCAGCTTTCATTAGTTAATTTTTGTCATATTATCAGCACTACCTTCTGTAGTTAATTTGGCGTGCAGAAAGCTGTGATTAATGGGCCTTTGCTATAGCATTAATTTTCAGCCACAACCCCTCCTTGCCCTTTGGTGTTATGTTAATGCCTGGAAAAGAACCGTGAAATTGTGTATGGCACAGCGCGGTGGCGTGGTGAAGAACAACAGTCAGCACCCAGGTTCTGCTGCATCTGGGCAGCAGAATGTATCTGATCCAAAAGTATCTGATCTGGCTAACAAAGCCAAAAATGTGAGGTGTTCCAGCGATTAGGCAGCTCTGAATAATTCTGAACAAGTGCTTCATCTTACCGCTTTCCTTTGTCAGTGGTAATACTTTGGTGGTTATGAAGAAAATTACTGGGTACTTCTTTTCAGTCCTTGAGAGGACACTTAATTTGAAAGCACTTTCCTCAGCAGATTTTCTGACTGGCCTGACTGCTGTAAGGGCTGTTGGTTCTTGATCCAAAACTAGCTGGAGTCATTGCAGTGAGTTAAGCTTTACATCTACCCTGTTCTTATAGAGACGATAGTCCTAAAATGGTCACCTCTGGAGAAGTAATTTGCTGTGTTAAAAATACCTAACATCATTACTTAATAATCCTGTGAGCAAACTGCTCGATTAGCAAACCAAATAATTTAATGATGAGGCCAGAATTATTATTTATTACTACCAAAATAAATGTGACTATGATAAGCTTTGGTAGAAAAAGATTTTCTTTAATGTGGGGATGTATCCTATGTCTCTGTTCGTTGAAAAAAATCCTCCCCATCAAGCTGTTTGCAAAAAGGGGGAAAGAGTGGAAAGTCCTACTTCTCCCTGTTTTTGAAACTGCTGCTAAGAGTAGAAAAGAGTGCTAGGTGCAGCAGGAAAAGACTAAAGAGGGAGGAAGCCGGTGGTGTAAGCTGCTGTTCCATGGGCTGTTGCAGTGGTTTGTGCTAAAGCTCACAAGCAGTAGCCAGGACCCAGAACTCATCTTTTTTGCACACAAATAGCCCTGCTTACTGGAAAGTCACATTCATTAGTCCCATATTGTCCTCAAATGAGGTACTGTCCCTCTGAGGTGTCTGAGTGGGAGCTGAGGGTTCAAGGGAGTGGTCAGGTTAGCCTGAGGGGTGATGGCCCTGGCTGGGCAATGCAGATATGTCAGGAGCTTGGCAAGACACCCCCAGTGACATCAACAACAGGTTCATCTACCTCATTCTCATCAGGAGTGGCCTTGTGAGCTGGCAAAAGACAGATGTCACCTGCAGACAGGGGAAGACTGGAGAAAAAAGCCAAGAAAGTAGATAGTATATTGTAAAATGCTATGACTTTGTACCTTTTCCAGTTTAAGTGCTAGATTTTCCTCTCTGAAGCCAAGAAGTATCATTTCAATCTCTCCCACTGATGACATAAGACTGCTTCATGACACATAGCCTTTTTAAAGCATCAAACATCTAGCGATGTGATAGTTGTTTTTATCACAATGCTCCCAACAAACGACACATGCTGTTAATATGAATCTATCTTTCAGCAGCAGATATTTCAGGCACTGTTAGAAACATAATCTCACAATGTTGCCCTAATAGAGTATGCTGCAGATGTGAATCTCGCTGCAATGTATTCTTTCTTTGGTTATTTTCCTGTAGTTCTTGGCTTCAGTGGGACATATGCTCATGTACTGTGAACATGCTCAGCCTTGTTAATCTTTGTCTTGAGTCAAGTCTTTGTTAGCCTAAGTTTGTAGGTGCAGAGATGCTGGAAGAGCATTGCAGGAAGTGGCATGGGCTGGAGGGGTCTGTGGAGGAAAGGGGGAGTAGCAGGGCTCACCAAGAAATAAACTGGGACAGAGCAAGGCTGTGGTGCTGTTGTACCCTCCTTAAAAGAGTGTATAACACATTTGAGTGGGATTAAGGGCACAGCATGCCAAGGGCAGGGGAATTCCTGAGCTCCTGGTACAGCACTCCCAGGGAGCCTACACTGCTCTCGAGGGGCTACTCATGATCGTGTTGGCTGCAGGGTACGGCAAGAGTCACCCATCTCTCTTGGGCAATTATCCATGGCCCTTTGTGGTATCTGTCCTGGCACATCAGCAGTGCCAGAGCTCTTGTCTTGGCCCTGAATGCTGGTATTTATGACCTTAAAATGTCAGAGCTGGCCTTGGCGTGGACTTGACTTGGGCTTACTGAGAGTCTCTTGTACTGCTCCTGGTCTGGGGTTAGCCTGGGCCAGGGACAATCAAAAAGATGGTTTGGATATGACCTCCCTATTTTAGAGGCCAGGAGAGTTTAATAAATGCATGTGGCCATGTTATGACATCATGCTTCTGCTCACAGGGCCTGGAGCTGCCCAGTTTATTGGTAATGATGTAGTCATCGTGTCTGAGACCCCCCTGCAACAGGGAGGCTCTTGTTTCTTCTACTGTGATGTAAAGAGCACATGAAGTAAGAAAAAATCCCAGGCATTGATTACATTTTATGAAAGATATGTTCTTTAAAATTTGCATTTTTGCTAAGTAGAGAGCAAGGCAGAAAAATTTAGAAGTTAGAAGAACTCAAAGAAAGGTGGATCTTGAATATTAGACAATAAAATTTTATATGTGCATAAAAATTAAGAAAGCTGCAGAAATCTAGAAACAACAGAAAGTCAATGTATAAAAGTCTACATGGTAGATAAACTAGATCTGGAAGATCTTGTGGAATATCTGGTTTTGCAAATTAATATCTTCTCAATATTCATATGAACAGGTATAAAAGTGTTAAGCCAATATTTAATAATTCCAAGCTTTACCATATGTATGTTGTCTTCTGTTAGTAACCACACTAATTTAAATGGAATTGATCTAATATAAGGTTGGTGGGGCACATTCTTGAATTTTACACAGAAATGCTTACAGATTACTCTTAGGTTTGTTGTCACAGGCCAGATAATTGCTAATTCTTTGAATATGAAATGAATCATAATTTAGTATTATCGGTTCATTAAGTCCTCTGCATTTCTTAATCTCACACTCTGTGTAATCCTAATTAAGATCTTTTTCCAATATATGCCTCTGTTGTCCAAATCCCAAATGTATATAACACATGGTCTTATACTCAGTTGTTTGGAAAAAAACCACCAAAATGACTTCACTATTATGGCCTGAGAAAATAGTGTTCTTGCAGCTGCCTGTAGCTATCAGTCAGGAACATTTATGTTGACAAAAATACTCAATAACTGGGTCATTGCTGTATTGCTCTAGTTTTGTTGTAAAACCTGGCTGTGGTGTTACTCTGACAACGTTGAAGGTACAGCCATGAAAAAGTCTGGCTGTTGAGTTCCTCTTTTTTGCAAAGTGAACCACCAGGAGTAAAAGGCAGGTAAAAAATTACAGTGGTTTGTCAGAGTCTGAAAGTTTGGATAGTGCTTCTAAGCTGTCCTTACCTTCTCACATCTCCATAACCTGGACAGACAAGGAGCCTGCTCTCTGCAGGCTCCAGTCTGGGTTGCCAGACCTTGTCCTTCTTCCCACCAGTGTTCCTTAACCATCTGACTGAGTGACATCTTTAATTTTTCTCTTCTTTAGTTGAATTTGAAAACTCATTTGAAGGATCCTGTGTGTGTTTGTGGGTGACAACAGTGTGGGTGTTGAGACAGCAGAAATTAAAGGGTTGACAGCATTAACTTGCAGCTATGGAGGAGTCACCCTCCTGGGCTTGAGAGATAATACACGGCTCCTGGTCTCCCAAGTGGCTAGATGACGCTGACTGGTTTGAGACTTCATGCCAGTAAGCATCTCTGGCACATGGAGCCACAAATGAGAAAGGAGACAGGCTGGGCTGCAGGGGCACATGGATGACACCCAAAAAATGTCTTCTCCAGAAGAGCTCATCTCACTCATCTGCGTTTTCAGCTCACGCCGACTGGCTTGAAGCAGAGCCCAAAGGAAGCAACAGCGATTTGCCGACCAGAGTTCAGAGCACATCTTTTCCATGACACCCATGGGGCCCCAGTCCCAAGCATTTCAGGGAATAACTGTTTTCCCTTCTGCTTCTGCTCTTCAAATCTGGTAATTCAACATTACTCTCTGCCACAGACCTGAATGAGAGCAAAAGTTTAATCACTTCCATACTCCCTTTGCTCCAGTCAAGAGTTTAGCCTGAGCCCGTTTGCAAATAAAACAATGAAGAGCAGACTGTTGTCTTAAATGCATCTTGGAGCTGTGTACTACCAAAAAAAAAAAAAAAAAAAAAGTGAGAAGTTGCAAAGCCCCTTCAAAGGCAGGTTGGTAGAACAAGGAAGTGTCTTCTTTTTGCATAAAGAAATAATGCTCAGTCAAACACCTACAGAGTGTAATTGCACATGACAGTCCATGTCAGAGTTCAGCAATGAAAATTGAAAAGAATATTTTTTTGTTTTCAAGCTGGAAATCATGTGTCAGCCTAATGAGTAACAGGTTTTGTTTGTTTGTTTGTGTTGTGTTTCTGTTGGTAGGGAGGACATGATCCTTTGTTCTCACCATTTTGTGCTGTCTTGGGTCTCTAATGCTACCATCACATTGCCTTTGACAGACTCAGCTGGAGAACCAGACACATTTTAACTAGTGGTGCCCAAATATCAGCTGTGTGATATGATTCACTTTGCGGAGGAGGAAGAGGATTGTTTGTTTAAGTCACTGCCTGGTTTATGCCTGAAAGACGCCTGCTACAGAGGAGGTTTCACCTGTTAAATCTACACAACCTGTTCTCTATCTAAAAAAGCATTTTTGACAGTTGTGACATACACACAGGTGCTGTATAAAAGAACTGACATCTGCCTTACACACCTGGAATTATAACCATGCTGTAGTGCTATTAATCTCTTTTCTCAGTAGTTTGATCCTCCAGCACAGCCCCAACAAACAGAGGCACATCTTTCTGAAGCACAGTTTAGAAAAATACGTATTCCTTTCAGAGAGGAGGTTCAAATACTTTGAAGTTTAAAAGACAATCTAATTTAGCAGACAGGGAATGTTAGTTTTAGGACTTCAATACATTCAGATCCTCTAACATGCAGTTTCGGTAATTTAGTGTGCTGGATGATTGAGGAGGATAGAAGACATGTTAGGAATCATATATGGCATGGTTTTTGTAAATGGGGAATGTTTATTCACTGTTTATCATAAAGCAAAGCATGAAGGGACTTCTGTGAAGGTTATGGGATGGCAAGTTGAAAATAAACAGCACATAGTTAAAGTGCGGCACTTATAATCTTGGAAAGTTTATGTGAATTTAAGAAAGCAATTAGATGAATTCATGGAAAAAGAGTACTCAAAGGCTAATAACATGAAGAAATAATCTCTGTCTTAGGAAGTCCTTATGCCTCTGATTACTGGCAGCAGGAAAGGAATGCCCAGAGAGGCATGAAGAATCCTTTCTCCTATTCTGTAGTTTCTTAGTCATCCTCTATCACTCACAGACCCAAATCAATCTTTGTGCTCTTCTTGCAAAATTAAGACCATAAACACAGCAGTGAATATAAACTGGTGTTAAAGATCCATCAAGTAGGTCCTAAATTTGGAGTACTAACATTGCCAATTTCATGTTCCGTGTTGTCAGCATTTGGTTCACACAAAATTTTTGATTTAAATTTTTTTATGTTTCTCCATAATTTTATGCTGATACCAAAATATCCCATATTGTTTTAAGTAGGCTTATTTTTAATATCATGCTGTTGTTAAAATAAATACTTTGGGAGATTAATCACTTTGGAATTCAAGTAAAGGTGAAAGATTATATTTTATGGTATTAGAGTAACTGATCACCTGACAAAAAGAAAATAATATATGTATGCAATTAGTTTGCTTATTTTATTTTTATTTCTTAACGTAATTTGCAGAAGAAATGGTATTTTATGAGTTTAAAGAATAAGTGTTCTACAAAAATGGATGTTGAGTAAATATTATAAGCTTCACAATATCTTTAAATTCAACTGTATCAACCAGTGCACAAAAGGTCTGACTTTCAATTTGTGCCTATAGTAATGTGTTTTATATATCCCTTACACACACATACACATACATATATGTGCTCATATGTGTATGCAAGCTCATAGACATATTTTTTATACTTACACTATGTATTTATAAATGGTATAGAAATGGCACATAAATTACAAACCTGGAAAGAAAATGAAAAAATATTGCATATCAGACAAAGACAGTGGTGCTTTCCTTTCATTATAGAACCGAGTTTTAAAATAAAAATTATATATTGTTAGACCTGTCCTCAATGTAATATTAATTTGTTGACTTTTTCATCATAACGAAAGGCTTATTGAAAAAAGTTGTCCCAGTCTCTTAACTTTGTCACTACTTCTTTAGACAGATTTTTTATTACAGTTTCTAGTAGAAAGCCCTCATCCTATGGGTGTTGTAATGGGAAATGTGTCTGTTAATATGGCAAGTTGTATTTGGAGACAACATGTACAATGCTAAATGCCAGAACACCAATACAACCCATCTGCCCAATATGTAAAGTATAATAACACCATTATGAAGTGATGATATGTTTACATACCCTTGTAACAGGATTAAAGTTTTCTTAATTGTCTCCTGCTTGAACCTAATGTAATGTTTTTGGTGTGTCCTATAGAATAATATTGAAAGAATGAACAAATCAGTGGCGGAACCTTCTGAGATTTGCCTAATTACAACTCAAATTGTTCCCATATTGGAAATTACATGCATATAATGCCTTTTGGGGCACAGAGTAGAAGAAGCATGTGAAGGTCAGCCAACAGTATTCTGCAATGAGTTCTGTCTTCATGAACTTTAAAAATGTCTTTTTCATGCAATGAGACACATTAATTTACTAGAAACAGATTTCAGAATTGTTTTATCCCATTTTGGAAGGCTTATTTCTGCAATCCTCATGAACCTGCTGAGGAAAACACAAACTGAAATTGCCCCGAATTTAGTTAAATCACCACAAATGGAAATCACTCAGCTAGATCATGTGTAGTATTAGAATGCTGCTGCTGCATTTCAGGTATGTGATTTAAGGGCTCTCGAGAGGTTTAGAGACCTTCAACCGGATCTTGACCCATGCATCATTCAAAACAGCCCTGTGACAAGTAGGGGAGTCTTGGGCAGGTCAAGAAGTACCAGCTGCTTGCAGGTGTGTGTTCCCATGACACTGCTGCATGATTATCATAGGTGAACATATGACAATTTTTTCTTTCCATTCCACTTCAGCATTTTTTACAGCACAGCTGCTTGTTAATCAACGTGATGACTTCTTGCTGGCCTAGAAGTGCAGCCTCACTGAGCAGAACTGCGTGTCTGGGAGCTGAGAGGTACTTGCAGAATGACTAAATCTTTGGGGAATGCCTTAAAGATCAGTGAGGTCTTCCTGAGCTATTGATAATGGCACATGTTTCAGGGCTTCATTTACTTGATTACTTCAAGTAAAAAAAATCCCTTGGCAATCTCCTTCAAAAGTGCAGTACAGTTTTTGTAGTGGTATTATGCAATAATTCTAGGTATTGAAAATCATACAAGTCATTAAAATGTTAGCATCTGTATATTATTTTAAGGAATATTCTAACACCATTATTCTAATAAAATCCCAGTTTCATTCAATGTTTAGTGGCACTGAGAAGTATCTGAGGACTTACATGTTAGGAACAGTCTCCATACCATCCTACAACAATAAAACTAAACAACATGCACAAGTGTTGGTTGCCTGGGTTGTTTTCAAATAAAATACAACTGCTTGAAAGGTGTCTTACTTCTGCCTGCTTCAGAAGTATGACAATGCAAATAAAACGAGTAGATATAGTCCATGATGGATATGGGTCAGAAAAGGATCTGGAAAGGTTGTCCTGTTGTAGAGAGAATCTGTCTGGGACATCCTCTTTGGTAATACAGTTAATGTATTGTAGGTTAGGATCCTTTACTTTCAAAAATAAGTTTTGGCATCAGTTTTGTTCATTTGTAGCCTTTTTTCTTTCAAAATCAGTGCTGAAACCCATTCTAAATGAGAAGAAGGGAAAAAATGTCATTTGATTGTGACCATGACCTTGATTTGCTCTGCTTGCAGGGTAGAAATGAGAGCTGTATGGTTATGGTTTTTTTTTCCTAAGAATATCGCTTACATTTTTCAGTTCACTGGAAATTCAGCAATTTAGAAAGCCAAGTCGGACTCCTCGCACAGGAGAGAAGAGAAATGAAAATGCAATTTTTCAGGGTGAATAGCATATTTGACATGTTGTGATAGACTTGTACTTGCATATTTTGTGAGCTTGGTGTTTAGCACTGCATTGTTACCATACAGATGATGGGAACAACACGAACTGGTCTAGAACAGTCTCAAACCTGAAGTCTACCACTACCAAAGATTTGCGCCTCATGTTTTTATGCAGAAACAGCAGTTTATACTTAGTCTACACCAAAGCTTTGCAGCTTTACAGAGCTTTGGAGCCTTGCAAATGTTTAGGTTTTGTCTTGACCTATTCTAGCAGGGATGAGTGGGCAGGGAGTTCATGCTCCTACCCGCAGCACAAGTGTGGATAGCATTAGGGTTTGGACTCAGTCCCGTGACAGGAGAACTGCAGCCAGACTCCCTGGAGTGCTCTGGATGTTTTGTGTTGAACCTGTAGTGCAGTCTGACTCTCCAGCCAGGGTATCTGAGCCCACCACATCAGCTTAGCTGGTGCTCGCAGACACGGAGAGCTGGCGTGGAGTTCCCAGTGTCATTCTTTTCCCAGATTTTGGCTGCACAAGGCAGTCATGTGTTCATGGCACGTTGCTCCAGTTCATGGTGTCTGGCTTGGCCCCATTGCTTGCCATCAGCTAAAGCAAGATTACTTGCTTCCTCATCAGTGGCACTAACTTGTGTTTAAAGGGTCTGGGTATGTTGTCTGCAGGGCAGACATAACCATTTCCAACATGGAAAATGTTCATTACCAGTGCTCTTTCTTTCTGGAGATTTATAATACATAATTTTACCCTTAGTGAACCTTGCTGGCAGTTTAGTGGGTGCTATCTCAGATAATCAGCTTTATTAGCAAAATCAGGTCTCACAGCTCGCTTTGGCTTGGTTCAATGCAAAGCAGCATTAACAATTTAAGTTTAGTCTGAGCTAGTTGCCTACAAGGGGATTGCCAAGTTTATGTGCATGCTTCTGTGTAATTATAATTATGAAAATTGCTCTTCAGCTTGTGAAATGGTGGATTTTTGCAGGCTTTTTAGATTAAGAGGCTGTCAAATATATGTGCTGTTCCAATATACAATTCCATGGCCTCTAAAAAAATAAATTATTTTGAATGTAAGAATCCAAGGCTCTTGCTATACAATTATATTATGATTTAAATATTATTCATATGAATTATGGTAATGCCAGTTAAGAAAAACTAAGGGAAATTATGATAAATTATTTTCATAAGTTGCATTTAATTTGATACCATTACTCATTTGCAAAGGAACTCTTTTGTTTATCACCATATTGTTGAGTATGGAATCCTCAGCAAAATGTAGAATTTATGGTTCACACTTAAAATTATGTACAGAAGAGAGATATCATTAATCTAAACTTATTACTTTGGGTCTTTTTTGGTCTTTTATTATGGGGCAAATCCATAGCAAAATATTCAGGTATGCTTTTGGCAGATGTCAGGGTTTCACAACATGATCTCTTGTCTTATGTTTCATATCAGAATGGAGATAAAGTTGGTCCAAAGTGCTCATTATCAATACCAGGACCATCAGTCCCTTTAAAATATTAAAAATATTTCAATCAAGAATAAACTTGATCCAGTAACAACCAGTGGGGTCTAACAGCCTGTGTTATTCCGCAGGCTGGAGGAAGAATTTTAATTGTCTTCTAAGGACTCAAAGTCTATGAGTAGAAGAAACTCATTTGTAGATGTAAAATGCATTACAGGCTAATTTCCATATATGTTTTTCATTAATGCAAGAAAGAGCCATATTCCTTTCTCTCTGAGTAAAGCAGTCTGTAGAACGACATGAAAAATACAGGAAAAATGTGTAAATAGTAAAAAAGACTGAGCATGGTGAGGTGAAGTTCTGAGCACTGGGAGTCTACAGGGAGACCTGAAATGTGCAGTCCTGAACGGCCATGAATCTCTGCTAATTAACAAAGGCCAGGAGCGTGCACTAATGTAAGTTAGTTACAGCCCACTGGATCCAGCCACAGCAGCACCTGCCTTTAATATACAGAAAGAATAATTGCCATGAGGGACTTGAATCCAGGATGCAATGATGGAAGCTCCACTTCGTGCAGAGGGTAGAGAAGCCTCTAAAAATGATGGATGATAGATGATGGTTTTCTAACACAAAACATACTGGGTTTGACAATGAGTAATTTTATGTTGGATCTTGTTCTGATGGATATAAATGAATTAAATAATGTGCAGCAGTCTTTAGTGGTTATGGATCTGATGATCACAATCTGATTGTAAGTAATATGTAACTTATACTTAATATATTAAAAGAGAACCATCCCAACAGCTAGCACATTTGTGAAAGTTAGGGAGAAGTGATGAATAAATTTGCCACCAAGGGAAACTGGAGATGTAAAAATCTGAATGAAAGCAGGGAGTTCCTCAGCAAGAGTTTATTATTTGGCTGGTAAGCCTTGACTCTACATTCATAGGATATAATTTGCTAAAATAAATGGTCCAGTGGAAAAACAAGGTTATAATCATACCCAAATATCTGACATGTAGGAAAAAAAAAGAGACAGTTGTAAACAACTTGTATAAATCAGAAATAAAACTTATTACAAAATCCCTGGTTACAGAACAGGGATAAGGATATTAGGAACAGAAGAAACCTTTGGGAGGAGGTAGGTTTGATGCTAGAGAAAGCAGACTATACTGACAGTGATGAAGTAAAAAAGACAGAAGTAACAAGGACTTCTCATCTCCATTTGGAAATATATACTGTGACATACTTTATCACCTTCATAGCTCATCAGTACTGAAAGAAAACAATAGAGATCTGCTAGGGATAAACATTTTTATATTGTCTGTCTTGGCTAACTTGCACTAAAGGATCCTGAAAGAGTTGGCTGAGGACATCTCTGTTCCACAGATGTTCATTTTTAATAAGTCCTGAAATCTTGAGAAACATCCAGAACAGAGGAAGAATTGCAATATTGTGCCAGCAAACAAACAGCAGAAATTACATGATTCAGACAGCTGTAGACTGGTCTACCTGGCATCACCTTCCCATCAAATAATGGATAGTCTGGTACAGAATTCTGTTGATAAGAAATTAATATTCACATGAATGTAACCAAAGTCTGAACAAATAGTTTAGGTAAATATGGGGTTTACTTTTAGGAATGACAAATTAAGCTGATTCTGATGACAGCACAGACAGAGCACATTATGGACTGCGTTGATTGCACCAAGTGTAATTCCGACTAAAGGATCAGCACTGCATGATGTCAACAAGGTGTACTTGGAGTCTGTTGTGATTCACATGACAAAATCTTAAAAGTCTTGTCAGTGGGTACCTTCACTAAATAGAAATGCTTTCAGCAGAGCTGCAGAATGGTGGCTTCTGCCTCCAAAGCTGTGTAAATCTTCCCTCATTTCTAAGGAAGTAAGTGTGCATCTATCCCTGTGGACATTTCTGAAAGACACAAATACTCTCAGTGATTTCTTCTGATGATTACACAAAGTACTCCAAATAATTTGGTCCAATAAAAAACTTACTTGCTTAACTGAGACAGAGATATGAATATATTTTTTCTCTTTGTTCTGTTCTTTGTTCCAGCCTATTGTTCCTGAAAGGAAAGGTGATGAGTTGGAGATTTTGAAAAAGATCAACAAAAAACCCCAAGCCATAAAAATGCTGGAGAAAAAGACTTTTGGTGACAGAATTAAAGTAAAAGGGCAGGGTTTTTTTTTATTAAAAAAAATTAAAGTTCAAGTGGGATGGGAACTTTTAACAATAATTTTTTTATTGGAAAAAGCTGCTTTGTGGAATCAAAGTTCCATTAATTTTTTCTTTCATTTGACTGATTTTGTTTTAATTTAGCTTTTGAAGATATTGATATAAATCATACTAACATTTTTTAAACCATAAAGGCCATTTTTATACTTTAAAATGGCTCTTTTTTTTTTTTCTGAAATGTAAGCTAATTCTGCTAATAGGCAGTTATAAAAACAGAAAATGGTATATTCTTCCCGTCTGAGAATCCAAAAGTCCAAAGAATTATGAAAATTTTAGTGTTCTTGGAATTTTATTGCTGATAATTTTGAATATTTTAGATGGGAAAGATTGCTGTTTTGGGGAAAAAAAAGATCAGAACAGCATTGTTTTATTATGTAAGAGAAAGATTATTTGATCATAGAATACGAATAATTTCAAACAGATTTAGAGTTCTAGGAGACAAATATGAAAAAAAAATTACATCAGAAAAAGCTGATCTTTTGAACAATGCAGCCCTATCAACTTAACTTATTATTTCTATATTGAGTCCAGTAATTTATAAGATGAAAATTTATCTTCTGGAAAGATAGCCAGTTTGAATCCATGTCTTCAAGATAAAGTGTTCCATCATTTTCCTTGGGAGATAATTTCAGTGATCACTGATTCATACTTTTATCAAGATGCACTTCTGCTTTCAAAATCTGTCTTTTGCATCCTACTGTTGATTCTTATGAAATTTTTATATTAAAGTAGTCCTTTAAATCCTGCTGGTTTTCTTTACCACATAAATTTATATTTATCATGGTCAAGATTCCCCTTCAACTAGCCATGCCATACAGAGGCAGTCAAAACTGAAAAGAAGATTTTATATTAAATCAAAGACCTAAGTCCAGGTTTGGTCAAAAAAGAAATTTTATTTGAAACTTGTTACTTCCATTCCAGCTGTCAAAAATACAGATCCATAGAAAATAAAGGTATGATAGACAGACCTCCAAGGATCATTTTGTACTGTGGCTCAAGGCAGAATTAAATAAACTTGTGTCATTCCTGCCAGATGCTTTCCTAACCTGCTCTTAAAATCCTCCAGGGATCCTAAAGGCTCCTTAGGAAACCGAGTCCAGTGCTTCATTATCCTTACCATTAGGTAATTTTCCATAATATCTGATTAGAGTGTTCCTCAATGCAGTTAAAGTCCATTACTTTTCGCTCTTGAAGACAAGGAGAGTAGATTATTGGTGTCCTCATGCCTCAGACTTTCCACTATCTTCAGTTCCTTTCTTGAACCTCCCCTACATGAAGCAATGATAGACGTGGCTTTCCTCAGAGTGCTCCAAGTAGTGCACTTGATAAAGTCTTGCTAAGGCTGATGGACTTTTGCTTACATTTTAAAAGTATTCTTATTGTTATGTGTCCTTCCAGAAGGTGTTTCTTCAGACAGTGACCACTGTTCTTAAACATAAAGGGTATGATCTCTTCAGAATGTTCATTTGGCACTGTTGGAGTACATTTAAGTTCTTGTATTGCACATATTACCAGGACTACATGCCCTTAGAGGTTTGAGATATCCCAAAATGTACTTCAGACCTGTCAGCCCAGCTTTCCTTCATTGTTGAAGTCTGATGTGATAGTAACCTTGTTTTTTTGGAAACATATTTTTCACATTTGAAAATGTCTGTCACAGTTTGGAGCATCTCGCTAGATTACATCACAGTGGCATGCAACACACAGGAAATCTGAAAAATATGCTGCATTAAACTGCCCTTAAGGAAACTGTGGTATTCAAAATAGAATATGTTTTAAATCTTACTCCCTTGTTTGTACAACTGGCCTGTGGTACATAAGCCCTGTTAAAGCTCGGAGGTTGTGTGCAGTAACCAGGTATGCCCTGGTTTTGGGAAAGTTCACTCATAACACTGTGCACTCTGTTTTGAGGTGAGGGGAGCTGGGGAGGTTGGTGTTTTAACCTGAAATGAATGATTTGCCAAACTGTCTGATTGATAATGGAACTGGGATACAAAAGAACGAGACATTTATCATCTGAACTCAACTCAGTTTAGTGAGACTTTATTGACACCAGAACTTCTCTAAGATCTGCCAAGGAATGTTAATCAGTGTGCTATCTGTCAAGAGGAAAGGGATAATTCAGTATAGAAAGAGCCCTTTATTAGTGTGCAGATAAATAAAAATGTAGATAAAACCAATGTACTTGTTATATTCATCAGGGATTGCTCCCTTTACGAAATTTTACTTATTGTTGCCAAACGATTGATGTACTTGTTTTAAGTCATAATTTCATCACATATCCATCTTTACAAGATATTGAGAAGGCACTGTGATTCTCACTTGATTTCAGACTTCAGCTGTGTGTAGCTCTGTCCAGTTTGGCACCCTATTTAACCTCAAGGGGAAAAAATAGGTACCTTTCCCTTGCATTACCTTTCTTTACCCTCTCCTCCTCCACTGCTCTCACCTGCACCCTGCTCCATTTCCATAATGTGAATGTGATTAAAAGATGCCTTTGGCTGGACTGGAGTATATCACATTTCTTTAAGGGGACAGCAGCCTCTTTCCCATGGTGACTACCCTGAAGCCATTCTGGTCTGTTCCAGGGCCCTAAATTATCATAATGTGCATAGCAAAAGTAAAAATAACATACAAACCAAAACCAAACCAGCCAAAAAATAGAAAGGTTAGTATTTCGTATTTTTTTCTTTTGAAAGTAGCTCATTGAGCAGGTTGGGTTAGTTTCAACCGTTTTTTGTTTCTCATTCTTTAGGGGAGAAGTGGACCATGGCCAGGTTTTGCTATCACAGCCCATCTGTGTTATGTGCTACGGAGACAAAAGAGAAGATTAAAGATGTTACTGTGTAAAATGCTTTATATTTTAGGGGTGGGAAGTAGAGGAGCTAGGGAAGATAGAAAATTATTTCCAGTTGAAGACTGTATTCAAAAATGATCATCTTTTGTTGGTTTCAGTTGTCTGGGGAGTTTGAGATGAATGATGTTACAAATTGCTGATCGGATGTGTCAGAATTAATTTATTCTTTCCATAATTTTTTTATAAAGCTTGCTCTGGTTGAACTTTGGGCTGCTTTCCTCTGGAAATAAATTTAAAAGTGGTTTGACATGAAGGTGTAAGTATGGAAAAATGTTAGCATAGTACTAAATATGTATGTACTAGAAAATAAAATTTAACTCATCAAAGGAAAACTTGACCAATGTGTCAATCCATCATTTTTCCAAATGCTCCAGAGTCTTTAAATGCAAATTAACTGCCCAAAGATATATTTAAAAGATATTATTGAGGTTGTAATGTCAAATACTCAAGTGCTTGGAAATTGCTCTCCCATACAATGTGAATTAAAATCTTGTGTGCATATGAAGCTGCCACTAATTGCATGGTCCAATATACTTTGCTTCAGTGGGACCTTTGCCACTTTTAAGGGAGGGAGTGGATGTTACTGAATTAGGCAACAATTATTACTTATCATATGGCTAAGTATCTCCTTGAACTATGAAGTCAGAATTGTTAATTTCCCCATAGTATTTTCTGTCCCGTGCATGACTTTAAAATCTGGGCTTTATATGTCCAAAATTCTTGACAGTTGATCAACTTCCCCATACCCCTTTCAGGTACAGGGCAGCACTATCACAAAAGCTTTGGGGCACTGGGGTAAAACATTGTATGCCAAAATTTAAATGCCAAATTTGAGACACTATGAGTCTGATTAATTGCCAAATTCAGCCATATATATCTCACAGTTTATGTCAAAATACAGATCTTGTTGTCTTTATTGACAATTGTGAATCATGAGCAGATATGAAAATCATTTGAACACTCAAATGGTGAAGACTACACTAACAGTGAGTGCCTGGGTAAAGCTTGGAATACATGGCTTTCCTCCTGTAGCTGACAAAGGCCAAAATGTTCTGCAGGTTGTAAAAAAAATATCTAATAATGGTAATGCCACTGAAAACAAGTGTCATTTTGACCCTACTTGTTAACTCAGGAGTTATAAGAAAACTAAAATGGTCATGGATTTTCAAGATGGTTTTATTAAAAGCAAGGCTGTTTTTTGCTAAGTAAGTAGCAAATGCAGACTGTTTTCTGAATCTTATTTTTGACCATTTTTTTCTGAGAGGGCAATATCACACACCTAATATGCAGAACTCTCTTTTTTTGCTGGACTTCACGTTTCTTAAATGAAAAAAAAAAAAAGCCAAACTTGCTTCACTGAAACAGATTTCAGATACTTTTGCCCTTATTTTTGTTTTTCAGAATTGCTACCATATTAGCTGAAAATTAAAATAAGTTTGTGATGGACACCAATTATGTAGAAGAAGCAATCTAAACTCTTAGACTACAGTTGAGGGCCACTGAACAGGGAATTAAAAATGGGAAATCTGGGGCAAGTTTCCTAACCAGACACAGCTATTCAGAGTCTAATCCAGAGCTGACTGTGACAATGCATGCCCCTCCTTTGAGTCTGCTTAGTTTTTATTATTCTTTCAGTTTGGAGAAATTCTGTGACTTCCCTATTGCTGTATAACACATTTGCCTAATCATTCATGCTATCACAGCATTTTACTTAAATGGAAAAGTATCATCCATGCTTTGCCCTTGAGAATACTGAGCCACATATGGTCTAGAATGAAACATTGACTGAGTCAAGATGAGAATTTAGAACAGATTTCCCAGCAGTCACCCTTTTGCTTGCACATCTACCTCCTCCAACAGCATCAAGTGTGGCAAGGTTTTGCATTCACATCTGTGTTTCAAAATGCTTCACAGGGAATATACATGGCCAACCCTATGGCTTGTGCATTCATTTCTGGTTGCAGGTTGATGGTTGATTTTGACATACAAAGCACTAAGTTGTGTTGGTTTTCCTGATCCAAGACACCACATTTTATGGCGCTACACAGTTGGAGATGAACAGGATGTTAAAGAGGGCATTGTGTGTTTTCAATAAACCCTGATGTAGGAGGTTCTGAAATGGGTGATATGAGATCTGTGATGTAAAGGACACTGGGTTTGAGGTTTTGAGAATTTAAAGTCTTTGTTGGCAGTTCCTGTCAGGTTATCTGAAAGGTGACAGGTAAATTATTTCTTATGAGTTTAACCCTTGATATTGTAACTGGGCCTGCAAGAAAATTTTTCAGGGCATGGAGAAACAAAAGGCTTAATTTGGCCTGAAAAGGGGGGAACTGCAGAGAAAATTGAGAAACTTTACCAGAACTCATATATTTAAGCATGTGCTCATGATCAGCATGATTAGAGCTACAGATATCACTGGAACTACTCACAGGCTTAAAGCTACACTATTGTTTAAATATTTGACCTTATAGGGCAATCTGCAGAAGACCAGAAGTCATGGGAGACCAGAAGAAATGAGATTGGACAAGTGACTTAAGGGTTTGAATGGCAAGTGTTTCAGAAGGAATGGATTTGTTTTTAAAGGTTTAATTTGCCTCTTAAATTAATTTTATTGTATAATATATGAGACTCTTTTCTCAGAAAGATACTTTTAATAGATTTTCTCTTTCATTCTGTTTATTTTAGTGAGAAAACTCCATAATTATTTTAATTACATTTCAGTGTAAATAATGGGGACTATTACTGGTAATATTTCTAGTTAAAATATCCCAGATTTAGTATCAGTTTTCTCTGAAATTCCAGATATTTCAAAACTAAATACCCTTTTTTCCAAACTCCTCTATCTTCATTTTCAGAATACTTTTAATGATGACTTTGGAACAGTTGAAAAATCAATTTTCTGGCCCTTAGAGATGCTGAGATGGAAAATCAATCCTTCCTTTTGGGTTTCAAAGGAAGTTAACCATTGATCTTTAGGATCATTTACATATGATGGATTCAGTTTTGGTGTTAAAAGCTTGCATACATCAATCTTCTATCAGTGGCTGTGGAGCCCAGCAGAGCATATCTCAGCTGTCCAAGCATGTGAAACCCCTGAGAGGTCAGATCTTGCAGTTAAACAGAGAATTTTTGATATAAGGTGGCAGAATATACCCTTGAGGTGATAATATTGCAAATTTGCAGTTTTCCTGGTCAACCATTTTCAGTGTCCTGGATCTTTAGCTCTTCCTTCAGTTGCATCCTGCTCCGCCATAGCAGCATTGGTGCTGTCCATATTTCCACTCCCAGAAGAAGCTGTCTTTCAGTTTCTGCCATGAGGTGGGATAGCAGGAAGGCCAAAAGCTCTCTGCAGCTGCAGGGAATAAGGGTTGGCTTGGATCTGAAGAGACACAGCTTGGCTGATTCTATGGGAGCTGGAGAAATGTATCATGGTACTTTCTTTGGCACTAAGTTCAGCTTTTGTGGATGCACTTCAGCTTGCTGACTTCCCCCAAAAATAAGTGGCTACATCCAAATTGCCCATGAGGAATGGTGTTTGGCTATGCTGATCCCTGAACTATGCTGGCCTGGTGTCAGGGGAAATTCCAGCTGGCACAAGCCAAAAGTGTGCCAGGAAGTGCTGCCAATGGGTAGCAGGATGATTTGATGTTTGCCAGTCTGCTGACCCGGTTGAGTTTTTTGGTGTAAATAGTGTCTCTCTGGAGCTCATCTTGAGTTGGGAAATCTGGGCACTAAGCACCATCCTCATATGTCCTAGGGAGGCAATATTGCCTATCCCTGCTGTGCTGCTGATGGAAAGAAAGGGCAGCAGGACGCAGCACTCCTCTTCCTACAGGCCCTCAGCCTGCTCTCAGTCAGGCATGACTCATGTTTTACATCAGGACAAAAAGATTGTTGTCTAAAGAGAATGAGCACATGCAGCTCCACAGCCTTTACCTGCACTGGTGATAAGTCAGTCCTGTGGTACCCTGTGTTAGTTACCTGAATTTTAAGTCCTTAGCCACCATGCCCTACTGTCACTGACTTTCTAAAGGTTCCTCTGAAGATCTCCTTTAAAGGCCTGTATTTCATAATGAGCTGATAATAATGCAACTCCATGGATCTCAGAATAGAACTTTGTTCATCTTCCTTATTGAGTGTGGGCTGCTTGCTGGGGGGAAGCACTTTTTGGTGCTGGGTAACCATCCAGAGTAATGGCTTTTATGAATTTTGCTGGTATGTACTGTAATAACATTAATCATGATGAACTCATTTGGCAGTAATAGGAATGTCATATGTACTTGTATAAGAATATTCACTGTAGTTCATCATTAATTAACTGGGCTATTATTTTAAAGTGTTACCAGACATGGTATGTAGAAATGGTTTACTTTGCAATCTCCTAGTGTTGAAATCATGTAGGCTCTTTTGCTATGGTTTATGTCAGAGAAAATCACAACAGAAAGAGTGAAGAATCCAAGACTAAGATAATACATTTCAGCTGTATAACCTTTGGAAAGAAGAATGTAGGACTTGCCATTCAGGCAAAGTGCTATGAATGTTGTGGCCTATCTAGTCTGGTCTCCTGTTTCTCAGCATGTTCTGTGCCAGATATTCCAGGTATAAAAGAGAAAGAACACAAATGGGAAATTATATTCTGAAAACCAGAATTTTAGTACATCCTACTATTAAGCATTTGCTATTAAGTACAAAGTTTACATGGTAGTCTTTTGTGAAAGTCACTTATCCAAATAAATAATATCAGCAGTTTCTTCTTTACCCATTACTTTGTTGTCATGCTTAAAGAGTTTTGGAGAAACCACTTCTATTTTAGGTAGAGGAAAAATAAAGAAATAGGCTTGGAAGGGACTGCTGCTGTGGATGCCTTGTCCCCTAATAGTCTATCCCAACCTTTCTTGAGTGCATCAAGTTCAACCTGGAATTAGCTGGGTTTCTTGCTACTGTAAAACAGTTGCTGCTCTGCAGCCCAGTTACAAACCTACTTGCCAAATGTAATGTTATTTGCTGCTAATTATTGTTTGTGATAACCCTGACGTTCCAGTTAAATAGGACTTATTCCTCTCTGTGTTTACTTTATTATATTTATGGAGCAGGCCATTCTAACTTTAAAATACATAACATTATGTATTTTAATTACTCTCAAAAGAAAGGTTCTTCTTTTCCTCTTAATGTCATAATGACTCCTATTCCCTCTACACTCCTGTCATAGGTTAACTATCAAGACTAAAAACGGATTTTGGGTTAGTGGGACTGTAAATAGTACAGCAAAAGTTGTCTTGATGCTACTTGTGAAAATGGTGCTTATGTTTCTTCATTCTTGCATGAAATACCGCTCCCTCCTTTCCCTCTACATCCTAAGTCTTGAATATTGCTATTGAAAAATTAATCCAGATCTTTCCCATCTTGATCATTTCCAACAATGGGGCCTACAGCTTCAAGCAAGTTATTTAGTTACACCACTGTGACAGTGATAATCGTACTGATGGCTTTAAATTTTTTTCTAGAGACTAGAAAATAATCTAGGGTCTATAGATCTAAATCTAGAGATTTAACAAAGTGACCTATAGACAAAAATCTAGAGATTTTTGTAAAGTGAATAAAGAGAAGCCGCAGCCTCAAAAACTGATTCAAAATCACAAGTTAGACAAATAACCTGAGTTAAACAAGAATTTTACCCTCATGAGTACATGACAAAAGCTTGTTCCTGCTAACTTTCATCCTTTTTCTGCTACTCCTCAGAATCACCTGGTGGGAAAGTCTGTATTGGTGAAGTCCCTAGACCTGTCACCTGCAGCTCTAAGAGCCACTTTCAGGTGATTAATGACTGTTGCAAATAAAGCAGTCTCAAGACTTATGTTTGAGGGTGCTCAGTGGAAGAATAAGACTGACAGCTCTCATTTCTCCCTCTCATTCCCCCAGTTATAATCAAGTGGCCATATAAAAGTTACTGAAATCTTTATTTTCTCTGTTATAACTAGCAATCCTAATCCTCATTCCATTAATCCATTCACTTAGAGGTTTGATTGTTCTACTTTTTTTCATAGTTCTAACCAGCTTCAAATCTGCTCTTCAAATCTTTCTCATTGATCTTTGTGATTTCCAGGAATACATTGGCACAACTGCCTTGCATTAAGCACCAAAGCCTTGAAGAGTTACGTGATGTTATGAGATGAAAATTCTGCCATGCTGAACAGATGAATTATTCTAATAAAAGAAGCTCTTCTCATAGCACAGGTTTTCACCATTGTGGATTCTTTAATTTGGAAGAGAATTTCAAGGACATAGCCTGATCACATTTACAAAAAAAACCTTCAGAAGAAAATGATGTTGAAGGGTAGAGAGGCTAAAGCTGTTTTTAATCTCAAATTTCCTGTTTAATTCAGCACTTTTGTTGAAATTTATCATTGTTTCAATTTTATATTTCATAGATCTAATTACAATGCCAGAAGACCAGGGTTTAAATGACCCTTTTTTGAATTAATAAATTAAAATGATATATGTAGATGTGTGGAAAATTCCTTTGGAACAGACATTTGCTTTCTTCAATAGGTTTACTGGAATAAAAAGAGAAATATGGGTAATTTTTTCTCATTCCACTCTCACTACTGATTTTAAAGTATCAACAAACTTAAGCTAAATGTAAAGTTAAAATTGCTTTGTTAGATTTATGCACTGAGTAAAAAGATTGTTTATCCCTGTGGACCAGGTGGTCTTGATATATACAAACTCCAACAAATGAATACACTGATAAGTGAAGTGAAGCAAGACAATTTAACAGCCAATGAGTCATAACTCAATATGAAGTTGTGAACACACGTGTGGTGTGTTCCAAAGATTTTTACAGGTCAGGGGAAGAATAAGTTCCAAACTAGAGTTTCCATAGCTTTCCAAGGGGATCACTGACTTGTAGAATGGTCTGGGCTGGAGGGGCCTTTACAGATCATCTAGTTTTAACCCCTTTCCTTGGGCAGAGATGTCACCCACTAGACCAGGTTGCTCAAAACCCCATCCAGCCTGGCCTTGAACACTCTCAGGGATGCAGCATTCACAACCTCTCTGGGCAACCTGTCCCAGTGCCTCCCCATCCCCAGTGAAGAATTTATTCCTAATCTAAACCTACCCTCTGTCAGTTTAAAGCCTTTCACCCTTGTGCTATCACTCCATGCCGTTGTAAACAGACAGGTCTCTTGCAGCTCCCTCTCCAGCTCTCTTTAGGTACTGGAAGGTGCAATAAGATGTCACCAGAGCCTTCTCTTCTCCAGTAACAGCCCAAACTCTCTCAGCTTGTATTCACAGGAGAGATGCTCCAGCCCTCTGATCGTCTTTGTGGCCTCCCGTGGACCTGCTCCAACAGGTCCACATCCCTCTTGTGTGTGGGTCCCAGATGAATCACTCCAGGTGGAATTTCATAAGAATGGAGTAGAGAGGAAAAATCATCTCCATTGACCCACTGGCCATGTAGCTTTTGATGCAGCTCAGGATGTAGTTGGCTTTCTGTGTACAGTACTTTTCATCTTGGCTCAAGATCATGAAGTTCTCATGGTGCTCTCAAGCCTCAGAAGACCCCTCTGGATGGCACCCTTCTCTCCTGTGTGTTGACTGCACCACACAGCTTGATGTCATCAACAGCCTTGTTGTGGGTGAATTCAATCCCACTGTCCATGTTGCAATGATGAACAGAGCCATCCCCAACACTGACCCCTGAGGAGCCGCACTCACCACTGATCTCCACTTGAGCACTGAGCTGTTACTGCAGCTCTTTGATGCAGCCATCCAGACAATTCATTCTCAGCTGAGTCCACTGACAAATCCGTGTCTCTCCATTTCAGATACTAGGATGTCCTGTGTAGCAGTGCCAAATGCTTTCTGCAAATTGAGGTAGATGACCTTACCTTCTCTTATTTATCTACCAACGCTCTATCCCCATCACAGAAGGCCACCAACTTTGTCAGGCATGATTTGTCCTTACTGAAGCCATGTTGTCTGTTACCTGGGATCTGAAGGAATCATTTACTAAAGTGACAATTTGAAGGAATACTTGTCCCACAATACTTTTCAAGAGGAGGTGTTGGTACATGATGGGAAAGAAAGTGTATGTGTGTGCCAGAAAGATGACATTACCTACTGCAATATCTGGTAATGAGAATGGCTCTCTGAACTTAATTTCATACACACATAAGTCACTTTTTTGACTTATGCTTTGACCATTGTCTTTACAGGTGTTTTCTGTCCAATTTTTGTTTCCTGTGTGAGAGATGCTAGCCTTCTACTTAAAAGAGAAATATGGGTAATTATCTGTATTATGCTACAGTGTAGTTTTAAGTAGTTGATCCTCAAGTGATTTATTATAAATAGTGGCATTGTATTATAGCTCTGCCCTAAGGATCCAAACCTCACTGTTAATCATTTCACCGTGGTTTATAAAAGAGATGGGAGGATTACTTCATAAAAATTGGTAAAAGAAAATTCTTTGTGCTTAGTGTTTTCATTTATATCTCTCCATGGCTTCATCTGCATTGCCTCAGTACTACTTCCATCTTTCTTTCCATCTTTCTTTCCTCTTGATATCAGTGGGAGAAAAAGAGGCTTGGGAGAAGGGAAGGTGGATTTTCACACATTTACATAAATTACAGTCCTGAAGAACCTTTTGTCTGAGCAGAATTATTTAGGTCATAAATGCCCTCAGGGTGGTCCCATCACTAAGGGCAGAAATCTCCAGCTGACCTGGAGAATCTGTCTGAGGAAGATATCTGGCCCAGATGTGCCATGGTGAGGGCATGGTTTTCTCTGTTAAGACCAGTCAAAGATATCCCATTGCATATTGGCACCTTCTTTAGTCTGCATATATCTAGTTACAACCAGATGTGTTGTTTAAAGCCCAGAACCTCAATATGTGTTTGTGACAATGCTAGAAATCTATTACTGGATTATTATAAGTATTATATCTCATTGTAACTGAGTAACATAGCTCACTGGTGAAGTTTTATCTTTTAATAGATATGGATTTCCAAGTCCCTAAATATTCTTAGAGTTTTTCCCCACCTTATTTTTAAAAAAAAAATAATTAAAAAAAAATAATTTTCTACCTCTTTATCAATGCTCTTGTGATGGTCTCACCAGGATTTTATGAGCTTTTCTTCCATGTACTCTTGTTTATATAGCAAAAGATCACTTTTTTTTTTCCATTATTTTTTTCCTATTGTCAGGAAAAAAAATACATATCTTATGCCTTAGATGCTTTAATCATATTAAAATAATACAATCTGCAAGATGAAGACCTTCAGCTTGGATTCATTCCACCTCACTTTAGGCACCAGACCAACTTGCCTAGGGGTTCTTACTCCTCAGCTCCCCATACAGGCAATGAGCATGTCTGTCTGCATCTGTTGGTTATAGATGAAAAATAGGCTCCAATTTAGATATCTCACTTTAATGTTCAAATGATGTAAGGAGATGCAGGAGAATAGTATATAATCCTCATTTCCATGAAAAAAAAGCCTCCCGGGCAGGATGTACTAACCTTTCCTAGAAACTCAGCAACATCTCATTTCTTTACCTTCCCTGTAAACTAATGTGACCCACTAGTATATTCACACGTCCAAGTGCATTTGGCATGTGAGAAAAGAAGACAAAATGGATTTTAAAACCAGCTTTTAACAAAAAGCACAAACTCTTTTATAAAGTTTGGACATTTCTTTTGAAGATCAGCTTGAAACAATAAGGGAGGGAAGGGAGGGGAAATCACTGAGAGGTATTGGAGAAGTACAGTACTGCAGGAGCACATCATAGGTTTTGGCTGTTTGTACCAGACAAAGTCCAGTATGTCATCTAGCAGAATGCTGTAATGAAAATGGTAAAATGAAATTTAAAAATAAAAGAGGAAATGCCAATGTGCTTGTCATTAAATCTCTTTCTGAGCTATAATCCATCCTTGACTTTTCCTTTGTTATATTTTTCTCTTTGTGGATACAAGCCAGAAAAAACATAGTTGTGGAGGCTGAAAAGGAGGATAACAAATAGTGTTTGTGTGTTCTTGGGTGAGATGGATGAGAAGTGGCAGAACAGGGCTTCATTTGGAAAAAATCCTACATGCAGAGTCTGACTTTCACATTGTGTGTGCAGGACTTGGTTTCTACTGCACCATTCTTTTCATGGGAGTTGGCAGAATCTGAAACCAGTTCTGGGCCAGTGCCCCAGCTGTAGAAAACACTGGGAATGCTGGTGTTTTAACACTGGCTTGCAAAGCACTTGTGATACCTGTTTTGTTTTTAAGTCTCTCAGAGAGACAAAGATAACAGGAAGTTTGCAATATGGCGCTGACTTGAGGCTTGTCATTTCTGCTTCCACGTCTGACATGCCCTAGGTATGTGACATGGATTAGACTTTTGAAGGCAACGGGGTTATTTTGGAGACTCAGCTGGAACTGAGGTTTGAGGCCAAGTCCCCAAATTCCTCCACACAAAATTTGGTGTGTTCTTCAGTTTCTTCTCCCATGAAATGAAATTGATGGCATTTTCTTCAGAGAGAACTGAAGAACTCATCTCTACATTCATGCTGGAGATCAATGTCCTATTTAAGAATTATGGTTTGGCTACACATGTTGCACTCTCACAGGTCAGTAATGTGCAGTGCTATGTCCATGAAACAATGTGCTAGGTAAAAATTGATGTGCTTTTATCCTGAGGGCCTCAGAAATGCTTGCAGAGCATGTGCCATTAAAGTGCAACCAGTTTTGATTTTGAAGATCATAAAAGCACCAGAGAAACTGCACAATTTTCAGTGTGAAATTCAGGATTCTTATGATATTTCATTTCTTAGAATCTGCTGTATCCAGTAAAATTACATAAGGTCCTGAATTTGGGCTTTCCTTGGGTATGTCTATACCAGCAAAACAAATTGTGCCAGGAACGTTCCTTGAACACAGGAACTTTATCATCTGTTCCTCAGAGCAGTCTGGGACAGGTTTTCAGCCCGTGCCTACCAGCACTATCCTGAGCAATGCCCGGGAATGCTGGGATTTAAAGCAGGATTATTCCCAGCAGACAGTGTGCTTGTAGCTGTCCTGATGTGGTGGGCAGAAGATTTGGATAAGATGGATGTGGAACAGCCCATGCCAGTTGGCTCCTGAGCTAGAACACAGTCCAGGGTACAGTTAAATTATAAAATGTGTAGCTTGAAGGTCTGGGATCTTGCATGTTGTGCAAGTATCAAAATGTCATTGAAACTGACATATTTTCTGATATACTATTCTATCACTTAACCCTTCAGTTTCTTAAACTTTGTTCAAATTACATCCGTATTTCTCTCTGTCTCTCTTTTTATATGTGTATGTGTATATATATAAATACAAAATCAATAGAATCATAGAATGATTTGAGTTGGAAGGGACCTCAAAGATCATCTGTCCTTGATCACTTAGAGGGATGGGGCAGCCACAGCTTCTCTGGGCAATTTGTTCCACCCTTACAGTAAAGAATTCCTTCCTGGTATCTAATCAAAACCTGCTGTATTTCAGCTTGAAACCATTCCCCCTTTTCCTATCACTAAGTTCCATTATAAAAAGTCCTTCTTTAACTCCTTTGCAGTCACTTTGTTGACACTGAAAGATGCTTTAAGGTCTCCCCAGAGCCTTCTCTGAACAGCACAAACTCTCTTGCCTCTCCTCATAGGATAGGTGTTCCAGCCATTATGTGTGTGCATATATATGTTTTATTTTTTTCCTAACTGAAAAATAAATGCTTGAGTTAACTTTCCCTTTTAAATAGAATCACAGATTTATATGGACCATTAATTGACTAATTTTCTGTGAGGCTATACCTAGATCTAATTAGGAGCTATTTGGTTTGCAGTCTATGGGGTCAATTTCCTACACTTACACATGACACTTCTATGAAGTGCTGTCAGCAACAAAACAAAGTCAGATAAAGAATCAGGTACCCCATTAGATGTGCAAATATTACTACTCAAGATCCCAATTTAGAAAACCAGGGAGAAAAAAAAAGTTTCTGTGCCTTTCCCAACCAATGTTCTCTATCACAAAGTACTGTCTGATACATAAAATCAAGAAATTGAAACCCTTTGTTCCTAGATAATCAAATAATTATTTTTGACAATAGTAATGAACTTCTTTTTCAGCCTTTCACACAAATGGCTTTTGAGTTAGTGTTGTTTTCGTACCTCCATCCTCCCTGCTTTCCCCCAGAGCACTTATTTTGCAGCACCCTGGGAGGATTTCTAAGGACACCATTATTGCTTCTTTCATTATCACTCTTCCAAAAACATGGATCAGAATCAGTGACATAAATAGTCCGAAGGGGAGCCGTGACAGGGGACTGAGGTCACAAACAGATGGACATAATTGTTTCACCCCCCAGCACGACACAGGGCTGCAGACCTGCAACAGACTTGCAGCTCATACCCACCTGTGATTCAGATGTTTGAGCTTAGTGGCAGAACGATGGCCTGAAATGAAAGCAGTGCAGAGATAAAACAGTTCAGTGTTTGAGTACCCTTGGTTTTGGGGTGCTTCTGTTACCTGTTCTTGCCTCCAACTGCTTTTCCTCTTCATCGCTGCTGTCATCACATTAATGCTCTTTTACTTCATTATCTCTTCATTCAAGCCCCAGGAGTTTTATTTGCAATGGATATTTTACAATTTTAATCTTAGCTCAGGCAAGAAGCTTTCCTGCGTGTTTTCCTACTGAGTTTTTGCTGAAGGCATGAGGGATTCAGCCTGCACACAGACAGGGCATGCATTGCCTCTCTCTGTTATGGTTCTGTTGTTACCAACACAAATTTGTCTCATCCCCCAACTGACTTGCTTTCACTGCAGTGTTCCCAATTCCCTTGACATCCCTTTATTTCAAGGAAAGGTCCTTATATAGGGATATAGGGGCTCAACTCATGGGTTTTTAACAAAAATACTTCTTTTTTTTTTTTCTGTTGTCTCCTCATATTTGTTAAATATACAGTATTATTTCCACTCATAAAGAAACAGCCTTTCCTCCCAGTTCCTTTTCAGTAATACCCCACAGTGTGAGTTAAGATTGAAAAGGCAGATTGACCATCCTGCTGTCATGCAACTGAACCATGCTTGATGCATATGCCCCATAAGCCACAGATGTTTATTCTTCTAAAATAGATTGATATCGGAGTTGTCCTTTTTACTTTTTCTCAGACCCTCTATTAAAACTATTGCTAATAAAACATTTGTATGACTGGAAGAATACAACAGAAAAAAGAATAAAAATCCACCTCTCCAAGCTTCAGATGTGCTGGTTTGCTCACATACCTATTTTGTTAGCAAATGGAAATATCCGCAAGGAGCTAATGTTTTTTTTCTTTGTTTTACTTTCAACTCTTTCCCTCTTACTAATCAGATGAAGTTGAAAAAACCTGGATCAAGATTATTCATCCTGTAAACCCCAGCTTCATGCCAGTGTAACAGACTCTCCTGGCTCACATATGAGCTTGCAAGTGCTGTGCACAGGTGGAGAATGTGGCTGCATCTTATGGCGTGGCGTGGGGAGGAGTGAAGCCCTCTGCACTCTGCTCTGAAGCAGCACACAGAGCCTCTGCTTTCACCAATCAAACTAGTTAGACAATCAGCCTGAATAATCTGGGTGATTAAGTTTTGATTAAGATTAATCTGGGAAACTTTATTATTAATCAGTATAGGGAAAAGCTTCCTGTTAGTTTTGGGGGGAGGCTCAATTTGTTGCAGCTCTGTGTTATATCCCTGTTTTAGATTTCATAGGGTTATCATGTGCCTTTGCTAGCACATAACTACTGCTTCTCAGTGTTTTATAATGGGCTAGACAAGTATGGTACTTTTAATATAAAAGACTGTGCAAACTTCAACTTAATTGCAAAGCTATCCTAACCCCTTTATTGTCCCATCACCACAGCATTTGACATAGTTGGAAAACTGTCAGGATTTCACAGCTTGTTCCCATCTCTGCAGCTTGGTTAAAAAGTTACTGGAGTCAGATCAGAACACTTCTGATAACCTCATTTTCCTTGGTAACTGGGACAAAAAGATCAGTGTGGATTCATTATTTTGATCTGGAAGTTAAGGACAAGGCATATTAGGTTCTTCTGTGCAGGTTGGCACAAACTTCCAGACCTGCTGGGATTCCTTTCCTAAGCTCTTTTAGCAGGTATTTTGAACTGTTGCTGTCTGAGCCTTTTCTCACGCGCACCCAAAGGTGGTTGGTTTAGCTCGATTCACTTGGTTGGCATGAATGGGTCGTGTGCTCAGAAATAAGCAGTTCCTTCCCCAGGGTGCTTGCATGAAGCTTGTGTTAAGAGAAAATAAACCAGAGTAATACATAGTCCTTACTTGCTTCTGTCCTCCTTGGATTCAAAATCAGGGACTATTTTCTTGCACTTTCACAAAGGCCTGAGTTTAAGAGCCCAAACTGTTCTGCTGACTGCACTCACTTTAACTCATATGGTTAAAGTTATGCATGTGCCCAGGAGCCTCACTGATTTGTGGCCTAAGGTCACATCTATTAAAGCACATAACACAACACTAAAACCTCTCCTACTTATCCAAGCCCTGTTAATCTAAACTACTTTCATGTCTCTGTTCCATTTGGCTAATCAAGGCTTCAGTAGAGTTGTTCTGTAAGGATAAATACCAAAATCGGTTGAAGTCTGCCCTCAACAAAGTATTTCTGGCTCCCAGAGCCTTTAATGAGAGCCCCGAGTGTGGATCTGAGGTTGGAATTTGGCTCTAATGAAAGGTGGATTTTTCAAGACTTCTGTGAAGTGCTTCACAAAATGATGGGTTTCAGTTTTTATACCCACACATCATATTGTACTTGTAGTTACCTTTGGCTGAACGATTTCTGGAATTTCTTGCTATCACATCCAAAAAAATGACACATTGAATTGCATATCAGTTGCATACATAAGAAAAGATTCTTCTGTAGGACAACACATTAAAAATTCTGCTTGAATTATCCCTTGTGTCTCAATTGCAATTTAGCTTTATTTTTCTCAAACTCTTCTTTTGGTGTGTGTTCATTTGGTTTTCTAGTAACCATGGGGAGATAAGTATGTCTAGCTTTCTAGAACTTCTTTTTGCTGTGGAGAAAAGGCACGACACCAATTGTTGAAGAAAAATAGTTTTCTTGTCAAGGAATGATTTTTCTTTGACAATGAAAGCTTGATAGATACTTATAGATGGTATAAAATATAATTAGCTCTTGAAATTTGAGAAAAACAACAGTTAAAGAAGTGTTCAGTCTGCTGATTTACAAACAAGGTGTGCTCAGATATGGGACTACACTGGGAAGATGCTGATGGCGAGAAAAAATCTTGTACTTGTGGTTTGAAAGCACCTTTGTGCATTCAGTAGCTGAATATATTTTCAGTAGTCATATTCTAAGATCTGCAGGAGCTGAGACAGCACTAACAGACAGGGCCTCCCTTCTGCAAAGCTATTTCTTTGAAAATAAATTAAGAGAATTGTCTAGGATGAATGGAGTGAATTCCTCCCTGGACAGATTTATCTCTTCACATGGACATCAGAAGGGAGATCAGTGGCTAGTTTAGACTAGGCACATAACTTTAAAGGGTTTAAAATTAATGGGGTAAATCACAGCCAGGGTGTCTGGCTGTGTGCTGGAGCTGGCTTCTGAGAGCTGAGGGTCTTCAACACCCGAAGGAGAAACAGTCAGGGAGTTATTGCTGTTGAAATCAGGGTCAGGTGCTTCTCAAAGGTGTCAAGTCACTTAAACCAGCCTTCAGGGTGTCCAACCTGGGGAAATAGGTGGGCATAGATACCTAAATCTTAGAAATTGTTTCAGTCCTCCTACACTGATGCTGCTCCCCAGCCTGGTATGTCCCCATTCAGACCAGTACCCCCTCTGACTGTAGCATGGGCCTGTAGGAGTGGTGCTGTAGGATCAATGCCTCTCCAACCCCTACCCCACCAAGGTGGGAGGTACTGAAGTCTTTGCTGTCTGTTGACTCACCTTTGGGAGAAGGATGAGACCACTTTCACTGCAGTTTCTCCTGCACCAGGCACTTTTTGGAGAAGGGGGTAACTATTTGGAAGTTTTGATTGAAGGGTTAGTGAGCCATGCCCCTATCTCCATCTCTTCCTCATGTAGGACCAGGTGCATGGAAATCCACTGAAGCCTGAGATCCATGGATGGACATGAGCTCCAACTGTGCATATATGAGTAATTCTGAAGCTCCAGAGAAAACTCATTATTTCTGCTAAAGCTCATTTCCTAAATTAACTCTTTCTGAGTGAGGAGTCTGCTTTTTAGGTCCAGTGGGTGTTGCAGTTAAGAGTGTGTAGTTTAGCTGCAGGACTAAAAAATTTTTGTAAACTGTACCTAATATTTTCAAGGATTCAGACAAAATAAGATTACTACCACATTTTGGCACTTGATCACTGCTAAGGCTTTTAAAAATTGAAATAATTGAAAGAATTACATTTACTCTCAGTCTTTTTGTGCTTAAATTGCTCTGCTAATTTCTCAGTGAGATAGTATTTATTGTCTCAATAGAAGTATGCCTTATTCACATGATATGTGCTGATTTCTCAATAAGAATTATTTTTCAGATCTGACTTTTTAAATGAGTCCAGGGTCCCAGAGGGATTTAAGCCTCTGATTTTAAATGCAAGCTAAGTGTATAAGTACTTTTTGTAATATGGGCAAGAGTCAATATTTAGTTGGTTTTGTGGCAAGCTCCCTTTAGATCATAAGCATTAAGGGAGAATATTTTTTTGTTTTAATAGACATTTTGTAGGAGAAACATTTTATTACTGGGAAAGATTTCCTATCTAACACAGATTTTGGGTTAGAATAAAATAAAGTTTAACAATGTGTATTCATTTTTAACACTTAAATGACACATTCATCCTTTTTCAGTGAAGGTAGAAGTTATTAATTCCTTTAATGTACAGATTCTTCAGTCTTTGCAAAGAGAGTAAGACAATAATTTTATTGATTTATTTTTTGTCTTCAGTACTAGCACAACCTTCCTCCCCTTCCAAATTCTTCCTGTCATCATAGCAATTCAGTGCTGCTGATTTAGTGAATTAGATTGAGGGAGACAAGCAATCCAGGGTGTTGAATTTGAACTCTGACCTTCTATTTGCATTGTTGCACAACTTCTTAGTTTTACTAATCAAAAAGCATTCGCCCTCCTTCTCTTTTTTCAAATGAGCAACAATTTGATATATACAGGGACAGGGAGATTTTGGAAATGATCAGGAAAAGACACCTGTACATTTTTCTGGTTTGGCTCTGAGTTAAGCATTTCTTATGGATCTGAAATCTGATCTTATTTGCATTGTTCTTCAAATATCAAGATAGGACTAAATTCCTCCTAGGACTAGATTCCTATTATGCTTAAACACTGGAACATGTCCAAGCACATGACTTCTCATATGCTGTCTTCATCAGTACTTGAGCTCTTGACATATGAATCATGATAAATTGAGATGGACAAGACATCAAGTGCATTTTAGCCCTACAGCAGCTAAATTCACAGGGACTTCCAGTACACTTGTACACATTGTGAAAGACCACGATGCTCATGCTTGAGCCATGGTGTGTTCAGTGCTTGCTGCTATTCCATTAGGTCATACAGTGGGAAAAAGTACAAAAATAACAAACTTGTTAGTCTGCTAATTACAGGCTTGTTAAGTGATATTCCATTTCTGGTGTTTCTTTTTCCTCTCCATTGCTCTGATTAATGGCTACTCAAAACAAATACAAAAAAGTCTCCTGTAAAAAAATAATAAAATTGCATTGCACCTGAAAAATCTTTTACTAGATTTTCTAATGCAAACCATGAATTTGAAGATGTAGCTACACAACTGAAAACACCACTGCTGTATCCCATTGGATTTATTCATTCAAATGAATGAACTTTTGACAAAATCATCAACTTATTTGTGACTTAAGAATGTTCTGAATGTGCTTTTCTAACTGAAAATACTATTTCTTATGTTCTTCTAGAACAAGAATTGCCTGTGTAGTTAGGAACTTTGCTTCTCTGTGCTTTATGATAGAAACCTGAATTTCAGCGGAAAGTTTCCCATGGATTTTGAGGACTTCTGGATAGTCTCAAAACAGTAAGAACTCTCAAACCTCTTCTTTCAGTTGAAGAAAATAATTTTGTTTTAGTAGTTCATGAGGGAGGGCTTTTGTGAAATGAGTTTTGTTCTCTCTTTGCCTGAGATGAATTTGTAAGAGGATTTTGATAGCAAGTACTTATTAAGCAACATTTATTGCTATTTGATATGGACACCCTCATGTAGAACAAGACAATTTTGTGATAATCTATTTCAGTCATTGTTTCAATATTACTGTATTTCAAAAAAAGCACTACCCAGGAGTATTCAAGACCAGGCTGGATGGGGCTTAGAACAACCTGGTCTAGTGGTAGGTGCCCCTCCCCATGGAGAAGGGCTGGAACAAGATGACGTTTGAAGTCCTTCAAACTCAAACTATGCCATGACAATGTGAAAAATCTCAACTGTTTTTATAGCTACTTTTAAAAAAAGTTTCTTGTTGTAAACCAGAAGGCCTTTCCTGCAGAATGAACTTTGTATTGGAGCACAAATCGAACCCTTTGCAATTTTCCTTTCAAAAAGCAATTAATTATGTCGCTAAAACAAAATAGAAGAATCTAATAAAAAAATGGCTGTAGTTGTGTGTTGTGAAATGTTTTACTCCCTGATGTGGTCTCTGAGCAGATCAGTGCAAGACTTCGTTGCAAGTCATGTAGGCTGCACCTCATGAAACTCACTGGTGTGCTTCTGAAATATAAGAAGGATCTGGAGGTTGATATTTGCTGTGCAAAGATTATTACTCTTTGAAAAAGAAAATATATTACTCTTTGAAACTCAGGCAAGTGGCATTGTGGGAAGGTATAAAACTGAACAATTGAAAATAAAAATAAAGGAGAGCTCCAGAACTAACCAGAGCAACTGCAAAGAGCCCAGCCAGCAACCTCTCTCCAGCTATGCTGTTCAAACATATCTGCAGTTTAATGAGCCTTTTACCCCTTGTAACTTTACCATTCCATGAAAAATGACTCACAGATGAAATTCATCAGATTGACATGGAAGGATGCCATTTATGGGCAGAAAAAAATTATATTTTTTTTATCTTGGGACAAAATTTTCTATTACTTTTGCAATTGCAGCTTGCTACTTTGAAGCTGTGGTGCCCATGGCTTTCGTAAACCAGTAAGGTTCATTGATTTGAAGTCTATTAATTATTTCCTCAGAAATTTTGAACTACAATAAAATTGTGCTTGTGAACATGAAGAGTCATGTCCTCACATCCAAATTTAGTCACCTGGACTTTCTCATTCATAGCTCATGGTGGGAGCCCTTACTTAGCTTTAGCGTCCCCCCCAGTGACTGTTGGTGGTGTTTGAGTGAGTGGACAGCCTGTGCCTTCTCTACATGGGTATGGTATGATGAGAGGAATCCCTTATAATATGAGCAGAAAACAAATGGATTGAGGAGGGAAAATACTGAAACCTGTACTGTGCTTTAAATGAGGAACAACACCATTGCAACATGAAGAGTGGGTCTAATCCACCATCTTTTTTCTTTATAAATTAAAATGGTGATTTAGTGCCTTTCCTTTTCTTTGCCAAGGGCATATGCAAGATGCTTTGATGATTAACTAAAGTATTCTTAATGGTTTACTTTTCATTAGAACCCCTTCATCTCTTAATTATTCATTTTAACTAGCTTCTGTCTACTTTTTAAATGTAGTTCCTAATGTTATTTATATTTTAAAGACTCTTCATTAGGCTTTTTGCACACAGTGTACAAGACTTTATATCCTTGCTTAACCAAACTGGCCTTTGTTGCCCTTTTCTGTGTTTAGATTATAACCAGGATGAATTTCACTTGTGGTCTCTCCAGCTGCTTTTTAAGAAGTTCCCACTTTTCTGCAGCAGATTTCCTTCACATTAGAAGATTCCAATCCAAATTCCATAGGGTATTTTGCCTTCTCTTTAAAGAAGAGGGAAAATCAGCTTCCCTCCATGTTTCTCTTCCACGGGTCCTAGCTCATATGAATCCTACAAATGCGTGTTATAATTAGAACTATGTGAACACAGTACTTCCATTTCTCAGAGGTTCCTGCAAACATTTGCTTTGGGTTTCATCCATATGAACTCCCATTCCTTGGTAATTTTGACTTTGAATTTCATATGTGAACAAACTAAACATCACTGAGGTCAAACTCAGTGAATCAATGTTAGGAAGCCCTGAAAAAAACCCCAACAAAACAACCTCCAAAAAACCCCATGAAATTTTACATTCTTTGGGGTAGAATCCACAGAGCTTAAATGCTGACATCAGTAGTTACCTGCCCATACTGAAACTTTAACCCTAGAAAATCTGTGCTTGGCTTCTCAGACATAAACAGTGAAGGGCTTATATATACATAATATTTATATAATGTATATAACAATATTTGTACTCTATATATAAATCGTGATCCCCTATCCTACAGGGGTTCATGGCTCGTTGTTTTAGCCTGGAGCACAGTACCTGGGCGCACCTTCCTGTCTCGACAGGCTGGGTGAGAGCTCCCTCTCCTGTTTCCATCTGGATCAGGTTGTGCCCTTGTGACCCCCACATCTCATTGTGTTGGGTTTTTCTGGTATCAGACCCAACAGAGTGAGCTTGTTTTCCAGATTAGATCTGGGGCAGCCTGGAGTTACCTGCCTTTCACAATAAGAAACTATTCCACTCTCTTATTTTTGTATTTTTTTCTCTCTCCAGTTAAACAGTAAACTCTGTTCAATGAGACAACCCAAACTGCTGAACACCAAACTGCAGTATTTCTTGAAAAGGTCTTTCAGTGTAAAATAGGAATGTTGGAATATCTTCTTTTCCCATTTTATTTAGTTGCTTCTTCTTTTTTCAAAAACAATGACCAAAAAAACCAAAGGAAGAGAAATTGAAACTTTAAACTAATTAACTTATTTATTATTTTATACCTCTTTGTAGGATGAAAGAATGAAAACAGACGTACGAAGTGAGAGGCATAAGAATTTGCACTGAAATCACTAAAAAATTGTGCAATTTTCTGTCTTAAGAGAGGTGATCATTTTGCTATGGTCCCTCACTTTAATAGTTACATGTGAATTGAAATTCTAACTTGTCAAAGTTGATTTAAAATATGTTAATGCCTTTTCCACTATTCCTTGAATCTACTCCTTGGATCTATTCCCAAATCTATTCCTTGAATCACGAAACTGAGCTCTTTTTTTGCGAAGCATCCTAGCCATAAAGGACACAAAAATTGCACCATTAATCTTACAATTATCAGTCTCTTATGCTTACTGTGTGGACAAGCCTACAGATGGAATGTCATCTCCTCACTCCTGAGTTCTGCAATTGCTGTGAGTTACTGCCCAGGCACCCAACATAGTTTGTGGTCACTGTGTGTTGGATCTGGAACTGCTTAAAAAGGTTGGAATCGACTTAAAGCTTCATGTTGGTTGCTTTAGGAAGAGGGTAGCAAAAGGGCAGGAGAGCTTTAATTTATCTAGTGAGTATTGTTGACATTTTTTTTTGTTAACAACGTTAGGAAGTTGCTGACAGTTTGTTTTCTTTATTTTTTTTTTGTGTTTTGCTTAGAATTCTTCAATGGGAATGGAGTTTTTCATGTAGAATGAAAGCAAATTGCAAGTCACAACAGAGTATAAGAGAAGGTGGAATTTTCATTTCCAGACGTGGCATTTGCTGAAAACCATAAAAATGAAATAACAAATTACAGAATGGAGATAATAGCATTTTAGAAAGCCACATTAAATTAGAACAGTTGAAAGCAAATTTTTTGCAGCCGCTACTGCCAAATTATGGACAGAAAGCCAAGAGGATTCTTAAAGATCTCTCTCTCAATTAATGTAACATTTTCCTTGTTGGCCTGCAGATCTGCCAGTGTGAACAGCGTGTGTCTTCCCCATGGGCTACAGCTGTCTGGTTTGTTCAGCTTGGAAGCCGTGGGATGGTTTTCCTGCCTGGGACAGGTTGGGATGGGGAGGGAGGCAGGGCGGTGGGAGCCCACTGGAGGGCAACCGAGCTCCGTCTGTGTGACCCCTGCTTCTGCCCGACCCTTTGGAAAGAGTTTTGATCTGAACTCTAATAACAGCATACATTTCCACGTCCGTATTAGAACTGGAGTTTCATAAAGCCAGGCCAGCACTATATGTTTTTGCTCTCTCAAATATTACATCGTCTATTTATACTGTGTGTTTTTGTAGCCCATGATGTAATATGACAAAATTTCAGCCATGTGCATCACACATGCAAGTCCGAGCACAGCTGGGTTGTGTAGCATGGCTGAGGTAATGTCAAGAAATTTCATATTATATTTAAAATGACACCTGTAAAAATAATCTTCAATTTGTAATTTAAATACTGTAATACTCAATTATGTGAACTGACAGGAAGTGTCCCAGCGGTTTTAGAAAATAACATTCTTTTATCCATAGAACCTTTGATGCATTTTTGAACAGCCTTAATGGAAGTTCAGATCATGACCTTCTGCTTTGAGAGAACACAGGGAGGAATAAAATTTTCTCCTGCAGCAAGGTGAAGTCTTCTTTCTGCATATAGCTTTGCTTTCTTGGAAGGAAATGTCAGCTGTGCTCATTTCATCATTATCCAAGCTCAAGGAGAGCTCAAAACTGCAAATCTAGCCCAATTTCTAATGGTGTGCCTTGCTTACAGCAGCACATGCATGTCATCTGTAAATATATATCCTGTTTTACTCCTAATGAGAGGCTTCGAAGGTTTTCCTGCAGTCTGCTTCAGTAGCAATCAGAGTCTATTAATGTGGGAGTGAGGTTTGTGACTTGGCCACTGAAAAAGCTCAGGAGTCTTCCAGATGCAGGAATAAGTTTCAGAGATCTACTGAGCTGCTTCTTAAGTATGTCTCCTTTGCTTATTTGGGGGTGGGGGAGTTGTGGGAGAATGACAAGATGTAGGCTTTGTGCAAGTAGGTTATGAATGTGATACCTCTGTGACTTCCCCCACTGTAAATTACACCTTCTTCCCTAATTCTGTGGCATTTCCCTTATCCAAGAGCTGTTTCTTAAGCCTCTTGTGAGCCTTAATAGCCAACCCCCCAACTTGTACCTGTTAGTGGCTTCTGCAAAATCTAAGAGATTTCTCTTACGTCCTTTTCCATCATGAACTTTTGAAATACTGAATGTGACTTCCAAAGAGTTGTGCTTTGTGCCACTTAAATAAACTCTGTTCTTTCCATTCAACTCCGGTAACCTGATACTGCACAATAAATGCTAATAAGTTTCCTGCAGAGTAGTGCTCTTAAGACAGCTTATTTTTCATCCCTCCTTTCATGTTGTTCCCTTATTGATGACTCAGTCCATACCACAAATGTTCTTAAAGAAGATAAAATGTAAATAACAGTGGAAGATGCTGGTCTGATAAGGCACTCAGAAGGACACAGGAAATGCTTCGTAAAGAACATTTTTTCTGCACCCGAAGTTGCCCCTTTTAAGTGGCTATTACTGCCTGTTACTCTTTGTAGGCCATTAAGGACAAAATGTTGCATTAAATAATTAACAACAGCAGATTAATGATTTGATCAAGGACATATGCCTTTACTGACCACCTTGTAGGCTGAGCAGGAGTTTGTTTTCTATTGATAAAAAGCTTTCCTAATCATATTGTTTGTGGGTGACACTCATCTGCAGTATTGCATGAGGAGAAGGCCTGAAGGACCCCTGTGGATTATGCACGTGGGGAATCAGGAGCAAAAGGAGTGGGAGGGTTTTGTCTGGCAGGGAGAAACTCTATCAAGCATGAATCAAATGTGCAGTAAGAGTCTGCCATGGCTGCATGGGCAGGAGCCACCAAACCTTGGTGTCCCCTTGCCCTGTCCAGAGAAGGGTGGCCTGTTCCTGAGGGCATTCAAGGGCACCCTTGCCCATATCACAGATCGTCTCCTTTCCTCTCCTACAGCTCCCATGTGCTGAGTTTCCTTCCATTGCTGTGGTGGCAAGGGGAACCCCTGCATCCATGTGTGCAGGTCCAAGGAAGATCATCTCCCTGCACGCTCCCTCCCTGTGCATCAGCTCAGAGAGGGGAGAGACAGGGCCACCTGCATGGTGGAGAGGTGGGTGCAGGAGAGAGAGGGCCGCTCTCTGGGGCAGGCAGCAGTGCCAGCCGAGGTCTGCAGGAAACACTGAGGTGTTTGCTGCTATTACTGCAGGAGGCTGAGTGTGGCAGCGCTGGGGGGCCGTGCCCAGGGAGGAGACAGAGCTCACAGGCCTGCCCTGGAGAGCTCCCCACACTGATGCTTTAAGGCAAAGAACAAGGCAGCTGAGCCCTTTTTAACACTCGCTGAGGAAGGCGAGCACTTCTTTCCCTGCTGCCTCACGCGACAGACAACGGGAAGGAAGTGCTCTGCTCTTAAAAGTTTGTTTCAGTCTCATGTTTTGAAAGAGCAGGTCACTTCAAAGTCCCACCATAAAATTACCAGATGCCATCTGCTTGTTACAAATGTGCAAGGGAAATTATTGGTGCTTCTGCCTTGTTTCTGTGATCCAAATGTATGTATGTGCCAATTATTGATTTTATTTTTAAACAGACTTGTTCAGTTGTCTCTCACATTTCCAACGCTTCTTACACTGAACATCTCCTTGGGATGTCAGTCCTTGGGGTAGGAGACCACATGTGCCTGCACTGCTCTGCTCATCTGTTTGTTCAGATGTAAAAGGACCTTAGTGTTCATGACAAAACCCAGGGAGGGCAACTGTCAGGTTCCATGTGGTGCAAACGTGTTTTTTGGTTGAAGCAGGCTAAATCCAGTGGCTGATATTGTGCAGCTTTCCTAACAGTTGTAATCCACAAAGCAGTTCAGGATAGGGGCCCTTGATGTGCTATTTCCAGACCTGATGGCCTGGCAAGATTGTTGGTTTGTCCTGCTGTGCATCTCAGACTACAGACTTTTACCCATATGCTCTATTAGCAATCTTATTTAGACAAAGTTTTTAAATCCTCAGTCACTTCAACTATTGGGCATCTGTCATTAGAGCTGAGAGAAGCAGGATTCACTTCTGTCTGCTGCTGTCATAAAAATGTTGCTCATTTTGCCAAAATTCAGGTGCCTAGTCCAAGACTATAATAATTCAGATTTTGTCTATAGTCAATGCACAGCTATCTGCAGGTCCAAAGGGAATTTTTTCCCAGTTGTTGAGACCTATAGTAGGATGGGTTGGAACATGATCATTTATCTAATTTTATTTTAGAGGCAGGTTGAACAAGAAGCTTGGATTAGATTGCTAACTTTTACAGCACTAGGGTGGTATGACCTCTGCATTTAAATCCTTACTGTCAGAGTGCTTTCTGTGAACACTGGGTAATAATAAAACCTCTGAAGGGATCATCCTACTAGGTTAATGGAGCATGGTCTCAATCAGAGCCTTAAAAATGCTTCCTTATAGAAACAGTAACTGATCTCTGTGGGGTTATTCCTGATTTATGCCAGTGTAAGAGAAGGACTGGTTCTCAGGTTTCCTATTGCATTCAAGCTAGCTAATTTTTCACATTCATACCAATTTGGGGCTGAGTGCTTTACTTATTTGTATGACGTTTACATTTATTTTTAACCAGTACTTGTTAAAAATAAACTTTTCATCAGTGAACAGTCCAGGGTGGACAGATGACTCACATGTGCTAGTGGGAATGGGATGAATCAGCAGCACCATTTGATTCATAGCACAGTCTTTCGTAGAGCAGCTGCATCTGGAGGGACTGGACATGCTCCATGTTTTGGCGTGTTACAGTCTTGTCCCCAGCATGTCTGACTTCCTCTGTCAGATGGCACAGCCACGGGGCTCTCTGCCCTGTGATGTGCAGAAGAACCTATGCCAAGACAGCACTGGGTGTGTTTTCAGCTCTCCCTGGTGTCAATACATGCTCCCACAGCAAAATTACTTGTTCTGGCAGTGCTGTCTGTGCACGAGGCCAACCCCAGCCCTGGGGCAGGTGGCTGAAGCTGTGGGGGCTCAGCTTCTGGTCTCCACTTCTGTCTTTGGTGGTGGCTGGGACATCAGCTGGGCATGACCTTGGCTATTGCCCCTGTGTGTCACCTGAGGCTGGCTATGCCCAAGTGCAGTGGAAGTTGACTTTCTATGTCCATGCACTCCCAGGCATTTCCAGGATATTAAACCCCCCAAATCATGATGTGGCCATGATCAGAGTTATTACTGTACCCTTAAAGTTATATTGAGTCTACAGATATACATATTTATGCCTTTCTGTTAACCCAACTATATGTTTTCAGGCCTTAAAGCTGCAAGACATTTTTTATATTTGTTATTGAGAGCAGATGTGCCCAAATCCAATCATATTCTACTGAAGAATGTCAGGGTTGTGAGAGGTCGAATGGTGAATGCCTTTCAATCTCAATTATTATTTCCTCCACTCAATTGCCTCAGCAGGGAGACTACAGTTGTTAATAGAGACCTTAAAAATATTCAAATATTTTACAGATCAAAACCTCTCTTGTGCTCTTTGTTTTGCCTCCTTCTAGTCTTGAAAACTACTCTGGCTGTGCTGCTACTTCATCCTGGGACTGGAGCTGATCCTTTGTCCAAATATTCCAACCAGGAGCACTGAGGACATGCTAACCTGCTTTAGAGAGTCATCTCATCCAGAAGCCAACCCCTTTTGGGGACATGTGACCACACACCCTGCCATGGCAGATGCATGGCCTTTCTGACAGGACCTTGCCTTGCCTGTTGGCCTGCGTCCACCTCTGCCTTTTCCTGAATGGAGTGCTCCCAGGGGCCTTAAATGGAAGGCACCAAAAGCAATTGCAAAATACTTCAAAATACTTTTCTTTCTGAACTATGAATGTGGCAGTGACCAAAGTGGATGGGAAAAGTGCTGGAAGGAGAAGGGCGAAGGGACAAGGTCTGTGCATAAACACAGTTCAGGAATACAGCCTTAGTTTCCTCTGCTGTCCTCAGGAATGGTCAAGGGATGCATTTAGATTTCTTGCACGCCCCATGGAAACAACCATGCTGAAGACTAGAAAAGTCCAATTTTAGATCTATGACAGGTTCTTCCCTTTCCCTCTGGGGCCTTGGAAGGAGGATTATGGAAGAAGATGTGATTAATGCACTCTCTCTGGGAGGAAGAAAACATGATTGTGCATTCTTTCCTAGTCCCGTCCATCATGCTCAGTGATGCTCATGGGAAAGCTTATTTCTCCACAGGCAACATTTGCAGAACTAATTTCCAAAAAAAAAAAGGAGAGACATTAACTAAAACAAACATAATTTTGCAATTATCAGCAGTGATTTAACATTTATTGATTTTCTCAGTCAGAAATTTTTTTCCTCTCTCTTCAGCGCATCTATTCAATGCAACTGTTCAGTTTTTCCTGTAGTATCTTTTTTTTTTGCACTGAAAGTGTGGGCAAACTGTAACCATATTGTGAAGGCAAAGAGTTGAAGGATAATTGGGAGATTTTATAGAACATATGAGCTTTGTTACCCTTCTTGTCCTTTCTCAGTCACACCCCCATCTCTTCTGTGTGTTGCAAATGATGAATATTTCTTCCATTGATTTCCTGACTTTCTAACTAAAACATAAACCAGACACAGAATAAAGCTCAAAAACATCTTCAGTTTGGAAAGGATATGTAAATAAATGCAATGTCCTGGGTCAGGAGTCTTGTCATGTTAAAGAGCACCAATAGTCCTGAGGACAGGGCAACCAATGTGCTTCAGTGCCTTGGGTGTTAGGGCAGGCCTGCTTATGTTCTTTCCCAATCAGCTGGTTTTAGAAAGCACCACTGTTGAGAAGCGATACCAAATCCAAAGTCATCAAATTCAGCACCTGATACTTCATCCCTTCCTTCAAATATTAAAGTCCCATACTGTGCTGCTCTCGGCATGCCAGGAGCCTTTACCTGAAAACACTGACAGGATGGTGAATGTCATGCTTGGTTTGGAACGAAAATAGCTTGGGAAGGGACCTGAAAAGTGCTTCCCACCCCTTAGTTAATTCAGAAAGTAAGCTAGTGGGAAGCAGAGGAAGTCTCTGCATCAAGGCCTCTGCCTCATCTCACTGCAGGCTGGGGCAGAATTAACATCACTTGCAATGCTGGAAGCTGGTTTCATTTTCACTAATTAAAATTAAGACATGCTCAGTGAGTTTAACACCTGGAAAACCTTGGGACTAGTAAGGTTGCTCTGTCTGCTGGAGACAGCGAGCAGGACTGCCAGCTCCTCCCAGGCACCTCCAGGGATGCTGAGGAAGCCCCCAAGGCTGCATTTGTGGCAGTGCTTGAGAGGGGCCACAGCTACTGAGAGGCAGGCTCCTCCCTACAGCCAACATCCCTCCTTCTGCTGCCACAAGCATTGCCAGCCTCATTTGCCACTCAACTATAGGGAATTTGGGACATGACTGGATATGAGCAGCCTCAGCAAAGAAGAGGCTTAGGCAGCAGTGTTCGACTTAAATTGGACATTGAGCAACACATTTAATATAAGTGTGCTTAGATCTCTTTTGTATCTAACAGCAGCGACAGCCCAGCTGCACCTCACAGATGTGGTGGCCTGAGTACAGCACAGACAGGAGGTGCTCTGCTGGAGCAGGAGTAGGGGCACTGAGATACTCAGAAATGTGGGGTTTCAAAGCCTGTGCCCGCCTCTCAGGGTAGGTTAATAGGAAAGCTCTCACCACATGGCTGCTTTCTTTGATGGATGAAGGACTATCCAGGGAGCAATCTGAGATATACATTAGGCTCTCACACAAATCTGGGGAGTCATTTCAGTTGGAGCAAAACTGAAGATTAAATGTTATATTTCACTGAAGGGGCTCTGAGTGGCAATGAAAAAAGCCAGAATACAGTACCTAAAATCTCACAATGAAATGCAGAGCACAATGTTTAATTAACCTTTTCTTCTGATACCTCAGGAAAAGCCAGAATGGATGTGCTTGCTCTCGCAGCCTTTGGGGAGCCTGTAGGAGAGTTGCTCCTTTCTTAGTGTGAAGTGCACTGAGATATCAGGCATGTGTCTTTGCACATTAATTGTGGGGGTGGCTGTAAAGTATTCAGGGCAAAATCAGCAAGCAGCTGGGACTTCTGTGGTTTCAGTAAGGCTTTCTCATCTCTGTGAGATTCGTGTGCAGTATGGGGTGATTTGTAACTGGGGTATTTGGTTCATACTTTAAAATAAAACATCTGAGAGTAGGAAGTGTTCATTCATGAAAATATACAAATTTTATTTCAAGGAAAATATTCAAAATTTTTGTCACAAGGCTGGGGGATTGTCCACTTGAAAACATACAGGTGCTTTGCACCTCTAGCTTCCCTCAGGGTGGGCTGTCTGCCCCAGGCTCACCTGCCTCTCTGAGGTGTCTACAAGTGTCTGATGGAGTCGGGTGGCAACAGGAGCTTTTTGGGATGACAGAGGTCCATTGAGTGGTTTGGCAGGCAGAGAGCAGCAGTGTTAGGGAGTCAGAATTCCATATTTTTACTGAAGTTTTATCCCCAAAGGCTCCTCAGTGTTAAAGCAATGGCCACCCAATACAGGCTCCAGGGAAGGCTATGGTGGTGTCAGGAGAGCCCTGAATGGGAGTTCCACAATGCGTGGGTTAACTTCAAGGCAACATCACTACCCCATTGATCAGAATTAGTTTCTTTTATGCATTCTGTGTCAGAAGTGAATGTGTTGATGGATAGATTCCATATTTTCTCTCTCCTAAGTAAAAGACCACTTGTGAAGGTTGCTTACAGCTACTGCTGGCCTCAGCAGGCCCCAGCAAGGTGAAAGGTCCTTGTTTCCCCAGAGGACTGACACATTATGATGGCTTCATTTGATTAAAAGGGGATGTTGGTCATTATGTTATGACCCAAATTTCTTTTTTTTTTTTTGCAATCACTCAAAGTGTTCCCAGGTGCCCATAAGGCTGTTGTTACCTGCAAATAAAACATATCTTAATAACAAGGATATTAATGTTAATGAACAATATCAAAATGTGCCATGTGCCTTTCCCAGGCCTTTTTTTTGCATTCTGATGGATTGAATGATGGAAGGGAAACATATGCTTTCCAGATTGAACCCAAAGGGTTCACTAATTCAGAGTCCATGCTCCTTCAAGCTGCAGTCAAGCAGAGAATAAATTGGATAGCATTTGTCATCCACTTGGGATTAATTATTGTGTTTTAGAGTAGCTGTACCAGTGAAGGTTACCAGTCTGTTATTTAACTTTTAGTTAGAGCATTGAAGGAACTAGGAGGGGTAACTGGTTAAACACAAATAACTTGGATATTTCTGTACAGTGCAAACTGGGCAACAATAAAGGAGGTCAGATGTTCAGCTGATGAAATAGCACGTATGTGTTCACTTCTGTTGAGGATTAGCTCAATTGTATTAGGAATAGGTACTCCCTCCAGGTTAACATTAGAGACCATTGACAGAGCAACAGGAAAAGTCTTTGGCTTTTTATAGTTAGTGCCATAGTTGACCTGCAGTTGGTACTGTCCTGGAAAAAATGAGCATTGTTCTCTAAAGGACTCATGTCAGCCTTGAGCTTTGGACTTCTAAGAAAGGAATCTTCCATCTGTCAGACAGTACAGGGCTAGGGCACTTGTCCCCAGGGTCTCCTTTGATTATGTGATGAAGTTTTAAGGAAACTAGCTGATGACTGTGATAGGGAAAGAGCTGGACCTGAGCTTGAAAATAAGACAGGTTTTTGTTTCATTAAATGCATATCTTAGCAGGAAGTTGAAAAGGTAAGGTCAAGAGAGGAGGGTTGTGCCAGGGGTGATGGTGAAACAGTGATAGATTAAAAATATAGCCTGATTTAGATATTTTTGAGATGAAATGAAAAATGAGCACTTGAAAAGTGAGTTAGTTAATCACCATGTCTTAGCTATTCATAGAGCATTTCCAGTGATCCACAAGGTAGTTTTTCATGTTTTCTGTGGACAGGAGCTGCAGAACATTATAATCCTTTGCTTATTTTATTTGCATTCTAGTTTTTGGTCCTTCAGGAATATTATTATAGGAACATGTGAGGTCAACTGAGACACTATGGAGGGGACTAATTTTCCAATCCTTTAGCAGTTGTATCTGTTTTACCATTTTCGCTTGAAGCAACGCTGTTCTTTGGAGGTGATGGTCAGGACTGTCTGATTTGCTGCATGCTCCTTCCATCCATAGAGTAGGATTTGTGTGCACAAAGTTTGCTTTTAGGGTAGACTCAACTGGAGCTTCTGTCCCAAGCTGGTACTAGAGGGTTTCCCTAAGGGCATGTAGGGATCCAAACCTGCCCCAGCTCTTTCACACAGCTTCAGACCATGTGTAAGGAACTTTGGTCCCTGGAGCCAGACTCAGCCTAATCCCAGGGAGGGCCCTGAACTGTAGTGGTCTCAGGACTGATCTATGCTTTATGCTTCCAATTTAACTCAATGCCCTTCCCCTCCCTCTTTTTCAGTCCCTGTGACCTGATGTTCTTGGCAGTTATCTTGTAGCTGCCTCTACACTTCAGCCAACTCTACTCTGATAATTGCACTGAAGCTGGAAAAACCCAGGCTTCAGCTTCTGCTTGATTTTGGTGGCTCCTCATGGAAACATGAAAGCTTTACTTAAAGTAAAGGCTGAAGGGGGGCTGGGACTTTTGTTCTGCCGAATGTGTAGGCAATGAGGTGATGTTTTGTGTTGTGTCTTAATGTGCAGTGACACAAAAAACCCATTAAACACTGTCATTCTTTTAACCTTGTGTCTTACCTCAATACCTTACTCCTGACTGACTTGTTTTGCCAACTGGTACTGCAAATGCCCCTGCCCACCTTCCTCTCTCCAGCTCCTAATCAGTGCCCATGGACAAAATGGGCCATTGGGGTGGAGGAGGAAAAGGTTTCCAGTGCAGCACCCATCTGCTCAGTCAGCTCTGCCCTGTGTAGCACCACATCTCCCAGACTTGTGTCCTGGCTGCCCAGCTGATCCTTCCTCTCCAACCCCAGCCAGAGGAACTGAGAAGAATGTCAGTCAAGGCGTCATTTGGGTTTTTCTTTCCAGATTTCATATGTGATCAGTGAATGCTGTTTGAATATTTTCTGTCTCATTTCAAGATGAACAACTCAGCAACTCCATCTGAGATCCTGAAGGTTCATTGTGAGAATATAAATTCAGCAGCATTTGCTTGAGGGATCATGCATCTTTCAGAAGTGTAAAATAAGCCCACAGTCATGCTGCCCTGCAAAGGAAACTTCCCAAGCTGCAGCCAGAACTTTGATTTCAAGAATTGACATTTTTTAGTTTTAGGCAAGTGGCAGGTGAACCAAGTCTGCCATCTCCACAAAAAAATGACACTTAGATTTCTTGAAGCCTGAAAGCTGTTTTTTTCCCTGCAAATGTAACATTTAAAATAAAGGTTCCCTAGATGCAGCTGCAGCCAGGAAGGAAACAAATACAGCAAACTCCCCTTCTGTCTTACTCTTCTGATGCTGATTCCAGGTTTAATTTTCTCTCCCCCACTAGCTGTGGTCTAGAAAGCAGGAAACTTGTAATCACATCTTTGTTAACAGCTCAGCAAATGTAATCAAACCATCTATTTTATTCTGCACTTGCCTTCTCCTACTTGCATTTCCTGATAAATGACATGAGGTGAATAAGACACTAAACAGTAAGCACTGGGCTTTCAGGACAATTTGTCAGAAATGGTCTTGTTTGCCTGCCTACTTCCTACAGCACTTATTCACAGAGAGAAGATGTGGTTGCTACCAGTGCAGATGTGTTCACAATCTGTAGGAGTCTGGCCAGATGCACCCACAGCTTCAGAGAACTCCTTCCCACAGATCATTGCCTGTGCTGAGGAGTGGAGAAGAGAAGAGTTTGCGATATTTGTCTCTCTCTTGTTCTCCAGACCAAAATGGTAGTGTCAGACACTGATCATTTCCTCCTTCTTCCCCATCCCCTGGAGTTATTTATCATAATGTGCAACTAGAAATACTGTAAGACAAATGATCTTTGTGAATTGTTTGATCTGCAATGGATGATCTGTGCAGCGTGGCTGCTGCAGAAGAGACTTGAACACTTTCCTTGCCTATTGTAATAACACACTGGGGAGGAAAAATGCCTACTCTGATTCCTGATTCCTAGAGTATAATGTCAGTCTTTATTGCCCCTGTCTAATGGAACAGAATGTGAGACAGAATTTGGTATTTGTAATATCAAATATAGCAAGTAAGTTTTCCCTCTGAAAATCAGATGGATTATTCAATATTTAGCTATCATTCCACAATTATCCAGTGATTGGTCCCAAACCTGAATGCCTAGTTCCTCATTCATAGACATGGATCTTATATTTCTGTTGCAAGACATGTTTTGGTTTGTTCTAAAGAGCCAGACTGCTACAGTTGTGCACCTATTGCATATCAGTTTTAGAGAGTTCACATGTTGCTAACAGTCAATACTGATGTTACCCTGAACATCAGAGGTTTAGCATTTATCATGTGTGCAAGTCAATTCTCGTGGTCATGTTTGCAGGGCTGATGTCTTTAGGGGTTTATAGAACTTCTATGTGTGACCTAGAGATGTGATGTTAATAAGGACTTCTTGCAGCAAAGGGTGTGGTGAGGAGTCTTGATGAGTTTCTGAGTTCCTGAACACTGATCATCAGTTCAAGAAGCAACCTTTTTCTTATGATCACTACTCTATAGCCAAATAAGTTGCTCAAGTTCATCTCAATGGAAAATAAAATTGGAATATTGAGCATGGCTCTCAGTCTTTCTCATCACATTATGTGGATAACAGAAAATAATAAATTTTTGTGTTGAATTATTTTGCCAAAGTGTGCATGCCCTCTTGGTCCACCAAGACTCACTGCAGGGAGGAATGTGCTGGCTTAAATGCCAACTCCACCAGCCAGTGCTGAGGTGGTGCCTACTGCCTCTGACTGAACTGTGCTAGCAGCACCCATGAAATACACTGCATTTGCTCAGGAGAGGAGTGAAATTTGAGTTTCCCACACTTATAATTCAGTTTTGTTCCCACACCAGAAAAATGGTTCTGAAGCAAGAATCAGGAATTTGGTCTTGGATTTGTTAGATAGAAAATATCAAATTTGATAATTACATGTTTCTTGAGGAATATTCAGCAGAGAAACTACACTGAACATGGCTGAAAGGTTACAAGCTTGAAGCAATATTTCTAATTGTTACAGATGAAGGTAAAAGGGTTGTGAGGGAGGACAAAACTTGATTCCAATAGCAGGCTTACAGGTAATTTAAAATATTTCATTATTATTTTTGGCCTCATCACCAAAGATTAATCTGGGGATTTTTAGGAGTAAATTTAGTATAACACATTTGCAATAAGATTTGCTCCCTCAAAAGGTTGTACCACATGGTGGGCAGACTCTGACTGTAGGTTAGGGAGCTGCCTGCCATTGATCATCATATGAAATATGTTAAAGATGCTTATTCAAGGAGCTAAAACTCTATTCCCTCTCAGACAGAAGAGAGGGAGATCTGGGAGTCTGTGACTGAGTGACTGTGAAGGAGCACAAATCTATTTCCAGTTAGTTCAAAAACATTTAATCTCCTTATTGATTTATAGATAATCCTGCTATCTAATTATGGTAGCACTGGATTTGCCTGGACTTTTCATGACAAATGTCCAATTGAAATCCTTATTTATGTATCTTTACTTTAAGACACGTTCATTAATGGAGAACCTGTTTCCTGACATTTTGTCGCTCTACACGTTGTTTTATGCTTGTTTGAGTGTTTGCCTCACATGAATAAATGCCTTGAAAAGGTGTCAGCTACAGCTTTAAGAATGGTCTTCATGATCCTAGGAAGCTGTTGTGCCTTGCTGATATGCAGATCGGAATTTTCACAGGAAGGAGAAGAAGGTGCTGATGTGCAGCTGTAGGGACTTAGCTATGTTTCCAGGGCAGAGTCATTCATCACATAGTGTAACCATAGGTAATACCTCAGGGTTCAAAACCTGAACCACTGCATGAATAAAATATGTGACAAAACCCTCATATTTTTTGTTAAAAAAATAGTGTCTGTAAGACAGGCAGTTTTTCAGACCTCTGCTTCTACATCCCCAGACATGTCAGCAGAGGTGCACACCTGCACCTGAGCAAGGAGTTGGGTGGGTGGGAGCTCACATCTCCAAGCTGGTCATCCATCTGCTTGTGTTCAGTGATGTGAGCATGAACAGATGACTGCTGTGCTTAATTCACATTTTTGGGGATGGGGTTTCCACAGCTCTGGCTTCTAGATGGGAGCACAGTGCCTCTCTTGCTGGCTCAGCCCCTTGGTCACTTCAGCTCACCATGCTGAGTCTGATCAGCTCCAGGTGCTTCAGAGGGAGATCCAAAAAACCCCACAGTTAGCAGAGGTAAGGTATTTCTCTTATGGTAAAGTTTCTTAGTATCAAACATTTGGAGATCAAACACTTACAGATAAGGTTGTACTACCTTATTCTGTACAACAGCTTTAGCTGTGGTTACTCTGGTTATTTCTGTTACCTTTCTAGGTATCCAAGCCATCTTCCATCTTTCCTGTGACATTAGATTACATTAGTAAGATGTGTTGCAGCAAAACTAATTTTTTTTTTTTTTTTTTTTTTTTTTTTTAATGCAGAGATGATAATGTTCCCTATTCTACTTTCACTGTTAGCACCAGGAAGCAAAAGCTTGCTCTCTTGGTCATTTACACTGCAGTGGAAAATCTGAACTTTTCTCTCTTAATTCCAAGGAGGAGGAAACTTTCTTTGATGAAGCACTGTGGATTTCCAGTGCTAATTCCGTTGTCATTGCAGAGATCCACAGATAGTGCTAGCACAGAGCTCCATTCTGGAAAGAAGAATTCTCTTTCCTCTCATGGGGAACCATTTGCTGCTATATTACTTATTTTTATTTACCACTCTTTTGACTGCTAAGTAGCAATAATGTATTAACACAATACTTTGGATTTTACAAGGAAAAGGAACATTATTCACATTTTATTCCTCAAACCTAAATATTCTCAGGCACAAAGATGAAATGTGTTTAGCTTCATCTTACTCCATGAACTGAATGAAGATGGTAAACAACCTGTACCAGTTTATGTCAGGTGGAGTAATTGAATTCATGTTGTTTTTTTTTTTGTTAGTATTTGTTTGATCATAACTTGTCCTATTAAATGGAATGAAGTGACAAATAGTTTAATAAAGTAAGGTCATCACTCTACTTTTAGGTAGTAAAGAACATATTTTTGGCATTGATTTAATAAGTTCTGTCTCTCATCTTTCATATCCAGTAGGAGCATGACGTGTACTTTTGATGAAAATAGAGCTCTGACCACAGTCTGTATTTGTATCATGTCACCTAGGAGGTGTAATTGCGGACTGGCAGCCCAGAGTGCTCGAGGCAGTAGAAACACTGAGCAGAAGAAGTGCTCCGTGTCCCAGAGCGTTTGCAGTGGAGCTGTTGCACAAGAGAGGGTAGATGGATACAAACAGCGAGGTGGGAGGTTGTGGAAAGTAGGACAGCGTTGCCAAGGATGATGGGCAGCCTGGCACGCTGCTCAGATCTACCACAGTCAGCCAGGAACTTTGTTGGTGCAGGAGTCACTGAAAAAGAAGTGGGATTAGGAGATTTTGTGAATAAGGAGTCTTTGAAAGTGGTCTTGGTGGGTACTTTAAAAGATATTCTATAAAGGTCTGCCATTTGATCTTGTTGTAAGGTCTTTATATTAGAACAGTCTACAGGTATGACATTTTCTTACTCCAAATTCTGCCTTTTTTCCAAAACCAAGAACTTTGCATGGGGCACAGTCAGTTGTTGCTGATCAAAACAAAAGCTTATATGAGAAACGTACTTTAAAAGACAATTTTGAATTCTGGCCCTTGCATGTTAAAAAGAACAGCACTGAAACTAGAAGTGCAACAAAATTTTTGTCAGTGTCTTCATAAAAGCCTAGTTTATCCATTAAAATATGAATCTGCAGTAAAACTTAAATTTATTGAAAAAATATCAGCATTTCTTCATTTTTTAAATTGTTCTACTACTGAAAATTGGCAGTAGTAGTTCACTTCTGTCATTTGTCAGCTTTTAACCTCCTGGTTCTTGTTAATAGATTTTGGTCTAGGCAAAAGGCATCGAAGGAGATGTAGATTAAGTTGCAACAGGCATTTCAGCACAGGGCTGTCTGTTGAAAGGGTAAGTGTTACTGGCACTCCTTTCCTTTGTTCCTGCTTTTGGCATGGGATACTCACTATCCAAGACCTTGCATTTGTTCTCAGTGCTACTGTTTTGCACAAGACTGAGGATTTTCGCCTTGAACCTCAGGGTTAGACTGTCTTCCCACCTACTGCACTCAGAGCTGGTGCATAGGCAGATAAAGCCTTCCCAAGGGCCAGTTAGTGGGACTTGCAGGGGCACAGCAGTATTCTGAGTCTGTGGGTCCTATTTTGGGAAGCCCCTCTGGCACTTTGGATCACATTTGCTGGGCTGTGCTCATGGTGTACCCAGCATGGTACTCACAGCTGCCCTGCCTGTATTTGAAGCCAGGCAGTGGCACAAGGGCATCAGAGACAGATGCAGAACAGAGCTCAGCAGTCAGTAGGGAGGGCACACCAGAGGGAAGGTGGATTGGAGGGATAATGGGTCATGCAGGCTGTACCAGACTGCAGCACAGCCAGACTTTGGTGCCAGTCTCACCACAGAAAACATGCCTTGAAGAGACCTGTCAGCTTATATGCAAGACTGCAAAATAAAATCCAATGAATTCCTTTTTAAATTGTGTTCCACAAACTTGCTCCAACCCTTCCTCTTTGACCCTTTGTGTTCAGTTCACGTGAGTGGTGCCAGTTTTTGGTCCTATCATCATAGCTCTATGGTGGTTTTTATTATTTCTTTCCCCCTGTAATTTCTGCTCATGGGACTCTTTATTTCACTGACAAGCCATTTCCTCTAAAAAATGTAAGTGAATCTTCTGTGTTTCTCAAGAGCTAAGTGTGGGTGCCAGGTCCTGGGCTCAGGGCTGCACAGGTATGGGCTAGCAGGGTGTTTGCTGTGCCCTGGATGTAGTTCCACCATAAAGCAAACTGCAAGCTCTGAGATAATTAAGAAAAGAGAAGTCCTGTTTCTACATCAGAGTGCCAAATACTGCTAATGTAAAATGAAAGTAGAAGTGAAAAGAAACAAGCCATGTAAGTATAGGAATATAGTTAATTTATTATGGCAGGTCTATAGCCTGGCTCTAATCCCTCGTTTGGAAATCAAAACCAGACTGCTGGAACTCACCTGCCAGACTCAATCTATTTCATAATTACCTGTGAGTTGCTATTTTTGTTTACCTTAATAGCACAGTAAATACTGCTTCTACCTTTGTTTATGATGTATTTAAGTGATGCAAATATCTTGAAGAAATTCTGGTTTTAATAGCACCCCAATGACTACCTTCTTTCACCACTCAAAATAGAAGCCAATGGATCAGGCCTCCAGCATGAACTATATTAGAGAGGAAAGAGATTTTAGTCGGCTGCCAAGCCTGATGTTTATAATGATCTTCAATTTTTAGTTGCTGCAAGTGATTAGAAAACACGGGGGAATTTCTTTTAAGTACTGAACCTGTGTCTTTAGAGGAAAGGTCCAGCAGTCAGATGATTTACTAATAAAAGCTTGAAGTTTGATTTTCATTGCCTCTTTCTAGATAGCAAGGCTGGGACCATGGGACAAAGGGCTGTCTTCCTCACTGGCAGTCCTGCAAAAAGGAGGTGCATGAATTAGGAGCAAACTAATTTGTTCACTGGTAGCAGTGCCTGGGTTGGGCCCTCTGTATGCATGTGCTTAAAGGTTAGAATTGGTTCCATCTCCCCCTGTTTGATGCCATGAATCTCAGGATGATTTTATCACTTGTTTGGGAGAGAAATTAACTTCTCTCTTGGGCTCGGAGCTGTGCATGACAGTACTTCAGGCTGGAGGTGGTGACATAGTAGAGAGAAATAGACTGGTTTGCTTAATACTTGTTTGCAGGTGGTGCTCAAATCCTCCAGCTCTCTTTTTTTTTTAATTTGAGGAGATTGAGAGCCAACATGATTTTCATGTGTTAAAGGGGCTTCCTGTTACTAAGGAGATCTACAAGGTCACACAATTGCCCAAACTCACCTTGATGCCCTCTAAAAATGATGTCATGAAATGAACCTATCAACAAGAAAGGGGAATTCTCAGAGTTTTGGGGTACTTCAGTAAAATACAGAGTATGGCAACAAAAAAAAAATGAAAAAGAAAAAGAAAAATGATGCAGTTATGTACAAGGAGTATTATGAAACTTCTCATCATAGCTGCTTTTGTATCTGTGTTGGATGAGGTAATTATGAGCCTAGCCCAAAACACTTTGCATGCTTAAATAGCTCTTTTCCCTTTGGAAAATCTTACTGAAATGTTACCTCTGTAAACAAAGTAAAGTAACCCAAATTGTAGCTCTGAGAGGCTATTATCTTGGGAATTGGTCACTTCAGGTCACACAAAGATCTGCTTGGTTACATCTTGGTTAAGGTGATGTAACCATCACTATAATATCAATGGGCCTTCCAAGGAAAGCAATACTAATAAGCTAATAACAAGGTTTTATAGAGTCTACTGCTTCTCCATTTCGGGGGCTGGTGGTGTCAAAACAGATATTTTCCTGAGAGAATCAGGAAGCTGGAATGATTTCCTTTGTTTAGCAGTTGTGTTTTCTGAAAGCGGACTTTTCATGAGTTCTACTTAGAAAAAAAATCAACAGTTACTGTTTATGAAAATAAGAGGGAGCTGAAGTGCCTGTAGTGTTTTGTAATAGCAGGACTTCTCCGAGTGGCCACATTAAGGCTAGGTTTCAGAGTCTGATTTTGAAATCATCACTTTTACATTTTTGTGTACCTTTAAATGAGTCATGCCTGGAAAGCAGGTAACATCTCATGATACTTTGATACTGTCCCAAACCCCCAGTTCCAGTTCACTGCCTAACCAGTGCATTTTTCTCATAAAGAAACAAAATCTCAGTTGGAAATGTCAATGTCCATCTCTACATGCAGAAGGAAATAGGAATTTCGACCAGTTTTAACTGAAATGAAGGTTTCTTTACAGCTGAAGGGAAATCTTTGCAGTCTAACATTTAATGGGTTGTACCAACTCATGTTTTATGAAATCTGATCATCTTGTTCTGCATTTTTAACTTTATAACTAAACTCCTTTAATTTCAACTTTGGAATAAGCAAGGCTATAATCAATTTTACCAGTTTTTCAATTTTAAAAAGCTTGTAAAGGTTATATTTGAACCTGCAGTTGAAAACGATCATCAACCTTTTTTCTTCCATCTAAAACAAATTTGAGAATGCCATCATTAATATATGAAATTTTACAGAGGCAGGATAGTTGAAAACATATGAAATGTAGCACTTGTAGACAATTGGTATCCTATCTTGCAGTCATATCTGGCAAGCTGTCTGAACTGAAGGTTATAAACTGCTATTTTATTTATGAATCTGTTAGTAATTGTGACTGATCTAGTGAGGAAGAAGAACAATTAAAATACGAGATTGTTATTTGCTCTTGTACAAAAGTTAAGGTCAATAAAGTGGAAAGAACTGTATGGAAACAAACATGTATATGCATGATCAAAACTCATTAAATCCAAAATTCATTTCCTTCAATTCTAATTATCTTCACTATATCTTTTACCTTTGGCAGATTTTCTTAGTGTTGGAAGCTGTAGCAATAGAGTTTTTCACTTCTAAAGAGAAGTGATAAATCTGAAATGAACAACTGTTAGTATGATTGGTAGGTTGCTGGAAGAACATGCTTTTTATGCAGCATCTTGTCCAAGATTCAATCAGGCTTAAAACCAAAGCATTCCAGTCAGACAGTTCTCATGGATTTTCAGTAATGAACAAGATAGGGTGGGTAGGGGAAATATTTACCAGTGTCTCTAAGGCTTTTGAACTTCGTATTCCTTTGCATAGCTAATTTACTAATCAGAAGTTAGTTACAACAGCTGGGTCTTTCAGCAGATGGCTTCTTTGCCCACATTTATTTCTTGTGACGTGTGGCAGGGCACAGCCTGAAGTGGCAAGAGCTCTGCTTTCTCCAGCAGATGAAAAAAGATCAAACTCTCCTTAAACTATTCATGACAAGGGGACAGTCTGTGTAAAGATTTGATCATTCCAGCTCCAGTGACTTCAGGCCTTAGGGACACAAGTTAGTGACCAAGGGCCAAGACAAATGCTTCAGCTCCCATGGTGTAAGAAATGAACCTTGGCCACGTTTCTGGAAGATATGGTTTGAGTTAACAATAGTGAAGAAAGTAAAGAAAGTCCATGAATCTTTCATGATTGATTGTGAATTTATTGTCACTCTCTGTTACTTTAAATTGAAATAAGCATAATCAAATAAAATTTTCTTTTTAGCTGATATTCAGTAGTTCATCTAAATTTGAATATGCTCATGTTGATGCTTGATTAGCTTTAGGCTGATATTCTAAATGAGAAACTGAAAGAAAAGAACAACCTAGAAAAAGGCCAACAAAGATGCAATGGGGTGGGTGATTTGGAGGTGTAATGCCGAGCATTTCCACAAAGCCCCACTTCCCTCCTTCTGGTAACAATCAGGACTCAGGGTCTGCCATAGACCCTTTGCTCATTTTCTGGTCAGGTAGTATTCAGTTCTACAGCCTCTTGTTACAGGGGTCATAGGCTTCTAAAATGATGGTTGCATATTTCTGTGATGAAGTAGAAAAATTTACACAGAAATGTGCAAAACAACTGCAGGTCCTACATCCCAGGGAGAAAGACAGGTCAATGTCAAACGTCAAGAAAAAGGAAGGACAAAACCAGGTCAGCTGTTATATTTGTTATCCTTATTATCACATCCATAGCCACAAATTTTTCATCAGTTCATCTTTTGCCATTTAATTTATCTACTTGCACTCTAGGAAATGCGATGTTACTGAGAGCTCTGCAAAAATCATTGTTATTAACTATTAGCTAAAAAAATGCTGTTGAAAAAGCTTCCCATAAGACTGAAAATTTATGTTGTAAAAGTCTGTGGCAACAGAAAGTGAATATTAACTATTTTTTCTTTTCTTTTCTTTGGCTACTGCTGGGTGTTCTGTTAAATGCCTGAAGTGTATAAAGCACAGTGTTAAAAGAACAGCTGTTTTATAAAGTATTGAACTTATGTTCTTACATCTTTGACAAGTATTACATTGAAAATATTTGTTTATAGAAGCCTATACAATATGAATATTTAAATATATAACAGCTTATGTTCTAGTAGAAAGGTCAGCCCAGCTGAAAACTCTTTAGAAAAGGGCAACTGATGTGTGGGAAACTGATCTACATCCACTGAGAAATTGCTAACTTTGCATATTGATTGCATTAAAATCGTGACCCATGGTGTAAAATGAGAATACTTCAGTTTAAGGGTGGAGACATGTTTTAGATTTAGATGAGGATTAAACTCCATTATGTACCTAGCAGTCTCCTAATACTGTCATTGCAAGTTTCCAACTAATTCTTGGTTAAATGTCTCTGTTTCAAATGAAGTTCTGTCTTTAAAAATGTAAAAAACTACAGTATTTTCTTGCATTTTGAGCCTAGCATGTGACTGAATGTAATGAATCAGAAATTTGTTATTTTATCTTTAGAAATATTTCTATTTTACTGTGTTTGGGCCTTTGAGGGGTGTTCAGCTAGGAGGATTCTGGGAGAAAAAAAAATGCATGGAGATTTTTGTGGAGACACTTTTTTGCTTATTTCTCTTTACAACAGAGCAAACCTCTCTGTCTATTTTGAAGGCTTGTGCTTTGAAATATAAAGAGCTCATCTGAAAGACAAAGTACCTCTTGTGCCTGGGAAGGCAGAGGGAAGGGAGATGGTGGAGCTCCCAAGACCTGTCTAAGCCCAGAATGGCCAGAAAGCAAGAGCAGAACTACAGCACCCTGCATCAACAATGAAAGATTAGGGCCACAGTGTGGTTCCAGACCTTCTCCTAAATATTGGTGAGAAAAAGGGATGTTAAAAGCTACAGCACAGCACTTCATCTCTGGCTTTACATCCTGTACAAACATTTCACTTAGCCACTATTTTGGCTCTGTAGAATAAACAAATCTGTACTGCAGAAACGTCAGTTAAATGACTTCTAGTGCTTTTAGTGGGCTTCACATGGGAGACACTGGATTTGTATTGATTTACACCAGCTGATGAGCTGGCACAGTGTGTATTCTCTGCAGCTTTTATAAGATAACTAATGAATAATTCAAAATTCCAGTGCTTTCAATGGTGGTTGTGCCTCACAGAGGGAATGGCTACCATTGCTGTGTTGAGAGAGATGCTTCAAAGGTCCTTCACTTTGATTGCAAAATTTTGAAGTGCTCCTTGGAAGAAATCCAAACAAGCCCCAAGTACAACAACTTCTGGTCAGATTCCCACCCAATTCCAGTATTTCACATCCAAAAGTCTTTAACATTTTTATGTGTCAAGACGATTAATATTCCCTCATCAGCTCCTCAAGATGACATATATAATGTCATCAGCATCAGGCATCCTCCTCTCAGTTGCTGCTTTTCTCTTTAACTTCTCCAGCACAGGCAACAGTCCACACACTGAACTCTATTTGGGATACTAAAAACCTTACCTTGTTTAGATGTCTTGTTCTCTCTTTTTTTCCTAGCAGGATGAATGGAGAATTTTGGACAGATCATATCCCTGGCCTTAGGCTGACCCCACCAAGGGACCAGCTGTGAGACTGCTCACTGTTGCTGTGAGCAGATTTGGATACACCACTGAGCATCTCTGCAATTCTGGTTTCACCCCCAGAATTCACACCCTGGAACATATTTTGAACAGCAATTGTAATGTAAGTGTAATGATGGCAAGAGATGCCAGTTTGACAGATCTAGAGAGCTGCAGCCTCTCCCTCATTCTTCACTTTTATGAGAACACGAAACAGGAATTTGATCCCATCCCTATCTGCAACATCTGTACACACAGATTTCTCCCTGGGCTGGAGTGATCTGCTCTGGAGCCAGCCAGATAGTTTTCAAACAGGGTAAATATAGCCTTTGGAGGAAGTTTTCCTGTGTAGAGAGGCCAAGGTTGCCTCTTTACAACTGATTTCCACAGCTCAAACACCAGTTTTCTCTGTTACATAAATTATTTTACTAGAACACTTTAATATCCAGTAATATTTTATTAAGTGAATCATGCAGCTGACAGAAGGTTTTTGTACTAAAGAAGTGTACAGCTGTAAGGTGAGGGGAATATCAATGGGTTATGTTTTCTGAAGCCCTCCCTTATGGATTCTTTCTTCTGTCCCTCCAAAACTGGGCTTGGGATACAAGCTGTGGCCTTGTCAATTCTGAGAAGGGCTGAATTAATACTCAATGACTTTTATGGAATGATCATTTTAATAGAGCCCAGAATGAAAATTTTTTCTTCTGCAAAACACCACATTTGACTCATCATAAGTTTGAGATCTGAAGTACCTCTGAGATCTTTCCTGCTGAACTGTTGCCCAACCACAAATATTCTCCACTCTGTATCTGCATTTCAGTTCTTCTGTACTGGAGTTTATCTTACCTTATGAAAGACATTAAAAAAAATAAGCATTCTCTCTGTGCAGTTCCCAGGGCTTCACATAATTGCAAAGCAGAGACACAGGAACCTCCGGAGGGCAATTCATCCCAACTGTCCCAGATGCCTGGATTTCACATGAACTATTGCAAATTGTCTTTCAACAATATTGATCTGTTTGACTATTTCATCTCCCAAGATCACACTGATTTCGGAGCTTGTAGTTCAAGTGCTTGTCAACCCTTTCATCCTGATGTTATATGTGTAGAATATAAATTTCCTATTTATAGTGCCTGTCTTCAAATAGCAATAAATACTTTTATTGATAGGTATGCTCAGAGTAGGGTTTCCAATCAGGTGTAGAGAAAGAATATTATGGGTGTTTTGCCTAAATTCTACTTCCCTAGTTTGTTTATAAAAAGTAGTGCCAGTGTCAGGACCCTTGGAAGGACTATTTCTGCAATCCCTATATCCAGGAGGCTGGCATTCATGTCCAAAGAGAAAATTTAAAGTCCTTGACATGAGTTCGTTTTGGTACACCTACAGAATGCTCCTTTTAATATTTTAATTATTTTTGTCAATGTTTTAAAATTATTTTAATTGATGGCTGAAAATTAGCTTCCCTGGTCTTCTAATTCCTGCTTTTATAGTACGCTGAGATCGATTTTTCTGAGATTCATACGGTCATCCATGAATTCTTAAAAAAAATAATCACAACTGGTTCAGGTTGCTTTAGGTAAGTTCTTTGAATTGTACTTAATGGTATGAAACATCTTTATTTTTCTAAACATATTTTTCCTGTTCTGACCCTCAATTAAAAAAAAAGAAGTATCTGATTCATTGTGGGATTAATGCTGACATTATTAGAAATTACTGCAAACAGTGAAAGAACTAACAGTCTTTTCTGTGTATTTTTTTTCTTAGTAAGGAGAGAGTCTCTATGCTCCTTTGATTTCTAACATGTAGCTGCATTTTGTTCTCATTTTTCATACATTCTTGTGGTAGCTTTTCTAGTTTCATCCATGCTTTTTCTTCTCATCCTTAGTTGCTTTTCCTGGATCTCAGTTTTCTTCTCAGCTTTCTCTGTTCCTTTTCAGTCTCACATCCTTAAAGGGTTCCTAATGGAGCCGTATCAACTTTTCACCCCGATCTTGAATTCTTCCCCCTTTCAAGCTCTCTCATTTAGAAATTCCCTGTCTTGTCTTTGCTTCACTGTTCCTTTTCCTGAAAACATCTTCCAGTTCCCTGAGCTTTTCCACTCTCATGTGACCCCAGCTGGGCTATTCCATCCAGCCCTGGGCTCCCAGCACAGGAAGGACATGGACTTGTTGGAGCGAGTTCAAAGAGAAGGCCACCAGGTCATCAGAGGGATGGAGCACCTTTGCCATGAGGACAGGCTGAGAGAACTGGGATTGTTCAACCTGGAAAAGAGTTGAGTGATCCAAAACTATCTAATTGTGCCCTTCCAGTTCTTGAAGGGACTGACAAGAAAAATGGAAAGGGGCTCTTTACAAGCACCAAGAGTGACAGGATAAGTGGGAATGGCTTCAAACTGGAGGGCAGGTTTAGATTAGACTTTAGGAAGAAATTCTTTACTGAGAGGGTGGTGAGGTACTGGAATATGTTGCCCAGAGAAGTTGTGGCTATCCCATCCTCAGAAGTATTCAAGGCCAGGCTGGATAGGACTCTGGGCCACCTGGTCCTGTTGAAGGTGTCCCCTGGCAGGGGGGTTTGGAGATAGATGATTTCAAGGTCCCCTTCATCCCAAACCATTCTGTGATGCTGTCCTTATTGTACTATTGCTCCTGTTAAAGAAAACTCAATTTTTTTTTCTGATCTGCTCTTCTCAGTCATAAACTAAAACAGCTTCCCCTCTTCTGCCCTCCAATTATTCTGAAAACATGTATCCCCATTCCACCTGACTTTCAAATAGAGTCACTGATCTCCAGGAGATCCTGCTCTTTGAAAGCTTCAGAACTTTCCTATCAGAAAGTATCATTCCTCTCTTCCTCCTTACTATCTGTTTATAGTATGTTGTAGTGCTGACATGCCCCCTTTCTGCTTCCTTTCTTTTCACCAAGAAATACAGGAAACACTCAGACCTGTTTCTGGCCTTCTTCTGGATTCCAGAGATTGCTTTTTGCTTGTTCTTTGCATAGAAAAGAATTTCCCTATTTTTTTTTTTTCTTAAGCTTCTTTACTGGTATTGAGCTGTTGCTCTGATTTAGCACACTTTTCCTTCTGATGTACCTATGCAATGACATTTTCTGTTAGGAAGCTTCAATTTTATTACTTTCAGGGAGCATTCTACAAACACAAAACACTTCTGGCAACCAGGTAATTTATTTGGGAACTATTTGGTTCATTATAAAAGAAACACAGAGCTGCCTCTTTTCCCAGAAGGATGACAAAGTAGGTCTCTCATTTTATAAAGTCTGCTGCCTATGTTTGTGCTGATCCTGCTCCTATCCAACTGCACATAGTATATATTCAATGCTAGTATTGTCTTTATGTGTCTCTAGATCTAGTTTCTTGGTGCCTACAGCACAAGCAAGGGCAAATTTTTTTCTAAAACTTATTTTTGTCATTTTGTTTTGGTGATAGTAGGGATGTCCTACTAATTTTTCTTCTGTAACCTTAAATCTGGATTGTATCCTCATGTCCACTGAATTACTGTTACAAGACATAAAATCTACACATCATATACTATATTATAAAGCTGACCAAACAACAAAAACCACTACTGTGGAATACTGTATGCTTTGTGAAATCACTTTTGCCTGTTGCTATGGCTAGAGGATGCGCAATGAACAGTTGTAAAACAAGTTAGTTTTACATACATATTTCTGTAGAAATAAATCAGTCACTAGAGAATCATTCTCTTGGAAACCAAACACTGCGGGTGAGTAAAGAGGCTTGGGAGTGGGGATAATCAGCCATGGCTCCATCTGCACAGCAAGGACCAACAATAGTCTATCCCAGAGCATTGTGTAATACAACAAAATCTCCCCCTTAACCTTGAATCTGTCTTCATTTGAGCAAAGTCCATATTTAGTTCATTGCTCTCAAACACACAAGTGTTAGTTTATGGAAAAAAAAGGTCAAGCTGAGTCCAGCTGACCCCTTTTTGTTTCTCCTTGCACTTGATTATTTTTTTTTATTTTATTTTCTTTTTTTAATGAAAAGTTCAGCATGTTACAAGCTACTCATATGTGAAAGAAATCTGGACACGAGCAGGTAGGGATGCAGCAGGATCTTTGCTCCCATATAATCTTCCATTGTGCTTCCCATGAGATCAGACTACAGCTACAACACCATAAATAAATAAAGAATTATGAAATACTCTCGACCTCTGCTGGAATATTCCGTCTCTCCTCTAGGCTACTCCTGTAATATTGGTCAGAAAACACTCAATATCCATGGTAATCCTTGCCAACATTTTGGACACCAGAGCTCAGATTGTGTTTTCTGCTGAGCTAAACAATTTGTTTGCTGACTGTTTATGACCCTCTTGTCCTATTCTTTTCTCCACTTTGGTGTCTTTTTCCAGGAGAGCAAAGAGAATAGAGATTGGGGAGCTTCTTGAAGAAATGCCCCCATTTTTGCCAGCTGTTATATTTGATGTCATGTATTCCTGCCTTCACAAAATGTGTCCACAAGGCTGAATAACCCTTAATCTCTCTTGTGTTTTTGTTGTGGCCAGTTGAGTAGACCATTGCACGGTCACCTATTATTCCTCCCGATGAAGAGCAGTTGTTGGGCTTTATTTTTTTCCTGATTATTTTTTTTTGTGGGACTGGGATGTAGCCTGGTGTAGTCATATCCTCTTATCTCACCTTTTCTCCTGGAGCCAGAGATCTTTTCCTACTTCTCAAAAGGGATTTCTGCATTCATTCCAGAGGGCAGCAACCCAGTGTTATACTGAGCATCTTTGATCTCTACTGAAACCTGGCTTTCCAGGCTGCAAATGAGAGATATCTCAGAACAAAATTAAAATGTTGGGGTTTTTTTTTGGTTTTATTATGGCTGTTATCATCACAGTAAAAAAAGAAGGCAACATCCTTTGGGATTTTCCACATGTATGAAATGAATTAGCAAACAAGGTAAATATGTAATGTAAGGGCAAATTATCAAGGTCTGGACATTCAGTGCAGATCAGTTCTTAGCACTAATATCCTGTATGTATATATCCAGTAGGATATGGGGATATAGGATAATTGTTCGTATATGGGATATATCCTTTGGGTGGATTATACATATATGCTGATGTATTTAAGTCCTCTTTGCTGATTTAAGAAGTTAGGATTTTTTTGTCTAGTATTCAAAATGCAGCAGTCCATGACACTGAAACACAAGAGACAGAACAGATCTCTGAAAGCCACTGAATTATTGAATATTTCTACTATGCCTGGAACAGAAAGTGACACTTGCTTAATTTTTCTGATAGAAAAAACCCTTAAAATTTTCTTTGAAATGATTGAGAAATCCTCAAAAGTTTGAAATCAAAGCTGCTACACTTAGTGCTATTTTTAATTGATTGAACTATATTTTTACTAGAAATGTAGCATTTCTAAAAATAAATAAGGGGACCTGGAAGCTTTTTTATCCCCCAACATACTGTATCCTTTCTTTGCCAAATCACATCTAACAGCTGCAGACTTTATAACATTATATAAATGTTCAGACTGGCTATAAAAGATCAAATATAAAATTCCAGTGCATAGAACAACTGGTATAAAGGACAACAAAACTGAACTGACTAAAGGCTGTTCTTTAATTTACCTTTATTAATTGAAAACTTTTTCAGGGAACAGAAAGAATCTGTTTTCATTACAAGATACTGTGGTAAGGGTGGTAGTAGTTCTGGAAGAAAAGTACACTGAGAGCACAATTCCCTCTGGAGATATCTGGCTTGAGAAGAAGACAAAACTATAATTTTACTTTAGCTCATGGCTCCCCCTTAAGTAGGTTGGGAGTTAGGGAATTCTGCAAGAAAAGAAAACCTGGAGAACATTTGCTGTTTTGTTCCAGCTCTGCAGTCCCCCTGGACTCAGCTCTGTGCCAACACCATAACAGATAAGACAGTGGGAAGAGAGAGCCAAGAGTGAATAAGCTCACAGCTTGGGGATACTGCACTAAAGAAGACACATTTTGCAAGGCACGCTGCTCTGCCCTTTTTGCATCTATGCTACATTTAACAGCACATGATCTGTTTTCAAGATCGTTTCCTTCTGGAAGTGGTTCTCACCGGCCATTCCTGGGAGGTGTTAAGTGCCTTGAACTTCCACTGACGTCAGCAGGGGCTGTGGCACCTGGGACGGGCCCCACTGACCTCCCTGTCCGCCCTCCCAGCTGCTCCTGTGACATCTGGACACTTGCAGGAGCCGGCTTGTGCTCCACACCCAGCATCCCTGCCTCTAAGTGTAGGTGCTCTCTGCTTATGGTTGCAAACACTGCTGTATCCCAGCTGCTGAGTCCTGCAAATGTTATTTGTTTGTGGCTCCAGCAAATGCTATTTATCTGTGGCTCCCATTAAAATCCAGAGTTTGCCACCTGTGACATTTCAGTGTAGTTGGTGGGCTTGCTAAAGTCTCCCACAGGCAAGCCACTGCACATGCCATCCATTTGTCTGTCTGGAGGGATGGAATGGGCTTTTCATACCACCTGTGCCAGTTACTAAAGTAACCGAAAGATAATGACAGTAATTTGGAATGTGTCCATCAAGCTTTGCTGCCAAGCATAAAGGAGAGGAGGAGGCAAAACCAGCCCCTCCCTTGAGAGGTTTGAAGTAGGCAGAGATGCCTCCAAGGGAAGGAGCAACTCCCCAGTATCTTCTAGAAAAGTGAGAATTTATTAGTCAGCCAAGCCTTCATTTGAATTTCTTTCACATAACAGTTGTAAACTTTTAATTTTGTTCTAGTATGACCTTAATGATGGCAGAGCTGAATGTAACTTTTTAAAATGCCTGGGCAAGAGACCTTGCAGCATGGAGAGGGACTCAGAAAGGACACAGAGCAGAAGGAGGAGGAGAGGGAAGAAGGCACAGGAGGATGCTCCCTTTAGCAGAGAGGGGTGAGTGTTTCACGGAGCTACAGGCTCTGACTGCATTGCCCAGGTCCTGCCAGAGCATCAGAGGGAAGAAAAGATGGGAGCCCAGAGGACTCCTGTTCAGCAGCTCAGGCATGAGAGTCCCTAAACAAGTAGTATAGGGGACTTTTAGTCTCTGGTGAAACTATTGCCATATTTTCTTATGCCTGACTGGTGATGTTGAGCTACACCCCTGTCTGAAAAGCTGCTAAACCCTCGGCAGCCCAGTGACGGCAGGAAATGGAGCTGCTCTGTTTTCTTGGTCCTTGCTTGTGTCTCCTGTCTGGTGATTTCAGCTAAGCTCAGTAGTAAAAGTCATGGAAATTGCATGTCCCTGAATGCCTCCAAGCTTGGACACTGAGCTGTAAGCCGTACCACAAGGAAGGTATAATCATGACTTCCTCAACAGCCAATCCTAACTACAAGAAAAGGAAATGCACAGAACTGCTGCCACAGCGTCCTGAAAGATGAGAGTTTTTTCAACTGTTAATTATTCAGCTTTTCCAAGCTACTTTTCTTCTTTGGCCTGCTCTCCCAAGAAAGCCCTGTTTGTTTAAAAATATCATTTATGAGTGGGGAAGCACTGCTTTCTCAAGTATCCAGATGGTGCAGTTTAGGTCATGTCAACCAGATGTAGAGACTCCTGAATTAGCAAAGACCCAAACAGTGAATCTACATGTTCCAGCCCATAGGCTCAATAGGGACTTACAAGCTGAAGTCTGGGATAGTTTAATCATGTTCACTTGGTGCTGCATTTGGGCTATCTAATATCTCTGCTAGACATGCATTTCTTGGGCACAGCACTGCACAAGTGGGACTATGTTGCACCTGGAGAAAAAATGGTTTATGTCTGGTGGGCTTCTGTGTCTCTTCACTACACACCCCCCTACTCATGGTTCTGGCATCAGCATGAATAGGACAAATTGGGTTTATCTGCTACTGCCCTTCTTCTCCTAGGCTGCTGGGGATGCAGCTGGATCTGTGGATGTTAGAGAGTCTAGCTTGGTAATAATTTACAGATTAATTTAGTTGGTCTCATAGCAGTCTTAGAGTAGTCTTAAGGTCTCTTCTATATCCCACTTCTTCTCTTTTTCTCCGTTCAGTGTCAGCATCTTCGTTCATCTCATATCCTAACTCTTTCCATCCTTCCCTTCAAATAGTCATTCCTTCTCCCCTTCCTCCCAAGTTGTTTTGATGCTGACAAAGTGGATGACTGCATCTGGGCTCCTTTAGCAGTTAATGGAAGAAAACTGGGACTTTTAGTGTGGAGCTCATCACACCTTCCTTCAGGTGTTTGCATTAGAATGAGTTTAGTTGTGCAGAACATACAGAACTCTGGATGTTTGCTGAGCTAAATCCCAACTCTGTCATCGAATTCTACCTCCTTGGCCTTCACTGGGACTCTGCATTTTCAGCTACCAATTCCTCAGGCTCTTTCACTATTGCATAGACTCCCAGAGATACCTTTCTGCTTTCTCCACAGATCTTCTCTAGGCTACCCATAGCCCATGTTTCATTCTCAATTTTCCATTTTCCACTGTACTAAGCTCTTGTAACTTCTCTGTAACCTTCTGCCCCACAGCTCCTTTCTAAACACACACTTCTTAACTACCTTGACTCAGGACATCTGACTATAGCCCATAGCCATTCCCTGTCCTCTTCTGTTCTTTAGACATGGAATTCTTCAAAACTCTTTCTTTGGGGAACTCTTGAGCATCTGAACTGCGTTTTAACTTTCTTCAACATTTTGCTGTTGTTGATAGCCTCTCTCTTTGTCTTCCATCACTCTCATCTTGGTTCTTTTCCACCTTGATTTTTAGTCTCCTTATTTTTCTTGAAACTTCTTGGAAGATATTGTCAAGTTCTTATCCTACACTGCTCTTTTCCTTTCTCCTTTCAGTTGAAGACATCATTGGAGACTCCTGAGATGCAGCAAAATACTATTGTTAGAGCAGCTTTTAAGCTTGTCTCCATGTTGAGGATTCATGTCCTGTGATCTGATCTGTCATCTCATTCACCTCTCCTGCTTTAGTCAGGGGTTGTCCATCGCCTCAAACACAACTTGCTGTCTCAGACTTCACCTCATTACCACTGACAGCAGCTCACACCTTTTTCTGCCACTCAGACTTTCTCCTTCATGAACATTTCTGCTTCTTCCTTCACAGCATTTGCCAAATGTACTCCCCAGTCTGTATATCAACAGGGCACTGTGCTAATGAGATATAAGAGCTGTCACAAGGAAATGTGTCAGTTAAGTCATGATGTAGAAAGCATAATGTATAGAAAGATGGTCAAAGGTAGTTACACAGATCCCCACAATTTTCTGTGGTACACACAGACAGATTTCCCAGCGAATACTCCCCCACAAAAGGATGCAATTTGTTAATTAACTAACATTGCTAAGATATACTCATATTTTTACAGTGTTAGAGGCTACACTAAGCTGCTTATGTGATAGACCTGTGTGTTCACAGCAATATTTATATTGAATATGGCAGTGAAACAGATCCTGAATTTTAGCTGGAGTTTGGAGGTCTGTAATTTTTCAAGGATTTGTCATATGAATGTGTTGACAACCTTAGCAACCTTCAGCATCCCTCAGATAAATCCACGTGGAATTTCCTGGGCTGATATGCATCATGCACTTCTCTTTGCTTAAGATTGAACTCTGTGGCAGGCAGGACAGATGTTAGTTTCCTAAACTAATGGCAAAAGAACCCATATATATTTCACAGCCTGAAGCCTCAAAGCATATAGATCTAAAATAGTGCTCTTCACTGCAAAAAGAAACTGTTTTATGTTCCAAAGTTGCTCCAGTCCTGGATAAAATGAAAAGTTTTTCCAGACATTTCACTTGTGCCTTTATTTAGCCATGCATGTTTTTTTTCCTTCCTGTCCTCTTGTCTCTCCAGAACTGTGCTCAGTGGTAGGTTACTGATTTTAAAAAATTGAACAATCTCTTTTTTGCTGACACATGAAAACCAACTGGACACATTTCACTAGAATGGAGATCTCAGGTCAGATTTTTATGTAACATGTTTGCATTGTTAACAGCACACTCAGAATCTCCAAAAGGGGGAGTGGAAAGAGGAAAAGAACCTCATGACCTTCAAATGGATCCCAGCTTATCCATACTCCATAACCCTCTCTGGCCCCTAGTTGCAAAATAACGTGTCCTGCAGGTGGAAAATGAAATTTCCAAACCTCATAGAATGTCAAATAAATTTATGTTCAAGTCCCTGATTTTAACAAAGATTCAAGGAGCTCTTATTTTATCTAAACTGTTTCTTGATTTTTTTTTCTGGCCTTGAAATAACGCTGGTTTTTGTTTTTCTTGAGAAGGAAAAAATTCTTAACAGGCATGTGACTCAGAAGAAAACCTGTTTGTTTTCTTCAATAAGTAAATGATGAATCACTGGTGGTTTACCACATTTATTTCACTGCACATGAGATGTGCTGTGCAGTTAAATTTGGTAAATCTTAGTACCTCAAGCTTGATTCTGCAGCTCTTGCTTGCTGTGGAGCACACAGAGAAGCTGTCTGCAGGGAAGAACCCTAACTGGAGAGCTAGGGATCCAAAGCCAGCAGGTTCATTCCGAGGCCACAGGGCAGGGACCTGAATTTGTCTCTTCAGGAAGAACAACCTTGAATTAGCAATGCAGTCTGACAGCGTCAAGCAAGGGTGAAAATAAGGGTATTTTTCAGAAACTGGAATAAGCTAACATCCCTGTGCTACTCCCGGAGGGAGCAGAGACTGAGAGCAAATAGGCTGGGAAAGCCTATCCATCTCAGGGTGCAGTAATCCAGTCGTAAGGAAGTGGCTCTCTGGCCTTTGGCTACCCTGGATCACAGTAAGCCACCAGTTTGTCCTGCTGGGTCTCACCCACGCCTGTTAACGTCAGATGCTTCCTCTTCATTTCAAGAATGGCTGGTTAAAATGCTTGTACTTGATACACTGTAGGGAACAGGCCTATATAGGCAAAAGATGGACCAGATGAGTGCATACTCCCTTTTTATCATGGATTCCTGCAATTCTTTCTCTGTATCTTCCTGTTGACCCTTCCAGTGCCAAACTCTGACACAAAAGGAGCAGCTCACAAAGCATTCAGTTATACAGGATATTGTACTTGCGTACAATATACCACAAAAATCTCAGAGCCTTTTCTTTCATAACTAATGAAAAATATCATAAGAGTAGCCTGTTTGCAAAAAAAACCTAAACATTTGTGTTTTGATACAGTGTCAGATATTAAAAGCTTTCAGTAGGCAGGAATTCTGGCACACAGGTTTGGTGAATGATTGATATTCTACTGAGACAATGGATGAATGGAGCTGGATGAACAAAGAAGCAAACCATGTTGTGATTCCTCCCTTGAAATGAAACTCAGGACATCCAGGAGAATGCATTCTAGCTATTTTTCACACTTTGTACTTTTTTTGGTAACTAGTGAGGTCCATACCATCAAAAGAACAGATATATAATCAGAAGATAACATCAGAAAATAATTCTGATGCTATATTTAGTTTGAAAGGAAACTCTATGAGACACATTGTTGTAGACAGGTCAGGATCAGAATCTGTGCTCTGGAGTGTTTGACCTAATGAAATTGATGACTTTTGGATCAGCTATTACATCAGTAATGAGAATGATGCAGCTGATGAAGGATAAACTGAATAGAACAATTTTTCAGTAAACTGGCAAATGGAAAATAGATTTTAGACTGTTAAAATAATGATAGTAAAGGGGATGAAATCCATTGCTATCTGGTTGCTAATCATTATGCCATATGCTAGCAAACCTTCAGGGTTTATATATTTGCTTCAAAATGTTTTACCTGGATAAATGTATTTAAAGGTTTAATGTATAAGATTTAGTGCCCTACAAATCTTCATAGCAGTTGACAGCTTCCTTGCTGTTCGAAGAGATGAGCTTGGAAGATGGAAAATAAAGGTGTCCCTAGGGAGAGCAGATGGGGTGAGAATGATGACGGAAAGGGATTTATCATGAGATGATTTGAGCTGAGATTTAGAGTGAAAATTACCAAACAAGATAGGGACTTAGGGACGTCACTTCTACAAACCAGGACTATCAATAAGGACTTAAACACCAGATTTCAGTAAGAAAGAAAGAAAACTGAAGTCTTGGCCATAGAAAAGTGCTCTGGACTTTGACTTCCTTTACCATACATACAAATGTATTTCATTGAAGAAGGGTGGGAGGAGATGGATAGGAGAAATTAAGAAAGTATAGTGTTCTGGGAAACCTAAAAAGGTGAGTGCAAGCACTGCATCTTTCAGAGAAACTTATTCAATGAGTAACTGAAACACAAAACACCCCCCAGACCACTTTCTGATCTTTTCTTAGGCTGTACTTTGGGCTTAGAGAACATCTCCATCTATGCTAGCAATCACTTGATTGCAGCATAGCAATCACAGTCACAGCTGCTGCGCTGGTTTCTCTCATGGTTAATCTCCTACCTTGCCCCCAGCTCTAGCCCTACAGTGAAGTCATTGTGCTAAACCCCTGACATCCCAATAACTTCCATAGCAACAGAGCATGGTGTCCTAAACACAGGATCAGGCACAGAGCCTGACCAGAGGAGGAAATTGGGATGAGGGGTGGAGGCTGCGGCTGGACACGCGACACACCTGCGGCCCCACGATGGCCAGGGAGGGGCGAAGGCGCAGCAGTAAAACCTGCAGAGCTGGGAGCCAAGCTGGTGATTCTGTTTGTGGCACTCCAGAGAGGCATTGCTGCAGCCCTGTTATCCTTCACTGCTGAAGGCAATTTGTGTCTGGCTTCCTTCTGCCAAAGGCTGCATACTTGAGCTGTCTGTGCTATCCCTCAGTAGCCTACTGAGGCTTGAGCACGGACAAAAGCAGCACCAGAGCTAAGCAGGACTATAATGCTTCCTGTACTCAATATGTTTCAGCCAAATTCATGGTTCCTTGTAATCTAAGATGGTCATACAGTAATTTAGACCCCCTTGAACTCATATTCCCTTATGCAGTTAGATTTCCTGAAGATAAAGCCCTGTTGACATGGGAAAGTTTTACTGGTTATATGGACAAAGTTAAGCTGGTGTAACCACACCCTGAGCATGCAGAGGCTCCTTTGGGTGTAAAAGTGACTTTTTCGGTATAGCCTGCACTTCTACGTGTGCTAAACCAGAAAATTCACATCGATATTTCATTGGAGGAGTACCCTACTATCTGAGCATAGACACCTTAATGGAGTTGGTAAAGTTAGGAGCCCAGATGCCCCAGAAAGTCCCTGGGGGCAGGTGTGTGCCTCAAGGAGGTGATTCACAGTTCCCAATTTATGACCCTAAGCAATTTGACTGTTGCCAAATGAGTGTGTTCTGAATTTCTTACCATTGTTTACTACAGATTACCTTTTTCATTAGCCATGTAATTAGTTTCTCTAGTCTAATTTAAACAGAAGTAAGTGACAAAAGAAATAGGTGGTCCATCTATTCAAACTTGACTTAGCTAAATGTTAGAATAATTTTAGCCTTAGCAGGAAGCTCTTTGTGAGGGTAGATTTTCTTAGGGGGAGCTGAAAGCGTATTCTTGAAACAGAGGGTCCCTGTCCAGTATTATGTCTTTTCACAAGGAGGAGAGGTCAACTACTGAAGGAATAAAATCTGCCAGTTTTTTTTTTTTTTTTAATATGGACAAAAATATGTATTCTCTTTTGGCTGAACTCTTGGAAATCCTTGATGGTTTTTGGCTAAGAAGTTTTGAAAGAGTATTTTGCTAAAGGCAGCTCGAAATTTAGTGTGAATCAACTAAAGTGGCTTAATTTAATAATTTTCTGAGGCTCTGAAAACTTATGGTGGGGAAATTGCTGTAAAACTTAAATTATCGTTGGTACTATTGGTGGTTGAAAATGTAAATTCTTGAAGTTGGATATAAGGGATTTCTGCTGTTTATAGACATAGATACTCTTATTGTGCAGATGCAGCTCTAATCTGCCTGGAATCTCAGAGTTTCTGGCCTCTGTCATACCTTGTGATAGTCTCAATAAATAGTCCACTGATTACTGGTGCTTTTGTTGGACTTATTTCATGGATTGTTTTCCTTTTCTTGTACTACACAGGCAACTCAGTGGGAGTCTGCAGCTTAATTAGTTTCCCTATCTTGATCCGAAATCAAGGGTAGATGCAGTTAGCCTAACTCAGACATCTAACTTATTCCTATATTTTATGAATCTGATGAAGTAGCTCCCCTAAAGCAAATGTGCCACTTGCTCTTGCAGTAACAGAAGACTACAGGTGACTTTGAAGGTTTCCAGAGGAGAGTCTGTCTAAATGGTCAGACCCCTTCTCTCTGCAGCCCTTCAAAGACACCTGTTTTTCTCCTTCTGACTGTAAAGAGAATTTAAGCACTTAACTCAATAGGTGCCTAAAATTTAGGTGCCAAGTGAGCACTTGAATGAAGCCAGTACAATTCTGCTTCAGATTTATGGAGCTTCACTCTAAGAATGCATATATATGCGCATATATATGTATGTATATATATATATATATATATATATATATATATATTTATATATATATCTCATGCCTTTAGCCAAGTAGGCATGCTTCTTTTGAGACATTTTCATTTATATATATAAAAAGTTTATATGGAGACCTGCCAGGTCACATTGGTTTTGTGTTTCTGATTTCAATTTGACACAGTTTGCAGATGCCTGGCCTCCCAGAAACACAAGCTTTCTTACCTCTTATTAAGTTCACTGATCTGGCCTCTCTGTGTGTCTGGTTTGCATTCTTTTTTTAGCCATCAGAAACTTACTGCCAAAAAGTAGCACATTTAAAACTGCACAATTTACAGAAGCAACAGTAGATGATTCATTGGTTGAGCTTTAACTTGAGCACTCAGCAAGAAAATACCGTGCATGGACCTTTGTGGTGAGGGCAGCAGAAGCAATGTTTTCCTTTTGTTAGCAATCACTTACTGTAAATTGTAGCTTTCAAGTCTTGGTGGCACTGTGAAGAAATGTGTCCCCCTCATTGTCCATGTATGGTAAAGATGTACTGCAAAATCCATTCTTTATGTTTAAAGCACCCATTTTGCCTTCAGTGAACGTAAGTCAAAAAAAATAGTTGTGACTGTTTCTTAAACCCAAATGTTTTGCATGCAACTTTGCCTGAAATTAAGCTACTGCTTAAACTGGGTAGCAAATATTAGTTCTAGACAGCTATGGAAGAAAAATGAACTTGATTTCATCATTTAATCTCACCACAACACTTCCTTCTGTCATGTGGAATGGAAAAAAAAAACATTTTAAGCTAACATGTATTTATTCTGAAGCATTAAAAAATCAAAACTTATGAAAAAAAGTAAAGAGAAGCTGTTCACAAAATATAAACACACAGTATATATTTCACATGTTTTTCTGTTGAGACCCACAACCTGAATCCCTCTGGCTAATTTTGTTAATTAAATATCCCATTACATTCTCCATCTGATAGTGTCAGACTTGTGTATTCTGGCAGAAATCTAAGTGTTGAACTCTTCCTAGTGTAAGAAGACACATCTCAAACTGAATTTTGGTCCCCTGTTTATCCAAACACTAGGTATGTGTTTAGTTTTAAAGAATATAAATGGCCCATTGAAACTGATGTGCTGTGAGAGGTCCACACCAGACAAATGACCAGATCTGACTTTGGCTGTGGCTCTGCAGCTTGACAGAAGTTAATGGTATTGCTGAGATATAACTGAGGGCAGAATTTGGCCCTGCTCCCATGCTTGTCATAACTTACCATACTAAGCTGAATGTTAAAAGTTTTGTACAAGGAACTCCATGCAGAGCTCTGATGATTAATGGGATCTGGATGCAGAAATTCCTGTGGGCTACAACTGAAAATTCATTCCTCTATTTTGATGGCTGTTCATTTTAATAGAGGACTTTGATACCACATTGTGCCGACAACTGTGGAATAGTCTGGCTACTTATATTTATCACTGAACTTCCAGAGGCTTTTGAAACCCTTATGGAAGCTAGGCATTGCGTGAAATTCCAAAGTACCCAGAAGTTTAAAGCTGCTGTTTTCTCCTTCCCTTGAATTTTGACAGGTCCTGAGAGATATTATTTAAGCTTCTCCAGGGAGTATCAATAAATTTGAAAGAAAGGTAACAAAGGATAATTTTGTTTACATATGTACCAGTACAGTCATAGCAGACAGTTAAAAAGATTTCCCTTACAAAAAGTAATGAAACTTTGACAAAAACATAACCAGGCTCCATTATATTGAGAAAGATAAACTACAGATAATTCTGTTTCTCAAATGGGATGCTTTACTGAAGAGAGCATGGCATTATCCCAGTGGGACATTTGAATCTATTTCAGATATTATGAGCTCCTAATTTCTTGTTTTAACAGTCCCAAAGGTGTTCCTTCAGCTGAGCTGCCAGCAACAAGGATATGAGCTGGAAATCCTAATGAAGGTAATTTTTAGCTGCTTTCTAGCCCCGCCCCCCCGCTCTCTTTTAACTGTAAAATATTTCTGCTAAAATTCTGAGCTGTATTTCTCCAGCACAAGACACTCTTAGTATAAAGAGGATCTGAGTATTGCTTAGCCTGCCCTACAGAGTGGTTCTCCTGAGGTGGCAGAGGAGTGATAGCAAAATATGTAGTCTTTGATCCTTGAACTCTGTGATTACATCTATAATTCCACAGGTGACCCAACCATGTGTTGATGTTTAAGAACTCTGTGAGTAACGGGGAGAGAAGGATGGCAGATTTGGCATGTGTATTTCAGCTGCTTAAAGATGGCACTGTTTGCATGGCGCTGTCACCTGCATGTCTCACTCCAGGAGATTCTTCTAGGCAGCCCTGGAAACACTGAAAAGAGAATATCTTGGACCCTTGTGCTGCACATTGTTTCTTCTGGTCACCTCCATTTTCTGCTGCTGTGAAGAGGAGGGGAAGGGGGAAGGAGGAGGAGGGAAGTGTTTCCTGATACAAGCCCCATCTAGATGTCTGAATCAAAGTCCAGCAGCAGACACAACGAGGCAAAAGCAAACCACGGTTTGTACTGATGCAGCTTAGGAGAAAGAAGCTGCTCTGGTGCATTTGCAAACCATTGGGCTTTTTGCCTGTGTGCGCTGTGCCTTTTCATCAACACAACTACTGAGCTCTGAGCTTGGGTACAGATTTCTCCAATCTCTGGCCAAGCAACTCCTCCTGAACAGAAGGGTCAGGGAAGTGAATATGGGTGAAATGGAGAAGGCAGTGATCTTCACATTAAATTCTGAGCTTGTCAATACCAGAAGAGAAGCAAAGTTGTAAAACCTGATGGCAGGAGTGCAACCCAAGTGAAAAATTAGTGCTGGATTACCAGCTGAATTGCACTCTTTAACTTTGTGAGTCAGTTTCTGTTCTCATAGAGTGCAAATCTGGACCAGCTCTCCTGACTCCGGGAAAGTATTTCAGAATTTATATCATCTAAGTGGAGCTGAATTTGGCCCTCTCTTGTTCAGACTGGAGTTATACTGTCAGTCCACAAACTTGAGTATTTTTAGCAGCAGTTGTCACATCTAATCAAGCACAAAATTTAGCAGGATGAAGTGAGAAAAGTGCATGGTTCAGGAGATTTAACGCCAAAATTCCAAACATTTTATTCAATCTCTAGCTGTCAGATAAGTAAAAAAGTTTGTATATGTATATATGTATTTAAAAGTTATTTACTGGTACTTTTATGCTCTTAGCAACATTCCATTTTTAAAATCTCTAGCAGATGCCTCCTATCTAGAGACTAGTTTATGAAAAACACCCAAAAGCCCAAGCACCAAACCTTCAACAATGATATGTTATCTTAAAAGTGAACCATTTACAATGTTAATTCATAAACTAACCGCATTCATTTAGGAAGAGAGCAGAGACAATAACATATAATCTATTTTCTGATGCAGATTCCAAGTTCACAAATGCTCACAAGTTTTTAAAAGAATTTAGGACCAGGATTGGTCCATATAAATAAAAACCACATAAATTGGCTCATAAAAGAGTTAGAAAAAGAGATAACAATATCAATTCATAAGCAGAACCATGTGTACACACAGGGAAACAAATTTGGTTCAGTAGGCTATTCCTTACTGTCTGTTCATTACTGATTACTCCCTCATCTTTAGCTTTTAATTCCCCATATCAAATCTTTTCAACTTATCATCAGCTATGGAGATCAGCTGACATATGTTTGCTTAGTTCAATCTGGCCTGAGGCAGTACCACAGCTGGAGGGATTTCATGGAAAAAAATACCTATCCAGAGTGTATTGTCAGTTATGCAAATGGTATCAAGTCAGTAATCTTGAAGAACTGATTTTGTGGAGTTTTTGTGTTCTTTTTCCATGGTTTTAAGGAAAAGGATTGGAATAAAACAGGAGGTATCAAAAAGGTGAAATATTTGAGATTCCTGAATGCTCAATGAGCATCCTGAAAAAAAGTCCTGAATGCACCCTCCTCTACTCATTTTTTTACTATGTGACTGTCTGGAAATTTATCTGTAGAGTTTGGTTACTATTGCAAGAGTGATTTGTCAAGAAGAAATTCTTAAGTCTATGTTGGGAATAATGTCACAGGAGTGAGACTGTGATCTTGTCATCCAGTTGTTGCTTGAGAAAGAGCTGAAGTTTTGCAATTCCAAAGCAAAGAAAAAAAATCTGTAAGGAGACTGAGGTTTTAAATTAATAGGTAATTATTTAAAAACTAATTGCAGTGGGAGACAGGAAGAAAAATTTCAAAGATGTTTTTTATTCTTTTCTTGGGTAATTTTGAAGTTCTCAAGGTTTTCCATTTCTAAAATGGCTGTACATGTGCAGTTGCAGCTTTTCTGTGTGTACCACCCCCACCCTTACGTGGTCCTGCTGGTATTTCTGAGGTTCTACAGCCTGAGTCACTGTGCATGTGTTTAAAGGAGTTATGCTGCTGACTCCAGTGGCTTTTTAAGAAGCCTTGAGGAACCAAATGAATTCTGCCTCATCTCCATTTCATTTTGTACTCGTGCTTGAGTGGCAGAAATGTGGAACAAGATAGTCCATTTGGCTGCACATTTGCTGAGTTTAAATGAGGTGGGTGAGCAAGCTTTAGCATGTGTTTGAATAAGAAAAACTTGCAAACAGGCAGTTTCTGTGGGAAAAATCCCTCAGAGCAGAAGGAAAAGCTTTTGCTATAAAATTTTACCTGATAGTTAATTTTTTTTTTAATCCTTTAAACATCATGGAAAAAATAAAAGTTTACTGGTAGGAGTGGGGTTAGGGACTACCTCAGCAGTACCTTATTGCCACTGTAAATCTAATATGGGAGAAAAAAGAAAAAACTTGGAGAAGGGTGGGTGAAACATGGCACATATATTAATAGAGAAATGCAAGACCTGAGAAAAATAGCTTTCAAGAGGATTTGCTTGGCTATGTGTCAGGCTGGGGAGTATTTCTGTGCTTGAAGTGAGCCAGATCACTGTGAGAACAGGGACTTGACCATCCCTGGGACAATTTGCTTGGGGACAGAGAGGAAGGAGCACTGCCATTCTTGTGTCATTTTTCTATACTTATCATCAAACCCCCAGGCTCCAGGGGAGCCTCGAACCATCGCAGGGTGGACTCAGGATATTGATAATATCTAGGCTTTGCTTTTCCAATCCCTCACTCCATACTTGCCTGAGTTTCCGCTGTAGAAATGCACAGATGTTTACACAAAACACAAACACTTGTGATGTTCCCTGCCATGCATCTCACACCTCCCTCTCCCCAGGACACACGCTGTGTCCTCTCTCTTAAAAGTCACAAGTGCTCTTTCCCCTGAAACTCCAGTTTCTCACTGCAGCCCTGGCAGCCAGCCCCTTCCACATCTGCTTCTCTCATCCCCCACCTGGACATCCCGGTTTTGGTCTGCTCCAGGGACCTGTAACCTGGGGCTTTGTTCCCTCTCTGCCCTCTCCCTTACCTCTGCTGCTTTTCCAAAGCACATTCATGTGATACCTTTGGCTGTCCCTTTAGTCCTAGAGCTGCCAGCACCAATTGCCATTTTGCTAGCCTTAAGGGCACCTTTGTGAGCCCATACCACTGGAAGCTCCTTCAGCAGTAGCACTTTCATCTGTCCTTTGCAGGAGGTGCCTTTTGAAGCCCATCTCTGCAGAGACCCTGCTCCTTTGCTGGCCCACCCCGCTGCAGCTTTTCTAACAAGATTGTTGTTAATATATTGGGTAATTTATTTTCCCTACGTGTGTCATGCTGTCTCACCCCCATATATAACTCCTGGACAGGTCTGTCAGGTTTCTTTGGATGCCCTGTTATCTGAGATTGGTGTTGTACAGCACGGCCTGCAATGCATGAAATCAGAGCAAGCTGCGTGCTCGCGCCGTGCAGCATGGCTAATCATTCTCAAATGCTATCATCAGTTATCTTGGAGGAGTTAAAAAAAAAGCAAAATAATGAAGCAGTCTGTGGCTGATTTAATCTTTAAAATCAGGAGAGACTTTGCAGTGATTAAAGAGCCATTTCCTGACTACATATTGATATGAGTTGCTTCCAAGTCAAATATGAGGGAGACTGACAGGCATTCAGTCTTGGGCTGATTGGCAGGTCCCAGCCCCACGAACAGCGAGCTGTTTCCTGCTCTTGTTTAAAGGTGTTCTGGGGTGGTCTGTATTTAATACACAGCCATCTCAAGTAATGGCCCTGGTATTTTCTATTGTAATTGACAAAATTGCACACTTTAATTTTTAGCATCCATAAGGACAGGTGGAAAGTTTTATTCAAAAACCGAAGACTTCACGTTGTTTTCCAATAGCTTCCAGAAGCCAGTCACTTTGGGAGCAATTCTGTGTTCCGAGAAATGCCAGAAAAAAATGTGTGCTGAAGGATTTCTCTGATTTTACTGTGGAGCACTGAGTCCTTTTTAACATAAATCATCAAGGCAAAGAATTGCAGGCATGAACAACAACAGTTTTGTGGGACACTGATCTTTGAAATCTGGAAAGCACCTTTAGAAGCCCTTGATCAGCATGGATAAGGTGATCAGGCAAAGGAGGTTTGGTCCAAGTATTTCTGCAGGGCTACTGAATGATTATGGCTTTGTTATTTCACTTATCCAAGGAAAAGCTGCTTCATGTGAAGAAAGGGAGGCTGAGATAGCCACCTTCTCCATGAAGGATTTTGGCATATACTTCAAGTTTGTGAAAGATATCTTGCAATATGGTGCCCAAAGTAACAGGAAACTCCACTCAGTGATTCAGCGCTCTCTTCCAGTTCTGCATTCCTGAGGATGTAGAAAGGTCTGCGTGAACTCAATGTTTTTATTAAGGATGGCCTGGATTATGAGTTTACAATAGATAATCATGTACAAATGGCCTTCCATTTTTAGCTTCCCCTCCCTTCAGAGGGTTCCTCCCTGCACAGACATAGTTTCCCTGTAACTTCAGTGTGGCTTCAGGCAGAGACAGAGTACCTGCACCTCTGGGAGACTTAGTGCTGAAACTTCATCAGTTGCAATTGTTCACACAGTCCTGCGCTTTCCTCAGAAATCAAGTCACTCCTACTCCGATTCCTGTATCCCATATCATCTCCCTTCAGAGATCCCAAGCCTATCCTAACAAATCATTACATTCACAGAAATATCCAGCAAACACAGGCAAAACAGCATCAGAGACTTAGTCTTGCCTTTTTTTTTTCTCTCATCTCATCCAGATCTGATACCAGAGAAAAAAAGGAATTTTGCTGTCCTGATCATTCTCTTGCAGTTATTTACATTTTGTTTCATTGCTAACAGCTAATCAATTCAAACAAAAACAAATACTTCTCCAAACCCAAATGTGAACAGCTTGTGTGTGTTTTTTTTTATATGAAAGATAGCTGATAGTTATAATCCCAGGCAAAAAAAAAAAAAAAAACCAAAAAAAACCAACCAACTTGTATGCAAAGAACTAAAAATGTACCAAAAACACAAAAAAGAAAAGGGTTGAGGGATTCAGGATGAAAAAAAAGGGCTTCAGGGAATCGTTGTGCTATTTGCAAAGCAAAATTGCTGTTTCTGTAAACGATTATTTAATTGTTGATATGAATTTAGCATGGTGATAAAATTTTTTCCTGGCTCTGACATTCTCTGGTGGAAAGAAATAAATCTGGGGAGTTTGAATTATGTGCAATTGGATCACTGATTTGCTCTAACTTCAGCATCACTTGGATCTTATTGTACTTTTGTGATACGTTTCTATATATGAAAACACAGCTTGAAAAGTATTAAAACTGATTAAATGTGACATTGCTCGACATAACACTAATATAAAAGGCAATTCCAAGCTGTGGGACACACCTCTTGAGTGCTTTGCTATTCTCACAGAGGCTGGAAAATGTGCTTTTGTCTCAGAAAAGGTCTTTTGCTACCTACCAGCAATGAAGCTATGTCACAAACCATGATTTGTCCAAGTGCAGGACAAAACCTGAAACAAACTCAGCTTGCAAAAGCAACCTGAGTTATGACACAGGAAGAATTAGTGTTGAGCTTTTTGGATATGTTCGTGAGAATATAAAATTCTGATGTTTATAATAAGCTAAATGCAGATGACCAGCCTCTGGTTGGAGTAGGAATGCACGAGCAGCAGTGCCCGTCTGTCTAGGAAGCACCAGGAAAGTGCCTGCTGTGCAAGTCAGAGTCACAGAAGATACAACTTTTACTAGAAAATGGAAGTATTAAAATAGGAGGTGTTTGCATTCAGCTTGGAGAAGAAGAGCCACAGAGGTGTCAGTTTATCCAGCTTAGAGCTGTGATGAATATGAGCATGGAGGTAAGGAGCAAATTCCCAGTTTGCCTGGAGCATGAGGCAGAAATCCCTCTGGTTTCTGTGGGATAGGACTTCTCCTTGATCTTCTCTTCTTTTTCTCTCCTCCAACCTAGCCATTAGGATTTCTTCCTCATTTGGTTCAGCAGATGTTGCTTGCCTTATGCAAGAAGATGTTGTCTTAAAAAAATTTCAGAGGAAAGTTCAGCCTGTGGCTTGTTACTGCCATTATTTATTTTGAACAAGATCCAAGATTATAAGGCACATAGACAATCAGGCTATGGATAAAATGATTAGGATAGGGCTGACTCAGACCTGTTAGTCTGGCAAAGACTCAGCAGTGTATATTCCAGAAAGTGAACTCCCTAAGAGTAATTTGCCTTATCAGAAGCTTTTATAATTCTGTGTGAGATGATAGTGGATAGAAATAATCCTGCTTGAATCAAGGATATAATTTTTCCTCCTTTTTTGTATTTCCAGGGATGAGAACTCTAGCCATATCTACACATAATGCTTTTATTTCTATCCTATCTTATATTTGTGTCCCGAGCGTCTCTTGCTAGAGGAGCTGAATCAACAATGCACATTTGTCTGACTATGTGAGCCTAGCAGAAAATCTCTCACTGCTGTTCTTCATTCCTTCTTACCACAATGTGTGAAAAGATGTAACAATCTTATTCCTCAGCTAGCTATCCCTCAGTTCTTTTTGATTCTCATCACTTTAACTTTAGGCTCAGGAAAAGAGAAGAGATGAAGTTAAATTCTGCTAGAATAATCTGAATTTACTGAATTCAGCATGAACTGAACATATAATATATGCAAAAGTGTTAACCTGCTAAAGAACAGCTCCTTTTATTTTGGGATTCATTCCAACAAGTTAATGGAACTTGCAGACAGTGTGCAACAAAATAAATGCATATCAAAAAAACTTAATTTATGTTTATGCTGTTAAATATTTCCTTTCACTATTGAAATGGAATTTCTAAATTATGAAAAGCAGAAAGAGAAACTGAAAAAACAATTAGAGCTAAGGAGGGCTACTTTATTATCTATGTCTATTTTCTCTGGGCTGCATCCAGGAATTAAATTATTATTTATCCACTATAATATATCACAGCAAAGAAAAAAACCCAAAAAACCCACAAAAACAAACAAGCAAACAAAAAAACCCACAGAAAAAACTACCATGCTTTGTTTCCAGAAGGGTTTAACACTGAGATAGCTATCTTTAAGGAAAACGAAAAAAAAAAAAATAATAAAGCCTTGCATTATTTAATTTACCAGTGTACTCAATTTTGCCTTAAATTGCTCATAAAAGATGTGTGCAAGGAGTGTTTTGCCTAAAACAAAACTTCTCAAAAGGAAATTAAAAAAAAATAAAAAAAATCATGTGATGGAAGCAGCTTTTGTGCTACTTCAACTTCAATGATGAGGACATTAGATTAATCAGATTTTTAACAGACATTTTTGCTGAAATTGCTTCTAAAGAGTTATCTATTCTTGTTCTGAAAATAAAATTCTCTTGAAGCCCATAAATATAATTCTAAATATTTCAGCACAATAAAATGTGTCCAGTAAGTATTGAGTAAATAAAAAATGTTCAGTATTTAGAAAAATAAATTAGAAAAAATTCTTAAATCTGCATGGGAGAATGACTTTGTTGTTAGCTTTCAAAAAATGCAAGCATAAACTGTAGGTTTCAAGTGAAATCACTATCCTACTCATAAGTACCTGCAATGCTATTTTTTAAAGGGGAAAATTAACTTTAACTGTAGGGAAAAAAAATCCTTTCTTGATTATTTAATGTACACTGAATGAATAAAGTATAAAGAAGTACGTGGCTCCTCTGTTAACAGGAATTTCATGCATCCTTATCAGAATATTGTGGTTAAAGAAGTAGAACCATAGTCTCTTTCTTTGTCCTGAGGACTTTTCTACTCAAAACCAGATGGACATTAGAAAGAAGCACTTGACCAAGAGAGGTGTACGAGTTTTTAGGAGTGCTCTGCAGGAGGAAAGCCCTGCTTAGAGAGGAAGATCATGTCCCTCTGCATCCTGAGCAAGAAGGCAGTGGCTGGCAGGGAGTCACCTCTCTGTCCACCCCTGGCACATCCCGTGGAGCACCTGCCCTCCAGGCTGCATCCATCCAGGACACTGGCACTGCCTGCAATCTCAGAGCACAGCAAAACAACCGGCTTTCTTCTAGAAAAGAGCTCTAATGTTAAAAGAAATAAAGTGGCAGAGTTAGAACTGAAACTCCACTCTGTTAGAGTTCAACAAGTTAGAACTGAAAGCAGAGGAGGTGACAGGATTTTGGGGCTCTTTCAAGTTTTGACATAACATGGACATTTTAGTGCATTTGAGATCTCGTGTTTCTGCATGAAAGGCTAAAAAGCCTCTGTCTTAAAGCAGACCCAGCAAAATTTTGAGCACATGGTTGAGCATGAAATAAAAAGAATTATCAGGGAGAGGCTGAGAGCTGGGACTGTTGAGTTTGGAGAAGTGTAGTCTCAGAGGGAATCTTTCCAATATGTATAAATACCCGATGAGTAAATAATGAGAGGTGTAGTCAGTTCTCAGCAGTGCTCAGGGAGAGCACATTTGGAAATACAAGAAACTCTGCTTAAACAGAAGAAAACACCTTTTTATGTTAGGGTGGTCAAGCACTGGAACCAGTTGCCCAGCATGACTGTGGAGTCTCTGTCCTCAGAAAAATTCAAAAGACATCTGGACATGGCCCTGAGCAACCTGATCTAGTTGATCCTGCTTTGAACAGGAAGGTTGGAGTAGATGACGGCCAGAGGTCCCTTCCAAACACAGCCATTCCATGAGTCTGGCATTCTGTGAGATAGTGGATAACTGTGTTTCAGTGGAAAATTCCCCAAAACTTCCAGTCAGAAAAAAGCAGGATCACAGAGGGCACCCTGAGATGCTAAGCTTCCTCACTTCTCAGAGCTTTTCTTCAAACACCTCTTAATGTGGACCCATGCTCAGTTTTACAAGTCAGTTATTATCAAACTTTGCTTTTCCAAAAATCATTGTAAGAGCTTTGCCATGGTCACTTTTCTATTTTTTTAATTTTTTTTTTCCTTCACAGTTTGACAGTCAAAACTTTACTTGGCAGCTAAAAGTCTTTGGTACACACTGTTTTATCTGCAGTCTGGCCCACAGGCTGTCGTGCAAAGATGTAAAATTCATCTTTACAGCAGGTGTCCAGCTGAACCAGGGACTTGCAGTGAGCACTGTGTTAGGGACCTGCACACCTGCTTGTATCTTCTTACTGACCTCAAGTCACTCCATTTGTCTGCAGGGATGAAGCCCCACTGCAATTCCTGCTCTTCCCCTCCTTTCAAATTCTTAGCTCACAGAGAGCTGCTTTTGAGGTCAGAGTAAATGCAGGAGTTCAGAGGATTTTCATGAAGTTGAAGTGAGCTACCACTTAGCTGAAGTGAGCTGCAATTTTTCTTCCAGTGTGACAGTGACAAATGGTGTTTAAAACATTAAAAGTGCTTTGTAGTAGGTTATTCAGAATGCAAGTTTAGTGCTGATTGACTTGATTTTCCTCGGGTTGCATTGTATCTACAGTAAGAGTGCTTCAGGAGAACATTTATCTTTGCTGCCATGTAGCAGAAATCAATCTAAATAAAAACTATGAATGCAGATTGAGCCTAAGAATGAGGATCGTTTGCAATGTCAATTTGTTTGAGAGTGCCAAGAAAACTCAATAAAAATGAAAGAGCAAATTACATTTGCTCAGTAACAAAATATTTAATAAACAATAACCAGTATTCAGGTTTTCCTTTCCTTGAGTTAAGCACTTTTCTCTCAATAGGAATCTCAACTATTTCTCTTCCTTTCTCCACTAATCACACTTAGGAAACCTGCAGAGAAGTGAAAGATTGCTTTTACCTGGTTTCACTACACTGCTAACAATCTGCAAGCAGTATGTAACCATATGCAGTGCTGCTGAAGGAAATATCCAGAGCTCTTCAAAGTCGTCTAATTACCCATGTACCTACTACAGGACCTACTGCCTCACACTGATTTATCCATGGGACTTAAAGCTGGGCTGGAAAGACCACCTCTGAGGGGTGAAATGGAGGTTCAGCCTTTCTGACTTACTACTTAGCCCCACAGCCAGGACAGTTAATGAATGCCAAATGTGGTGTTGTGGAATTAGTCTACCAGGATCTAGCCAAAGACTGCCAATTTGTCTCACATGGACCAGCAAGTAGCCAGATAACAATCTGAGGTAGTAACTTCGGGGTAAAATACTGGCCACTTCAAAGGCAGTAAGATTTGTGGCCGTTGACACTGCGACTGTGATTTCTGCCCTGGTTGCAGATGACTAGTTCAGATCTTAGCTGCCTGCTGATGGATTTAAACTATCTTCCAAGTCACCTAGACTTTCCTCTCCTTACGCTTGTTGCCCTCACCTCGCTCCTGTAGTTTGTCTTCAGCTTTGGTCACCAGCCACAAGGTTTCTACATAAAAAGCACTAATCTCTCTCCTATCTTTCCCGTTCCCAGTGAAAGCTGTTTTCACTCAAGCTGTTGTTGGTGCTCTGGATGACATTGTGCAGCACACGAGGAGCGCTGGCGGGGGGAGCGCAGCAGGGAGGCTGGGCTGTCGCAGAGGTTAAGAAAACAGCTTCCAAGGAGCACCCAGCCCCTGCCTTCCCTTTGTCTTCTCTGTCGTTTACTGTGCATGTGTGTGTAAGCATGTGTGTACTTGGAGAATATTATTTTTTTTCCACGTTCCTGCTAAGCCTTTTACGTGTGTCTGCAGACAGATGTGCTACAGCCCGCTCAAGATTTTGTTTTTGTTTTTTTTGAAACACAAATTCTGTGTTTGTAGGTTCTTTCACACATGAATTAACACTACCTGAAATGGCAGGCTCTATGAAGTTTAAATTACTCTATCACTCATGAGGAGCTATGTCGTTAGTGTTACTGTTCTCCATTTCATTTAAAAAGTGAGGAAAACACAATTCAAATGTCTGCAGACTCAGCCTAATAAAAATGATATATTACATGTCAAACTGCTCCCCTCCCACCCAGCCCCTCCTTTCTCCAACCTTCCCTTCTGTTGTTCAAAAAGGAGTCATGCAATAGCTTCCTTGCTGCTGTTGGTTTTTGGAAACAGCCAGCTGATTCTGGTAGCTCAGGGATTAGTCTATTTTGCTTGCACTCAGTGAGCAATGTTGTGCAAAAACTTGCCCTGCCTTAATAATTTGGCTCTTTATGCTTCACTAGAGTTTACCAGCCCACCTTGGCTGCAGATCAGGTTTGAGATTAACCTCTACGTTCTACCAGCCATCTGAGCTGCACAGTGGTTCACAAATCTCGCAGGATGTTTCTGTAATTATGTGAAGGTGCTTTTGCAGAATAAGCTGATGAAAGGAAACAAAATGGAGCTCTTACAGGCTGGTAGCTCACATTAGTAATCAGTCCAAGATGAATGCTGCTGGTATTTTACAGGTACCCTCAGAATACAGAAATAATTACAAGTATGATAGAAGGAAATGATCTGAACACTTGAAAGAAATATTAATGGAGTCAATGCTTCTTCTGTATTGCATATTAAGATTAACAGGTCCAGTGCCTGTCTCAAGAGTAACTCAGATCTAGTGGGTGGTTCTAAGGGACATTTTCAGGCACTGGGACTGCAGTGTCTGTACATTTAAAGTGTCACAAGGCACCCTGTGATGGTCTGGGTTGGGGCCAGGTGGCACCCTGTGCACAGCACACAATTCCTAGGAACAGCTTGGGATCTTGCACAAGCATTTCCTAACTGTTTGGATATGACCACCCTATTTAAGAGAGTATAAAATCTTAGTACTATAGATACAGGCTGTTCCCTGCCAGCTGGCTGCAAGACCAGAGAATGGCACTGGGCACATTTAATTTATTAATACTGACACTGCCAAAGAGGCCAGAGGAATTTTGCCACAAGTTTGAAAGAAACCAGCATTTGGCTGGTGCTGTGCAAGCATCACTTCCAATCTGTAGTCCTTAAAGCACTTTACTAAAGGGACTAAGAACTAGTTTCAGTTTACATGGGGAGAGTAAGATTTGGAGAGGCTAAGTGGCTTGAATAGGTCACAGATTTCATCTGTGGCAAAGAAAGTAAGAGATTCCTGTATCAGCATAACTTCATGTCTTATTGTCAGACTCATTTATAGCTTCCACCTTGATGTGTAACCTTCAGTTTCATGTCTGAGCTTCAGTACGTCTTCAGCAATCAGGCCATTCCTCCTCTCAATGCCTTCAACCAAGTCTCTTTACTGTCTCATCACTTTAAGCTTAAAATCTGTCTGAATTTAAATGTGGGAGAACTCCCTTTTCCTGTGTATTGGCCAGATTGTTACTTACCATGTTATACCATCTGTTTATATTTTCTTTACATGCGAACCTGCTGTAAAAATTATCTTAGTGAAAAATGGAAGAATCCACTATTACAGCTCTTTAGAAAGCCAATGAAACAAGAGAGACAGATCACCAAAATTGAATCTGTCATTCTTGTAGTTTTTGACACTGAAAACTTTTTTTTAAAAAAAAATTCTGTGCTGCATTTTTTACTTTATTTAAAATGTAAAATAGGCATCTGCAGCCCAGATTTTCTGACTTATAGATGCTTCTTTAGCTGAAAGTCATCTCCCCCTCACTACATATCTTTCCTCTAGGGGCCCTTGTGACCCCGGCTGCCATGATGGTTTGAAAATGCTGAGTCAGCACCACTGTGCTTTATATTTGCTCTGTATTTTTTGGCTTTTCTTCTTACATTTGGGGGGAACACTGACAAAATCTCACAGCCCTCTCTCAGGAAAAAAGGGGAGATATAAGGAAAACAAAACATGCAAAAACTGGGACATCTCAGGGTGCCGTGTTTAAAATAAGGAGAAGAGGTGCAAAGGATTTTCCGAGATTCAAAGATGCATCCAGCAAGGCAGTGCCCACTTGTCCCTGAGCATGTCCTGGGTCCTTGTGGGCACTGCTTATGCTCCAGCTGGAGAGAGGGTGGGGCTGGGGGGTTAAAGCCCATGACTGCCAGAACCTCTGCTTCCTGAGTGAGTCTGGGAGAAATACATGTCTGTGGTGGTTATTTCATCCTCCCCATAACTAAGCAATGCAAAGCAAACCAAATCAACAAACCAAACCCCACAAACAAACAAACGAAAACAAAACAAAAACATAGTGTAATGGCTTAACCCCAGCAGACAGCTCAGCCTCATACAGGCTCACTACTCCTCCCCTCAGGTTGAGGGAAAGAGTCAGAAACAGTAAAAGAGAGGAAACTCATGGGTTGAGATAAAGACAGTTCAGTAGGTAAGGCAAAATTCCATTTGCACAAGCACAGCAAAATGAGGAATGAATTCCTTGTTTCCCATTGGCAGGGAGAGGTTCAGCCATCCCCAGGAAGGAGGAGCTCCATGACCTGTTACATTGAACTTCTTCTCTCAGTTTTTATTGCTGAGCAGGAACTCATATGATTTGGGGTATCCCTTGGGTCAGTTGGGATTAGCTGTCCCACCTGTGTCACTTCCCATGTCCTTGTGAACCCCCAGACATCCTGATGGGATGGAGTGAAAAAGGCCTTGATGCTACATGAACACTGATCAGCAATAACTAAAACATCTCTGTGTTGTCAATCCCATTTTCAGCACAAGTCCAAGGCACAGAGCCATATCTACTATGAAGAAAATGACATCTACCCCAGTACAATGAGAGTAATGAAGAAGGTAAAAATGGAAAATAGAAAGGAAAGGAAAACATGGGCAGGAAATTTTACGGACCAGTAACATGTATGGCAAAATGCACCGCTACAACTTATAGAAAAATTTCCTCTTGCTTATTTTTTTCCATGATATGCAAAGAGCAGTAAAAAACTGAAAAAAATAAAATCACTAATAAGGTTGTGGGGGTCTCTGTTACTGGAACTATGAGAGAACAGAAATTGCCAGAAATGGAGAAGACACAGACCTTCAGGACAGGTTTCACTGGTGTGTAGGGGGTTGTCAGTGATGGGGGCTATAGCTCAGTCTTGTCCCACTGTGTATCATTTGCAGAAAAAGTGAGATCAAGACTAGCAGTTTTGAGGTTTTATATTCTAAGACAAAATTTTGATCTCTCACAAGGATGCTAATTGTACTGAGGACAATACATGAAAGGTGTTCCTAACAGTAATGCTGAAAATGATGCATTACAGACAAGATTTATCTGACAGAAAGACCATTCCTGTCTAGAATCTGCCTTCCTTAGAACACTGACACTCAGCTGTCCTTCAAGGGCTGACCTTGACTCTACTGACTCTTTCTATGCACCATACTCTTCTTTCTCAGATTGAAATCTAGTATGATCAGATATTAACACAAATTGTTCTCACCTCCTGCTCTCCCACCCCTGAGCACCACAAAAGTCATGTGGATGCAGAGGAATCAGTGAAGTGATACAGGAATGGGAATAGAAGATATATGGCGAAATTTTTGCTTTATACCCATAACCTGTGTAGTATCCATTGAAGTTTTGTGGCTAGTTTGGGCCAAATTTAAGAAAGATGAGGGTCTGTTAGAGAAGGTCCTGATGGTAACAATAGAGTAGTTTTGGAAGCACATATGAATGAAAACCTGTGTTTTTCTTAACACAGAGAAGAGATCTCTCAAAGGACACATGAAAATACATTATAGATTATATAATTATAAAATTACTGCAAGAATAACAGAATAAACTATTTTCCATGTCATTGAGGATAGCACAAGGAATAATGGGCTTAAATTAAAGGTAATAAATTTTAATGCAACAGTGTTACCTATGAAGGGATTAAGACCTGGGGATCCTGAAGAGTTATTCTATAAGAACAATTAAAAAGCAACTTTTAGAGTGTTTAGAATGACAAAGGCTAAACTTTGTCAGCTCTGGAAGGGGAGGAGAAATAAAGCACTGCTAGAGGTTTCTTTCAGATTTATTTGCTGTTGTTCATATACATATGCATACATGATTCATATTCATACACATTTTTTTCAGCTCAGAGGGAGGTCTCTGCTGCTGCTGAATATTTCTGCTTTAGTACAAACACTGCATAGTGAGTCCTGATGAACATCTGATTTTTTCTGTTGTGATTTTAACTGTTCTCCAGCTTTACTTTCCATTTAATTGCTGCATTTGGATTGCTTGCTGGTGTGATATCACCACTTACTGCCTCTGTTTTTCTCCCTTCTCTTTTTCCAGCAGCCTGAGCTTCCCTTTTTCCCACCGCTATTACTTAACCCTTGACTTTGAATAGTTACTTTCGGAGCGGAAGTGTAACATACTTTCCATGAACATCCAAGTTGACCTTGGAACTTCTAAACTGTGGAAACCGAGTGTGCCACACAGATCTGGTTTTAAAGCACCTGACAAAATCAAGTGCAGAGCTACTGGAGGAAGGGACTTCTTCTTCCCCTGCAATTTACCAAAGTCACCGCTGTCAAAATTGAGGAAGATGGATTCTGCTCTCTGGCCAAAAGTTCTGCTCAAGCACTTAGCCTGTTGGGAAGCCAAGATCCACAACACTTTCTGGCTTCCAGATTACTGATCGAGGTGGCCCCTAGTAAGTGTTCGGAGCTAAACAAACTAAATGATGACTTCCTTCACCAATACAGGGCCTCTGCTCTGCAGAACTTGCAAATTTGCCATAATGTAAACATCATTCCATCATAACAGAAACAGATGTCTTTCTATTAGTTATGTTGCTATGTCTGCAGGTGCCAAAGGCATCACACATACTATTTGCTCTCTGCCCGAAATAGCGATGGGCAAACTTTAGACAGTTTGGTGAAAATTCTGTTATGGCTGGATGAGAGTTGAACTTCTGTGAACTCCAAAAATTGGGAGAAAGAGCTGTAAAAATCTATGGGTTTTAAAAATTATTATTTGAAACTGAAATTCTTCAGGAATCAGGTATAAAATTTTTTCTTCACTTCCAGTTTCTTGCCATCCTTAGAAAATATAGAACAGCAAATTACTGTCCATAAAAGAGTGGTCCTGTGGATTCAAATCCTGTGTTTTGATACTTCTTCAATTCTAGAAATCAAGAATTAAGGTTTCTTTAAGAAAAGAAGTTTCTTGCATGGACCAGGAGACAAGTCACATTTCTATTTAGGGAACAAAGTGTGTAACAAATAGGGAAATAACTATATTTATAACAGTTCTGCCTTATATCATGAGTTGAAGAGGAAAACTAAATAGACAATGTAAAAAACACTCACTTCAAAAAAGTGTCGTTAAGCTTCCTGACAAAATCTTAGGTTGTACCCAAGAGATGTTCAAAGGACCTGAGTGAAGAACTCCAGTCTCCTGAATACATTTGCAGCTGATTTATTCGTTCATGAAATGCAAATGCCAGCCCTGTATATAAATTGACTCCCACATAAATACTAAAGAGATCCAGGTCCAAATGTCCACATCTCAGTTTACATATATTTTTAAAAAATTAAAATCCCAGTTTTATTGGAGAAACCCAAGCAGCCAGTAATTTATATTCCCATGCTCTAATTTCTAATACCTTTTAAAATTATTAGATAATGTAGTGATGGGATTGTTAGAAATACAGCAATACTCACCTCAAAGGCTTCTGGCAATTATTTGTCACTTGCTGCTGCTGGTTCTGTTATTTTGAGCTGAAGGCCACACTGGAAAAAACTAAAATAAATATGTGCCTGGAATTAATTTGCCCTGCCTTGAAACTGTCTGCCAAAGTTGCAAAGTAGTTAATTTTGTAATTGGTTTTCCTGACATTTGTGTGAATTTTTCTCCTCTGAGATGGCATCTAAAGAACTAGGGATTGTTATAAGATAAAACCAAATGTTATGAGTTAATTAGTACCAAAATGTGAGTGAAAGACAGTCCCCTCAACCACGTTAGGCTTGGTGAATGAAGGAAAGAGATTTATCATTTTGAAAGTTGTTAATTGTGCCTGTTTCTCTGTTTGGAGAAGGGAGTCTGTAGGTCTGGGCCAGTTGCCCTTGGGGACCTATCTGTTAACTCACTGTCACCTTCTCTTGAGATACCATCATCTTGTAATGCTGAGCAATAAAATTTATAATTGTTGGTCTTTTGAAGCCCATCACTAAAAGACTCTAACACAGTTTGTTTACTCTGAAGGAGTTCACAAGGAAAAGTTAAGTAATTAGATGCAGATAATAGGATGGTACCAAGAATAAACCAGGCCAAATACACACTTCTATTTTAACCAGACTTCTATTTAACTTTGTTTTACAGTAGAAAAGAATTCAGAATGAAAATAATTCCAAAAAGAGTTGTTGTTGGGTCTTTTTTTTTAAATTAGGGAACTATTTACCCTAAAAACATCAGCTCATCTTGTAATTACTTATCATTTAACCTGTAGCTACACTAATTTATGAGTTGAGTTTCATTTCCATTAATTGTTTACTTTTTGCCCTGTTAGCAATAGGAAAAACATGGATATGATAATTTATGGAATTGATGTTTACCTGGGTAAATATAGACTTCGTTTTAGGGAATCTTCTCTCTTATTTATGATTTGTTCCCAAAAAAACATAGAGGCTCTAATTAAAGAAAGTTCCTTTACCCCAAGTCTAAATTGGCATGTGCCTTGCAATGGGTCAGGTCACATGCAGAATGACTGGAGTGCATTGGTTGGTTTTCTGAGCTGATGCCATGACAGCCTTAGCTGCACCAGTTAATATGTGAAGAAGCAGTCTTGAAAGCGTAAAGTGTTTTCATTCTGTGTACTGAGTTTAATATATGGACTGCAGCCCTGTTCTGCTTCTTTGACCTGCTTTGGATCTGACTGGATCAAATCTCTGTACTGCATTACCTTGCATTCCTGGCTCCAGATTTAGACACCTCAGGTACATCACTAGCTCTTTTATGCTGCTTAGAAAAGGAAAACTGGTGCAATGCCATTAGATGTTTTTTGGCACAAAGAAATTAAATAAAATTTAAAAAATATTATTATTTAAATAATAAATTTCCAGAAGAGCAATGTTTGCCAACATTGCTCTTATGCTGGGCCAAGCAATCCACACCCATATCAGGCATGGTCCATTGGCCACATCTGCACCAGTAAGCAGTGCTGAGGCCTATTATATAGCTCTGTGGTTGTGACCCAGTTTGGCCATGCTCCTGTTAAAGTCTCGTCTTTCTAAGCAAGGATTCTGCATCCAAATTCCTGACGGAGGATGCTCCATGCACATAACTAAATATTCAGTGATGCCTGGGAGTAGTTTGCAAGGACACTTTAAGCAAAGAAATGATACAGACCTCCAAATTCCAGGCCTGGGATCTCAGCCATTTACTATCATGGAGATGATCATTATTTTTGGACCAATGACAGGAGCTCCAGAGGAAGCACATCACCTGGGCCTGAGGAGCTGCACATGGAAGCATTGCCAGGTTCTTCAGGGAGCTTTTAGACAATGGTGGTGAGAGGGTCTAACAGAGGTGACAGTGGTTATGCCATCAGCCTCCCTTGCCCCTTGTATTCTTCAGCTCGGAGAGCTAAAATGTGCATGTCCAAATTTGAGAATTTCAAAAGAAACGTTGAACTAGAGGCCCCCCTCCCCCAGACAGGATCTGGACAAATGCCAGGCCTATGGAAGGGCCCTGGAGACTGAGGTAGGACTGAGGCCAGTAGAACTGCTGTCTCACCTGGTCTTCCCTAGAAGGATGAACATTGATAGTGAGCATGATGGTTGCTAGGATAAGGCATTCAATTACATTTGTCTGGAGGAAGAGTTTAGTTCTGTGTGACATTTTCAGAAAAGAATGGTTTTGTGTTTCTTGTAGTAGGAAGTTTTGATAGCATCATGAATAGGTATCTATAATTTAACCCCCTGACATTAACATTAATTTGGGTGCTTTTGAATGAGACAGCTAATATGTCACTCACTATATGTTTTCTTTATGTTACTGTTTTAACCTCTGAGACAAAGATTCTTCCTTCAAGAATTTACCCTTGCCACACTGAGAAACTCTTTCTTTCCAAACAGTGCATCATTGATGAAATGATTTCTGACATCTAAAAGCTTTTCTGATAAAGAAAAAACACCTTTGAAATACTGAGTTCAATGGCAGATGACTAGATGGTTTGACAGCAGTATTTATGGGCTGTACTAGATGAAAGTTAAACTGGCATTTTTATGCCCATTCCCTTGGCCAGATGTTTGGCAGGACCAGATGTTGCTCTTGTTTTCTTCCAGCATCACCTACAACAGAACAAAACATAAAACACAGCCACTGGAGCCACTGGAAATTCCTACCTCTGCCTCCTGAAGGCCTAGGGGATGTTCACAATTACTGGTCCACCAAATTCTACTCTGCTGATTAGTGCTTGGCTTGGCAAGATATTGTTTGGCTTCCAACACCTGTGGGAATATCCCCAGAGTATGGACAGCTACCCCCAAGGCTATTTGTTCTAAGCAGACACATGATACATTGATGGACAAAAATAATTTTTCAAAATCAAGCACTTCAAACTGTTTGTGCTTAGGGGAAAGCTTTTTGCTTTTTTTCCCCTCTCACTAGTTTGTGTGACCACTCCTGAAAATAAAAGGTTCTTAAAAAAAAGTGGAAAACAATTTCGTCATTCATGTTTCTGTTTTAGTTTAACATATTTGATGTTCCTATTAGTTCCACTTGGAGAGAGAAAAAGGCTTTCATTCTGCATTAGCTGATTGTTTCCATCAGTCTCCTTTCCCCCTTCCCCCCCATTTTTCACACCTCCTACTGTGTATGAACGCCTGCTGCACCATTTATTTTTGCAATGTGTAAACTGTTACTTCCTCCAACAAATCAGATCTTCTTAGGGTGAAATTAAAAATCTGAAGTGGTGATCATCCTGCTAGTCTGGTGTTTTAGCTAGTCAAGAAGCAGCTGCCCTGTTCTGCCTATAGATCTTTATTAATTCTGAAAAAGAATTATGGAATCAGAAATGAATTATTTTAGCATAAAAAGAAAATTAGAAGAATCTGTTCCAGGAAATACAAGCTCTTCCAGTGAGAAGAAATCTGGAAAGTAATAGGGTGAGAAATAATTGACCTCTCTTTGGTGCCTCCAAGCACTGGGCAGGAGTGCCTGGAACTCACATTTTGGTGCCAAGGTTCAAGGTCATGGTATGGACAGATTTAAAATGGACAGATCTGGCTAAGATAGAAGACAAAGTGTGGCCTCCTTGTATAGATCTTCTGTTCATCATGTGAGTTCTACCCATATCTCAAAATAGCTTTCTTTGCTGCATCTGAAAAATTTTTCTTTAGTGCAAGGATTTGTAGGATGAAGTCTGTACATTGTGTACTCTTTTATTTAAAATAAAAAACATTATACTACACTGGTCTGGTATCTCAGAAATGATTGTTGTAATTTCCAGGACAGGAGCTGACATATATATCCAGAGGATGGTACAACCTGTCTGACATGTCACAGGACATGTCAAGCCGTGCCACTGGCTCTCTGGATGTGTCACTGTCTGGAAAGGGAATTGAGGGTGCTGGGTGGGAGGACAGGTTTGTATTTTAGGTGGCTGATAATTGGTGAGATGAATTTCTTTTCCAGGAGAGGCTCTTGGCTTACAGTGGAAGACAGTATTTCTGCACAGGAATAACTCTGTCAAAGCAGAGTTGTGATCTTGCATCAAACTGCTCTTTTTTCCCTCTCAGGGCATGTTCATATTTCTAGAGATAGGGGCCATTAAAGGAAAGAGACTGTCCCCTTGGCAGGTAGATTTTGGAATCCATTTGCACCATAATCACTGAAAGGTTTTCCTCTTCCTCCTTCTCACCCCCTCCTCGTGCCACGGAAGGTTCCAGTTGCATTTATTTTCTTAATTTGCAGTCCATAAGGGGATTACATCTAGGAAAGTAACCTGACCTCTGCTCCTAAGTGGAGGGAAGACCATGAGAATAAACAGGAAACACCCCCAATCAAAGGTCTGAGTCCCACTCACATGTAGCAGCTCTCACCAATGCTGTAGCTGCGCAAAGACTGTTCCTACCTTTTGTCTCATATCCACTCTTTATCTTTCCTATATAAATACCTCACATAACAGTTACTAGTGCTTAGCCTCACTGGCTGTGGCAAATATTGTAAGATAACTGGTGTAATTTGTAGGGGTCAATTCAAAGTTCTATTGCATTTAAAAAAATTAATTATACCAGTGTTTCTTATCACTATAGGGAATGCACATCTAAAAACATATTAATTGATGTGACTAACGTCTGTTTCATGTGGTTTGTTCTGTTTTGCATCCTCTTCTGAAGTGATAGAATTAAATATTTTGAGGTGGGTTTTGGTCTTCTCCTTTTAAATATAGATGAAATACAAGAGACTGAAGAACTGCAGCTTGTGCTCAGGGAGAGGTGACAGTCTTTAATCCCTGTGGAAGTTTAGCCCTGAGAAAGTTTTTAAAGCACTTTATAAAGCAGTTGCACTAAGGAGGATCATGACAAAAAAAAAAAAAAAAAAAAGTCCTAAACCTTACCTTGTACCTTTTTGGTATGGTTACAACAGTGCTTGGATGATTGCTTTCAATTTTTATCAGTTTAAGCAAATCCAGATAAACAAGACTGTGTCCAAATACTCACAGATTCCTGGGCAAATTTTTGGGCACCAACCCCAAATCAGCTTCTGGCTGCTGGAGTTGTGCTGCTGCTGCTGCTGCTGAGGACAGAAGCTGGCGATATTCAGGTACCTCTCTAGGAGACATTGGATAGCAGGACATTGTGAGCTGCAGAGAAGGCTGGGGCTGGATCACAGCATCTCTCTGGGGTGCAATGACCAGGAGAACAGGTCTGAGGACACCTGAGGTAGAAACCAACATCTTTCTGGGACCAGCTCTGAGATCTGCACATCTCTGTGCTAGCGAACCTCCTCATCCTTCAAAATAGGGTGGCTTCATGAAAACTGCCTGCTGGGGAAGGCTCCCTTCCTGTCTGATTTAATGTGTGACCTGTGACAGGGAACGGTTTCTGTTTGATTTACTTGTGTGAAACAAACCCTAAAGAAACATGGAGTAGCAAAGGGAAATGTCTCTAAGTTCCCTTGATTTTTCTCCTGATTTGGCAGTGGCATCTCCATATCTGTATATGTGGAGTGTTCTTGCTGACCTCAGGCGTTGCTCCTACGTGAATGACATTACTCAGCTCATTCTAGTGTTGCCAGAATAAAGGTCTTAAGTCACCACCACTTTTCTTAAACTGCTTAAGGATTTCCAGGGAAATAGCAAAGGTGAGGCAAAACACCGAAGTCTGCTGGAAGGAGAGAAGGCTTATTCAACTTGGAGCTGAATTTGCATTTTTTCCTCAGGGGTACTTGAAGTTGAGCACATGCTTTCAAGCAGCTGCTGCTTTGGAAGCTGGTTTGTTCAGTTTAGGATGTAGGTAAAAGTGTTTTCCTGTAAAGAGAATAATTATATGCTCCCAAACACACAGAAGCATCAGAATTCACAGCATGCTCTTTACAAGGGTAATAAAGTTTTATGTGCATGCACAGAAGAAACAGTTTGCAGCAGAATACTTAATGCACCCAATTATCCCCCAAAATAAATGGATGAGAAAGAAACTAGCAAAAATTGTCTCACATTTAATTGTTTAACATTTGAACCTTTCTGTTTTTAGCAGCAAATTCCCATTTCTGCCACCCATTTCTTGGTACTTTTCTTTCTCTGGACTCTTGTAACTGCACTTCAAGCAGTTAGGAGGCTGCCCAATGTCAGCGTGAAGAATAAGGGAAAGGCTTGACATCAATTACAACATTACACACAACATAAAATTTAATGGCTTGAATCAGCCTTTCATTGCTATTTAAAGCAACCATGTATGGTTTTGCTAAGATCCTAAAAATTAACCAGCTTCTAAAGGTCTAAATTTTTCAGCATCATGGGATCTTATGCTGAGGTTTTTAAAATGTTATTTCAGTTCTGTGGTATAACTGGGGGGAAAGTTTGACAGGTAAGTGGGTTTTTTAAGTAGAGAAGAAATTAATCTCCTGTGCAAAGGAGAGCTCTGTGAGGTAAATTAAAAGAAACACAGTCCATCAGATTCTCCACTGGCTTGCAGTCTTTGCAATTCCTTGGAGAGGAGACAAACTGAAGCAGTGAGCCTGCCGGTCCCAGGCCTGGGGAGGAATTTGGCCTATAGATTTTTATGCATGTTCTTAAATAATCAGGAATCACACTGAGGACTTTCAGTGGCTCAGTGATAAAGTGCTGGTTTTCCACCTTTGTGGCCAGAGTCAGGATTTACGTGGTGGCCTCAGCTTTGTCTCTCACCACCATAAAACACCGGGTTCTGCCCAGGGGAAAGGACCTGGCTCCCGCTCGCCTCCGGTAAGGGTGGTCCCGCAGGTCAGAGCTGGGGTCAGCCCCAGGGCGGCACGGGGTAGCCTGCCTGTCCTGCAGCTGCAGATTCTGGACTCTGGATAAATAAAAGGCTCACTTTCTAATTTTTTAGCTAAATAATCAGATAAAATTTGGTAGAAAAAGAAAGCCTGAAACTGTTCTAAAGAAAAAAAAGAAGTCCTCAGGAGATCTGCCGATATGTTTTTGGTCAGTGGTCTGTAGCATAATTAAGAAGCCAGTTTGATGGCAAATGAGATGGTTACAGAACTTGACTATCCCACATTTAATAAGGAGAGAAAAATATAACCTTTTCTTTAGGAATGTTTCACTGATTTTATTTACAGTCCATAAAATTTTACTTCTCTGAGCTGCTGTCTGCCAGGAGCAGCTTTAGTTTGGCCTGGATGGACAAGGATGTTTAGTCAGTTTTATTTCACACTGGTGTTGTTTTTTTGGAAATATTTTTTTCCCAGCTGAAATATAACTGTACCCATGACCTAGGTCACAAACATTTCCTGAAGGGGTTGTGAAATTTTCCACAGATTCCAATGTTTTCATTGTTGATATTTCCGCCATTTAAAATGTATCTGGTTTTAAATATAACATTTTGCTTTATCAACACTGGGGATCACAGGTAACTTTTATTGACTATATGGAAAGAAATAGCCACAGGATTTAGCTTACAAGTCTCGGAACGTCTTGGAGAAGCTCGGCAAGATCATGCAAAGGCCAGACATAACTGCAGGTATTTGACAAGCAGCTTCTTTCCAGAAAAAATCTGAGCATCTTCCGTCCTCCCACCCCAATCCAGGGAGAGAAGCCAGTCCCCTTTGCCAAAGGAGACAAGGAGGACTGATATTCCCCAAAAGAGCCAGCAAAGCCTCTTATGGTACCCAGGGACACTGGTGAGGGATAATTGAAATTCCATTAGATCTCAGGCCAACATACACATAGATACATATTTTCTGCAAAGCACTTGAAATATAGTCTGATTCCTCATCCAAACATCCCTGCAAGGGGAAGGCTGGAGTCATCTTTAATGTATGTGTTGTGATTTGATGGGCAGTGTGAATCAAATCCTGCCACAGAAAATAAACACCAAAAAACAGAAACTGATCCTGAACCTTGAGGAAGGAAAACAACCCAGATTAGAAATCTAGCCACAGTGTCATCTGGAAATTACCAGATGGTTTTTACCTGGCACATGTTTGGAATTTAATAAAAATGAATGTGAAATGAACTATTTGTATATTTTAAATTATCTAAGAATTAATTTTCATTTAAAAAAAATCCATTTCATTACCTCAGTGGTTTAAATGTTCCCAAATCTCTAGTTTAATGGACAAAAAATATTTAAATAATTGATTATCTAATGTTGAACCCCAAGGCTTTCAAACTGCAGCTGATACACTTTGAACAGCCACCACCAACTCAGCCACGTACGACATAAAAACCCTAATCAATGCCATTTTTACATAAAAAGCAAAAGACTGTGTTTCCCATCATAAAAGGTTATGGTGTTTACACAAAAGCTGCAGCTAACCTCATAAAACCCTGTTGATTTCCCACTGGGGTCCTCGGAGGACACTTGCCTGTGTTAAATGACACACTGACTTCCAGCACCAAAATAACCCTGGTTTCCTTTTGGAAACTGGGTGCACAACACTGTTCTTATCAAGTGGGCCTTTTGATGAGCTCATGCAGAATTCCTTATTGTGAGACCTGCCTCTTAAGAACTTCAGCTCCAGTGGTCTTTTTATGAAGACAGGCAAAACCTCTGGGAGTAAATCCCAAAATTGGGAATTTCTGTTATTTTTCTATGGGTTTTCTTTGGTGGTAGAGTTTTTTTTTTTCTCTTTTTAAAGGAATGCCTGTCCTATGAAATTATTAAATAGCTACAGTAAATAATCAGATTTTTGAAGAAATAAAAAATATATTAACAGCAAATCTCTCCTTCTGACTCTAATTAATCTTAAATGAGGCATATACTGAGAATTTCTATTTATAAAATTGTTTTACACTAGGCAATTAAGCCAAATTTTCTCCAAAAACAACAGACTTGCCATATTTTCAGAGGCATGTCAAAGGATTGTTATACAATAGTCAACAACAAATGTTTGATTTTTCCATAGGGTGAGGTAATAAAAAAATGACCAAATTCTCTGTTGTGGCTTAAAATGTTATATAATATTTAAAGTCTTATAAAACCTGAAGTCTTATGGTAAAAATCCATTGTTTTAAAAGAAAAAGAACAATAAAAGAAAGAAACAATTATTTTCTTTTGTTTCTTGAATCTTATGAAGTTAAACAAACTGAACGAATTAAATTTTTCTAGACAGTTGCACCAACTCCAATTAGATTTTGTTCCAGAAGAACTTGCTCCCCTCACTCCACCATTATTTCTTTAAAAGCATTTAATATTAGTGTCTAAATTCTAATTGGAAAAGTCCTCCTCTTTCCAGCTAACAGGAGTTGGGGAGTGCTTTCTGGGGAGTAAGATCTAGTTAGGCAAGATCAGAGATTGAAAGATCAAACAAATTGAAAATAAAGATGAATTGTGTCACATCACAGGTCTTAAAATTAAGACAACTCATTGCAAAGAGGGCAGAGCAGCTAGTTTTAAATTACAGAGAATTTTTTTTATTGAGGAGTGGAAAGATAAAATATATTTTTTATCTTGGGAAGTCCTCATCTTTAAATATTAAAGGCTTTTAATATGTGCTTTTCTTTCCCCTCCTGCTCAATTAAAATATGTTAATGCAATGTTAAATTCAAGATTTAAACCCACAAGAGTCAGGAAATTCAGAATTAAAGCTCCTTTGGTAACCCCAATTCTGTTCCCATTGTGGATATTATTTTTTATGATTGGGTTTTCATTACATGATCACATAACACTGGGGCAGTGTGACATGCAAAGAGTGGTATTGAATAAGTGTGGTTTGTTATGGAGGTTAAAGAAATGTCAATGTCACTAAGTAGCCTTGCAAAAATGTAACCACTGCAGTTTTTATAAAATTATTGCTTCATTATTAAAAAGCCAATCACTTTGAGTATACTGTTGTACACAAACACCTTTTTAATAACGGCATGTGCAAACGCAAATGAAAAAAAAAGGAGATTTTTCTTTATCCAGAGACTATTCTCAAACAGTATTGGAGAACAATGTCTGTGTAATGGATAAAAGGAACTTTCTTTTTTTATCCTTTGAAATGGACAGTGTTATATCAAACCCTGTGAAGGCAAGTGGTCTGGAAGATGAACGTTTTTAATTACAGAAATAAATTTGGGAAATTATTTTCTACAAAAATACAGATGCTTAAATATATTACCCAAAACTATTTGACAGCCTAGAAGTAAGGTGTGAATTTTGTCAGCTTTTGAGTTTGGAGGATGTTTTCAGAAGTACTCTCCTTTTTTCTTGGAACAACTTTTGTCTTGGCGATGTAAAACCTCCTTACAAAGACCTGAGACTTCCCTCACTCAAGCTTGTACTCATGGACAGTAGCATGCCAGTTTCTGTTTGGACATTATCCCATAGATGTGCAAGTTCTGCATGTGTCAGGTACACCTGCCCTCTTCAGACACCCAAAATAGGTAAAGGTGCATTCATAGCTCCAAAATCTCTCCCAGACTTCAAGCAGGAAATCTTAGTCATATTTCTCTTACATTTAAAGGCAAAAGCAGTATATTAAGAATTAAATGAATATCTAAATATGCTCTTGTTTTTTGGACAAAACTACAAAATTTTAAAAAAACTTTTAAAGATGGGCTAGTAGATCCCATGTGAGTAATAACAGGAAAGTTCTGCTATGCCTCTGTCTATGGAATGGCGCATATGCTAGAATCAAAAGCACAGAAATACTTTCAGAAGGATGACTTGAGGAATGGAAGACATCTCAGATGTCTTGTCCAAGTAGGGCATGTGCTGCAGCCAGTGACAGAGGTGGTGGAAAGGTTTCAAAATTGACATTTATTGAGACCAGCTCTTGCAGAGAAGGATTTGTTCTGCTCTCAGGGGACCTTGTCTGGGTTTCCACATCTGAGGTCTCCAGGATAACAAAGACATTGAGCTGTTCAAATGGTTCCAGGTCTCCAGGATAACAAAGACACAGAGCTGATCAAATGGTTCCAGGCCTCCAGGATAACAAAGACACAGAGCTGTTCAAATGGTTCCAGGGGAGGCCATGAAGATGATTAGGGGGCTGGAACACCTCTCCCATGCTGACCGGCTGAGAGAGCTGGGGTTGTCCAGCCTGGAAAAGAGTGAGTTCTGGGGAGACCTTAGAACATCTTCCAGTAAAGAAAGCGGGATGGGAGCATTTGCAAGGGCATGTAGTGACAGGACAAGGAGGAATGGCTTTAAATGAACAGAGGGCAGGTTAGATTAGAGGTAAGGAAGTATAAAAAAATAAAATAAAAAAAGCAGTTTGCTGATTAGCAAGTTGAGCCAGCTCATTAAGTGGTCAGGTGAGGGCAGGAGCTGCAGTGCTGGCATGGGATATACAGCAGGGAGGGAGACTATTTTTTTCTTATTATTATATTTTAATTTTTTTTTGTATTTTTATTTTTTTGTTCTTATTTATTATTATTATTATTTTATCAACTGTTCTAGGATTTTTAGAATTTACTTTTATAGTGTCCCTAGTGTTCATGTTCAAAGCATAATAATCAGATCCTTCTAATACTGTTCTATCTCCTGTTAGTTTTAATACTGATTTGCCAAACCAGACACTCAGAAGTCTTTGGGATATTTATACTCAGTGGCAAAAGGAAATAAGACAGTGGTAGAATCCTCTTTCTACTGATGCAGAAATGGAGACAGCTGCTGGAGGGTAACTTTAACATGTCTCTGGTTTAGTAAGAAAGGTGTAGCCCTTCAGACTGCAGACCTCCTGTGAGCACAGTCCAGGCAGGTCAGGCAGAGCCTGATTTTTGAGGCCCTACTGCCCTTTCCTCCTGCAGAACAATAATGAAAAGCCTGAGATAAAACCATCTTAGGGGAAATGTCCTATAAGTTTAAAAATAAAATGGGGGAACAAAACAACAAAAGGATTTGTTGATAGTCTCTACTCTCCATCCTGTCTGGCAGCCCCCTTTATGGTCAGCCTTATGGTCCTGTTAGTCAGGAAATGGGAATTAAAGTTCTGTCAATCACAGCTAGGAAATAAATGCTGTCCCATCCCATCAGCCTTTTCTTCTGTGATGTGCCTGCCTAGTCATCAAAGCCATTTCCAACTGCTTTTTTCTTTTCCTGCATGCTGAATTGGCTGATGTGTATTCAATCCACTGTCAGACAGAGGCTGGCTGCTGAATGCATGGTGTTTAGGGCTGCTGATGAAGGGGATGAGAGGAGAAGTGTACAACAGCATTACACGTGGTCATCCTGTTTGTTAGTGCCTTCTCAGCTCCCATCCTGTGTCCTGGCCAGAGCCCCTCTGGGAGGGTCACCTGGAGGACTCCAGTCCCTTCTCTTGCTTTGAAGGAAGCAAGGGGAGGAAGTGGGTGGGCTGGGATTTGTGCATTACCCAAGACTGAAGGATGTTAAACCCTTGTCTTCCTGGAAAGTGAAGCCGTATCTCATGTAGGGTGGATGCTGGGGGTGATGGGAGAAGTGGGCACAATATCAGACCAAATGGAGAAGAGGATATCTACTTGTGTTTCTGTGTATTTCTAAGGCTGACTCTCTGACAGCTGACACTTTCTGGGAAGGGTTAGCTAAACATAATCCCATACATTTAGGGACTAAAAGGGATCACATTTTAAAAAAGAACATGCTACCTCTAAGATCATTCCCCTGCAGTCTAAGAGATCCTTTCCTCCCAGAAGTGACAACTGTTTTCTCCTTGAAGTTTAAGGTTGCCTCTTTTCTCTTTCCCTTTCTCATTTCTTAATATCTTTATTTATTTTTCTTTTTTCTTTTTTTTTTTTTTTTTTTTGGTGGGTTTTTTTTGTTTGTTTGTTTGGGTATTTGTTTTTGTTTTTCTTGTTTTCCACTTCATTCAACTTTGTGTGAGTTATGGGGACTAATTACTGACAGGGCTCAGACCTTTCTAATTAATTCAACTACAGAACCTAGACTGTGGAGCAGATTTATGATTTTGTCTTAAGTACAGAGATGAAATGGAGTTTCAGCTCTTGGAGAAACATAATGATTCTGCTGGGAGTAAATTATAGAGCTTCATGGAAAGAGATCAGATTGTCTTCCTCTTTGCATTGCTTAGTAGGCATTTGTCTTTCCCAGGCTCATGGAACAGGTAAAGAAGTGGAGAAGAGAATACTTCTGACACCTTTTGTCTTTGCAATGCTGTAGGTGAATCAATTCCTGTTAACAAAAGGTGTCAATCTTCTTTCAGTGGTGTTGGCTGTGGCTAGAGAACAGTCTGTATTCTTTCATGAATTTTCAGTTTTGGGGTCTCTTTGGTGCACTGGTATTGTGAAGACAACAGGATTTTATCCAATATGACTGCAGACATTTAATCCTGTGGTCTCCTTTTATTAAGTAAAAAGTTTCTGATTTTCCAGCAGTTCTCCCTTCCATGGCTCAAAGTCTCATGCTTGTCTTAGAGGTATCAGGAAAGATGTACAAACCATGTACTAAATGTGCTAAATCTATGTTTGTTTCCCCAAAAAGCCGTTTCAGTGCTAGCTGCTGACCATCAGGCAAGTAAAGGGAAAGGACATATGTGTGTGAGAACAGCTACACTGGATCAGACTAAAGGTCCCTTGGCCCAGTGTCTTCGCTTTGACAAACACTAAGGGAGGTGTCCACAGCCAGCAAAGGTCATGCAGAGATATTTCTGTCTTTTCTCTCCTCCCACCCAACCTCCAGCAATCTGGGATTTCCTGAGCATGAGGTAATATCTTGGTGGACCCTAAATTTAATCTGAATACAATGCCTTTTTAAAATTAGTGGTTTCATTTGTATTGGTGCAGCCTGTGAGCAGCCTGGGCTAGCACAGAAGGTGTGTTAAGTGTTACACCAATGTGGGACAGAAGGACCCTCTCTGCCCCAGCAGGGCCATGCTGATGGCGAATTTATAGTGCTGGTATGTAAAACACATTAAACAATTTTAAGTAGAGTAGGGTGAGGCAGCTGTGATGTGTTATTAGTCTTCAACAGCATCAGCACACCAAGTACACATGTATTTTCCATTTTCCTATTGATATTATGGCAGACCTCAACAGAAGAGCCTGAAGGATGCTTCTTGCCAAGGAAGGACATTGCAAAGTTATGGAAGAATATTTTGTGTTGGAAAAGTCATCTCAGATCATTGCATCCACCACCAAACCGCGTCCTTCAGCACCACATCTATACAGCTTTTAAATCCCTCCAGGGATGGTGGTTCAACCACTTCCCAGGGCAGTCTGTTCCATTGTTGCAGTGTGCTTTTATACTTTGTAATAGTTTTGATTTTGTATCCCCTTATTCTCTTGAAAACTCTATCCATGAAGAAGATTTTCTTAATATCCAATACAAACCTACTCGGGTGAAACCTGAAGTAATTTCTTCTTCTCCTGTCACTTGTTACCCTGCACAAGAGATCAGATCAACCCCTACCTGGCTACAGCCTCCTTTCAGGGACTTATAGATAGTGATAAAGTCTCCTCTCAGCCTCCTTTTCTCCAGTTCAAACATCCCCAGCTCCCTCAGCTGCTTCTTGAAAAACCTGTGCTCCAGACCCTTCACCAGCTTTCACCTTTCACATTTTTCTTTTTATTTTTAAATGCTTTTTATTGATTTCCCTGTTTCAGTTGCTTACAAAAAATTATTCTTGATCATGAAGGAAAAATATAAGATGCTTCTTTGCCAATGGACAATGTGGATGATCAGGTTTAATGCCAAAGAAGATTGCTTTTTCATACTCATAAGAAATGGGAGGAAGTTAGGCAAAAAGGATATGAAAAATAAGGAAGGATATGAAGACAGAGGAAAGAAAGGAATTTAAAGAAAGAGACAAGCAAACAACAACAAAAAAAAAGACAGAAATTGGCATGGTTAAAGTGATGTACTGGGAAAATAATTTTCCAAAGGGACATTCTGAGCTGATATGAATGGAAATGATGTTGTTGCCCAGGACAGAAATCACTGCAGTTTTTATACAGAAAAAATGCCCAGCTAAAGTTTTATCTGTTCATTCTCTTGAGAGAAATGGTGGTAAGAGTAACTGGTTGCTAAACACCACTGACCTATTGTAAATCCCTGGGATCAGCACACAGACATGATGAGCATCAGGAAGTAATTTCAGAGCAACAGAACAGCAATTCCTGAAGTGCTGAGTTTGGAAACACTTGAGAAAATTTAAGTTCCTACTCCCAACTTTCAGATTTTTTTCTTGTAATGTCCTATAAAAGCATCCAGGTAGAGTAGCTACATTTTCTTCATCTGCTAAAGTCTTCACATGCTGTTTTTTTTTTAATATAAAACAATCTCATTTTTGATTGCATGGTCATAAGTCTTTAAAAAAATCACAGGTTAGTTGTGTGAAAAAAAAAAATTAAAAGGCTTTCTGAAAGACAGTAGTGCATAGTATATTCTCTAACACTAGAATTCATCTTTGCCTTTTAGCACCAGCTTAGATACTAGATAATTATGTTCTTTTAATATTTCAGTGATTTTAATGAATACGGTACCATCTAAAAATAAGCACTAGTGTACCAAACCTGCCAATTCCCTTTCATTCCCATCTCTCTCATAATTTGTTCCTTCACTCTAGTTCCAATAGTCACTCTCTCTGGTAGCAGAAATACAGTAACATTGATGTCTGCCGGCTTCTCTTTCTTTCTGCTCTCCCCTCCAAGTATATAGCTGGCTGCTTCTCTCCAAATGGCAAAAACTGAGGAGCAGCCCCTTGCTTAACATGTCAAAATGTGAGTTCTGGCTGGCAACTGCTTTGGTTTTGTTCCCTTGAGATCTGACGGTGCCAGAAATCAAAGCGTAATTTTGCAGATGTCGAGATCCCGCAAGCCCCCTAGGTTGGAGATCTAAGCCAGAAAGCCAGCTGGCACCGTGCACTTATGCTAAGAGTGTAAAAGTATACATTTTTAGTTTTCAACCAACAATCACTGACCACTGGTAACTTCAACAGAGTGAAGCATTACTAACTTTATTTTTGGAGAGTAAGTGGCTTTGTGCGCTCCCCTGAGCTCTTCTTCTGTTCTAGCGCTGCTGTTTTAAAGATACTTTTACAAAGTATAGAAGTTTTTTTGTGCCTTTCCAGCATATCTGCTGCTCTTTAAAGGGATACCACACTCTGGCGGCACCTTCACAAAATGTAAGAGTTATTTCAAGCAAAACTTAACCTTCTTGATTTCAAAGTGTTTTACCTTTCTTCTACAGGAAGTGCTTTCAAGGGGGAGAAACACCCACACCCTTCCCCTGTTCCCCACAAAGCCTACAGGAAGATTAGAAGATGATGGGACAACTCATCTGCAGAGGGCCACTGGAGAGTCAGGCTGCTTCTGGGAGCTTAGACAGACATGTCACTATTTTATGTTATACACTATGAGAAGCCCAAGATTTTGATGAGCAGACCTCAGGCTGAAGTGACAGAATTCACCCCTGGATGAACAGCAGGCTAAGCCAGGATCTCCTTGCTGCTGTACCAGCAATGCAGCAGCACTCATGCTTGGTTCTCCAGTGTCCAGCCTTGTACTCTGACTGCAGCTTACTCTGAGCTATTATTTTTCCCGATTTTCATCAAAACTCCAGGACCTGGGGAACTTTTCCTAAAGCAAATTGCACCTAAACCTCTAGGTTCTCATGCACAGTTTAAGTTTCAATGAAGTGGTATTTTCCAATGAAAAAAAAGTTTAATTGAAAAATTCCTGACAAGCTCTAATCCTATTAACTTCACTGTGGTTGCACGTATGCTAATGAGAGCCGTGTGTGTGAGACTGTTGCTAAATTTGCAAAACACAATACCCAGGACATGCATATTATATGTAGTTTGACACAGGCACATATGGTTTATATTCTGTATTCTAAAACAATATTATGAACATTTTATAAGGTTGCAAAAGTGAGTATTGTAAATTCAAGAAACGCAAAAGTTATTGAGGCATGCACTTTGGACTCTCCCTCTCTGCAGTGTAATTGACCATATACACCTTCCACTTCCTCTTCTCTCCCTGCCTGTCCCTCTCACATTCCTCCTCTCTCTCCTCAGTGACTTTCCACCCTGGATAGCCTTCCTTTTTTAGCGAAAAGCATGTCTTACACATGACTTTAGCAGGGCATTAGATGACATTGTGAGCTAGTTTTGTGTTTCCTTCTCTTACCTTCCTTTTTCCTGTCAGGCCTGTCTAAGTTCTGCAGGGAAAGGCATGCAGGCTCCATGGAGTGTGGGCAGTGATTACTGTGTAGGTGCATTGCTCTTGATTGCTTTTTGGACACTTTGCAGAAAATACAGTAAAACAATAAATATTTCTTTAAATATATGCCATGTATTATTGACTATAATTTATAAGGATTTACCTTTTTTGACGAAAAGTTCCTTGTGTCCCAAAATTATGTCAATTTTCCTATAAGAGTCAACCTTCCCTTACAGGCAAGTAAATACTCTTTTGCTAGCGTATGTGATTGATTTGCTTCAATGCTCTCTTGCCAGGCCAATGCTGATCTGAAACTCAAGTGAAATCAGCAGGACACTGTTCATGCTCAAGGATTTGTCCCAACATTTTAGTTTTGAGAGTGAAGACAGACAAAATTTCCTAAAAAAATCAGGAGAGAGCTGACTGGGGAGGATGTCATCCCAAAGGGTGGGAGCATCTCACTGCTGTCAGCAAAGTTAGTGTCTAGTCTAAGGTCTGATCCATCCTTAATCAACAGAGAAAGGTGACAGAGATTAATTTCCTTTCAGTGTTACCTGCCTTAATTATCTATCTTTGGAGAGGACAGATTGTCTTCTGAAGGCATTTACTGTCTCTAATCAGAGATTTTAACCCTACTGCTTAGGCACCATGACTAATTTTGAGATGGGTAACATACTAGGAAATTATTTCCATGTTTTGTTTTAGTTTCATGTGGCAACTGAGCTGCTACTGGCTCCTCTTGCTTTCATGGTGTTTGATCTTGTGTTGTCATTTGCATGATGGGGGAGAAATTGGCAGGAAGGACACCACACTATCCATGTCCTGAAGCAGAGGAGCTGATTTCAGCTGCAATTTCTCTGATGCACCACAGCAATTCTGTCATATATACACTAATATCATGCTGACCTGAAAGGAAGTCCTTTTATTCATCTTGACAAGCTGAAATATTTAGAATCCAGTTGACTTGATCCAAAGGAATGTATTTTTCTTACATTTTCCCTGTGGAAAATGGAAGCATTTTTGGAAAAAGTTGAATTTTCCCACAGAAAAAAAAAAAAATTACTTAAAAAAAAATGTTTAGATGGAAAGTTTCCAACCAGCTGTAATTATAGAGCATACATAGAAAGAGCCAAATTGATGCTGTAAGGGCATTCCTGACTGTATTCTATTCATAACTTCTGAGTGCTAGTCTTTGTAACATCATAACTTTTGAAAGTTATGAAATGTTTGTGGCATTCATACCTTATTAAAAATTAATGTAAATCTACTGATTTGTATTCTGTGTACATTGACTTATGCTAAATAAAGGGCAAAAACCACATTATGGGCAGTCACCCATCAGGCACTGGGCAAAGACCACCAGCTCATGTTCATCTCTGAAGTTGTTGCTGGGTCTGATTCCTGAAATGTTCAGTTTTATGTCACTAGCAAGTCAAAAGGAGATGTAAATGATAATTCTTAAAGTGTGAAAAAGAATGTGGCCATTTTCAGATGAGCTGTGATCCAGTTTTCTTGGAAATAGGTACATTTTGAGGAGAATGGATGGCTGTTGCTTTCCTCCCCACAACCCCCTCTGGAAGTAACAAGCTTATTGCATTTTACACCCAGGTGTTTGCCATAGAATCTGACACATAACCATGCCCTGGAAAACTATAAAACAATATAATTTATAGAAATAAACTGAGTGAGAATCATTATTTTTTATTGGTACCACTTAATGTGCAGAAAAAGCATACTTTCCAAAAATATGGAATAAACGTTCTGTTAGCCTTATTGGGTCCAAATGTTAGGGTTTAAATTATTTTACTATGCAAACTTTCTTTCATATCTTGGCAGTAGTGATTTCCATTTTTATTCCTTTGGTATCCATAATCTTATTAGAATCAAAAACATATGCTTTGAGATCATTGGACAGATCCCTTCTCCCACCCTACCCCCTTTCTCTCTATGTTAAAAAAAATGCACTGAAAAGACTGACACTCCACTATTGAGAAAAACAGGAATAGTACAGGAGAAAAGGATGCAGACTATCAAGTCTGAATGGTAAAATTGTTTGAGAAGTATGTTTTGGTCTTCATGATTTGATTTAGAAATCATTAAAAGTGCAAAAACCTCCAAGCCTCCCACTGGCTGCCATTTGGAGGCTTACTCCTTCTCCTGCAACAGGAGGTGCTCGCACCAGGATCACAGATTTACAACATGAAAAAGAGTACAGGCAGATTTGAACTTTATAACACTTTTGGGGATGTAATTCTTGCTGCAGCCCTTACATCTTGATGTTAGGCAATCGTATCTGTGGGGCTGAAATGTCAGCTCATTTCTATAGATTTATGAATATCCTTACTTTTTTTTTTTTTTATTAGTAGAGAAATGACAAAGTTCTTAACATGCAGCCCAGCAGTTTGGTAAAATGTATTCCACCTGGTTGTGTTTAAGCCATGGCTTACTCAGCAGATGAAAAAGAGTTGGTGGCCTTTGTTTAGGTATTTTCACAATGGTAGACAGATTTTTTTTCCAATTTGTCATTATGAAAGCATGTATATTTACGTTAAATTAGTTGTCATGATAAGTTCTTATGATTATAGATAGAAGCCTGGAACAAAGTACTTGCTTTTGTCTTCTGAAGCATCTACTGCATCCTTTTATTCATCTGTGGTGTATTCTACATGAAACAAGCTTTTATTCCTTCTGATGTCCAAAGTTGGAATAACAATGTTGAAATTCCTGTCAATAATGTGAGGGAAATATAAATCAAATTGGTTGCAAGCACTCTGGAAGCTCTAAGGCTGTACTTAAAAAATTCAAACATTCTATGGTATGTAGATTCACTGTAAGTGCCCCCAAACCATCTTAATTCCCCACTGCCAGTGACATCATATAATAGCTCTTTGAGCAAAAGTAGAAATATTTAATGTTAAGTATAGTCCAAACCCTGAATTTTTTAAGGGAGCTGACATTTACAGAATTGCAGCCCATCAACTAATGACACTTAGAAACATCACTGGGAATATGTGAGTTGTTGCTATTTTTTTAGCAAAGGCACTTTTAAATCACTGTTTTGGGAGCAGAACAGAAAGCCCACAAGAAAAGACTTGCAACTTGTGCTTCTCTACTGATGTTTTGAGACAATTTCCTTTTACGGTTTGCATTCAGCTTTCAGCTGGATTAAGAGTCCTCACTAATTTCATAGAGATTGTTAAATACCTTCTGGTTGTGGAGGGTTTTGAGGACCTTAAATAAATTCACCTAGTGAACTGGCCACAGTTAGAAATGGTCATTTAGAGGTGACAGGCTCTTGTTTCTTTTTCTGTTTGATCCACAGTATTGTTCTGACATATTTCAATATTGTATTTTAATTGTATTATGATTGTTATGTGTTAGGGAGCTAGGCAAGATTTAAACCTATCACTTTAAAGATGTCATTGGATTTCATAGTTTTGTTTGATCCAAATGCACTCTGCTTGCTCCACTACCAAGAGCTGTGAGGTGGTATTATACCTTGAATGTTTACAATTTATTTGTGCTTAACGCAAAATGCGCAACTCAATCCACTTCTGAAATAGTTTCAGCCTTTCAAGAAAGAGGAACTTTTAATCCGGAAAAGCTACATCTGTTGTCAGAAGTCGAGTTGTACCAGCTTCACAGGCACTTAATGCAAGTGCAGAAGGAGATCAGAGTTGCCCCCAGTACCTTTTGCAGCTGATGTGGAGACAGCCATCCCTCAGCCTGAGTTCATGTCAGAGCTCATGTCAGTGCAGCACCTGCAGACAGCACGTGCCTTTTCCATCAAAGGCCAGGCACCTCCAGAAAGTTGGATGTTCCCCCTTCTCTCTCACCACTGTGTCCATAGCCTGAGATGACTGATTCCTGAATGTTACCCAGTTTGTAGGCTGTGCTGTTTAAATTATCTGCGGATTGAACTGAGAAAGAACAATTGTGGTTTGTTTGAACTTGTCATGAACTAAACTGGTTTGTCAATGTGACAGTTGTGGCTGAACTATAAACTCAAGGAAAACTTATCAAAATGTGTATGTAATCTTTGTATTTGCTGGCCAAAATAAAAGGAATACAATAGAAAAAAGGAAGAAGGACATTGATTTTAGGTAGGACCAACACTCCTCCTCTACAAGTAATTTTAAGGCACCTGAACTGGAAGAAAAATATAATTTCTTTCTGGTATTTTTTTAATGGCAATTGATCATACTTTCTGCATGATGGAGAAATTATTTCAGCTATAAATAGGAAACTTTTAAAGACGATTAACAATGATTTTTTTCACTTCCAGAAAACATCCGTAGAAATAACAAAATTAAAACAAAAATATTTTGCTGAAAAAGAGTAACTTTTCCCAGAAGACATGAGGAGTGTTTTTCATTAGTATGAACCATGGGAAATATTGCAGCTTCATCAGTGAAGGCCTGACATACGATTTCTATCAAAGACACATTTCATTTACCCTCAGCTTATTCAGCAATGCTCTTATACAATGTTCCCTACCAGCTGTTGTTGCTGCTGTTTGCTGGTAATTGATTGCTTTGTTCCTGGCCTGAGAAATGGTATTACTTAGCACTTAAGCTTCTAATGGGCTACCAGTTTCTTCCTTTACCAAATATTAATAGTGCCAAAAATTATGAAAGGTCCTAACAAAACTTGGGATGCAAGTAAAGTTTTAAGCTTTTTGCTTAATTTCATCCTTCCCCACATGAATTATGCCGCAGTGAGTATTCCTGACCCTCTAAAATAACACAAATTTGCTAAAGTATCTGCTTCCTTATGTATCAGCCACATGTTCTATTTTTATCTCAGTGGTGAATCCAAGAAGTCAAATTACCCATTACTAATGGTCATGTGGCTGTAGCAGCTGAGATTCCAGAAAATGCCGGGAAAATGCCTGAAAACATCTTTGAGAGCATACAAGAAAAGCACAAGTCTGCATGCTTTGCAGTTAGTGATTAGATGAAGTAATCTAGATACTTTTTTTGTTTGTTTGTTTTGAAAGCTCTTTAAAGAGTAGCATTCATGGCAATTCTTGCTAAGGATTTTCATTCTGGCACCACTTATTTGTCTAACTTGAGACCATATTATGTGGTCATGTCAATGAGACTTCAGTAGCACCGTATGCAGGGGTAAATGTGCACCAACACTTGTCAAAGCAATGAAAATGGACAAACCCTTATTGATTTACTTTTTCAATAGAATGCACTTTATGAAATTGAGGTCTTGAGGATTCATGGTCAAAACATACTATTAAAGTGATAAATTCAAGAACAGAAGTGAGATGAACAGATTGTTACAGGGTTGTTTCTTCTCAGAGGGTTTTGGTTTGTTTTTTTTTTTGTAGTTGCTTTTAGTAAGGTGGAATGTGCATGTTTATGTTTATTTCAAATTAAAAAATACATTTAATTCATGCTATATTTAAATATAATTGATGTATCTGGTCTGTATGGGGCTGGCTGACAGTCCTATTGTCAACGCTATCACCCTCATTCTCACAATGTCTTCCAGAAAATTTGGGAGTTCTGGAAAAACTCCATGCCACATGATCTCCCTAAAGGGTCAGAAATTTTATTTACTCAGCTATGTTAATGCCTGGAGTTAATGAGATCTTCATTAGGAAAATAAAACCACTTTATATAGAAAAGAAGAATCCACAAGTTCGCTTGATGGCATTCAGATTGGGTAAATGCCACATGGTGTAAAAACTGCTTTGGAATTTGCCTAATAACAGGTTTTGTAATTAGATTATGCCTCAACATTCCTGTTAATGATGCAAAGGAAGCTAGATAGGCACTAAATATTTGATAGCTTTTATTGCAGACAGGAAGAAAAAAGGTATTCATTAGTTCTAATAAGTGCAAGTATTGAGCAATTCACTGGTGAGAGTGCAAGTCAGTTTATAGTTGCAGGCGTAAGATCTGGACCTAAATGCACAGAAAGAAAAGCCCCACATTTTTCTTCAGTGGTTCTAACCACAAGAATTTAATAAACAAAATTTCCTCTTCATGTGTGTCCAAAGGCAAAGGTGAAGAGAATTTTTAAAATCTCAGCAAGACGAACTTGTACTGGAAGTTGTCCAGTCTCGTAATACTGCTTTTTAAACATAGACTGTTCTGCAAAGGAAAAAAATCAATCCCCTGCTCTGTGGTCAGATGCTGACCAGTGGGAGTTTTCTCTGATTAATGAGTAAACACCAAACCAGAATATTGCTCTGAAAGGCCTAAGCCATCGATGTGATTTGACCATTATCATTGTCCTGGGTCTGTTCATTGGGGCATCAGAATGACTCTGATCCCACATGCAGGACTCATCAGAAAGGCTTGGCGTCATGTAATACTAACATAAACAGTTTATAGTAAAGGAAATTGGGATATAAAATATCTGAAGAGGAGAATGTAGACACAATGTGTGTTTCAAAAGTGTGTTTGGGACTTCACTGAAAACCAAAAGAGGAAAGAATATGGCAAAAAATATTTGCACAAATATCTTGTCTATTTTTTTTCTGTTCTGTGCCAATCTGCTACTATATTACACTTCAATTAGCATTTACAAACCTAAGCATTTGTACCATGACAATGTATGTACAAAATATTTAAATAAGGATTTTCAAAAGGCACAATGAAAATTCTGCCTGGTTCTATATTCTTCTCCTTGAAATAGATTCTCAGGAGGGTAAATTTTCACCCCATTTTCCCTGAAGTACATTTTGCATCTGGGTGAAAGTGCATCATTTTTGTACCCATGCCAAAATCCCTTTTTATTTTTCCTGCCCCTACCCAGAACAGGGTTTCTTTAAGATCTCTGTATTCAGAACCAAGTTTCTGTGTGTTTTTCATAACACTGTAATAATAAAGGGAAAAAAATGCATGATAGTGATGAAAATATTGACTTCATTGGTGTTTGTGAGACACCATCACTGGGTGAAATCCCTGTTTTATAAGTTCACAGCCAAGTGAACACAAATTGCTGACTGTTGGGTCCTGCATCAAACCAGCTAGGGACATAAACTTAGGGACTGCCTTGGGAAACACCATCTCCTAAAGAGATCTCTAAGGAAAAATTACTGAAGATGGAAATGGAAAAACAAACAAACAAACCCCGGCTGAAATCAAAATAAATAGTCAATAGTTTATATGGAAAACACAAGAGAGTTTCTTGTAACACTTTATAGTGGCAATGTTAAATTTATGGTCTTGGAGGTTTTTTGTATATATTGCCCATTCTTACCTTCTTGTTTGCTCTGGCTCAGGTACTGAATCCATCTTCCTTGGTGTTTCTAACAAATTAATAATTACTAAAATAGAATATTCAGCTTTGGCCTAAACCCCCAAGGAAATGTTTTGTGGATGTTTGGTCAAAACCACTTTTCTTGAGTTGTAAGTATGAAACAACATGCTCCTCACAGCTGCCGTGGCAATAAATTCTGTACTTTAAGCCTGACTTTTGTGTCTCTCATTGATTGTTCAAGTTCAAATCAAGTTTCAAATAGATTGCTTCAGTAGCTTTAGAGTTCTGAATACTTAACATACATAAACATTTCTTCAGCTAAAACAGCCTAAACAAATTCCAAATTTGGACAATTCCAGGGTATTCCAGAACCTCTTCTGGCCTCTGAGTTGGTGACAGACTAGTGTAATCCATCTGTGTGATGGCAAAATATGACAGCCTTGGCCAGGAATCAGGGTCTCTTTAGGCAGAGGCAAATACAGGTCCCAGAAGGAAAGATGCACTGTTGCAAACTCGCAGCTAAACATGTATCACTATGAATATTTATGATTTCTGTGTGATTCTTGTAATAATAGACACACAGAGATGTAAAGATAGATAAATAAATCTCTGAATAACACATTTTTTATCTCTGTAAAATAAGCCTTCCCCAGTAATTTTCTATTTTTTCTTTTTTCATCTTAGCCCTGACCCATGCCCTTTGCTTGCATAAACACAAAACAGAGAAGTTTAATGTGCACAGAATTCTATTCTCAAGAACACCCTTAACCACCAGAAAAATACTAAAATTGAAAGCAAATGTCCAAAATTAATTTGAAATAGACTTTGCCTATTTTCCTTTGTACAACATGTTTTTAGAGGGATTTCACAGATCTTTAAGAACAGAAAAGAACATTTGCTGTTCTAAGGCAATGAACACCAAGGTTCATTGCCTTGCCCTCAGATAGCCATGTATTGAGTGCAGAGGTGAGTGAAACCTATGCACTTCATCTCTCAAGAGAGGTAACACAGAAATTAAGGGCACTGAAAGGTGAAGATGTTCATTTGTAGATCCAGTGGAGCTGAACCCTCCGTATGGAAAGAGAGAGGAAAACTGAAAATTATTAGAGATTATTTTATCAGTTCCTTAAGCTTTAAAACCTGACACTGTTCAACTCACCCCCTATTTCTCTGTTAAGAGGATGGAAAGATCATCCTCCTAATTAATCTCTAGTTCTCTGTTCCCCTGCCTTTTACACCCCTTGCACTCAGAGCCCAGGGGAAAAAACAAAAACAAAACAGGAAAACCCCAAAAAAAGGCCAAAATTTGTGGGTGTATGTTTCCTGCAATGCTTTATTTTTATTTTTTAATAATGAGGAACCCTTTGTATCCTGTCTTAACTTTTTAGGACTCTGTCTTTCCAATGTCTTGAATTATATTGAGACCACAGCATCCTTCCTGCCATTCAAGTGAAATTCTCCACAGAACTCCCAATGACCTTATTTATCCCTTAATAATCTGGCTATGATATCTATTCTTAACTATGGCTGTGCTCTCAAGACAGGAATTTCTGTGTGTGATGACTGCAGATTTGGGGTGATATTGGAATACACAGAACAGATATGATGTGATTCTTGAGATACCATTCTCAGAGCAAAGAGCTGATCCAATGATCCCGATAAGTCCCTTACAACTCAGCATATTCTATGATTCCATGAATATTATCTAAGGTTTGGATTTCGTATGTATAATTTTGTAAAGGTGTGACCAAGATAACTAGATCCATGACCCCATTCATAATAGCAAGTCTTTATGTAAAATTCTTACCTCTTTTTGCCCTTCAGAAAACTTCACTCAAATCTTTACAGACTGATGCAAAAATAATATTTAAAAGTATATCACTCGGTAGAATTATCGTGTTTTATTGAGGATCGCAGGATTTTTGCAAAACTGGTGAAATGGTTTCTCCCAAGTATTAGGGTGTAACTAAGCAAACATTTTGATTAGTACATTGTTTATGACACAGAATTAAGTGATACTGTTTTTTAAAGTATAAGTTTTCTTATTTTTTAAGTCTGATTACATCTTCTCTCCATCAAATTTTGTCATAATTTCATCAAGAAGATGGAGGGTACTTCCATTCTTAAACTTTTAATAGAATGATTGAATGAGAGGGTTGTGGCTTGATTTCAGTATGGCTAAAATGTTATTATGAGTTAAACAACTTCCTGAAAGAGCTTTCCTAGCCTGGTCTACCCAGCAGGTCTGGATAGACCTGTCTTCATGCAAGTCTTTTCCTAGGAGATATGTTGAATTCAGTCCAACAGATTTCTTTGTTTTTATCAAAGGATCAGACCCTGGTCCTGATACCTTTTTCAAAGCAGTCTTGTGGTGTTGACTTATTTAAGACCACCCCAGAATCTGTCTGATACCACACAGTTGTCTGTAGTCATTCTACATCCACTGATTTAGCTGCCTCTGACCTATTTCTGAAGTCACCTCCAAAGAGATCCTGTCTCTAGAAACCTCATCTCAAGAACTGAAAACATGCTTAAAAACATCTTGTCTCCATACATTGGCAAGTAACTTAGTCTACACTAAAGAAAGAGCAAGACTGTTGTGATCCTGAAAATTGTTATGACCATGATAATATAGAAGTTTCCTGGTTTTTCACATCCTAGGAAGGTCTTGATTTGCAACTGAGATGAAATCTCTCCAAGTTCATAATACTTCACATTTCTTCCTTCCATTTTTTGTTTTAATAACAAGTAAAATTATAATATTTTTTCCCAAGGTTTTCTAGAACAAGGCAAACCATATCTTTCAGGGCTATTTTGGAAAGAACTGATCTTGTTTTCCTCTAGTGATTGGAATAGATGATGTCTTGAGATCCCCACTATCCTGGGTTTTTATCATCTTGAAGCTTTTTAGTAACACTGATTTCTTGTTATGCTCTGAAAAATTTATTAAAATGTTATAGGGACTAAGGAAAGAGGCGCAGTTAGGAAGAGTTTAGTAGATAGATTCCCAAATTCTTGCAGATGTCAGCCAGCTATGTTATAGGTGATCATCTTTCCTCTGTAACTCTCTTATGTCTCATTCATGTGACATGGAAACAATTACAAGAAAATGCAGATGTAGATTCCAGTAATCTCTTTGGAATAGATAAGTAGACTTTGAAATAATTTACAAATGATGCACAAAATCTGTGAGCCATCTGCTCACTGTTGGGGAAGAAAAACATGTTTCTCCCAACAGGCTTTTTATATACTGAATTGCTCTTTTCACACAGCAAGGAGGAAAACAATAGATATCCAGCAGTCTGGAATGCAACTCACTCACACGCGCTTGGAGAGCTGCACTGTGATCAGCTCTCGTGAAAGCAATTAGGGCTAGAGCTGTGTGTATATTAGGAAACTGCTTTTTCCTCAGCCACATGTGCAGCCAGAGCAAGGACCACGCACAGCAGGAGCTGCCTGTGCTGTGCTATCTGTTCTCCAAACTGAAGATGTAAATGAATTGAGGTGAATGTTAAATGGAAGAAGGCAAGATGGCATTATAAACCACACCAGGTGCTACCTATAATGCAATGCCTCTTTCTGTCAACCTCTTGACAAACTTGAAAACAACTTTTGGTCTTATTCCTGTGTCTTGTAGAGCTGTGTCTAAGCAAATCTCTAACACACTTAAAAGACTTTTATATTCAGCATATGAAATAAAGATCTACTTTAATTCAGAAGTAGGAAGGAACTTTGTTATGCATTGTCCTTGTATTAGCTTATTCAACAGTTAAAATCCCTTTGAATGAGTGGCATGTAAATTGCACTCTAAGAGCAATGGTCTAGTAATGTAATGGTCTAGAGATCTTTTGTCGGATTCTCAATCATGTAAGTCACATAAATATTGCTAATGTTTGCACAAGCTAAGTCACAGTATTCTTGGTGGCAGAATTGTCAGCCTAGACTCTGCTGATCTACAGAGGATACTTCTCCACTGTGTGTCATAGTCTGCACGTGGCTATATCAGCACTTCTGATTTTCTTGACAACCCCATCTGTGTCTGCTGGCAACACTCTCTAGGTTTGACCAGAGTGGAAACAATTCAGAACAATTCTGAAGCAATGAAATGCTGGTTGTCAAATAATCAGAATCCCAGGAAGACAGTGTCTCACCACAGATGACAGTCTCATTCTTTCTGCCAGGGAGATCCTGCTGAAAAGCCCTGGTGTGAAAAAGACGAAATATGGGGTTGGTGGGATTTGATATGAGTTATAAAGGAGTGAAAGAGATTGTGGTACAGTCCCTTGGTACAGGGAGGTCAGCTGAGCTCTCAGCATGGGTTACCATTCTGACTGAAGTGTCTTTGTAGTGGATGGGTACGTGGGCTGTAGGCTCCCAGATGCCATACTTGATTTTCTCTTGTTGTTGCATATCATCAGCCAAATGTGAAACAAATGGGATCAGAGTGGAGTCCAGTAGGCTGATAACTGGTAGTAGAGGTCAAGGGTAGATTTGTGAAAAGCATGGGTGCAAATTCCCATGTGGATCTGGAATATTTAGCTACTAAATCCAGTTTGACAGCTATAGGTCTCTACTAGGAATGAAGTCAAAATACCCTTAGTGCAGCACATTTCCTCTATCACAACATGCATCTTCTGAGTTCCACAAACTTTGTGAGTTTGAAAAAATACAGAAAAATTATTTTGAAGTACTTGGTACCAAATATCAGCTTTGGTCAGTAATGAGACATGACTAACTTTATCAAAATTGGGAATGATGAATGATAGTAAACGATCTGAGACTGAACGCTGAAGTAGATCTCATCAGAGATGATAGGCTTCTAGAAAGTCTGATGAAATAATGTTTTATGAATTGGCTGTAGTTCAGATCTGAGAGATAAGTTGTTCATTTGGGACCTTGATGAGTCAACCTTCCCCATATGCTTTCCCCAATTGCTTGGGTAAAGCTTTCCTTTCACCCAAACTTAAATGATTATATACTTGTCCAAATTTGGAAGAAAATGCTCAAAATCTCAGTCACTGGCCAATACAGGGCCATTCTCCAATTTCCCATATAACACACTATTAGGGAAAATCCCATTGAATTCAATGGGATAATTCATTTGGTTAAATGGTTATGAGTGGGAACTAGAGTTATATCAGGAAAAGCAAAGATTAGATTCATACTTGTTTATAGTATGAACAGATATATTTTTCCACACTTCTGCCATCAAGTTTTACTTAACTCTGTGAAATATAGCAACTGGTAGTAATGCTGCTGTGACAGGGTCCTGCCCCAAGGGAATCCTATCTTGGCTCACTGTCATTTCAAAGGCTCAGAAAGAGGGGCTGCTGAGATCATTTGCAAATTTGGGTGGGAAATCTGCAGTACAGCAGTGTTGCCACAGAGCATTCGCACATACGGTTTTTGTTACCCATTGTCTGTTCAAAGTGCTAGACACTGGCCGTGTGACTCCTTTAAAACTTTCTTTTGTAATTTATTTATCTAGGAAACCACAGTTTACACTCAATGTCTGGTTTCCAGTGAAGTCTTGCTTTTATTTCCAGCTGAACTTGCTAAAGCACAAAGAAGTCAAACAACCAGTTAAAGGTTACTTGTTGATATTCGCCAATGCTTAGGCCGGATCACCCCCCAGTGCCTTCCAGTTAGTTGGTAAATCTTTGTGAATTCTTTTTTTTTTACTGTGCTTCTCTTCTACTCACCTGTTTAAATTGCTCATTTATGGAAGTTGTAGTGTAAAAGCCAAACACATTGCCTTAGGGGAATGTTTCATGACCTTATTTGTGGAAAAATTTAGACAAGATAATTTTGTAGACATGGGCTGTGTACCAGATGAGAGTGTACACTGGTGTGCACTCCATAGTCGTGGTGTTCTAGTTCTCCAGACCTAGTGATCTCAGAGATCTCACTCCCTTTATCCATCTATACAGGGTACTATTGAAAGAAAAATGGTGGAAATGAGGAGATGAAGCAAAGTTCATTCCAAACCATTTTTCATTCTGGCTTGGAGTTGGCACACTTGCTCAACAGTGTCCATGGATTTGTGAACAATCCCAGTTAGAGCACCACAGGTTTTAACTAAGATCACTAACTATTGTTTCTCATGGGAATCTGATAGTCCTGTTTGTGCAATCAATGGCCTTACTTCACCTACTCTGAAATTTAAAACAAAAGGGTCCCCTAAGACAGTACATGTAGTTTGATTGAATTAAAAGGAGTGTAGTGACAGACATGAGGATGAAAGGTAAAAGAGTCAGGACTAGAAAGGAGGAGGAAGATCAAAAAATCAATAGAATATTCTATAGTATTAAGTAGAATTTGAAAGATAGAAGAGCATTGTACCTATAATTACAATTTACAGCAATCACTTGCTTAATTCTACTCCAGCAAAAGAACCAAATTTTTTGTTTGAACAGAGTACAGAAATCACAAGAAAACTGACAGAATAAATAAAAAACCAAAAATGAAGATACTTTTTTTCCTTTGCATAAAGGTCCCCTTCAACAATTGTCTGTTTTTGTCCAAGGTCTCAACCCAATCTCCATCCCTGCGAGTGGTATAGACAAGGGAATGGCCAATGAATGTGTAGGAGAATCAAGGAGCATGACAGTACTTTGGTGCATGATGTGAGTTAGGACAGAAAAAACATGTCAGTATGTTGTCATCTTATATCTTGGCAGTGAAACTGTACATCCCAGCCTAAGCAGACAAGAAAACAAGAGGAGAAAAATAGAACCAGTAAATTTTATTAAACTGGCAAGAACAGAAAACCCCTTAACTCAACTACTCAGTCTTCTGGTGGACTTTCCCTGTAAAGAATTGTTGATGGACCAACTCTCTTCATGAACCTGGTTTCTGGGAGAGGAAAATAGAGTCATTTTGTGTCTTGTAAATGCTCTGGAAGATGCTTTATTGCTCTCGCTTGAGCTCCATACAAAAAGCTGTATCACATTTGTAGTTATGAACTGCACATGGTGTTGACAGTTCCAGAGGATCAAAAATCACAAACCTGATTTGCAAAAGTGTGCAATTAATTCCCAAAGTATCAGTATATTTCATCTGATTTATTTTAAAACTACTACGCTGAACTTCTTGGCCTGTCTTTAAGCTTTGGAATTATTCCTGCCTCTTCTCAGCCCCTGTGTGCCTGGTTCCCTAAAGGGTCACCCTGGATTTCCAGCTCCCACAGATGCATAGGATAAGATATTTCAGTGCCTTATTCCTGGAGCTCTCCTATCTTTCTTAGTCTCATTGGTTCTGTCACCACCCATTTTCCTCTTCATGCCACGGAGCCTTTTTTCTCCTTCAAAGACATATATCCTTAATTCTTCCCTTAGTACTTTTTATCATATTGAAGATCCTTGATGTAGATATCTTCCTCTGCTGCACCTTTAAGTTAGTGTATCAGTATTATGATTCCTCCTTTATTTCCTCTGTTTAGCAGGAAAAGAAATGTTGGGGGCTTAATCTAGAGCAAGAAGCTAGGCATGAAAAATTCATTCCTCAAGAAACTGGGTTTTTCTTGTCCTCTCATCCCACTGTAAGAGCTGACATCAGAGGAAAGGGAGAGCATTTGATTGCCCCCTTTGGATCCTCCTCCCATTTGCAAACAGTGTTAGATTTTTTCCCCAGGAAAATCAAAATTCAAGAGGAAACTGGAGCTGTTCTTGTGGAACTCACAACGCCTCCAGCTACAAATGACATAGTCTCTCTTCCACTCCTCCTCCAAATCATATAATAAAAATTGCTTCCCGCTGTATAACAAATTATGAACACAGTGTCTGCGGAGTGCACTGATAAATCTTATCTCAAGCCATATACAGTTGTGACAGTCTCAGCTCTAAATTAGATCCTATTTTTCTCCTCTTATCAAATGGACCATCCCACGTCTTGGCCCTGTTTCACAGCCTCCCTTGATGGCCGTGCTACTGTTTCTAGATAGCATTCACGTGTGATGACCTGAGCCACAGAACCCGCTGGGTCACAGGATCTTCAGCGCTGGGACCAAAGCCCCTCTTGGCTCCTGCCTGTCCTGCCAGCTGCCAATACCAGCTGTTTCCTGCTGTACATCTACCACTGAACATTTTAAAAATGCTTTTAGCAGGGATGGGAAGTATCCAAAGGAAGCAGACAGGATGAAAGGAAGGAGAGTTCACTCTGGCTGACGGCACCGTAAAAGGAACTGGGAGTAATTTAGAAGTGAAATACCTAAGTAGTTAAAAATTTCAAATAACTTGTTGCTGCTGCTAGCTTTGTTCCTGACACCTCCTTAAACTATATTTCTCTATTCAGATACTTGGAACAAATTCTTATCTTCTTCCTGGTAGAGTGAACTAATGAGCAGTTGAAGCTGCTCTTGGGTCTTTTCCAAGAGACAGCAGTATTTTCAACTAATATGTACGTGCATGTGTGTGCATTTCAAGATAATTACTTTTCCTCTTACTGCATGTCTATCTGTATATTTATATGCATATACTCAATACATGCACAGATATGTAAATTTCAGCACTGGTAAATTTCATTTTTCTGAAAGGTGATATTTATTTAGAAATTTAGCTCTTGTTTGGGAGTTCAGTACTTGCTAGTGACCCTTGTGACTCTATAATAAATTATAAAGACAAAACCATCTCCCCACCCTGTTTGTAGACCTTGCAACTGAGCTTCTAGGGAAGGACCGGTTATTATAATCTATTTACAATGAAGAAAAATGAGTTAGAAAATAGATACAAGTTACCAAATAATACTCAGCATGTCTTGGAGGTTATAGTCTCATCTTTTCCATTGTAAACTCTTGAAGGTTGGACATGTATTTTCATTTAATATTAGTTAAGAAATGCAAAATGCCATGACAGCCAGAACTAAAATGGTAATGCTGTACAAATTAATAATAATAATAAACAAGTATGAATCTAATCTTTGCTTTTCCTGATGCAACTCTAGTTCCCACTCGTAACCATTTACTTAAATGAATTATCCTATTGAATTCAGTGGGATTTTCCCTAATAGTGTGTTAAATGGGAAAATTCTGTTATCATTTTAGTAATTTAAGAAATATTGTGCTAATTAAGACTGTGTATTAAATTGAATCAAATTCAAAAGGAAAAATTCACTTCAGGCATCCAATTCGATGTGTGAAGAAAAAGCTGTTTGTCAAGTGATAAATGTTTTTGTTTTTAAATACCTGGTGGTGGAAGGAAGATTTTGTGATTGATATAACAATTGGACTGGGAGTTGGAGAGCCTGGGTTCAATTTGCAGCTCTTCACAGACTTCCTGTGTCACCTTGAATAAGCCATTTACATTTCCCAGTTCTTTTTCCTCCCTTCAAAAAAGGAATAATTATATCTACTAACAACACAGGAGGTTTTCTGAGACCAACTTAAGAAATGAGATTAACAACTTATAGAAGAGCTCTGACTCTTGGAAGGTACTCTACAACCTCATGTTCTCAATATCCTCAGAGCACCAGACTCCAGAGTATGCTGGAGGGTCTATTTTATCTCTGCTGCACATGAGGATCTATATTAAACTAATATGGATAGGAGGGTTTCTGTTGATATTGTGAATCTGGGAAGGAAGATTTCTGTAATATTTTTATTGCTTTTAATCCTACTTAGGACTCTTTAAAAGTTAAGAGGTTGTCTAGGATGTTCAGGGCATCTGTAGCAATTATAATATTTAAGTAATATTTTTTTTAAAGGAATAATTGTATAAAGATATGAAATCTTTGGAGGAGTCTTGCAAAGTTTACAAGTTGAAGAAATTCTTATGTGTCATTAAAACTCTAAAAAGATCTTCAAGGTTTTTTTCCTTTTCGTTAGATAAAGCTTGAATCTTTTTTGTTAGGTAAAGCTTAACTCCTTTTTATTTGTAGTCATTTGTAGTCATTATTTGTAATCATTTGCAGTCATATTTGTAGTCATATTTGTAGTCATTCACAAGCAATGTATATTTTGCATGTGTTGGTGCATGTATCTATTTACATGTGTGAGTGTGCTTCTGCACACGTATGCATAAAGAAAGTTGCCTCTGAGTGCATGAACTTGTGTATGAAAGTAGGAACAATAATTTTTGTATTGCAGCTGTGGCTGTTTTCAACATCAAAGCGAAATGAAAACAGTAAAAGTAAAAGAATAGGGAAAAAAAAAAGAAACATAAACCAAACTATTATTAGAGAAGAACAAAGGAACTGATCCCACAGACAGTTTTTCAACAGCTGGCAAGGTTCATCAGCTATTTTTACTGGTCTAGTGCCTGTCCTCTAAACTCTGTAATTTTTTCTGTTTTGTTTTGTGTACTTCTTTTGTTCATGAGTAACACTTGTGGTTGGATTGATTTCAATTATGCAGGTGTATGTGTTAACTAAAACCATACTGAAGTCAAGGAAGTGCAAAAATCAACACCCTCTATAGTTCTGGGGGGACTTGTTGCCTTGATCTCCCAGACAAGTGGCCTTTAGATAATATACATTTAACAACTGGTCCAGCATTTCAAATATCCTCCCTGGATTTTGTCATGCTGTAAAACAACCCTCCAAGTAAGCACCTTTAGTCCCCTTTTGTGGTAAGCTGGGAAAGCCTTTACACCAACAAGCATTGACATTCAGAATTTGTATTGGTTGTGAAGCAGTTAAAAGGTTACTCAAAAAAATCACATGACTAAATAAAAACGGGAAACTCCAGGTTTCTTTTGGTTCCTCCTTTCCAGCTTGCAGTTGTGGTCTAGAAACTGGAACATATTTATTTTATAGGAGGAGAATGGAGAATCTTAATCGTATAACCCCACGAGATGAAGTTTCATGGAAAAGAAACAGCAAACTGCCATAAGATTCAGGATGCAAATTATGAGAGTTGGCAATGTTGAAGTCACATATTCGTCTTCTTCTAAATCTTGGATTGACTAAAAGAGATGGGCTTTCAGCATTGTACAGAAGCTCTCCATGTATATAGGAATTTCACCCATAAATGGTTCCTGCTGAAGCAGCTTCTCTGCCCTATATGGGGCTGATGAGAGAACTGTGACTGGTAGCACAGATGTTTTATTACCAACAATTCCCCAGAAATAGATTGTGAAGGAAACCTGGGAGAATATTTTTAAGAATGTCCTGATTAAAGGAACTTAGTTGTCTAAAAGAGGTGATTTGCCTGTTGGGAGATAATTATTTATAGTTAAGCCTTTGCAAGAAACTCATCATTGGGATAAGAGACTGATAAGTGAAGCAGAGTAGCACCCATAATTAGGGTACAAATAGGAACAATAAAAATTCTTTGGTTTTGTCACTCTTGGGAATATTTTCCAGTTATGTTATCTATAGAAGGTATTAATTCACTGAAAACCAAAACCATAGATACCTCCAGTAATTAATTAAATCAGTAAAAGATTTTTTTGGCCCATTTGTGGTGTTATGGTTAATTTGTGACAAGCCCATCATTATTATTTCCCATTGGGTCAGGTTTAGAACTCCCTCTCAGCATCTGTTTCTGACAGTGTGATGTCTATAAATGTCTATTGGGACACAAGCAGGGATTCCAGATATATAATTCTCTTATATAGCAGCTGTAGGAATGGAACAGCCCCTAATGAGTAATTCTTTCCTCCTGAAAGTTAAGCAGGAGCTGTTTAAACCTACCCAAAAGGATAGGGATCATACGGGGACCTGAAGTTAGCATCTTTCAAACTGCAGCTCTGAAGTCGTGGACACTTACTGGGTGTGTCACCTGCTTCAGTATGGAGAAGAGAGAATCTTGCTCAGGAACTTTATATATGAATTTGAGTAATTGTTCAGAAGCGAAGAATTGTGCTCCATGTGGGAGGGATTTAGAAAGAGGATTGTCCTTCTCTGAGAAGCTAATCCTTATCAACAGCAATTAAGCAGGTTGGCTACATGGATGAAAGGAGCTCTCTGTGTTGCTCTTTTCTGGAGCTGAGCCACTTCACAGTTCAGAGTGCAATTGTTACGGACACAATATGAGCCCTTGTGACTGAAATGGAATGATAACAGCTTCGATTTTCCACCTGCTCAGTACAGGGTTCTACCATTCCTTGATTTGTAAGGGGTCAGCTCCTTCAGGCTGGATGAAAGCCACTGTGGTTGCTTTGCTCTCTGCTCTGTAGACACTGTCCATGATCATGCACAATGCTCTGCCTGAGCATCGTGAATCAGACCTTCCTGAGGGGCAAAAGTGTAGATAGGCTTCTTCTTGACTTGCTTATGGATTGCTTGGAGCCCAGACTCCCTAGCTAGGAACCTGTTTACTGAACTAGCAAGAGCAAGTGTTCCTCAGCTCCTTCCTCGGGAGCTGGAGTGGAATCCTATCTTTCTTTAAGCTATCTTTAATTTATATAGACTGAGACCTTTCAAAAGGACTTTGTTAGATTTTGATCATGACCATTCTTGGGGTAAGTACATTTAGCTTTGGAATTACTTGATAACATGTGGAATAATATTTACATTGGCCTACTATGAGAGGAAAACATGAATATTTCAAACTGTGTTCCACATGTTTACTTTTTAAATCCTCCTAAGCCAGCTAATTTTTGCACTGAGTCTGTACATTTATTACCTGGAATCACACACTCAAAGAAAATGTCTATGGATTGATCATGCTGATTTCCCTACACATACAAAATCATTCCTGACAGAAATACTTGCTCTTAAGGGTCTTTTTGTAAAGACTATTGTTTTGGGTTGTTTTAACCAACTAATCAGAAGTTCTACCATGAATTCCCTTGGGAAAATGTTCCACTGAGTAGTAGATCCCACTGTTAGGAACATGATTCTGGCATTTAAACTACTTTTTCTTGGATCATTTTGTCCCTTATTATCTATTATTTTATATCTTTCTCCATGAAAATAAAAAAGTTCTTCTAAGGCATCATCAAATTCTTGAGGAGTGTTAGAAATTGCGCTGTGAACAACTGGGGCTTGATCTTGTTGTTTATACATGCCTTTGTGTCCTTTTAAGATCGGTCTGGGATTCTGTCTGGCCTCCTGCTGCCGATCCTAAATGAGAACTGGGCCTGGTTCTGTCTGACTCTGTTGGCTACCCATCACAGCGGGGTTTAGGAGCCTACATAGTGTCCTTTGCTGTGGGAGTGAAATCTCATGGACACAATTAATCTGCACAGGAGCATGTCTGCTGCCATCTGAAATGCCCCAATATTTGCCAACTGGCCACACAAGATGTTTTATCTGTCACATAGGACACGCAGTGCACCCACACATATATGGAAGGGCTCATGGAGACCATGGAATATTTTATGCCATCTAAAATATTTCTATGTACCTTATGTTTAAACAACTGAATCTCATCCTGAATTTCCAGACGGTGAATATTGAGATCTCTTTTAAAAGTTTCAAGAAATGCATTTATTCAGGTAAATTAACCACACAGATTTTTCCCTTTGCTGTAGTGTTTTAACGCCTTTCTCTGATGGCCCAGTTAATGCTCCTTCTTTATAGCAGGATAAGTAGAGGTTAAAAGTTAAAGAGTACTCCATTGATACCTAATCCAAATATGCTTTAAAATGATAACCTAAGCATGGAGCATGAAGAATATGATTACACTGGATGTTTACCTTATCATCTGGTTTGGCATCAAGCTTGAGTATCTGGATTAGAAGTGTCTTCCTCTCCTCCAGACATATATAGTGAACCAAACATGAAGCTTGTGTGCTCTGAGTATCACCTGAACTGAAAGTCTAAAATCAACAGGACACCTATCACCTACTGAAAGCAGTTGCAAAATGTTTGTCCTGGAACTCTGCAGTTTGAATGTTTATTTATGAAAATTACATCTCTACTCAGTGCAATACCATAGTCACGAGCCCCAAGAAATGGATTGAGATTGACACTTCATTGCAAATAAATGGGAGGAAAAATTGTATACTCAAAACACAAACTAAGGTGTTTGCACAGACAAGAAACTTTCTTGTTGTCCAACATTTACTTGACAACCAGAATAATTCCATATAAATTATTTATGTGATATAACTTGCAAAACATTTAATGCTAGAAGATGCTACTGTTTTTTTGATCTAGTAATTACTTTTTAATTTAATTTAAATATAATTTAATTTAAATTTTTAATTTATTTTTGTGGAAATTTTAAAATATTCAACTTCTCTCTGTCTCTGTCTGAGATTAAAATCTCTGTCTGAGATTAAAAATGCCAGACTTTCTGAGTTTTGCTTCACTTGGACATCATCACTTTGTCATCACTTGGACAAGAACTTTTCTCTAGTTAGATGTGAAGATCTCTTTGGTAAGGGCTTTTTGTTCCCTCTAAAAATCATGTAAAAATTTGTATTGGTGCAATGTCATACTTGGGAATGTATAGCTGATATACCATTCCCCCTTGTCCTATCATGACATGTCCATGTGCAATGTGTCCTTTTCTGTCTTTCTTGCAGGCTCCTGTAGATACTGAAAGAGAGCTACAAGGTCTTACTAGTCCTTACAAAAGAGCAAAACCCACTAGACATATTCATTTGCATATGGGAAGATTGCCTTTGATTTACCTGGATTAAGACAGTGTTTTGGAAACAGAATTATTAACAGAACTAATAATGTAATATACCAAGACTTATACCCACAAAATCAGCATTACAGATAGTCATGCAGTAACAGCTGTGTAATGAGATCCTGAAATTTTGCTGTCAGCCCTAAGGAGTCAGAAGCTGCCTCTAGTATTGTGTATATCTTATGCTTTAAGCACAACTATGCAATGCAGAATATGTCTGCATTTCAGCTGACCCTGTGCATTACAAATCATGAGCTGCTTCCTTTCAAAATCACAAGATTAAAAAAAAATCATAAATCTGGAATTCTGTAGATTTACCTTCTGTCATCAGGGGGTGTTAGCTTTGAAGTCTTCAAGAGTTTCTTCAGGTTTGGTATGCCCTTCTCAAAAAGAGAAAACTAGCATTCCTACATAGTACTAAGCTGAAAAGTGATTAAAAAATCAAATACAGAAACCAACACAACCCATTGCTTGAGGAAATGAAAACTGTGAGGATCCCCAGTGCTAACTCACTACTCCTCTAGTGTGTTTCACTTGTATAACTGCATATTTATATTTGCCATATAACTTTATTAACTCAGATGGGAAAATACCCCAGAATATGTTGCAGTGTTCTCCACCAAACTCTGGACTAGTTAATTGTGTCTCTTTTCATGTTTTTGCATGTCCTTCAAGCAGTACTTTCACCTCAGACATTGTTTTCTGGAGGAAGTTAAAATATTATTTGCTTTTACTTGCACTTTCCTACTAGGAGTAGGCTGTTGTCTGCAACTCAGATGACACGCAGCTCTGAATTTCCCAAATGTCTTGGTCTTGCTTATCTGTTTTAATCACCTTAAGCATCTTTTGTGATCATGGCTGATGTGTGCATATCAGCAAATACAGAAACTTACTTTGGGTCAACAAATTTGGCCATAAAATTGCCAGATGGGTAAATGCAGCTCTTCTCTTGCTGTGCAGGCAGGCACTTATCCAAGCGGGGAAGGGATCTAACCACACCCTGCAGAGCTGGGGCTGTGCATACATGCAAAACTACTTTTGTGGAAGAGACTGCAGAGAATTTACAGCTGAAGCCCCGGGGAAACAGAGGTGGGGTGTGCCCACTGTGTCTCTCATGGCAATAACAGGCACAGCTTCCAACTTGGCAGCTCATCCCAGTCTGAGTTTCAAATATTCACCAGAGGAACTAGCGGAGATTAGCTTTCAAAGTTAGGTCAGGAAAGTAATTCACAGTCTTAATGCTCTTGAACACAACCTGTTCCTGTCCACTACTTATAGCACTGGGTAGCTGAAGGTTTTGAGGATGAGAGGTGCAATGAAATACGAATATCTTTAGAAGGTACTAATGCAAAAGCGTACACACGTAAATGTCTCCAGGTTTTGCCTTACAAACTTTTACAGCTGTGGATAAGTGTAATTTTCACAGAAGTTCTCTGCTGCTGGAATTACAAAATTTGTCACTGTTCTCCTTATCTTATTTTCAAAAGCAGAGAGTAACAATATTTTATGTATTCACGGATTGTTTCTACCCAAAGGTAATGGATTTAACTTTATCAAACTGTTTGTTGACATAGTGAGTACTGAAATAAAAATGAATGTATTTTTGTGCACCTCCCACTTGGTCAAAGTATAATGTTTTACCTCCAAAATATATAAAATTACTGCACATGATATATATTTTCTATGTGTCCATAACTATACATAATAAAGTTATGTATATTTAAAAAATTATATTAATTTCATAGTTTATTTTTAAGGAGAAACTAGTCAGCTGTACCTGAAATTTTGTCCAAACAACATTATAAAAAAAGAGGAAGTGTTAAACACAAGAAAGTTTGATCAGAGAACTCTTTCTGTCATGATCTGTACCTTGAGCTGTAGCTGCTCTGAATATTGATATCTACTTCTTACTCTACTTATAATCAAACTCTAAATTAAGGTCATAAGAATATATTTACACTTTTGCTATGGTGTTTTACTTGAACATGTGGATGGTCATGTTTTTCCTGTGTCTGTTTTCTGCACCTTTTAGTGGATGTGATAACTAAAGTAGATTTGTACCTTATATTCATTCTTTAAAGGGAGATAAATTTTTCTCCCCTCCACTGATATTTGTAAAAGGGAGTTAACTTTTTTAACTGAAATTGACTAAATTGAACTGGATTTGAGCTACACTGGGTTACTGGTACAGAACTTGCATGGGATCAGATCCCACTATTTTAGAATTGATGGGAACAAAACCAGGTTTACAGTCTAGAAAGCTTGTATTAAATTTTGGTTCAGTAGAAGGTATGGAAAGAATATAGTTTCTTCTTAAAATGATTTATTTAAATTGGTAGACTAGAATTATGCTTAAAACCAAGTGTCTAAATGCACCTGTTTAATTCAGCTTCTTGTTCTCTCAGGTATTTAGGCATTGAATTTTCCCCATTAGCAGCATGATTGACACTGTGGTCCTTACAATAACACATGATTATAAGTCTGAAAATAGCAATTACATAAAATGGAAACCAGATGTTGCATGGAATTTGACTCTCTTGGTTTCTCAGTGAAGTAGATGAATTTGTAAAGCAGAAAACCACAATCATTATTCAGATGGATTGTACATGAATTAATGACATAATATCTAAATCATATATGGTTGAAAATAATGATTAACTTCAGCTATCAAGATAAGCTAATGGAAAACAGATTTTTTAAAGAAAAAAAATCAAGGACATGCTCTTTTCAATATACTTTATCTTTACAGTAATAACAAAACCAGACCTGCTTTAACATTTCTTTATCCCATAGACATCAAGGATTTACATTAAAAATAAACTCTTCACAACTTTTAACCTCAGGGAATGAACTGAACAACCATTTATATAGGTTTTTTTTTGTTAAAGCCAAGTGCTTTACCTTTTCACACTGGAGCAAATTTGATCAAATCACCTCTCCTTAATGATTGTGTTCAGTGAACCTCAGCAAATACTCAGGTTGTGCCTGCACAAGTGTGTAGTGATGCTCAGTCCACAAAGCCAAATTCACAGCACAGAGGTGTCACTTTGGCAGACTGGCAGAGCAATCCCTCAGAATTTTAGTGCATTCATAACAATGAATATCAACCCTTGGTTAACAACATCCTAAGTGGTTAAGTTTGTGAAAGCCCTGGCACATCATTTTCACTATCGTGTATTCTCAATGACATCATCATTGTAAAATTAGGAACTTTCTTTCTCTCTTTCCTGCAGATGTGGAAGTTTGAAATTGCATTCCATGGTCCTGTGCCACATTTCATCAGTGTTTTTCCTTTGCTTTCTCCAAAGACTGGCCACATGTGGTGTGTAGATTGCTGGTGCTGTTTGGGATCTCATATCAAATACTGCTACCTAATCCCAGGCGGCCTCGGCGGGCCCACACCTGCAGCTGATTGAATCCTCCCGGAGTACAAAGCCCTGATTTACAGCATCAAGGATACAGGGCCTGGTTGCAGCTGGGCTCCAGCAGGAAAAGGAAGTTGTTCATCATCTTGTGTGCATTTCATTAACAATAGTGTACCCGATATGTAGCTTATACAATAATTTCAAATCACTGACAGAGAGCATTATGGTGTTTGGCATTAGGAGGAAAAATACTTCAGGATGGGCAAATTAAATGTGAGCGTGAGGTTTTCATGTGACCCAGTGAAGGTCCACATGCTGATTTACACTGGGAGGGCTAATCTTGAAATATTTTTGTTCTTTAACTTTATCCCATTTCTTTCCTCTTGTTTGATGAGCAGACTGATCCAGCACTGTGAGCCTCAGTGTAAGAGCACGGGGGAAAGCTGCCTCAAGTTATAACCCTTTCAGAAGAAAAGGCCTGTAAAAAGAGTACTGAAGGAAGGGATGAGCACGGCTACAAACCTATTGTCTTTAAGAACAAGGAACTCACGGTTCAGAAATGAGCCTTGAGATAAATTCTGCCACAGTCTTGCTGAGCCATGAAGGGATAAATCTATTGAATTTAATTGAATTGAATCTAATTGAATTTTCATATCTGTATCAGTTAGATGTACAGCTGTGGGAGGAAAGGGGAACAATTAAGATGATGTTCTTCAAGCTTGGGTTTTCTAGTATGTCAGTATCTACTATCCCATGGATTTAGAAAAGGTTGTGGGTACTGTTTCATGGCAGGACAAAACTTGTACTTCTTTCACTGGTCTAAAAGGTTTATGGCTGACAATTCAATGGTTTGGCTCACTTATCACAGATGGCTCTTTACAAAAAATTTTGCATCCTTTATGAAATAATGTCATTTGAGTGCTTTTTTTATCTCCCTTTTTTGGTGACCTTGTTTCTTATTTTAAGAGAATTTATATTTTATGTTGGGAAAGTTGTCTTGTTTTCTTCCACTTTCCCCAATCAGAAGGCTTACAAACAGGCTCACAGAAACAGCTGTTGCATACCTGAGCTTTTCAAATTCAAAAAAAACAACTTTGGATGAAGAGCCTCTAAAGTGATCTCAGAGGTGTTTTCCAGAAACTTTTGTTTCCTGAATAAATGGTATAATTTACACCCAAAAATCATTGAACTTCTGTAATTTCAGTGTCAAATATAATTTATATTTGAAGGCATTGAGCTGAAGAATCTTTAAAAAATACACTGAATGCCTGTACAAATTAAGCTTATTTCTGATGCTGCTACGACAGAACACTATGACAGTTAAAAACTATCTTATTTACCTGGTGATCAGAGAATTACAAGACATATCTTGAATAACATACTTTTAAGAAACACACAGTCATAAATGCATTTGAAATGGTGTAAGATTTGCACTCAGAAAATCTTAGTTCAGTGGTTTTATTATAATGTTTCATAATCCAGCAGTGTTCTTACTGAATAGCAAAAAATGCAGAAAACACTTGTGCTTGAATAAACCCATCAGTTCTTCTTTATCCATTTATTTCATTAATGTGCAACATGAAATGTTTTGCTGGAAACAATTCCCTCTAATTTGTAAACACAGTTGATGACTGCAGTTCTTTAATCAAGAAATAGATTTAAACAATACAATGTTAAAACTCGACAAAAAGAAAAAATATTATTTTCCCAACACTTTTTCCTGTGATCACACCATATGTGTGGCAACTGTGTGAGTAGTATCACATTCATTAGTGTGGTTTTCTAGAAAAAAAAAAAAAAAGAAAAAGGAAAAAAGAAAAAAGATTGGAAAGTGTGTAAGACATTACCCAGAAAACTCATTTGTGTAGATAGTTTTAGAGGTATAAATCACAGGGAAAACTCAGCTGTGGCATTTGCTGTGAGATTCCTCTCGGCTTCAGTGATATGAACTAAAATTATTATTATAAACTAAACACTGTCCTTACAGGACATATAACAAAGAGAATAGGAGTAGTGAGGGTGTTTCTCTGTCTTTGAGATGGTTTTTAGTCTTAATCCATATTTCCTTCAGCACCACATGCTGAGAAACATTTTCAGACTCATTTTCATGGCTACCCAGTTATGAAAAAAATGTAACTTCTTGAGTTACCTTAGCCTACTCAGCCTTTTCTCTGTTGTTCCTTATAGTGTCTCCTCACACATCAGTCCCAAACTTGTCATTCCTTACTGCATACGGTCTGTGCTAAAAACTTCAGTTTCCTATTTGCTTTTTCTCCCTTAATCTTTACTCTTTTTCTCTAATTTAATTAAACTAGTCATGATAAAAAACAATAGGAAGACTGAGGAGATTTTTCCCCAGATTGGATATCCTGATTTCACAAAGGGAAGAGTATAGGATAAGTTATCTTGCATTCTGAATCCAGAAATATGAATCTAATTGAGAACTGGAACAAATCCATTAAATTTGTCTGTAAAAATAATTTGCCTTGAATAGTTATCCATACAGTATTGTTCCTGATACAGTTGTAAAAAACATTTAGCACTTTATAATCCAATCTCTGCCCCTATGTAGGCCTGGGAACGTATTCTGCTTAGGAGGGTAACAACTTTTACAAAGTGTTCCTCATGGAAATCACCTGGAAAACTTCCAGGATGGCATTCCAGAAGTTATGGTTTTAGCAGTCGCAGAAATGCACCACACTGCATTTCCAGATCCTACATACAGTAAAACGATTGTATGGGGTAGCACCTTCACCCCAGCCCAAGAGCACTGTTATGTTATTGAATTGTTTAGCATTTGATATGCAATATGGGATACCCTGGGGCTCTCAGTCATTGCTGGCCCACCTCTGCTCACAGAACAGCCAAGGGTGAGACCCGAGCTGACTTTACAGAAAGCAGAGTTAGACCAATACTGAGAACCTTTGACAATTCCACGTTGCTCAGATCGGTCATGTACAGTTCACAGCTCCCTATGTACAGGCATGCATGTTTGGGTCAGGCATTTCTCTTTGAAAATGTTTCCTTTTTGCTCCAGCTGTTTAATGGACTGCCCTTTTGATTTTTTGGCAAAAACTTTATCTTTTGCATGCCTGGAGTGACAAAATTTAATTTGGCAAAGTACACACAATATGATGGCTTTAAATAGAACAGAAATTACTTGAAACCTAGTCTACAGAATTTAAAGAAAACATTTCGTAATGGACCAACATGTTCAGCTCTGCCTCTTATCAGCTTTCAGGCTATTGCATGAGTAATGTCATCAGAGTTTGAGCCATCTATCAGACAGGCTGTTAGGCTTTTGTACAGCAAATATAAATAAAACTGAACCCAAAGCATGGAAAAAGCATGAATCTTATCTTGGAGCCATGTCAAATTGAGAGTACATATGTAACATAAAATATTAAATTTGCTGTATTTGATTGACTATTTGTTAATAAAACTTCTAGGAATCCAATGTAGATTTGATAGCCTACCATGCTAACTGCTGCCTAAAATGTACATACTTAAAAAAATGCAACATCTTTCAAGAAATGACAATTGAAACATAAAATAAGGTAAAATGACAAATTTTTAAAAAATGCAAAAAAGATTGTACAAAGAATCCTAGACTTGTTTCAAGGAATTTAGAATGAAGTTTCTGGCTCTTTTCTGATCAGATTTCACCAGAAATGTCAATAATTGGCACTAACACAGAAGTCCTGTGATCCTGTTACAGGAACTGAGTCTAAACAAGACACAGCACAGAGACATATGGTCACCTATCAACTCTAACTGGAATTAAGTATTAGAAACAATTTTAAGTATCTTTGTGTTGAAAATGACTTGACTTAGAGCTAGCTTGGATGTAATCCCATTCGTCTTCTCCCATTGCACTTCTTCAGTGATATAAGGAAAATAATCAATTGGTTTACTAAACTTCTTGAATGTAGTTTTTTTAGTTAGTAACATGTCGTTCCCTTTCCTGATACTGGCTGCTCTGATTTTGAACTTCTCCAACCAAGAGATATATTTTTTCCAATTGATCTGCACAGACAAGTTTTTTAAGGTCTACTTTTTTTGGAAAGAAGGAAGCGTAGTACAGAATATACAGGGAAGATTTCAGAACCATATGGCCTATTCTATTCTATTCTATTCCATTCTATTCTGTTCTATTCTATTCTTTATTTATAATTCTTCAAACATGATCCCTTAATGATACAAACTTGTGAGGATTCTTTTACTACTTGTAAAGTAACTACATTTTACTTTTGAAAAAGTGTCTCCTTACAAGCATTTCTATATGTAGTCATTGTCTTCTTGAACATTGCTCCAGAGGTTCATCTTGCTCCCTTTCATTTCAGTTCACAAATCACTATTTTTTTCAGCCAATGGCTCCTTTATTTGGTAAGTAGCAGAGCAGAACTTTATCCACATGTTGTCACCACTAGTTTCCAAAATAGCCTATTCAAGTGGGTTGGCAAATTTCAACAGAAATGTGTGTAGAACTGAAAACAATATCTGGCTTCTTGAGTTACCAGACTTAATTGTGCCAATGTATGCTTTCATTGCCTGTTGCTGTTCTACAGCTTTCTCAAACATAAACAAAACAGAGTTCCAAAATATTAGAACTTTCCAGCTTTGAGCAAGTTGTTTTCTTCCTCAAATCAAGTAAGGTAGTTGTCAAAGAATGGAAAAAGCATTCAAAAATATTTTTTCTACCCAACTGCCTTGTAATGCTTGTTTTGTATTCCATTTTTGCCCATTGTGTTGCTGATGTGTTTGAGAATGCAGCAGGGGCAGCTGCCAGCTGCTGACCACTGCGGTGTCTGTATGGCAGAACTCTCTGTACCACTAGCTGGGTGCCATCTTCACCCATTTAATCCCTATATATTTATATATGCTATTTAAGAACAGCTCATACACTTTTTATTATTGCACAATACAGTAGAACTGAGTGTGATTGATTCAGAGAATATCATTTGAGCCTTGTGAACTCTGTCAAGCTTGAGAGTCATTCCCATAACCACCTGCTATTTACTGTGAGCTCCTTGATTCCACATACCATTCATATACTTGTGCATAGGAATATACTAACAGGTTTTGTTCATGCTTCATAAACTATGGTTCATAAAGTTAGGCAGAACACTTTCCAGGAATAAAGATGGCAGTGGACAGCTGTGTTTTAAATTTCAATGTTCAATGGGAAATGAAAATATTGGATAACAAGAACATGAAGATGAGCCCAGAAAACTCCTTTTCCTAGTGCTAGGCAGGTATGTGATTTGGAATTAATTTAATTTCCTTTTTATAAATATTTGGTGAAGTATTGCCAGTTTTATCTGCACAGGCTTGTCTCTAGCAGTGATGCTACAGAAGATCCAAAATAAAATGTCATTACACCCGTGAAAATTTATTTTAAAGATCCCAGTGACCAGGGATATGGTTCTCAAGTTAAGCAAAGCACTAATTAAAACAGCTGCTCTACCTTGTTTTTTTCAGTTTTCTAACTGCTTGGATTCTTCTTTATTCCAATTGTTTTGAGATTTTTTGAGGCTTAAGTTACAAGGGTGTGGGTTAGAAACTGACTACCAAAATGGAACATCTGTAAACTCTTAATTTCTACTACAGCAGGTGTCAACTTTTCCCTAGATGACTGTCCTGCTGTTGTTCTGGTTACACGTAGCCTTGTCAACAACCTGTTTGTCAGCTGGTTCACTCATTTTTGCTTTCGTTCATTATCATTGATCAAGCCAAAAACTAGAGAGGCTTGGGGGTGGAATTCCCTTTAGTTCTGTATTGTTTGATTTAAAGTGTAATCAGACAGGTCATAGAGAAAGAAATGCTGAATGAGTAATTGCAAGTGACACTGTCTTTTATGGTACTTTGCTTTTCAAGGAGCTGCAAATTGTAATGCTTTGGAACATTAATACATTGGAACAAACTTGACTTCCTACTTAGTAAAAGCCATAAGAATTCCCTGGGTGTCTGAGTATATGTTTCGCTAAAAAAGACAATCTGATGAACACATTTTTGGTGATTTAGAATCCACTGCTATTCTTAGTGTGTTGTTCCTTTGGTTAGCAATCCTCACTGCAATTTCATGCCTGAATTGTATTGCTCCACTTGCCAGCTGTTGGGAGGCATTTTATCTGCTAAAATACAATTCTCTTGCCTCATGCTATCAACCTTTTTTTTACAGACTGCAGAAAAATAATTTCTTGGGGTTCATCTCCTTGCTATGCTCATCAGAGCTGTCCTTGTGCCTTGCAAGAGGCAGGATGTCTAGTTCTTTAAAAGTTCCTGTGACAATGCTCTAAACCATCATCAAATGTCTTCATCCATATATTTTTGAGCATGCTTGGTTAATGACTAGCTGTGAAGCTTTCTTGAGACATGCCATGGAACAAAGAGTCCTGATGAAAATGAGAGTATGTTAGCCCAGGCTCAGTGCCACACTGATAGTTGTGTGCTTAGCTAAGAAGGAGTTTGTTCCAATGCCTGTTGAAATCAGCAGCTGAGTTCCCATCTGGGTTCTGGAACAGGCCCATGTTTTCAGGACTTTACAGATTTCTTAATAATAAAATTACTTTCTGAGATTTTATATCTGATTTGAACCTTTATTTAGTCCCATGTGACTTCTTTCTATTACATTTTTGAATATCAATTCCATGTAATGAAGAGATAAAAAAAATTCAGTGAATCTGAGGTGAACCATGTTTTCCCATCAGATATAAAAAACCAATTTTCAATATTTTCCTTCTTTTTTTCTCTGATTAATAATTAATTATTAACTATTTGTCATTGATTTGGTATTTCCACAGTAATTCTGATTAACTTTGAGTGTCAGCCTGATTTGCTAAAACCTACTCCAAACTCAGGGTCTGAGCTAATGTCAAGGGAATCTCTGCTTGCTCTCAAATTCAGTGAGCAAAATAGGTACTAATATTTTATTAGCACTGCATGGAAACAGCAACAATTTGTACAAATAAGCAACTAAATTGGAAAAAATAGCCAAAAAAATGAGTAAGCAGTGCTCACCTGTAAGGGTGGATAGGTCTTCCTGGTTCTTCCATGTAGCTGCATTCTGGTGCAGTTGTCCACCCTGCACAAAGAGACTTTCTGGTGTTGAATGCAGAGTGTTGCCCATCTGCTGCACCAGGGCCCAGGTGAAAAAGATGAAAAATGGGCATGGAAGTGCAGAGCTGGATCAGTGCTGTGCAGTGCCTGACGCGGTAATTCCCAGGGCAGGTACCCACGCTCGGCACCCTGCACTGCTCCCCTCAGCTCCCAAGCAGCAGTCAGCAGTGGGATGGCACCTCCAAAAGATGCTGCTGTTAGCTCAGAGTTTCCTGCAGCTGGCTGTGCAGGTGAATGCTCCCTGCCTGCCTGTGTGTGCTCCAAAGCCTGCTGAATTCAGTGGCCAGACTCCCACTGGTTTCTCTGGGCTTTGGAATAAGTGTTCAGGACTTTTATGCTTTGGAATGGCCTTTTGCTTTCTTGGACTCCAAAGTTTCTGAATCAGAGTGTTCAGCCTGTCTCTATTTCTGTGTGTTTCCATGCTTCTGAAGGAGGCAGAAGATGGAATATGAGCTGGATTGTGTGCTTGCTATGTGGCAGTTGATGTGTGTGCCACAGATTGGACACTGCTGCTGGAATAAAGGAAAATAGGTTTATGGGCATCTTTTAAGGCTGTAAGAATAAAGTTAAAAAAGTGCCAAGAAAATCCAAGAATGAGATTCCAGCAATCTTTTAAAACAGAATATGAAATTTCATTTTGAAAACAATCTGAAATAATTTTCCATTTTCCTTTTAATTGCCTGGAATAAATAATCTATTTGTTCTTAAAGGGCTCATCTCTTTCACAACCTGAGTCAAAATCACGTAAGGGCTGGAAGAACTCTTAATATTTCTCAAATACTTTCTCTATTAAAATCTGACTCAGTGAAGTTGTAGTAAATTTGTTTGGTTTTCCACTTTTTGTTTTGTTTAACTCTTTTTTTGCCCAAAGGGCAAACCAAGGAGTATGTATGGAGGTATGTGAACCCATCTATTAGATTGCACCCTGGAGTTAAATCAGACTACCTACAATGACATTACTGACTTTTTTTTTTTTTTTTTTTTTTTATCTGAGGGTTTATCTCCAGCTTTTCTTCACTCATAAAAGATTGCATAATATGTTATTCTTTGACATCAAATATTTAAGCTAACACAGGGTTTCTACTGTCTCACAGACTATTTTCTCTAGCATCCTCTGAAAAGCAGAAATTCAGAGAATAATTCAGAAAAGCAGAAAAAGAGTTGATAAATATGAGTTTCAGCTTGTTTCTGTGATGAATTGTCTCCAACAACCTGGTAAGTAGGGTCACTCAGTGCATATTTCCATGATTAACTCAACTTTCATTTTAGCTTTGCAGTTTACCTTTAAATATTTAGTTTGGTTCCTGTGGACAAATGTTGATGTTGGCTCTCCTGTCAGACTGATGAAAATGTTACACAGATGTCCTTTGGTGATTCAGTCCCACTCAAAGGCCTACAAATTGCTAAATGATGAACTGTCTTTCTCCATCATTTTTTTTGGTTGGTGACTTTCACTCAGGATCTTTTGCTCCTTGCTCTGTGTGCTTGTCTAATGCCCCTGCTCTTTCTTACTGCAGTAATGTCTGTCTGTTTGCTGGACAAACTGGCTGCATTGCACATGTCTGAGAAGACTGCATTTTACTGGTTGCTGTGTAGAACTGATGACAATGTCCTACATCCTCTTTAGAAATACGTTGTCTCAGATGTTAAAGCAATTCCTTCAGCAGTTTTACTGGTAGCTCGTAATGAGCCCCTTCTCTAACAATACCAGTAGCTCAATCCCACATATCATTTTAGGAAACTTAATTTAGTCTTCACAAAAATTCTATTTCTCAGTCAGGTCTTCCCTCCCTCCCCACTGGAAAATATGAAATTTTCTTTCTTCTCATGGGTTTCTATTGCTGACTTGGTAACAAAAGCACTGTAATCCCTGGCTCTTTTCCCTTGCTAGTCATTTGGGGAATGTTCTGCTGTAGTCATTTAAATTTGAGCTGGCCTTTCAGTAATTTTGGGGATCCTCAAATTGCAAGGCTGGGAACAAATAGGAAAGAGAGAGGTTTTCATACTAATTTAGATGCCTAGAGTTGGGAGACTGATTTCCTCAGCTTGGTTGCTACATAAACTTAACCAATAATATTCCTGCCTTATTTATAATGCAGATTGTCCTCTTTAAAGGGGAGGCTGGAATTTAGTTCATATCTGCATTTGAATACTTTATCCATCACATCACAGTCACACATCCAGCTGCAGAGCACTTTGATTAGCACTTAATATACAAGTAGCAAAACTACTTTATTGGAAGTATAAACTGAATTGCTCAAGGAGACAACATTTCTATGCAATGTTCTCTGAAGCCCAAGTGTTCTTTCATTCTTTCTTAAGAACAGGCAAGGGGGAGTCTGTTGTTCCAACAGTGTCCCATGGCCTAAAGGTCAGCTTTGCTTCTGACTTTTCCTTCCAAATTCAGAATGCACACTGGCAGTCTAATGTGTTTTGAGCACTGCACCTAGCCAAAAATGCAATGATTTCACTTCACCTAACAGCTAGAGTGAGTGACAGACTACATAGTGAAATTTTTGGTGCATGAATGTGTTTTCTCTACGTATAATTTCTCCAGTATCTCTGATAGTGTCTTCATGCTGCTCTCAGCTGCTTTGTGGACAGCTTCTGAAATCCAGAGTATTATTTTCATTCTTTAGGAAACCCACTCTAATTTTAGTGAGTGAAGTTTGATTTCTTTAGTGCACCTTACATTTTGGCTATATCTACACTTCATAACAGAGCTCTGTTCTTGTGACATGTCAGCTTGCACTAAAAGAGCTGGCATGTCCACAGGGAATGGTGTGGTGCCACATGGGATACCAGCCCAGCTGTGAGAAGACAGCAGCTTGGAGATCTGACAGTCCCTGAGCCAAGCCCTGCTTACAACACTGCTGTAGATCAGGGATTTGCTTGTTCTGAGCTACTTTGGTTAGTTCTTCCTGCACCGGTACCATGTGATTATAGAAAAATCCCACTTCATGGTATTGAGGGACTTTGTAATGTGTTTTACTTAATTGCGTTTTTTTCCACTTGCTGATTGAAAGTTAACCTTGTGTTGATTAATTGATACAAACAAACCATAATTAACATTGCTCCAGAGGCTAACTTCCATTGCTGGCAAAATGAGGTTTAACTTCATTCATTTTCATGGACTTGAGCCTGCTTATGTCAACACCAACTTTGGCCTTGGAGAGTGAAAACAATAGAGTCATACAAAGGAGAGTGCTCTTTTTCAGTGTATTAAACAAAGGATAATATTAAGTTTGGATAGTGGATAAAGTTAAGCTATGTTAATACTTATAATCAACTACCACTCTGTTGAAATTAGAAATCATACATTCCTGAGGTTTCTAGCTATTTTTCCTGCCAAGAACATGTAGTGCTTCTACCAATTGCATAGTAAAAACAAGAGACAGACTTTCTTGCACTAAAGCAGTAAGCAGTTTCTGTAAGCTCACCTTTAAATCATGGACACCTTCATTATTGATCATTTAAAAAATGCAGCTGCTTGATAAAGGGCAGTGAAAGTATTACATAGTTTGAGAAACAGCAACTGATCGGAGTTTCTGTGTGGTGTAAAAATGTTATTGCAGAAAATAGCAGGAGACTAAGAATTTAGAGTAAAGCTCTTTCTCTTCCTTTCTCTTTCTCCCTGTTTCTCATTACTAAGAGGAAATTTGCTTGCTCCCTCTGAAACTGTCACCCTGTCAAACGGAAAATTTTCCATAGGTGCTGGGCAGTGGATGCCTTGAGTGCATCCTGGGGCCCTGCGTGCTGGCTTAGGAGGAAGCATGGCCTCTTGGGTCTCACCTGGATTAGAAAAATTGACAGTCAGAAACACTGCTGGAATTCCAGTGCTTAAGCTATTTTCAACACTCAGTTGAACAGAGCCACAACTGATCTGATCTGGTGATATGATTGTTGAACTGGGTGGATGGACCAAGTAGCCAACATTTCTGTGAGTCTTGTCAACTTACACTTCTCCAGGCCTCAACACAACCGCATTATACTCATGCACTTTGGCCTGGGTATTCTCTGGAATACAGGCAACAATGGAAAATACTTTGACTTCTAGTGCAGTCCATCTAATAGGTCGTACAAAAGTAGCTCCTTTCCTCTAGTCATGACATTACAAAGGCACCATTGCAAAAATGCACAAGGCTGAAGAATAAAACTTGTATTAAAGACCTGGACTTTTCTATAAATATATAATTTATCAGGTCTTAAGAAATGATGCTTCATATACCTACTCTTCATGTGTTTCCTGTGTAATACAATTGGGCCACATTTTATATCTGAATATTTTATTTTTGTTGATTGATCATGAGAGATGTTATTCAGTTGTGATTTTACTTTTAGATATACTATGCTTATGTTTGAACCTTAAATGTGATTTAAAGACTTCTGGTCTCAAGGTACTTGAACAGTTACTTGACCTTTGTAGGCAATGTGCAGAAAAACATTTTTTTGCACTGACAATGGTCTTCTGACTCAGTCCTGATGATCAAAATTTTTGAGGTAGAGTGTCAGTGCAATTAATACAGAAATAAACATTTGTTCAGTTCTAATCTAAAAAGACTGCCAATGCACATCTGACTTTCTAAGTGAGAAGGGCTAGTTTATATGTTGAGCCAAATAATGTTAATTTTTAGTGCTCCACCCAGGGTGACCAGACCTTTATATTGTGTATATTTTTTCCTTTTAGTCAGTTTTGTCCTAAAGACGTAAGCAGCTTTATTAACTTATTATTAAGAAATAATGGACTTTCAATAATTACAGTGGTCATCAGCTTCCAATGCAAAGCTATATTTTTGCCTTATAACTTTCACTTGGGAAAAAAAAAATCAACTTGCCCTGATACATACGGATTTTATTCCAAGGGAAAAGGAGAATTCTTCTGTGGATTTTGATGAATAGTGACCAAACCACACCTGAGTTACAGGTCATTAAAAATAAGCCATATTTCAAATTTTGGAATTTGGCTCGAACTTTACACTTGACACCTTTCTTTTTATGAAAAGTGTCATTCAATCATTAATGATGAACAGTCAAACTCTGGACCTCACACTTTATATCCCAAGTGAAAAGTATATATACATTTCTTATAATACATTCTCTTATAATAATTCTCTTATAATACATTGCATCCTGAGCTAGAAGAAACAGAGAGACTTAAGAATTATGGCTGCTGCTCCCATCCACACCACTGTAAATTGAATGGCAATCTGTCTCACCATTGAGGCACCTGTCAGTGCAAATTTTTTTAACTATATCACTAGCACTTCTTGTAACATGAAGTATTTATCCAGTGCTTATCATACTCTGAAATATTGTTCCCTTTTTTTTCCTTTCTTATTGGTATCTTCTCTTATTTTTTGACCAGTTGGAAGGTGACTGATTTACTGACTAGCATTCCCTAAATGATTGTTACCTTACTCTTTTTAATGGATTTTTAAGGCTTCCACACTATCCCAAAATCTAGTGGGGATTTCCACTTCCCTCATTATAATAAGACCAAATACAGAATTGATCTAGACCTGGCATGAATGCTGCAGCAGAGACCTCCATGTCTCTCTGGGGAAGATAACAGCTGGTGAAACGGAACAGCTATCAGGGAATAGAAACCTTCTCTAATAACACATTTGTTCCAAGAGCTTTCTGTCCTCTTTAGTCCCTTTTGTCTTAGTGTTTCTTCCACAGATACTCATTTAGATAGCTCCATACTGATGTCTTTATATCACCAGAAATTTTTATTTTCTTTGTAATCAAAGGAGATTACAGTCAAAAGAGCACAGGTATGTGTTCATGCTAAAACCAGGGAACAAATTAGGATTATAATTTTGTAGTCTTGGTTATTAGGTGCAAGGATGTTATCTTTGCTATAGTATCATAAAACCATAGAAAAATCTAGGTTGGATGTGACCTCTGGAGACCGTCTTGTATGAACTTCTGTCAAAATCAGGTCTTAGCTGGGGCATTGAGAGCCGTATGAAGCCAAGTCATGCATGTTTTCAGATGGAGAATCCAGTGCTTTTTGATCAATCTAACCCTAAATTTTATTGTTCTCATGATGATTTTTTTCTGATATCCAGATAGAATTTCCCTTAAGGTCACTTTCTTGTGTTTCTTACATCCTGTCACTGCATCCTTTGCATGTATATTCTTCTTCTCTAAAGCCGGCTTTTAGGCTCTGATTAGGTCCCCCCTTAAACTTCCTCCAGGCTGAATAAACACAACACTTTCAATCCTTTCTCATATGTAAAATCCTCTAGTCCTCTAATCGTCTTGTTAACCCCTCAATAAACCCCCTTCAATTTTCCAATGCCTCTCTCACATTGCAGGGACAAAAATTCATTCAGTATTTGAAATGTGGCCTAACAAGGGTTGAAGAGAGCTCATGATCCCACTCCTTTGCACCATTCATGTGTCTAGAAAAACTTATCATGAGGAGCTCTGCTGTAATTTTACCCAGGGCAGAAGTGAGGCTGACTGGTCTGCACTTTCCTAGATGTTTCTTTTTGCCTTTTTTCATAGATGGGCATAATATTTGACCTTTTCTAGCAATCTATGGCTTTGTCTGAACTCCGGAATCTTTCATAACTAGTAGGCAGTAGCTTTGAAACAATGGAAAGAAACCCTTTGATGCATCCCATCCAGCTCAACACACTTGTATCTGTGGAACTGGTAGAGAGGGTCACCCTTTAGACCCTCCACTGTGGTTCACCATTTGCTTTGATTGACTTCTCTGCACAGAGACTTAGAGGATGACATGATCTGTGAAGACTAAGACAGAGATGTTTTATTTACTTAGGGTGTGTCACAGGCAGATCTTCTCTGCCTCTAGAGGTAATTGCAATGCAAATAATAACAGTGGCAGTGGCTGCATTAAGCCTCATAAAGTGAATCAAATTATTATGCCTTAGGCTGCTGAAGTAATTTTACTTGACTTTTGATGTCTTCATATATGTGTATGCATCCAGTCTAATCATTCAAGGCTGCTTTTGCTTCATTGGAGAGAAATAGGTGGTATTAGAATGATTCACTGTGTTTCTTTAGGTATTTGCTACAGAATGAGGTTATTTGTGCTTTGTGCTGACTTTATTTACCAGACTGGTCAGTGATGACCAGGTATCTACACTTCCAAGGAAAAAATCCCCACATTTATCCACTCAGCCTGTGCCAAGTGTGAGGCAAAATTCTTATTCCAGCAGCTAAGAAAAAGGAGTAAAGAACTCTTATAATCATGTGGTGCAGCTCAGTTTTCCCCAGTAACTGGGTAGGTCACATTAAATCCCATCAAACACATGAACGTTCCGTGGCTTCAGTGCTAATTTCTCAGCAAAGCTGGGCTGAAACCAGCTGGACAGTGGTAAAGCTGTTAAAGAAGAGAGAAAACCAAATGGTTAAAGTGAAAAAAATTAAAATTGAGAGAAAAATAAATAGAAAATTATTTAGCTTCTAAAGCCAAATAAACCCCTTGGGTTTCTTCTAAAAGTTTTTAAAGAGAGCAGTGGGTCTCATAGTAGTAGCAACATAGTGCTTTCCACCCAGCTCATCTACTGTTGAGTATGACACTGGAAAAAAATCATCACCTTTAGCCTCAGTTGTGGCAGCTGCAGAACAGATGGGGATCAGTGTTTGACTCCTCCACGTCTAATTAACCTGTACAAAGGGGATGGTAGTCATAAGATCCTAAGTGAAAAGCCCTGTGTCTCTGTCAAAGGCCTTTTCTCTCTGAGTGGTGAAAAGCAGGGAGAGCTCTGTATCTTAGCAGGTACAACTTCTGCCTTTCAACACAGAGGCCACACTTGGTGCTCAAAGGAGCTGCTTACTTTACTTCAATGCATCTCATCTCAGAACTAATGATGTGGCCTAAATGAAAGAATGACTTGACTCTCAATTCTGTTGTCAGCTAAGAATCTCATATTATAAAGGGAGTTCAGATGACATAATAAAGTCTAAATCCTTCTATGGATAGACAGAGAAGAAAGAGGACAAAATCTGCTAATACTGTAAATGCTGCACTGTAGAAGCTGTGGATAGGCACAAAATTTGTTCTGAGACATTCTGCCAGCCTCTATGAACACATATGTGCACATATAGATAAATGTGTGCTCAGACACATAAATGTGTGTTCTAAATGCTTGATATATAATATAGCAAGTTTAGAGAAGAAATGTATTTCAACAATTCTTTTTTAACAGAGGCAGAGATGACTAAATATTTAACTTGTGTATGTAATGAATGGTAGCCATTTACACAGCCATAAATTTTAACATCTGTGAACAGAGGTGGTTTCGCATCCAAGTTTTCATTTGCTCTTTATAGATTTGCTTGCTATTTATTCCAAGATGGAGTTTTAAGAGAATGGGAATCACATGATGAGACAGACTTGGTGACTCAAAAGTTTAAATAATCTGATTAAAAGAATTTATAGCCTATTAAAACAGATACGAAATATAATTTGGGACTGTGGATGCATGAAATGAGCAAGAATAGTTTTCAACTATTACCATGCTTTAAAAAAAAGTATACATAAATCACATGATTTGCCCTTGTGTCATAATGATGTTTTGGCAGTTGACTTGGTCAGATGCTTATTTGAAATAAAATTTTAAAAAATGTGTTTTTTAAATAAATGTAAACGTTGACTGAACACATTCACAGTAATAATTACAGATGGTGTCAGTGAGAAAAAAAAGCTTAGCAGGTGTTGACCCAGCCAATATTCTGACATATTTTATGTTATTGCCCAATATAATAACATTAGACAACGACATCACCATACCACTTCAGAGGTGTAGGTATTCATCAGAGAGTCATTAAATACTGGATTTTCTCAGTGTCACACAATTGCAGAAACAGTTGGATATTTGTGCTGATCCACTGAGAGAAGTGTCAGTGTTGAACGGCTTTGAAATGTCCTGTTCTTTAACTAAATGAAGCATGTGGAGGGTTGACATTCAAGCCTATGCCAGTGAGTAAAGAATCAGCAAATTTTTTTTCTTTTTTTTTTTTTTTTTGAAAAAAAATCCCAATAAACCCATTCAGGCTACTTTTGGAATTCTTAAGAATATCAATTTCTTATCCATTCTCTATTTTGAAGGTGGTATTGTCTTGCATTTCTTAATTTCCTTCTTTGGATTCTTTAAGAATTCTTTTCCCCCTGTCTAAACAGTCCACTGTTGCTTTCAACTTCACTTTAGTTTTCCTGCATCAATCTATACTAGATTCTCCTAACAGCTCTGTTTCTCCTGTGCTATTCAATCCAATTTTTTCCCCTTTACTTGGAAGTGAACTCAGATCATTGCCAGACTCTGGGTCTTGCTGTATGCATTCCCTCACTTCCTAGGTTCAGGATAGTATCTTTCTCTTTTCCACCTTTCTTTTTGGAATGTAACTTGTAAAACAGCCTACATGCCCTAAATTTTAATTGAACTAATTGCTCTACCTGTATGCTTAATCAAGCATGTATTAAACACCCTACTGGTTTCTTCCAAGCTCAGAAGAGACTCTTGAGGTACTGCAAACAATACTCATTGCTATTGTAATTGTTGCTCTTATTCTGGAAATCTTCCCTGGGCAAGAGTCCCAGCCATAAACTAGCATCCTCTTATGTTTAATATGATGCCAATACAGAATAGAAGACTTGGCACTTTCTTCTCTCAGAATTTCATGCAGAGGACTAGACTGAAGATCACACAGAAACTTCTAGGAGCATCTCTCTGCAGGAATGGGCAGCACGGCTGGAAAAGAAGGAATTCAGATGGTTTGTAGAGAGTAGAAACTCTTTTCTATCAGAATTGAGTCAGGTAATTTGATTTTTCATGCAACAACTACCCTTCAAAACCAAGCAGCTGTAGAAATCCAAAGAATTTTGTTATGGCCCAGATAAAAGCTGTGAGACTGCCCCCTCCATGACAGCGTTAAAACTGATTGTTACAAAAGAAGCAGTCCATCCACCAGTCTTGCTGAATGTTGGCTTGTTTCTTTCTTTTGTGATAGTTAAAAATTGCAGAATTATTATGTATTCAAGAGCTAAATTTTGGAAAATTGGCAGCTTTTTTCTCAGAAGTGGCACTGCACTGGGTCAAGTAATGTGCTGGGTTTAGAGGGACAACAGTCCTGGATTAAGTATCCCACTATTTTTAAAAGGGATTTCCATGTCAAATCTCCTGTATTTTAAAAAACACTTTACACAGTTACATCAGCACTCCTACAACTTCTTACTTATTAAATATAGTTCCCAGTGTGACTCCCTGGCTTAAATACAACAGGTACTTTTATGAAACCTGGTTTGAGTTTTTAGTGCAGCTGTGCAGAACTTTCATAATGAAACCCAAAACCCAACCAGACTTGAGTTTCATTACAAATCTGAAACTTACATCAGGTTCTCTAAAGGGTTTGTCAGAGTTCACAACTCTAAAGATTTGAGGCTAGATGAAGAAAGCCTATGCTGAGTTATGATTTCAGGTGCAGGCCAGGGAAAATGTGGTTTGACCCTCAACAAGATAAAGCCTGTTGGTTAAAAAAGAATGAGTCCTTGCAAAGGGAAAATAGAGGATGAGTTTCATAAGCTCTTGTGAACCAAAGTTTTAAGTCACAAACCTGTGCAGGTGAAAGTTTTACCAATAGTTATGGTTGATTATTTTTCCTTACCCTAATATATTTCTATCTGTTTGGCATTTGTTGTGTTGAAATTAAACCTGTTTGTACAGTTCTCAAATAGTCAAATAAAGGGGTAATACAAATGCATAATTTGTAGCAACAGAGAAGCCCAGGAGTCAGGGAGTTGGGAGATGGATTCTGCACATGCTTTGACCACTGACTTGTTATCTCATCTTGTGCAGTGGGGACAATATTTCCATCTGTTTATTCCCACATCTCAAAACTCAAAATGTTTTTACGCTCTAAAGTAAAGCAACTCCAAGCTACAAGTGGGTGCTAATACAACCCTACTGTTTCTCAATCCAGTATTTGCTCACAACTAGCCTGTGTTCTTCCACATTGTCCTTCACTGGAGCTGTGACAAAAGTGGGTCTTTGTGCAAAGATACTCTAACATCACATGTATGAAAATGAGAAATCTGCTGTCTCAGAATAGTTAGAGATTGGTCATGATCTTGCTTCAGACATTTCCCCTTTTTGTCTTTCTTTTTGCTTCATCCATTAAGAGTACAGTGAGAGTATTTATCAGAAATGCCTTTCTATCCATAGCTCCCAGATTTCCTAGGAAGAAATGTGAACATTTTGTGCAGTTTTACAACTTCTGATTTTTGCCAAGACCCAATTAAATGGTCTAACTGACAGTAGGCTGAAAAGTGAGTTTCAAAACCATTCCAATAAATTATGAACCTAAGTTTCACTTTAAAAAGTGGTTTAGGTATTGAAAAGACTAATTCACATTGAAAGCTTATGGTATATCAATCACTTGCAAATCAATTAAATGAGAAACTTTTCCCAAAATATGAATATTTAAAGTGTTTGTGGGTAGAATCTTGGTTTAAGAAATTTAGCGTGTTGTTATAATGTCTTTTGGTTCAGGTCCATCACTAATTTTATTCAGCTGTGAAGAGATTGATGACAATTTTCATGTCAGCAGAAACAGAGTATCATTGCAGGCTCAGATTTTTGTCTCCCTAGTAATTAACATATTTAACAGGAGAAAAATAGATTTTTTTTAATCTTCTCCAAGAATTATGTAAGAGATGGAGAAAAACATTACTAAAAAAGTCATAAATTTATCAAAATTCACAGAACTCACAAGCTTGTCTTTTTATCCTAAAAGCTTAGTTGGACTGATCATTACAGCTTTACTAAATGTAAGTGACATCCAATGGTCAATTGTCACTAAATATACCAAAAAATCTTAAGTTTGACATCAAAATGTCACAATTCTACTAACTTGGGCAGACTGAAACCAGAAGGACGTTGTCCAGCTCTCTGCCAACCTGTTTCAATGTATCTTAGTTAATGAGTGCATCACAAAAATTTGGCTCCAGGGTCCTGCATAGATCTGAAGGTACTGGCAGTTCAAATCCTCCTTCTATTATTCCCTTTTTTAGCATTCAAGCTATTCCTGCCCAACTGCATGATGAAGAGGCCACCTTAGGCTAAGATAACTGGAGGAAGATTACATGAGCATTTGAACTCTTCCCACAAGAAGGAAATACTTAAAATGTTTATGATTTTGTGTTTCGATAACAACAGGATGAAGAAATGGTGTCAAGCTGGGCCAGGGGAGGTTCCAGTCAGACATCAGGAAGAGTTTCTTCACAGAAAGGGTTTTCAAGCATAGAACAGGCTGCCAAGACAAAGTCATCATCCCTGGATATGTTGAAGAAATGGCTGGATGTGGCACTTAGAGGGTGGTTTAGTTGATAAGGTGATGTTTAGTCAAAGGTTGGTCTCAGTGGTTCTGGAGGTCTTTTCCAACTTAATGATTTTATGATTCTATTTTTTCAACATCCTTTTAACCTGTAACCTTAAGACCTAGAAAGTGTTGTGAACTAGAATATGGTGCTTTAGCTTTGGAGTAGAACCAGCTTTAGCTGGTGATGGGGGATGCCTACAATAATCCTTTAAGATGCACATACCAAGTCATCATATATTGAGTTTTCTCTGGCATGGGGTACCACTTAGTTGTTAAATAAAACTGAGCACTCTAAACTCCATTTCAGAACTGGATTTTGAGAGCATACTGATTTATATAAATCATAAATATTGTCCTTATTCTTACAGCAATTTATGTGAAAGTCAGACGATTTCTAGAAAAGCATTAGTTGATCTCTGGGTCCAAAGTCCTGCCAAGAAGAATCCCAAAATCTACATGATGACCCATAGCACTGGATGGTGCACTTCACCTCCTGATTTACTGGGAAATGAAACAAAAAACATGCTGCCAGACTGCTCCCAATTTTTCACCCATCTGAGGAAAGTCTGTGACTGATCAGCTTTGCAATTAGGAAGTATACTCTGGGAATGTTTGACATGACAGAATAGGAAAACTTGGACACAAGCCTCAATTCTCCCCTTTTTACCTGGACAATTTATCCTTATGGGGATTATCAAGTATACGGTTTGTAGATTTTAAAGCATATTTTGGGAATGATTTTGGAGAGTTGTGGTTGTCATACAGTCAGCTGTTAATCCCTTGGACACACAGATCTTTCCACTCCTTGAAAGGTAAGCTCTTGTCCCTTAGGTCAGATCAGAAATCGTTTCAGCCTTTCCAGTGTCTTCACAACAGTTACAGAGGCAGTTTGAAGAGGAAAACATAGAGAAAATGAATCTACATTACATTGATTAAACATGTAATTTTAAAGAAAATGTAATACATTTCAGCATAGCACTTTATAATGGTAAAGATACAAGACTTAGCTCTAGAGCTCATTGAAAATACAATGGCAACAAATAGTTATTATAATTATTATTATTTAATTTGAATAGTATTTCAAAAAATACTATTCTGATACCACTGAGAGAATGAGATTATTAGAGAAGAAGAATGAAGTAAGTCTACACTGGAATATCTGTATTTTCCTTCTTACTATGAAACAGTGTAATTCACATGCAAATGATGAATTTTGGTGATTATTTCTTTCTTTAACTAACTTATGGACAGTATTCTACATGATCACTTTGAATCAATATCAATCACAGTTCCATCCAGGAGCTGGTAGAAGTCTTTCACCTATTTCCACCCTAATGAAAAACGAATAGAAAATTTTTTGATCTATTTCACTCTCACTTACCCCTTAATGCCTTGGACAGGCTTGCTCTGCCCAAAGGAGATAAGAATTAAGAGAGGACTGAGAGACAGTTGGAGGTATGTGGATATATGCAGAGAAACCACAACCATTCCTTTTAGTCCCAACCCAAAATGACCCTTTGCAACTCAGGCATCAGTGGAGTGATGAATCAGCACCTTCCTATGACAGTTCTAGTCCTGAAGGAGTAGTTCCTTCTCATGTTTCCCTCTGAGCAGTACAGCTGAGGGTATGCAGAGGTCAGGATGGAGCCCTGGCCCTTAGTTTTACAGTGTGAATCGTAAGAGTGTGTTCCAATTAGAAATAACTCAGCAAAATCATAGTTTAACTTGGTTAATTATATTGACTCTTATACAGACCATGAGTAAATAAATATCCTACATACGAGGAAATTTGTTTATGGAATAAAGCTTAGCTCAACAACAATTTGGTTCTTTTAATGCATTCAGAGCACATTTTAATACTTTCATATGGCTGAATAATACTTCCACATTGATTTTTACCCTTATTTTAATCTACTCTACACTGAACATGCGACAATGGCTCATTGATTTATTATGAGTGTAGCAATAGGTTTATAACTGCATGAATCATGCAGATTGCTCAATTCACCACATGCCTTAATAAAAGTTTCACTTTAATAAAACAGAGCTAAGGCAAATATGTCCAGAGCCTGGTCTGACATTCCTTATACATTACCCTGCCTCAGGAAATTATTACTATATATTTTATAGCAGCTACAGTAGGTTGGGGATCAGGATTAGAGCATAGTAACTACTGTGACATTTAGCAGAACTCCTGTGTATGCCATTAACCCTCATGGGGTGGACTGGCATGGAAATACTTTGGAACAGTGGTTTTCATCCCTTTTAAATGATTGAGTAAAAAAATTTCGGTAAACCTATGATTCCTCATTTGCTGAATTTAATCCCCTAGCAATTCATTTGTACCTTTCACAGGTGCTTTTGAAATAGTTTGTGTACCTCACAGAGTCTACTGGTTGTAAATGGACATTACTCTTCCAGGACAGCTTCCATCACTTGGCTACACAGAGATTAATTGACCAGTGTCTTGCAATTGCCAGACTTTGAAAACACAAAATAACCTCAGTGGTTACGTGTACTTCTACCTCATATCTCAAACTAATTGCAACAGCTAGATCTTGACAAGATCTAATGAGGGGGACTAAAGTCTTTTCCAGCTGAGGTCGTAGAAAGTATGATACACTTATCCACACCTCTTTCATTGTAGGAAAATTAAGCAAACACAAGCCCTATGATAGACAGATATTTTGACTCTTCCTTCGCTTTATTCACAAGTGGTCTTATGAAATTTCAGACAGAAATAGTGAAACTCTTGTAACAGCAGAAGTTTCAGAATGTGTAGCTTCAGTTGAATCAGCACTGAACTCAAATTTTGGATGGAGCCATGGTAGATGCATTTTTCTTTATAGCAATGAAGAAACATATTAATTTCCTTGGCCCAGCTTCTACCATTGGTGTATCTACTCTTTCCTAATTAGTGGAGCTAAGATATTAAGCACAAAGCTACTCATAACATAATTTTCTTAACATATGTAGTTGAAGTGGAATTTTAAAAGTTTTAGTTGGTAATCTTACTAGTGAACTTGGTAAAAAGAGAACCACATCAATATGAAATGGAAAGAAAGTCTTTAATGTTTATGAACATATTACAACGGCTGTGTTTGCATTAAGTTCATTGTACATTATTGTCTTCTACAAAAATGGCATAGTTCTGATGTGAAGGCTCATAGTTTGGCAATATATTTTATTTTTATTTGGTTAGTTTGGGGTGGTTTTGTTTTGTAGTTTGGTTTTTTGTTTCTTTTTTTCCTAAGGAAGAAGTATAAATGCTGTGACTTCAGCAGCAGAATTTTACTTGTTTGCATTTTTTGCAATAAGTTTTTTGTTTTTTTTTTTCGCCTGGGTTTCTGCATTTTGAACACTGTTGCATAAAGGTGATGTATTTACAAATAAAATAAAATTAAATCCACAGGCTTTTGCTCTTCTCAGGGAAACCCTCAATAGAAAAAAATAATTGGGAATAATCAGTGAATTTAATAAAAACCAGCTCTGGCATTACTGTCTTCCAGTACAATAAAAAACTTTTTCTATTGCTAGGTTGTCAGTACAACGAAGTGGTTTTTAATGCATAAACCTCAGGCATGCAGATAAACCCAAGCACATTGGAGCCAAGGCTTGAAATTGGTGCTTGAAACATGTCTTCAAAACCATCTTTTTTGTCAGGGGAACTCTCTGTCATTTGGAATTATGGGCTTTAAGGCCCCCCGACTATGAAAAGAGCAAATGTGAGGATTTCACGATGATTACTTTGTAGCTAGTGTCTGAGTCACTCCAGCCATAAGTCCAGCTCCGATCACAATGATGTTGAATTTAGGCACACCACTTTAGAAACCAAGTGCAAAATGGCTGAAGATCCAAATGCTTCCAGTTCATTGCAGCCTGCTTTGCTTATTAATTTCCATAATCTCACTCTTTCTGCCTTTCTTCCCTTGGCTATTAACTGGATTCTTTGTAAATGTTCAGGAATCTGCAACTGTACTTAAATCTAAGCATGAGGTACATATATGTACGTACATGAACTTTAATTAAAAAATATATATACTTATTGACAGAGAACCACTTTACATCATATTTCAATAATGTCAATGCTATTTTGTAAAGTTGTATGTAATCGGGGAACTGTATTACCAGAAAACAGAAAACTTCTGTACCAAGATAATGTTTTGAAGCAGAATTGAAGTGTATGATGTAATATGCTTGGAGACTCCTGTTTGGAGCTCATTAGGTTTCGTTTTCTCTAATAAGAGAGATGGGCTATGGCAGGGTCCCTCAAGTGGTTTGTTTAGTGCAGTTGTGTGGACACATTCCCAATAGTGTATGTCAGTGCCAGACTTGTGAAGCCAGGCAGTGTTGTTATTATCACATCACTCTTGGAAGTTGCATAAAGATGGTTTTGCTTCTAAGACACCATGGAAAAGAGACAAATCTTTACTCAGCCCAACACTTTCTAAAATAAGCAAGAATTAATTTTTGTCTGTAGATTCTGATGGCAAAACCCTCTGTATGTAAATTACAAATTCCCCTGGGGTTCTCTTTCAAAACGTTCTTTATATGCTAATACATGGTAAAAAACATATACATTGTCAAAACACTGGTTGAGCATACATGGCAGAAGGGGTGGTTGGGTATTGTCTATTGTCAGGGGGTTCCACAGTGAGCAATAACGTTTCTTTTCTTGTGCCCTCTGTCATTAATTGTTGTTACTGTTTGTTTCATCTAATTGCTGTTTCCAGAAAAATGTTCTTATCAAACCTTTAATTTCTGTGCTTTCAATTCTTCTCTCCAGCCACCACAGGGGGAGAGGAAAGAGATGGGGGAAGGGAACAAGTGTCAGTGTGGTTTGGAGATTCTCAGAGGGAGCACTAAATTGGGTAGTTCTGTTCCTAAATCGTGACACCTACAATCCAAGAAAGCATACATTGTTATTATTTTGAGTATGATTCACCAAATATTTTTTGAATGATCTGAAAGCTATAAAAAAAAAAGCAGTGAACCTTCAAAGATCACTACTAGCCAACATATCACTAAGAACCTTTATCTGTATCTTGCAAAATGTTTTAAAATTAATGACCGGAAGACGACAGCATATCTGGGAGGTCATTGTGCAATTCCTTCCTTTGGTGGCTCAGTAGAGTTGGCTATCCTGACTGCAGCCATAGTTAATTTTTAGATGTGTTTCACCTAAAGATGCACAACTTGCTAAACTTTCCAGTCTTAGCAAGTTGTGCATCAGTCCTTGCAGGTTCAGTTAAGTAACTAATAAGGCATCTGTGACACTCTGTGCAGAGCATCCTTGTGCATACAAATGTCAAATTACTCAACAGTGCTGAAGAGAGTATTTTTAAATCCTGCCTAATTTTTTAGAGGTAGGTAGATAAATGTTCTAACAGGGAGACTGGTGAGTTCAGCAAATGTTTCGAAGGCACTGCCAGCACCCATGCTGCAGCTTTGATGGAATAGTCTAGAAGTTGCCAAAAACATGGGAAATAGAGCATCAGGCACTTCTCAGAAAAAGTGATTTGCACCCAAATGTTATACTGCTGAGAAGGTTAATTTATTCTGTTGAGCTATAGGTAAAATGGGATCAAAGGCAGCTTCCACCCCTTCTGTGGGAGCCATGCCACTATGCAGAAGGGATAATGAGAACCACAGGGAAAGAGAGAGAAAATGTGTCTCCTTCACTGGGAACACCAGGAATAATCTGCCTTTCAGTCTCTCCTACCAACTGACAATTATATTTAATTATGCGTTTTTGCACACATAGTTCAATGTCTCTTGGATTGCAAAAATATCTAGGAAAAAGGAGCAAAATAAATTTTATTGCTCAGGCATGCCTCTACCTTAGCCACTAAACCTCTGAATTGTGTTCTCTTGTGTCTTTTATGGGGTCATTGAAGTAGCATTTGTTTCTGCTCTGTGATTATATTTGAGCAGGTGAGATGATGGGCTCAGCCAGGACCTTGTGGAGACCAGGTGCATTCTGCAGCCCAAGGAGCTTGGAGGGATGTTGCATCTCAGAGATGGAGGTTATACAGCTGCAACTTATAATTGCAACTGTTTTTAGAAAAAAATGGCAGTGTTGTGTTTTAAGTGGAGTTCCAGTCCATCACTGTGCAGATGGGAGAAGCTCTGAGCGCAGAGTTTGAAGGTCTGTGGTCAGGGGAGCAGTGCACCTGCCTGCCACAGGTAGACAGAAGAGATACACCAACCCAGACACATGGGCCATATGCAGAAATAGAGAATAAAACATCTACAGACCACTTGAGGAAACAACAAGTTTAGATACTTGCTGAAGTGGCAATTCAGTAGGTGGGGTTTGGATCAAAATGTTGTGACTAAATTCTAAAAGTTCTGCTTTGGTTTTGATGAAGACACTTGCATCTTTAATTGTTTGTACTGGATGCCAGTTTTATATACTGAACTTGCTAGCTCAAATTTACCCAAAGGGCCAAAAAGGAAGGTCAACAAGAATTGAACATGCTTCTTCCAAAGTCCTGGAGCCATCAGGAACCTTTACCCTTTCTCTGACTGCAAATGAAAAAGCTACAGTGTTACAAAAGAATCTCGAATTGAACAATGCATTAAAGAGACTGTGGTTTTCACCCTTTTTTTTTTCCTCCTAAATGTCTCTGCCAGTGCTCTACCAGTAACTCTTTTCTGATAAAATATCTGTGTTACTGATGGAGCAGGGTTGAATTTTTATGCTTTGCAACATTTGCTTCTCAGGCAGATAATATATTTCCATGGAAATACAGACCATTTCTCACTGCACATTTCAAAGAAAGAGCATGGCAATATGCCATGTTATGGCTGTTAGCATCACTATATCATCCCTTCAGAGTGGTCTGCTCTGCTACCACTTTCCAAGGAATCTCTTTCGGGGCATGACACTGTGAAACTAGAGAAATTATGTTTGGCAATAACATGGGTTGATGGCAAGATATGTCAAACAGCTGAAATTATAGGCTCCCTTTTCAGAAGCTGTCCTCTGCCCCATCACCACTGCTGATGGTAAGATTTGTTAGTCCCACCTCCCAGTTTGCACAAACAGGACAAAAGTAGAGGAGTGAGTCAGGAGCACAAGGCACACTGTGTGAGGTGTGTAAAACATCCCTCAGCGGGAGCTTGGCAGTACAGATAGTCATGTAAGATGAAGTGAAATAAGTGTTCCTTTGTGAATAGAGGCCCTCTGCCCAGCCTTTGCATCACACTGCTTAACCTGGCCTACAGCCTACATAAAGATACATAGATTATAAAGAAAACACTCCTTTCAGAATGCGATGTGAAAACTTGTAAAACATTGCTTTTGTCCACACAACATGTATTCATTCTGGAATGTCAAATAAACACAGGGACTTGCTGAATATCCTTCCTCTCATCTAACATTTTGGGGTCCAAACATAAAACTGATGCATTGCTAAGCAGGGCTAAGAAATTAAAATCTGTGAAAAGTAGAGTATCTCAGAGACTGTAAATTCTTTCCTGCATGAAAGTCCAGGAATCAAAGTGTGACCTCCTCAGCATGGGTAGAGGATTGGGGGAACATGAAGCCTTGATCTCACTCTGAGTGTCGTCCAAGGAGATTTAACTCAACAAGATGGATCAGCTGTTATCTGAACTCTAAAGGGTAAAGTACAATTAGCCACTTTGCTGCCAAGTGAGACAATTTTAGTATACTAGAAGTAACATGAAAATCTGGTCAAGAAGGAAGACTGTTTTCACAACGTGCATAAGGGTTTGGATTTTTATAATGTTTTTCCTATGACAATTTTGTCCAATGATATTCTGAAAAGTGTCACTCTTTCCTTGTCCTCTCTTACATGCTCTTTCTGTAACTCTTTGCTTTCCATGCCTTCTAGTTTGTAAACAATATGAAAACAAGAAAAAGAGCTTTTCCCATGTTGATACTGACTTCCATTCAACAAAAGTTCTTAAATAAGAAATAAGCAGAGAAAAATACTTTAATGACACTGATTTTTAAGGAAAAATGGAAATTCTCCAGACTTTTGCATTGCCTTCAAAAAATGTATTTTCAAAACCCTGAAAATGAAAATTATATTTCCAACTATGCCTTATTTTCTGCTAAGTACCCTCTTGAACTGACAATAGTCATATGTAGTAAGCATTATTACTATTCTTTTCTGAAAGATTGCTCTTTTTCTTTTATACAATGATTCTAGGATAACATTCTGAACTGTTATTAATTAAAAGCAAAATCTCATAGGATTTTAGTCATAAACAATATGATATGATTCTCAATAAATTATTTTTCTGATTTTCATTATTTTTTTTTAGCTTTCATGATTTTTTTTTTACAATCAACTAAATGAAGGCTAAATAATACTACCAAAGAGGCAAAAAAAAAACCTACTGTGGGCATGATAATTTAAATGCTGAAACTAAATTATGCTACTATTCATGATAAAATATTTGCTTGCTTTCATATAACCTTGGCTTGTGTTAACTATCTTAATAACTTCATTTTCAGATTTTGCTGAAGAAGTAAGTCAGTGTGAAGGAATGTATCCCAAATGTCATGTTTCTGTTTTTTTGCTTCTGCATTCCTCTAGATATTTGCTGTGTGCACAATCTGTCTTTGGGAAGCTCAGTGTAAAGCCTGGGATATGTCATCAGGAAAGGAAAAAATGAACTGAGCAGCATTTGTCAAATATCTGCGATGATTACATTATCATATGTTTCTTATAGGATGTTCTGCTAAGGAAGGCCCACTTACAAGGCCTCTTCCTTCTCTTCCATCCCTCTACCCTCACCCCATCAAAAAAAAAATTCTAGCTTCCGTTGATCCACAAAATGCTTAATGTCATTTTAATGCACAGCACAGAGCTGGCACCCTCAGGCTGTGAAAATTATGTTCTGGTATGTGATGTGGGGAAGGGAAAAAGTGAAAGATACTGCCTGGATTTGGCAAGGATATCAGGAAAGGGAATGGGAGTTGGAAAAGCTGTTAGGAAATGTAGATTGGTAAGTGTGTCAAACAAAGACTGAATGGGAAGGACACAAGGGAGAAACTGAAAGTTTTGTGGAGAATATATGAGGTGACCAGCTGAGTTTGAAAGCATCCCTATCAACCATTTCAAGTCTGCTCCTCCTATTTCAGCTTCTCGTTTACTCGTCATTCATTACTCTGGTGGTTTGCCTCTCCAGTGACTTTTTCCTGAGCAAATGACATTCCACGGTCTAAGTCAACCAGGTGTCCAGGTGCTTCCTCTCTCCTACCTTTGAATAACATCCCCTGAAAGCCAGGGAGGAGATAAGATACCTCATCATTTTCCTGAAGGCCAGGTTAGTGTTTTATTTTGCATTCAGTCCTGTGGCATCCATCCACCCTTGGAGAGGTTAACACTGACTGTTTTCTCTTGCTGCTAGTGCCTCTTTCAGACTGAGATTCTGTAAACAGTTTTTATGGTGTTCAGCTTATTTGTTTCTCCTGACTTTCAGAAAAACCTTCAATTTTCTTCTACCACATCTCTCTCCCTGCTGACTCTTCTGGCTATTTGTGAGATCTAATCACTCTCTGCAATTTCCTCCTCTCTCTCACCCCCTACTCTGCAATTGACAACATTGCTTCCCCTTGCCCCTTCTCTGGGTAATATTTACTGTGACTTAAGTGCTATGTCTCTGTTCCCACCTGACTTGGCATCCTATTCTGATTCCAGAAATAAGCGTGATTATGAAATATCTTGGATGGGTACTTGGCTGGCACAGGTGTCCAAACATTCTGTTCTTTCCTGAGTGGCATATCTATTGCATAGATCTTGCACAAGGGAAGAGGAGGCCAAAGCTGTCCCTATGCTTCTACTTACTCTTTCTTGGTCTGCAGGCAATGATTTTCAGATTGCAAATCCTCTGAGATGTATGCTGTGTGTCACAAGTCAGCCCCCACTATTTGTGGTTATGAAGGGCAGAAGATGTCTGATAGCAAAGGTGACTATGAAACTAAATCTCCAAAATGTCAAGAGAAATTTGATACAACTATTTATTTATATATTACAAAAAAAAAAAAACAACCCGTCTCTTAAGGGGACCTATAAAAATGGTAGGCATAACAGTAAAGAGTTTACTTTGTAGCACACTCCTTTATGAAAGACTATAATTGAAAACACAGCAGTTTTAAGACCAGAAAATAGAGAAAAATGTATAGAAGGGGGAAAAAAAGGAAAACCCCAAGCATTTTAACTTCAAATTGTATGACTCATTTCTGTTTGAGATTGAATTCGGCCATCAGTCTTTTCCTTTGTTTTGGCTTATTGTCAATGGCTAGACCACAATTCCATTTCCAACAGAGGATGATACCAAACATGCTTTAAAATACAGGTTGCTTTCCTTTTTATCAAAAGAGCACAAACTGATGGATTGACTAATGCTGTCTATAGAAGGCATTATTTTGCAGGATCTCAACCTGGGCTAAGAGATGCTAAAACTAGACATAATATATTAAGAACACCTATTTACTACTAGAAAACACCAGTATTTTTACTCTTAGTCACATTTGATGTTGAGGACTAAAGGATGAGGTTCCAATTTTTTACATAGTTTCCATACATTATTTTATCCCTCAGGCTATTCTCCTTTCTCTGCTTTCTAAGCTGGACAACACCCCTGGGATGCCCAAGGAAGGCAGAGAGCCAGCAAATCTTGTCTGAAAAGGTCAGTTGGATGTGCTCAGTCAGATAGAGAGATAAATTTTTGGCATAAAATTTGCTTTGTACTTCATCTTGTGTAATCACAAAGGCATGAGATGAGACCTACCTTGCTTCTCGCAGATAATTTATCCTATGGTGGTTAAGCACCAAGGGATGAATAGGCTCTTCCCTTGATTTTATATACACTATGGTTCAGAGGAAGCTTCCAGGAATGTGGAACGTCTTTGTGTGTCTTTGCTGGGGAATTGTTTCAGCTGCACCTCCTCTTCAGACAGAAGAACATGAATGCTTCACACTCCTGAGGGAAAATGATTACTACTTGGAGGAAAAATCTCAGTTTGAGAACCAGAATTATCTCAGAGATGTATTCAAACTGAAGGATTTTGATGCAATATATGTGTATGTGAAATCTTTAGTACTGAGTTTTATCTGGTAGTAGTATTGATTACTTGTAGTGGGAAAACTGCCGAAAGAGGAAAAAAAAAAAAAAAAAACTATGCCAGTTTTCCCTTGGGAAATTCCCTTTTTAGCTCCAACTCCAAGAATCTTATGCTGTTGTCAAAACATTCTATCTTACGATGTTCTGGTAAAGGATAGAACAGATAATTTTTACTTGCTTCTTCATTAGAGGAATCCATAATGTTGTAGATAAACAACACACCTTTATGCTGAAAATGGAGATGGGTCCATGCACAAAAGTATGATTCTAGTTGTGGGTCTGAAACAACAAAAAGGTGAACAAAGGTGATCCATATAAAGCTGCAGCCTTGCATCTGGTTTGTCTGCTCTTCTCCTCTGATATTATCACAGGTTTGGGTTTTTTTCATCTCCTTGTGTTCACCTCTGCATTAGTCCACCTCTCACCTCTCTGTGTGAGCTGTGGGAGATGACCATGCAATGTGCTCAGCAGAGGAGCTCGCTGGTGCCAGCCTTTGAGCTGTAACTTCTTTGAAGCAGGTCCTTCACCTGGCAATCAACAGGGTCACCACTTCTGTTGGGAATCCTACTACAAGCCAAGTAATAAACCAGAGCTTTACAATAGGTGTGGACTGACAGAGAGCCTTCTCAAAAATCTGCATCACCCAAGAAAGGACATGGCTGTGCTCTGCTCATGGAGACCTTGCATGGCTGCAGGGACAGGTAAAGCAGATCCATTTTGCCAACCAGTATCTTGCCTGTCAGAATGTAGTCTGGAAAGTGATACTGATTTAAATGTTCAGACAGATATCATGGGAAAGAAACTATTGATGATGTCATTAATCCTACAGGTTATTTCCAGAGCAAGACTCTAAAATCATTCTGTTTACACCCTTGTGATTTTTCTATCTGCTCAAGAGTGAATGACATGGGAAATCAGAACTTGTGTTGACATTTTGAAATCTTTTATGCAGCAACAAATGCTGGTAAAATTACACCTATAATTTCAGCCATATCTTGATCCGTGTGGTCACCCACATTGAGCTGGCATATAAAATGAAATCCTCAAACAGACATTGAGAATAGCCGGACAGCAGATGTTATGTCTAGAGACTACAAAACTCTGCTGTTAGTCCTTTACAGCTCACACTGTTGGGGAAATGACCCAATACTGATCAAAAGCAACAAAAGAACTTGGCCTAAATGAGCTATATATCCAAAGAAACTTGTTGAATCAAAACAAAGTTGTGAAGAATGAGCTACTATGACAAATCAAGCTCTTTTGCTGAAATATATCAGAGAGTAATATGCAACAAGATTGCTTCTTCTTTGGTTCCTCAGAGTGGAAAAGTAAAATCTTAGATGTCATCAGCTTCAGGCTCTAAGTGGGGGAAGGATTTGATTCAGCTGTCCACCAAATGTCTAATACTTTCTGAGATACATAAGGCATCTGAGACATCTTCTTGCTAGCAGTGAATACGGCACACGGCTACTGCAGATCCCTTCTGGAATTGCTGGAGGTTAAAGGAGATGATTTAGGTGGCAGATGTAGCCCAGAGGTGCTAGTTGCCTGCATATGAGCAAGTGAATTAAGACTTGTTTAGTACAACCTGACAGTGCTAAGAATGACTCACCTTATTGGAAAACAGGTCCTTCAGCTGATGTGTAACTTTCTGCCAATAGAGTATAGCTTTTGCTTTGTTACAAACCTGTGGATATTAAGGTGGACCCTGCTTAGAGTACCTAACTATTCAATTCATCACGCACAACTAAAGTTTCTTTTAAAACAGAGTCCCATCTCACAAATCCTGAAACTCCAAAACAACATAACACTCATCCTGTGTCAGACTGAGACAGAAGATGGACAGTTGCATGATAAGCTCTTTAAAATCTGTATAACTGGAAAAGAGAGGATTAGAGCACTCCTACTAGTGTTATTCAGTTTCAAAGACATAACAAGGCTAAGATAAAAAAATTGGGAGTGTGGACTACAGACTCTTGTGTTCCCATCCCAAAGCCCACTCTGGCCTTTCAGGAACCATCGTTCAATTCCACTTCCAGAGAGCAGTAGAAAAGACAAGCTGTTAGGGTGAAAAAAATCTACCGGCTTTTCTTGTTCTCTATAGAAGACTGAGCATTAGTTCACAGTCTTAAATATCTGTCACCACATCATCTGTCATGCTTGAGTATCAAGACACAGTTAGTGGGTAATAAAGGCCCTCTAAGTGAAAGAGAGGGAATACCCTACGTCCTGAAACATCATAGAATGTTCTGCTTCATGCTACATTTTATTAAGTTACTCTATATAGTTTTCATCGGGGTTTGTTTAGTTAACCTCTGCCTCATGATGTATTTGTCAACTCAATTAAAAAAACCCATTAAAAATAGTATAAATCAGATTTTTATTTCCCCCTTTTTCTAATATTTGATCATCTGCTCCTTTTTCACCTTTCCCCAAGGTTCCTTTATTTAGCTCTCACACATAAATTAGCTGATGAAGAAGGCTGGCTCCAAATGCATTTCATAGGTCCTTTGAGACATGCCAAGACCGACAATTTAAACCATGTTTTCTCCAAATAGGCAACACAAAGTTAATTTTTGTGGTTGTCCTTTGCTTGAATGTGTGCTGTGAGCTTTTCAGTGCCACCAAATCAAACACATGAACACAAACCAGCGGTAGCAATACAGTGACATTTCCACAATTTCATCAGTACAATAATAAAATAACCCACCAAGACTTTTGGGAGAAGTCAGATGAATTCTAACACTGTAATTGTGGTAGGCTGAGGTTCAAACCAGGGTGAAACACTTTAGACCCATAGTAAATGTAAAGTGGTTACCTCATGTGAAATAAAGCAAAACCACTGTTGGTTACCACACATATTCTTTACACAAATATTTCAATAGGTTTTAAAGAAGAACTAATAGCAGTAGCTATGCTAGTCCTGAAGAAGAATTAAATCTGAGGTTTTGACTTCTTTCTCTTTGCAAGTTTAGCAGCAGTATGGATATTCTATACATAGCATTAATTCCCTTATTAAATTAGTCATTGTACTTCCCAGGTGCCAACCAAGCCCATCCTTCTGCCAGCTCCAGCCCACAGATAAAGTCCATGCATCTCTCCCATCCCAACACAACACAATCTTGGTGGTGAAGCCATCTTTTGAGCAAATTCACAGGGAGTTTCAAGTTGTAGGAAGCAGCGCTCATCGTATTTCATAGTTTGCTGTGCCAGAACACAGGGCATCATCATCTGATACTGAGTTGTAATGCACCCCATGGATAGAGATGGTGAGTGAAAGCACTGATAAAGGGCCTAAATCTCAAGCCTACTTTCACATTGCCAAGTGTCCGCAATCTGCTTTGAAGCTTTCATTGAAATTGAACACATTTTGGTTTTATAGGGAATCAGGGTTATTATTTGTCTGTGTAAATAAATCCCAAAATTACAGCAAGTCAGAGGGAAACAGATTGTGAACATTAAAAACCATCCAGTTTTAAATTTTAGAATCTCCAAAGCAGGTCAGGGAGGGTGCAGAATGGTCTGGAGTGCAAGTCTGATGAGGAGAGGCTGAGGGACCTAGGGTTGTTTAGTCTGGAGAAAAGGAGAATCAGAGAAGACCTTATTGCCCTCTACAACTCCCTGAAAGCAGATTGTGGTGAGGTGGTGCTCCTTTTACCAAGGAACAAGTGACAGGAGGAGGGAGCCTTAGATTGTATATTAAGAAAAATTTCTTCTTGGAAAGAGTTGTCAACAACTGGAACCAACTGCTGAGGAAAGTAGTGGAGTCACCCTCTCTGGAAGTGTTATAAAAACATGGATGGGGCACTTGAAGTCATGGTTTAATGATGACCATGATAGTAGTGCTGGGCTGATGTTTGGACTTAAGATCTTAGAGATCTTTGCAGACCTGACATGACTCGAGGAGTCTTAGGTAGAATAATTTTCAAAACAGGTTTCCTCTTGTGCAGTATTTTGTCTGAGATGGAGCATCAGGAGCAAATGCTCAAAGAAGCTGTAGCTGGACACTCCCAAAATCTCAAAATCACAACATCTCATGATGTCCTGAAACAATTTGCTTTAGGTCCATTAGGTCCATTACTTGTAAGATCTGTCTGTGGATGCTCAGATATTTGTGTAACACTTTTTTTAGCTAATCCATGCTTTTGACATCCAAAATTTATTGTGAAGATGAACACTGCAATTTTGCTCAGTGGGAAGAAAAACAAGTGTATTTATGGTTGTTAATCTTCTATGTGATAGTTTCATGGAATCCTCCCATTTACTTGGTTTTTTTGGGTTTAGTTATCTCCTATACATCTCTAAATCTTTCCTGTTTTCAGTTGCCATTCTCCCTTCCCTGTCTTAGTCTTCTTTTCCAGTGTTCCTGTTAAACTGAAACACTCATCAGCAAGGGAAAAATACATTAATATGAGTTTTTAAAGTATAATGAGAGGTTTAATTTCAATTTCTCTGATCTTCCATAACATTCAAGATAGCTTTGGAGTAAAAACCAAACAAATTTACATAGGTAACAATTTTCTTTTAATTTTAAAGTTCTTCTCAACCTGATCTAGCTGAACATATGTTTGAATCTCAATAGATATTGATGCAATTCAGTGAAACTAGAGTTACTCTGTGCTAATAACATAAACATGCTTTCTTTTTTTCTGTCACTTAAAACTGCATTGATCTGAGGAAAAACCACATGTTGATTTTCTGAACTTAATTTACCATTAAAAAGCTATGATAATTAAATAAGCTTGAAATAGGGATTTTTTGGTCCTGCTTTTCCCTGGCAACAGTATCCTAATATACTGATTTTTAACACTAAAAAGCCAGAAAAAAATCTTTGAGCACTCACTTTTGTTATCATTTCTTTTAATTAATATGATGAAAACTTTTCTTGTCATCAATTAAGAAGAATTTCAAGTCTAGGACTTAAGCTCAGTTAGTAAAATGACAGCAAAATAGACCAAATGATCAGATTGAGAAGATTTATAAGCAATCTTAGTCTAGTGCATGCATAATTGGTAATGAGTAAAACTATACTCCAATGAAATAACAAAACCTGCTGATTCCAATGGCAGAATGCATCTCATCTACTCATGCTGGCAACCTTCTAAGGCTGTTCAGTGACCAATTATTTTCCCTTCAAAAATATCACAAATGTTTCTTAGCAAATAAAATTCTGTGCTGGAGCAAGGCCAAGATAACAGTAAATATCACACTTCCAGAATAATTCTGGTGACATAGAATTGTTGTTATCATTGTGCAGAAATAATGCCAAAAGAAAATGATAACACTAATGCAGAACATTGCAGGAAGGCATGTGAATGATATCGCAACATGTGGCCTCAATTCTCTCTTGATTCAAATCTTTATTCAAAGGCCATAAAAAAGAAAGAAAATAATAAAAACAGAAGAAGAAGGAAAAAAACCCCACATCCAAAACCCAAACTAAGAAGCAAAAAAATACATATAAGACCTTCCACTGCATATTTTTCAGACCTGTGGGTAGGCCCCAGCTTGGGCATGTAGTTTTGGTGCCTAACTCTTGAGTGTCTCAAGAAAGGGTCACTTGAGGAGAAGAAAGTGAGCAAAGGTAGTTGGCTGCATGAGGTATTTGCTGAGAACTTCTGAGTACCTTCTTTCTCTATCCATATCTTAGGGAAAAGATTTCTCTGGACTAGACTGCCTGTGTATTTGTCTTTACACAGAAGTGAACAGATTTACAAACAATAGCAATAAAAAATAGAATGCACTCAGATGAACTAACAGTCAATTTTCAGTTAGTGATCCCAAACAGCAGAAAGAGGTCTGCTGTCTCGGAGGTGGTAGACTTCTTGGGACCCATTATAAATATGTGACACTTCTGCCCAGGGTCAGCGGTAGTGTACAGACTCCCAGAAAGATCTCAGCATGAGAAAAGATTCATAGTTTCCTTTTACACCTTAGTGAAAGCACTCGCAGCAGAAACACTGCAAAATCAATGTTGAGTTGAACTACAGCAATAAATGGGGTGGGACAGTCCTTTTTGAAGTTTCTGAAGAATAACTTTATGTTGCTTGTCAGGCTCTGGAGGGCTGGTGCCAGTCAAAACACAATTATGGTGATGATCAACTGAAAACTTTACATATCAATTAATAAATTTCACAATGTTTCAGACTTTGTATATGAAAAAAGATACAGATTAGAGGAATTAAAACTCCACTTTTTTTGTGCTTGTTTATGTGCATTGGAGAAATAAGTAGGATTTCAATGTAGGACAAGATGTGAGGCAAAGAGGGATTGATCACATGTTTGGTGAAGTCCCAATCCCTGCACATTCCAATGTATTCCAAAAGTGGCTGGTGCCCAAAATGTGCAAGTGCCTGGAGATTCACAGCTTCAGGTGCACTCTGTGAAGATCAGGGGCTGATTCTCAGGGTGCTTATGATTATTCAAGGATTCCACAGAGACTCATTGGTATGTAAAGGGTTTTATTTTTAAAGATATAACTTAAGAGAATCAAACAGAAAAGTTACTTTTTGTGATAAGTGTATTTTTCTAGAGAAATGTCGCTCGTCTTGCCAATAAGCAAGATGGGGTATTTGGGCATTGCTAAAATTTGTGAAAAAGTTCTGTTCCGGAATCAGATGCTAGGAAACACAGACATTTGTGTTGTGATTGTAGACAGTGTGAGTTTTGTTAAGAAAGCCAGTATAAGACAACATTAATAATCACTCACACCCTCAAAAACACAGAGACTGACATTTGTGAGTTCAAGGCAAAAGCACAAGGCTGCTTTTCCAGATTCTTGGAGATCACACACTTCGTGCAAGTGCCATAAATCAGCTGAAAAATATATTGGCAAAAAAAGAGAAATTATCACAGTCCAAGGCATCTTATTTGATGAGGAGGAATACATATGATTTATGGACAGGCATAAGTTTTTTCATGTTACAACTGGCCTGTTTACTCCCTGCTGAGTGGAGAGTCTGAGGGAAACGTGCAGTCTGCAAAGCACAATTTAAAACAAGCCAACCTAAATTGTTCTGCTATAGAGAACTCCCATCCATAACCAGCCCAGCATCACTGATCTGGGAAATGTCAAGGATGAGATCAGAGTTTGTAGGTACTTCTGTCTACTTCTGTTATATGAAAATATTTTGTTTGTTGCCATTAGTGTTAACAAGCTGCAGTGGAGCACTCAGAAAAGAGGAAATATGAATTACACATATCTCTTGTAGCAGGAGATGATATAGAGGGATTCCTTTTTCCAATCACAATGTTACCTAGAGTCAGGGGTCCCTCTGGACTTGCGCTGTTCAATCCATTGTTTATGCTCATCTTTTGTGGGCTTTAATCATAGTTTTGTGATTACAACTAATAAGATAATTAACTTCCTAAATGCAAGATAATTAAGAGACTAAACCAGCAGCCAGGTGGGATCCATCTGACCTAATCTCAGACCTAAGCCATCTAGGCAGTCTTAACCATAATTTCCCTGTAGCCAGTAGAAACAAAAGCATTTCAGGAGGACATAGTCAAATCTTGGACATTATCTTAGAGGATTTTTTTAGATAGGATTGATCTTCTAGTGGTAATGTCTCTGACTCTACACCAAATGTATAGTAAACCTGGATAATTAGGTTAGACAAGGTGCCTGCATTTCAGACAGATAAAGGTTGTTGTCTATCATTGTCCCATGTGAGTGAGCAGTTTTGCAGATTTCAATGAGTGTGTATATGCTGATGACAAGTGTTTTTTTTACTGCTGTGGCTAACTCTAAAATCAAAAGTGGTCAGACAAACCCAAAAAGTTTAGACACTCACATGTAAATGAAATGTTAACAGTTGTAATTGTGGTATTAAATTTTGTTTGTTACTTCTTGTCTCCTTAAACCATGAAAAATTGCACACAAAAAATCCTAAGCTTTGTTATTATGTTATCTGTCTGTGCTCAGAATTTATAGGAATTTAGTTGAACTGTGAATTAAAGTGATTTCTTTAGACATATATTAGGTACAGACTAGCAGAAATTGTGCTGATGGAAAGGAAATAAAAATACCTGGTGGTTTATAGAGTACATCTGCTACAAAATGCTCACGATGAGAGGGTCTGTTAGGGAGGTAATTTTGGACAGCTCTGGCATCTGGTTCAAAAAGTTTTCCTTCACAATTCCAACCCACTTATGCCTCATTCAAACCAACTGGGATGGTTTTGCTTCTATTCTACTATGTAGAAGAGGAGCTAAACTGAATATTTTTGCTATTGCTTTTGATACACGCTTTCACAAGATTTTTCTTGTTCTGCCCACCTCAAAATTCCATCTCTTTCCTTACTAGAGTATATTTTATTAATTGTTACCAAAGGAACTACTGTGGCCTGGAATGGAGACAACCCTAAAATGAATTGATTTTAAAAAAAGCTCAGAAAGAAGCGGTAATGAACTGTTAATAGTTTGAATTTCTCTCCAATGATATTGGAAGTCCAGTACCACCATGAATGGACTTTGCAAGACATATTCTGGGTATTTACTCCACATAGGGTGATCACCAAAAGGTGCCTGGCTTTCACACAAATAAAATTAGATACCTAAATTCCTTTTTTAGGTGTTGAAGGCAGGTTCCACTGAGATTGTTAAATACCTAAGAAAAAATACCCTACCTTTACAGTTTAATGTTATACAGCATCTAAATTAGCCAATCTGAATATGTGCTTTGATATAAGAACACATTCCTAACCAGTCAAAGCCACACAGAAAATCTGTACCAGAGGAAATAAATTAAATTGGATTTCCTGACTCTGCATTTAGTTTCTTAACCAAAACTCTTTTTCCTGGTCAATAAACTGTGTTAACACCACAATTTCATTGCTAATAATTTAAGGCTGCATAAGGAAATCAGTCTTTTCTAATAAATATACAATATTAACCTGATACTACCACACCTTGTAGACTGAAAACAGTGTTTCTAAACCTTAGGAGTCTGTCAGGAGCCAATAACATGTCTAAAAAGTCTGTAAAAAGATCCTGGGGTACTTTGGAAGCCTTGCAGTTTTGTTAAATTTGTTCTGTATGTAGTGATCATTATTCAATTTTTCTGAAATGTAGTGTACATTTTCCCATCCTGGCATACAAAGAAATAATTATTTTGTACATTGTGATATACAGTATTAAATCAGAGAATTTTTTTTTTTTTTTGTAGTCTGGGGCTTCTAGAAAGTGTTAGTGTTGATTTTTGCTGAAATATTATACTGTTGTATCCTAAGATGCATGGAGCTTTGAACCCAGTTTTCCTACATCCTGCACCTGGCAGCTGATTTGACGTTGTAATCTGCCACCAGGCCAAGAAATCTGCTCATTAGAGCAAGCTGTACAACTGCCACAAGATAACCAGGTGGAGCTAGATTAATTAATCAGGAATTTCTGTTTAAATATCAAGGTAAAATTAGTTTATGGGTAAAGTTAGAAGAATTGTATATCTCTTGTTAGAGAAAAAGTTTGATGAATTTTATGTCTCTCTCCAATAATCTTGGATTAATTACTAGCATGAAAAGGAATGTGGAGTTTGTTTATTTTTATCTCTTTCTCATTCTTTTGCAGGAATATTTTGTGTAGATTCAGAAGAAAATATGAGCCTCCATTGCAGTAAAATTAGTATATAAACTCCGAGGCATGACTATTATCACAACACAATATAACATAAACTTCAGCATGTAATCACCCAATAGCCTTTGCCTCAGGCCAATATTTTCTAATTAAGAAAAAAATATTAATTTATAGTTTAGAAATTGTCTCAAATTTGATTACAGTTTTAAAGACCCTGTTATATCCTTAGGTAAGTAGTCCCACCATTTAACTATCCTTATCTAATGACTATTTATCCTAATTTTTTAAGAACAACCTTCACATTGTGTTCAAGGCACTTGATCTTGACATGCTTTTTTTTCCCCTTGTTAAACTGAGCAGTCTTTTCTTACTAAATGCTAAGCCAAGTCTTTCCTCATCAGGCATGGGTTCTGCACTTGCAAGAACTTACTTTTTAAGGCTTGGACACAGCATAAGTTGTGTCACTGTTTGCATCCCTGTCATCAAAGCCTGAAGTATAAAGGGTACATGGACCACTTTCAGCCCTACTAGAGAAATCCACTGCTTTTCAGTACTGTGAAGAGCAAGAATAACAGTGCACTTAGCACTTTTGAATAACAAAATTTTTTGGGTTCTAATTTTTAACCTGTGCCTTATTTGTCTTTTTCAAAATATTGATGTGATCAATATGATCTGTATGACAGACTCCTTGTGGCCATCAAATTCCCCAAGCTTTTCACAAGTGGAAAACTCTTCCTACTGGCACCTTTCTCCAGAACAGGACCTATAGGAAGATGAAACAACAGGCTTCCTATGGGAGAAATAGAACAAAAGGGAACAAGAAATGGCCAAGGAAGCTTCCTAAAGATTCCTCAAATGAAGGTGAGCAAATTCTAGTTCTCCCAGGAAAATGGACCAAATAATTGCTCATATCTTGATGTAAAAATGGTAATAAGCAGTAACAAAGCTTAAAGTCTTTAGTAATGCTCCAAAATTATCAAAGAAAGTCATAGTCAAGGAAAACAGCAAGTAAAGAAGGGGACCTGGCTGATGTCACTAAAATATAAAATCTCTTTCACTTGCAAAATATATATACATAATACAAATAACTTCCCAAGCATTTTGGAGGTTAAGTGACTTCAAATCATTCCAGATTAGCTGTGATGCTTTAGAAGCTCCACCAAGCTTTTGATCCAGTAGACCACAACTGAGAAGTGGTTAAGTCCTGTAATTTTAAAATTTTTCTTCTTAGAACATTAAAATGGAAAGTATAAATCAGGTTGGTTAATTAAAACTAGTGAAAGTCTTGTAAAAATAATTGACAATAAAAAAGAGGAAAGGAATTACTTTAGGAATGTTAACATACATTTAGTAGTGTGAAAAGGTAAATATAGGCAGAATATCAGGGGGAAAAGTTCCTGGCAGAGTGGTCCATAGGAATGTGGAGAAGTGTCAGAAACCTGATCGCTCATGACATTTAAATCCAGGCTGGACAGACCACTAGCAAATCTGCTGTTGGGAGTGATTTTATATTAACTGTAGCATTGATTGGATGACTTAATAGATCTTTTCCGTATCTGATTTCTATTAGTCTAGGATTCCCAGCTGCTTTTGCTTCCAAAGCCTCTTCCAGTCTTTGGATTTCTTTCTTTAATATTAACTAATAATAGCACTTTAACCGTCTGTCCATTAACAGAACTTTAGGTTTTCTTATGAAAATATTAAATTGGCAGATGATTAAAGCTTTCCACTTCTCGTTTCTCTTTAAAAGGGTAAAGTATAAATGTCTGCAAGTGTAGCTGAGACACTATTGAAAGTTCTGCCTTAGCTAATCCTGCTGAAGTTTAACCCAAGTCCTCCCACTTTGAAAGTAACGAAAACAAAGATTTCAGAAGTCTAAGGAGACTGAAAAATAGATAAAAGTCATTTTTCTTTACTCTCAGATCACTTTAAATAAGTTCTGATCAAAGTTTATTGCTACACAGAAGCTTCTTGGCCTTTCTTCTGCGCAAGAGTTTCCGTGTTTCATAACTGACCCTACTTTGAGCTACTTGGCAGAGTTTCTTGCTGTGTTTGGTTCAGCTGCTTTTATTTTCGCAGACTGCTGCTATTGCCCACTCACAATGCAGCCCAGGGAACACGGTTATAACACAGTTTATCTGCTGAGGCTTTACAGATCAACTGCTTTGTGTTTGTGTCTTCTCAGTGAGGAAGCTGAGGTCCCTAAGCACAAGCTCTTAGGGACCACTAACCAATGTGAAACAGGGGGGAACTAGGTTCAGTCTTGTGAGCTTTGGGTTCTTGAGTGAGTACTGAAGCAGAGTACATCACATTTGCATTTATCTTCTAAATGCCCACCAAATTTCATGGACATACTGGACAATTTTGAGTTACAGCAGCTGGAGGCTTTGAGAGAGCAAAAGGAAAATTATGGTGGTATGTCAGCCAGCCCTCTTCTTACAGCCTGTTTTAGGTAACAGTATTTCAGTTTGGTGGACCACTAAAGGCTGGTGAACTTCTGGTCAGCAAGATTTTTTAATATTGTATATGGATGGTGGAGACAGCGCTCTTGTTGGGGATCAAGTTCTCTGGTTTATGTTTTGGCAAAAAAAAAAAAAATGTATTCCAAATATTAGAATCTTCAAAACATCTTGATTAACTTCAGTAATTCAATCAGGGAACACCAGAAATTGGAATAGTTTCTTATTTTATTGAAAACAATGTAGATTTTACTTGCATATCAACAAGTTGAATCCCCCTATTACCTATCTCTGTCAGCTTCCCTGTAGGGTGAATGACTTCGGTCTAGGATGCAATATTTCCAGAGCTGCTAGTTTCAGCATCATCTTTTAGCTCTCTGTTAGAGCTGGAAATTCATTGGCTTTCAGAATACATGCAGGCAAATCACACAACTTTAACTATCAACTCTAGTCTGGACACCAAGATTCCTCCTGTAATTACCATTGAAAAATCAGTGTCCTAGGGACATGTAACTCCACACACTTTGGAAGTTTTAACAGAAGACAAAAAATAAAGAGAAATGCTTGTACCAAGCACAAATAAGACTCAACATATTGATTTCTAATGAAATGTCAGAAAATTTTGAAGAACCCAAAGGAAATAGAATAAATCACCTTCTCAAAGCATATTTTTTCCCATTGACTTCTGAGGCAACCAAGATTCTTAGTTCACACAAAATGTTCAATTTTTACATGGATAGAGATCAATATTTTCATGTTAGTTCCACATTTTAAAATAAATTGTGCTTAAGAACCCAAAGAAACAAGCAAAAAGAATAGAACAACAACAACAACAACAAAAATAGGCAGCAGAAAACAATCAGAGAGGAAATTTAATAAGGTAATGTTGCTCTCTATTCCCATCTTTGTGCGTTGTATTCTTTATGGTGTTGTACCAGAGATAAATACAGCCCTTCAATAGCTGACAATACAGTCTAAAAATATTGTAAATGTGCATGGGAAAGCTGGAAGTTTGCACACATTTAAATTGTGATCAAGATTCATATTTTTCCTGAAACTTTTTTCTTTATGAAAACTTTTGACCTGTGAATATATGGGCACAGATGAATTAATAAATTACTGCTTAGATTGGATTTGAAGATCAAGATTTAATGCATGATATTGAATAGACATTTCAACTGAAGAAATTAAAAGAAACAATATTATGACAATATTGTGCACTGAGGCAAACAATTTAGAAACCTTTATAAGAAAATTGGACAACTTAAAACCAGAACATTTAATTTTTTTTTTATTGTATATCAAGTAAATCACATAAAATTGCATTTTGTGGGTGGTTGGAATACCATTTTTATGGTATTTTAAACCTTTGGTTAATTTATGAAATAACCTTGACTGAGTCAGTAAAAATTCTGCTATGTTCAATGGACTTCAGAATTCATCACTTCCTAACTGTGGTTTAGCTGTTGAATATTAAACCATTATATAAACCCTCTGTCTGCAGGGAATTAGAAGTAAGCTCTGGCTGTAGGCAGTTTTTCTCAAAACCACCTGCTACATGGATTAGCAATCCAGGAAAGCAGATCAGAAGCCAGGGCTGATGCCACACTATTTGCTGCTCCCAGTCCAGTCTGCAGGTATGAAATCTGCATGCTGCAATGAGGGTACAGCCTCTGGGATTAGGTAGTTCTAATTCACTTATTTGTGTTGGACTTTAAAAAGAGAAAAGCAGTTTTAAAGCAAGAAATTAGAGGTTGCACAGGGTAGAAACAGGAGAGGAAAGCCAATAGGATAAGCATAAATACTTCATTTCTTCAGAGAGGATGATATGTGCACTGATCGCAAGGTGCGTGAGAGACACAATAATTATTACACTTCTGTCAAGTGTTCTCCTAACTTGGGAGCACGTGGAAATGAGTGGAAACACTGATGCAAGAAAAGGAATATAATATCTGGATTTATAACACCATCAGCCCAGAGTGCACACTTGCATGCTCTATTTCTCCTTTCCTTGCTGTGTAGATGTAGTATAAAAAAGTCAGTGAGACACTTCTCATTCAAATCAGACAGCAGGCAAATGGTTATTAGACAGGAAGAAAATCTGAAATGCACAAAGGTAGAACTAAGCAGGAGCAAAATTATACATTCCTCATATATCTCAATAATAAGGCATGGCATATCTCAAGATGTCAGATCCTTTTTTTTGATGTGTTTATTTTTTGCCCTTACAATCAAGAATAACAATAAAAATGAATGTCCATGGTCTTCAGAAAAAAATGTCACCCAAGTTCACAGGCTGTATTGTTAGATCTAAACTAGCATAAGGAAAAGCAGCGAGGACTCTCTTCTCACCTGAAAGCCATATGTGGTGGACTGGTAGTTTCTATATTTCTAAACTTTCTTACACTTCCCTTTGGATCAATTTGTGCACAAATTGGGTGGGATCTATCACTTGGACATCTGTATGTCAATATTTCCATCCAACACCATTTACACTTGGTAGGGAGGAACAGTTTGGCTTGCTATTCTAGCTTCTCTATGTTAGAATAAGATCAGTCACACCCAGGAAACACCTATTTCTCATCAAAAAGAGTCTCCAGTGATAAGGTCAGATGCAGAAGTTTGTGTTTGAAACACATCTGTTTGAGCAGATCAGTTTTCCCTTTCCTGCTTTCTTTTCTAATTTGCACCCTTTTGCCTCCATCACCCTACAATGCTGTTGCGTGCATGGGATTGAGACCAGTGTATAAAAAGCTGACAGACAGCTAAAAAGTTTTGTTTAGCTGCCCAGCCCCTTGTCAAAGCTCTCTTTGCCTGTCAAACTTGCAACTTTGCTGATGTGAACTATGGTTTTATGGGAGGATATACACACTCTCTGCCCTTTTATATTGGTTCATCCAGACTTTATCTATAACTCTGTTAGATAGATTTGGAAGTGGAAAAACAAACGTCTGCCAGCTGCTCCATGTTATTTATGATGATTTCTCCAATTAGGTCCAATTAACTTGCTGTCAATGATTAAATGTAATGGGTAATAATAACTTGACTTCATCATTACCACCAGCATTATTAGCTCATTGATTGCAATAATTTCAAAAATTACCCATCAGAATAAAATATGTTTAGCACCTGGTTTGTCTGTTTAGGAACATCTGCTATAAATGTGTGATATATGTGGAATTTAATGTCTCATGATGTGGAAGGGAAACATATAATCTGTACTTTGAGAGTCAGCACTGGCACAAATTTATGGTGAGACAATGAGAGGATCAAATAAAAATCAGTTCATAATTTATTGCTGGATGCACTGTCAAAACAGGAATGGAGCTATCGTATATTTACCTGCCGAATTTTTTGTCTAGCAAGGAGACAAAAAATTCTGTTCTGTTCATATGATCTGAATTTACGTGCCTGTGTTGTGCTCTAACCCATGGTCATGGATGAATTGGGTGGGGGTGAAGAAGGTAGGCTGGGTTTCCATCTTGCCAAAGAGAAATGTTTTTATTCTAATTCCCAGGCCTAAGTTTGTTTGGCCTTCCTTGGAGTCTTGCATAAAAGCTTTACAATAAAGTGCTGCATCTTCTTAAATGCTGCATGGACAGTGAAGGCACAGTCTTCATTTCCCTACTTTCTCACAGCAGCAGCTCTCTCTCACCATGCTCCTGCTATATGCAAAACAAATCTATTTGTCCATGATGAACTGCAATTGCCATCTCCAAGGTTTGCCATGTGTTTTAGGTCAAGTGTCCCACTGTCATGCAATTCTGTTTTCCCTGTAATCATATGGAAATACCATGGAATAAGTGCTGTCTGGAATGGTTCACAACAGACTGTTCAGACAGCTAATGACTTCCCAGTCTTTAAGTGTGCCAGTCAGTTTTCCTTCCTGCAAACAATTTTTTTTCTTGAGCATCATGAATGCTAATTCTTCTAATTCACCTCTGATTTATATCCTTTGGTGGGGATAAGGGGTTGTTAAAAGAACAAACTTTAGTCTTGGTTATAATTAAAATCCTCATTCTCAAAAATGCTCAGGAATAATGTTTTATGTTCACATGCAGCTAGAAAACAAATCCAACTTAAAATTCCTGAAAACTGAAAAATTTGGACAAAAACTAATAAAATGTCTGGCTGTTATTTATGCAGTGACTTTCTGCTTACTGGCTTGACAGATCGGAGAAACATTAATTCTGGTGGTATATTTCTGACTTAAGCTGCTTTTTTATAATTTTTTTTAACCTAACACAGTCTTGGAAAAACAAGCAAGGCTTTGGCTGGTCTCACCCCTTTTCTAACATTTCATTGCCCATTTTCCCCAGTTTTGCCACATGGAATGTAAATTAAGGTGGGGATTTTTTCACTTAAAAAAACATTGTGTCTTATCAAATTTTCATTATTTGGCCATGTAACAAAATAGACATTGGTAAGCTAATGCTTATTTGGTGTGACTGTTTCGCTGGATATTTGGCGCAAAGTCTTCAGGAAATTTGGTAGTCTAGCCCCTAAACCTCTGATCTTTTACCACTGGCTGCTCCTAAGAAACATTGAACTGCAAGAAACTATGCAGCTTCATGGACATTGTTTGACAGCTTGCTTTAATGCAAAAATGTGTAAGGTTTCCCATGCAAAACCCCACTCAGTCTCTGTCTGTAAAGCACTCCACTCTGGAGAGGGTAGCAGGTGTTATCTTCCCCATCACATGAACGGGGAAAACAATTCCTGGGTCTTCCAGCGGTTTCCCAGCTCAGCTCTTCTTGTTTCCTGGTATTTTGCACAGCCTGTCCATGACTTTAAATGTCAGGTCAGATTTTCACTTGGAGCTTTGTTGATTTACAGCAGATGAAGAAACTCCACATTTTTGAAACGTGCAGAAAATATTGCTAGGTTGGTTCTACTGCTGTGTACTTTTCTCTTTGTAAAATAAACTTTTACAAATACTTCAGCTGGAAGACTGTGGTGCAAAAGGAGGGCAGAAGCTTAACTCTGTGCAATGCTCATCTTTCTCATCCTTCACTGTTACTCTGACTGCTGTGTCTGACCCAGACCAAATTCAGGTGCCACAGAAATGAAATCTTTCATTAAGATTGTAAAGTATGGACTGTTTTCTGGGACATGCAGAGAGATGTTCATAAGACCAAAATTCAGTGTTTCAAGTCTTGTAAAAGAGCTCATAAAGCAGAAATAATCTTATTTTAGAGAGCTTATCACTCAGGTGAACATGGAAAATGTGAGAAGAATCAAGCTCTTTTTGAGTCACTAGTGATTATCTACCAAAAATATAAACTTTATGATTATTGGGATTTTAACTGATCATAGAAGATGACAAAAAATCTGTCTAAATTATTGTCTAAATTTTGGATTAGGTATTTTATTGTTGGTGAAGAGTGCTTTTCCATATATGGTGTTTTGGTATTTGTCTGTTTTATTTTTGATCAAAAATTCCTCCAAAATCTGTCTGAGAAAATCACAATATTTTACTTGGATTTTTTTCCCCTGCAGTGATGAGTTTAGTACATCCTAACAGGAGTAAGGTCCAAGTTCTGTAATGTCCCATCTCAGAGGATTATTTCCTGCAGGACCCGTAATGAGTCACCTGCTCTTATTGAGGCTGGAGGTCACTGTACTACTTGGGAGAGGGGGTTCAGCCAGGGAACCCAAACTTCCAGTCAAAAGCAGAAGGCAACAAAACTAAGTGTTCAGGTTTTTTTAGTTTTTTTTTTTTTTTTTTTGGTTTTATTTTTTGTTTGTTTATTTGTTTGGTTTTTTTGTTTGAAACATCACACAAGAACTTTTACAAACCAAAAATATAATTTTTCTTATAAGTAATGTTTTTGATTTTTGTGTTCTTTGGAGAATATAGGAAATTCAGTCAGCTTTTGGCATGCTAAAACAAAAGTGCTCTGTGTATCAGAAAAAATAATTTGCCCTGTCTTCCTCACGTAAACTTAAGAGTAATTTCAGTGACCAACCAGACTTATTGTGAAGGAGCACACCTTGTATCTTTTTCTTTAGACATCTACACTGGAGTGCCTAAACTTGAAGTTGAATCCCACTTGCTCTCAGTGACCCTGGACAAAAGATCTAAAGCTCAGATTCATAAACAGTTTGAGGTATTGATCCGAGTGGTGCAAGCTGGCTTCATAATCACCCTGAACTGACATGCCCAGAGAAAAAGTAACTACAACTAAAATCTCTGGCAATACGTTTGTCTTTCATATTTCTACTTTTCTATTAACAGACTGTAGATGATGTGAGTATGCTCCCAGTAAAGGTGTCTCAGTTATAAAAAGCAAAATGGGGTGAATGTGGACCAGAGTACAGGAAGCTAATTTGCCACAATATATCACAGCTGAGATTTTTAGTTGCTTAAAATCAGTTTAAACTCAGCTGGAGTCAAAGAAGCTATACTGATTTATGTCTGGTTGTATGGACTGGGCAGTAGTGGAAACAAGGGTTTTGTTTCCAGGAAATATCATATTTTTATTTGAGATTGATTTATGAAATAGAGATGAACATACAATGTTTTAAAAACCCCCAAAACTTAAGAACTGTGTTGTGCTCAAAAAAAACCCAGCTGTCATGTAGATCAAAAAATAGCAAACACAACTCAGCAATGATGAAAGAAAATTAATACCTAGGAGCACGTAACCAATAGGGACAGCTTCATCTCCCTGTTTTGGCCCCCTCTGCCCTGTTGAACAAAGGGAAAAACATAGGGATTATACTGAAAAGTATTGATTAAATCAACATTGCAAACAGCTGCATTTTGGGGGACAGACCTTAAGTTAAAAAGCTAGGGGAAAAAATACTTAAAGTTTGTAATCCTTTGAGGATAAACACAGAAAACAGGTGCCTTGGGAGGCATTTCATCCAGCAACTGGAATAAGTATCTTTTTTTCACTAGGAGTCATAATGCATTTGTGCATCTGTTTAGAAAACCTGCTTTTCAAACAGACTTTTCAACCAAAGTTTCCTTTCCTATTGATCTAATTATTCTTTAAAATCCTCATTTGGTTTCATCACAGTCTATAAAAAGAGTTTCCATCTACTTTCTGCTGGAAGCTCTGAGCTCAGGCTCTTCTGGGTGATTTGGGTCTGTGAACTCTGTCAAGCCCTGTTTCCCAAAGTGCCAGTCATCACACTGGAGAGAGAGGCTGGAGGAAAGCTGGAGAACAGCTTGAGATGTTCTCCTGTGGGGGACAGACCTTTCCCTGGAACCTGCCAGAGAAACTGGTGCATCAGGGATCAGCCAGTCAAATAACTGAGTCAGGAACCTTTCTCATAAGAATTTCTAGTGATACCTAATTCTGTGTCAATTAATTCTGTGTCACCTGAGAGCACAGGCCCTCCCTAGGATACCATGTCCCTCTCTGGGAAGCAGCACAGGGATTTAAACCTGTGCTGTGTTTTCTTTTCTTGCCCAGTCCTAGCTAACATCACTATTTCAGTAACAAGCTTGATGATGGCATAGCAGAAAGAGGTAAAATGCATCTGGAGACATATTAATACCCAAGTCTTGTCAAAAGGTTTATAACCTGAGACAGTAGGTGAAGTGCTTGTTCTGATTCACACCAAATGAGAACTCCTTCTGTGTTTAATATGCCACACATTTTCTTCTGAAGAAATATATTTTGTATTTTTATATCTCTTCCCATTCTATGTTTTTACAGGAATTCACAACTTTAACACCTTTAACCTCATAAAACCTGCTGTGTTTATTATCACTGTTTAACAGAAGGGAAAACTAAACCACAGGCAGTAGAAGAACATACCAGCACAAGGCATCTGCAGTAGTGCTGGGATTGGAGCCCAGGTGCTCCTGGATTTTTGGTCTTCCTCAAAGCCACCCTTGGATTTTAAGCTAGAGACCTCTAGTGCTTTTATGCATTGCCACTGCCCAGAAAATCACATATATAATCATTGACTAATCCTTTGCAGACTTCCTATTTAAGGGTCCCAGTCCTTATTGAAACCCCATTGTATTCAATATAAAAACACAGATAGGAATTATTTTTCTTCCAAACACTCTTGTGTCTAGTTCCAAACAAGCTCAAATTGGAACAAATCAGAATGGATGAATGGAAGACATAAAAGCAAGACTGTATGGCAACATACGTTTGAAATTCATTCTCAAAATCCACTCATTTTTTAAAGTCAGAGATGGTATAATGTCACAATGCACAAACAAACACAACTTTCCAATCCCAAAATTTACTTTATGCATAAATATTACTTTCAATATCTTTATATGACAATATTTTACAACTATATTATGTATTATAGAGAACCCAAACTGACCAGTCAGTTATTCCCATTTGAAACCTTTTATAATTTAAAAAGATCCCAATCTTTCTTCCACATTCTTAAACATCATTAGTATCCAGCATGAGTTTTGGCCTATTGCTTCATCCTTCTTTTATACATTCTAGTGTCTCCCTGACTGTTGCTATGTAGGGCCAGTAAGTTAATTTCTCTTATCACAAGAGTGTTATGTTCAAGTAACTCCAGCAGATCAGATTTATTAGTTACTGGCATTTATAGTTAGTTAAACACAAACTGCTTGATTCCACACTGCTTAACAAAACCACTTTTCCAGGTGTTCTTCCTACTGCATAGTTTAAGGTTTCCAAGATTTCCCTTCAACAGATGTTAAACTCCCTGGTCTCAGTTTCTTGGTCTTTAATCTCTTGACCCTTTTTAAACTAATGGAGTTGTATTTGCCACTTCCTAATCCTCAGGAATCTCCTTCATTTTTAAGAATGTCAGTTAATTTAATGCCTTTAACTAATGCTTGTGAAATCACATTATTTGGGCCTGCAGCTATTTCTGCCATAAGCACAGTAATTTTTTGTTTTTCTAGTTACAAATTTTGCTTTTAACTCTAGACTGCCATCTTTTTGTCTCTGGAAAATTGATCCAGTGTTTAGTCAGAGTATTGTTCTACCTTCTTCTAAGACAAAAAGTGAGTAACTCTTTAACAGGTCATTTTATTCCCTTGTGCCTCAAATGGTAAGCTTTACTTGCACAGAGGAAAATGAAGTTGCAGAAAGAAAAGCAGTTCCCATATATTTTTCTATCCTCAATGGGACTTGAGAGTCTCCAGCATTACTGTAGAAATGTGAAGCCATATCAAAAAGCTTCAGTCTGATTAAAAATTGTGACATAGCCAGCAGTTAACAGCATTTGGGTAACTCATCGACTAAATAGTCTCGCTGATTTCTTGGGTTTCCTTTCTTCCAATGAGATCTTAGGGAAGGAATAATTTATAGCTCACACACCAAATCAAGAGCTCTGCTGAACTGAAGCCCACGTGTGCTGAAGGGAAATGTGCTGGTATATTTTCTTTGATAATTGAAACACTTTGTAGGCCACCCTCACCTTCAGACAATTATGAAGAATGTCTCAGAGCATTTTGAGACTGAGTTTTTCCCAGACAATCCAAATGGGAGTTAAAAAATATATACTAACAAGTTCCAAGAAGCATATTTTGACTTTTGTTGAGAGCTGTGAAACCTTTTCCCACTAACAGTTTTCTCTTGATATTTTAAAATCTTTTTCCCTTGCTACAAAGTCCTTCTGACCTTATTCCTTGGACTCCCATCTCCTCAAAAGCAATATTAGGTATCCCCAAGGGTTACATTTGCAGAAGCAGTGCATACTTTATCTGATATGAATCATATCTATTGGCTTCAGCTTGCAAAGTTCTTCATGCCCTTGAAATTGAGAGCTCTCAGATGTGATCCATTCACTTTCTGAAGGCTCTATTCATTTGGAATTTCACTGGAGTAGGTTTGGACATCTATACATGTTCTGCAGTATACAGAGACTTGAAAAGTAAGAACTAACTTTTCTGCCAGATGTGTTGGGAGTTTCATAGGATCTAAACTGAGTAATGATAATTTTTTTATACAAGATCAAAATGATATTTAAATTTTATTCGTTATGAACTTGTCTGAATCCTTCATCATTATGGGCAAACAAAGGGCTGACATTTAAGTTTAATTGGAACCACTTACTTTCTAGCATTATTAAGCAAAGGGAAACCTAAAAAGCAAGAAGGTTTGGGAAGTGTTGATGGACTCTATTTAGTTCAAAACTCCCACAGGAGCAAAGGTCTTTAAATGTAATGTAAATCAAGGAGGTTTTGCTTTCAAATACTGTCACAGGAGAAGTCAGTGGAATTGTGTATGGAAAAAGAAAGGATAAACTCTATTGTTAGTCTTAAAAGTCCAGAAATTTCAGCTTTTAAGGTGTGTTTGGTATTGAAGAAGAATCTTAGAAAGGAAGAAAGTGCAGCAGAAGATCAAAAGAAGCTTTGTTGAGACTACCTGCTGAATTTCTACAATGAGAGAACATTCTGTAATTCCACTAATATGCCCAAGATTTACTTATTACACTGGTTGCTGGCAAGCTGAACACGAGGCAGCAGTGCCCTGGCAGCCAGGAGGGCCATCCCTGTCCTGGGGGCATCAGGGACAGCATGGCCAGCTGGGCAAGGGAGGGGATTGAGGGGATTGTCCTGCTCTGCTCTGCACTGGGACAGCCTCACCTCCAGTGCTGGGGGCAGTTCTGGGTGTCACGATGTAAGGATGTTAAACCACTCGAGAGTGTCCAAAGGAGGGCAATGAAAATGGTGAAGGGCCCTGAGGGGAAGCCGTGTGAGGAGTGGCTGAGGTCACTTGGTCTGTTCAGCCTGGAGGAGGCTGAGGGCAGACCTCACTGCAGTCACAGCTTCTTGTGAGGGGAAGAGAGGGGCAGGCCCTGATCTCTGCTCTCTGGTGACAGTGACAGCACCCGAGGGAATGGCACCAAGCTGCGTCAGGGCAGGTTTAGGTTGGATATCGGGAGAAGGTTTTTCACCCAAAAGGTGGTTGGGCACTGGAGCAGTTCTCCAGGGAAGTGGCCACAGCACCAAACCTGACAGAACTCAAGGAGTGTTTCGACTGTGCTCTCAGGCAGGTGGTGTGATTTTTGTTGCTGTCCTGTGCAGGGACAGGAATTGGACTCAATGTTCCTTGTGGGCCGCTTCTAACTCAGTTTATTTTGAGATTCTGTGTTTGAGTGAATAAATGATGAACTTCACTAAGAAAGTTTAAAAGAAAAAAAAAAAATCAATAGCCTGAAGTTTTTTGGCCCAAAGTCTCATATTGATAATTGAAAACAAGGACTGCCAAGCAGACATTAGCAATATAACATTTTACCAAGAGGGCATAAACATCGTTTCGATAAAATGGAACAAGGATCTAGAGAAATCTGAGTGTTATTCATGATTTTGGTTTGAAAAGGTCTTGCTCTGGATTAATGGATGAAGAAAATGAAGTTTGGGAAGCAGTTGCATTGTAAAGGCAATTGGAAAAAAGACAAGGCAGAGTAAGAGAAAGAAGTAAGGAAAAGCTTAAATTATAGGCTAGAGACAAACTGTGAAGGTAATTATATTTTCCACAAAAATTTTATCTAAGCTAAATAAAATAGTGGCAATTAGTATTGTTTCACATAAAATGCAAAGTATCCAGGCATATATTTAATTAGATTTCAGATTATCTTTCAAATACCTTTTCTGTGAACTATTCTTTCCTAAAATAATCTGTATTGGGAAAAGAAACTCTAGGTATAGATTATGTGAAAACAATACCTTCAGTTCTTACTTTTCATTTTCCATATTTGCTCTGAATTTTTATTTTTCACGACCATAGAATGAGAGAATCCAAGGCAACATCTTCCTATCTCATCTTGACCAGTTGTGTAGTCTATATGTGGGTATTTCAGGATTAAAAAAAAAAAATCACTATCTGAAATCTGTATGAGTGCAATTAATCTTGTGTTTTATACGGCTTATATTGCCAAAACAAACAGGCTTTTATTATTTCCATTAAAATTATTAAATAATAAACTCTGCTTAGTATTTACTGCTTACTAGAATGAACAGAAGCTTGGTTTAACTGAAGACAAAGGTGTCACAATATATTGTGTAGTACAGTAGTACATAGTATTCAAACAGTTTAAATGACCTGACATTGAATTTCTGTTTTTAAAAGAGACTTGGGCACTGAAACATAGCAGTAGATAACATCTTAACTGTTAGACATAATTTTTGAAAATGGAATGTAAATTAAGCACTTTTGAATGCTTATCCCTTTATGTAACTCCATGGAGCACAGAGTCTAGAAACTGTTTTGCCATTGCCTTTTCATGTTTGTCTTCCCCAGAAAACTCTTCTAAAAATGTTCTTCCTGTCATGGTCACATGTAAAAACACCCACATTTTTATTACCTGGGTTTTGTGCTGGTGTCTCTGTCACCTTCCCACTAGCCTTCCTTCCTTGCTGTCACATCTCTCAACACGTTGGCCATCCGGATTTAACTAACCCTCTGCAGCTCCCCACAGAACTCATTCCTCTGTCAGCACATGTGCTTCTCATTCACCAGTATTGTTATGGGTTGGATTTTTTCCCCCCTTCTCTTTTTTACTGCCACTACCTTGTTGGCATTGTAAAAAGAGAATACCTTTAAAGGGTCCTGAACCACTGTCATTATATGCTCCAGACAGCAACCCAGGGTGCAACCGGCATCCCACCACAAGTAGGAAATGAGAAATTCTGGGCTATAATGAGAGCTATTGATTTTTTTTTTTTTTTACAGCAGCTTAACATAGGTTATTTAGCTCAGGTGTTTCAGTAATGGTAAGGCATATGGAAAAAGCAGTGCTTTGGGCCCTTGAGCTTTTTCAGCTCTCTCCCACCACAGCACACAAATCTGTAATTCTCATGAAGGAGCCACGGTAGCCCTGGCAAGGTAGGATTTCAAGCATATACCATATACTTACTCATGTTATTTCTTGCATCTCTTTGGTAGCTGCACGACTATAGGATTTACTCTTGTACCCTGCATAGTGGGTCCATTGTCTTCACATACAGTCTTCTCTGAGGCAAGCACGCCTTTCTTCCAAATATTTTCAAGCAATCTTTTAGAAGTGTTTTAATCTTTTTCCCTATTTTTGTTTATTTTTGTTCTAATTAAAGGAAGTAAACCTTTTCTATACATTCATTTTCACATGTAGAATGGGCAACCAATTTACCTTTGGGATTCTGCAGCCATGTCCCCTTTTGCAGCACAGCTGCAAAGCCTGAAGAACTCAAGAATGTGAGGAGAAAAACTGCCTGGGCCCCTCTGCCTTCAGCATAGCTAGGATTTCACCCCATGTGCCCTGAAACTGGAGGTCACGGCCAGTGTCTGCAATATGAGACTAGGATGAGGTCACTAATCTAATCATGACCTAAGCTTATGCTGGAATTCTTGACTTTGGAGAGACAGATGCAAAAGAAACCAGTTCTGAGGGCCCTAATAAACCAATTAAATGCATCAGTGTGGTGTCCTCATTCACCAGATTTTTGTATTCATTCAAACTATCTTTTCAGGGAGATTCAGTAAAGATGCTGTTCTTTTTCTGACTCAGAAGTGCCAGGAAGAGCCTGACTTTGTACAATGAGATTGAACTCCTGTTGACAAATTTTTAGGACAACAGTTATCTACTTCAGTAAAACTGTACATCCTTCAGCCATATGGAACACTGTTTTTGTTCTAGGGCCCTTATGAACAGGAAAATATTCAGTATGAAAACAAGAATAGCTTCCACACAGAAAAAAATATGAAAATCTTTTCAAAATGTAAAGATGTCTAAGTAAAGAACCATCTATTTTCTTACCTGTCTACTCACCTGTCTACCTTTCTGCTGTCCTGTCAGTGTTTATGAATTTGGCGATACATGCATAAGTCAGGAAGCTGGGGACTTCTTTTTGCAGAATAACATTTTTACCCTAAAAACCTATAAAAACATGAACAGTTTTGTACCTGAGGCTTTAGAGGATTGTACTTCCACCCCTATTTCTCTGTGGAGGAGTTGTTAGACAAAATTTTAATATTATTTCAAGTACTGCTGGAATATACCTAAAGGTGTTAGAAATGAGCAGAGTACAGAAGAACAAAGATAACAGCAGATTCTTTACTGTCATTGATGCTTATTGTGGGGGATTACTTCTAAAACTACATCAGATAAAAATGCTGTGTTTTTCTTTTGTCTTTTAAAAAACCCAAACAAATAAGTAAATAAATTAAAAGACCCAGCCAATCTGTGCTATATATTTAAACACAAAACCTCAAATATTAGTCCTTTTCTTTTTTTTCCAAAAATCAATAACTCTGTTGTGCTTTCAGAACACAAAAGCACTGTGGTGATGAGTATAATAGAAAAGGTTACAAATAAACAAAACATATTAGCAAACAGCTATAGAAATCCCTATCTTCTGACACTTCTGGGAAAATATTGTGATATATACAGAATCAGTCTATGAATTCATGTGGTGTTCCACTGTGATCCTTTTTTTGACCTTTTAGCTAACAATTTGATAGTGATGCCATGTAAAAAGAGTACATTTTCTCTAATAAACCAAAGAACACTCATCCAATTAAAGCACTTCAAAATCTACAAGGTATGTGTAATTTCTGGATAAATTTACTAGTTCTTAATGTCAACAAAAGTGTCTTTAAGTATAAAAGCACATTCTTTTGTCCTGAGAAAGCAGATTTGCTTTAAGCCCATTGAAATGCACAACCAAGAGGGGAAGAAGCGATATCTCCACCGGACTTCTTATTTTTGACATCTGGTTGTGGCCCGTTGGGAGAAATGTAAGTAACAGTTTACCACATGGATTACAAATGTGCTGAATTGCAAGAATGAATATTAAATGAAAATATCCATAGCACCTGCAGCTTGTCCGGGAGAATTCCCCTTGTGTGTTGTGGGTGGGTTTTTTGAAAAACCCCCAGTGAGATGCGAACTGCAACTGCAGCTGCTTGTAGTAGCAGCTCGTCTAGTGTTACCGAAGAGTTTGCAGATTCTGTTCCCTTCAATGAATCAACATTGATCAGGGCTGCCAACATGCTAAAAAAAGAAAGGGATGGAGCAGAAGGAGGGTTGCAGGGGAAGGATTATGAACATTATGATTATTCCCATAGGTTTTGGATGATCAGGAAAAATTTTTAAATAGTAATTAAAAAAAAAAAAGGAAGAAGAAAAAGAAAATGAAAAGGCAAGCAAAATGCTTGATGAAATATAAAGCCATTTTGATGTAACTGGGTGAGAAAGAAGCATTTTCTCTGTCAAAAGGTCAGTGCTGGTTTTTTTTCAATAGAAGTCCTGCAATTGTGTTTTGCTGACTTCATACACATTCTGTGTATATTGAGCACTGTACACATGTGATAGTTGGCTGGATTTCAGATGCGGTGCTAGAGGGGATTAAACAATGCAGAATGTTTCCCCCTTAGTATTAACTTCTTATTTCAGAGAGACTGAGCTAATTCTACATGAACTTGCTTTGAAAACAGAATGTCTCATTAAGAAGTGTGTGACTCCCCATTTTGAGTTCACCCTCCAAAGAAGTGGTGAAGAACAGATTCCTCATGCTTCATGTCTTTTTATCAAGCCCCTCTGAAGAGCACTTGCACATTTAGGCATAGCATAGTGGAAATCAAAGGCAGACCAATGCTGGCAGCACAAAAAGGGAATTGCTAGTCTTTCCTTTGGGTTTTATAATGTCAAGATGATAAAAATATGAACGTCAAGTAGTACTTAATTTTTTTTCTTACTGAAAGAAAAGAATATTTTTAGATGTGAGAGACTGCCAAATTATTCTGTTTTGGAATTTGTGTAGGATCTTGCTACTATTACAGAAAAAAAACCAAAAAACTTAAGCACAAATCTCTTTGGACATCTTTGATTCAGGTCCTCAAAGAATCTTCAATCTTGCACAAGGATTAGAAGAGAGTCACGCAGCAAACACTTGTTACTTCAAGGCAGCCTGAGTGGGTGACTACCTCCAAATGGTAGTTTTACCCTGGAGATGCTAGTCCTACCTTTGGTTCTAGCGTGCTGCACAAATATTTGGAGCATGTCTAAAGAAGCCTTTGGGGTTGAACTCTTGATATGCAGTTCCAGATTTTGCATCCCTCAGTTTTATGTCTCTGAGAATCACAGTCTGATGCTGGCAGATGGGATATGGAACACACCACTTCGGTAGTGGAGGCTCCAGCTGGGTGCTCCTGCCGCTGCTCATGAGAATATTAAGGTCCACATCCCGAAGAGGAGGAGGGAGTGAATCAGAAGAGGGAGCTCTAGCTGTGCTAATGACGTCAGAAAGGGCTTTGTGCTGGAGTATACCAAAAGTAGGAAAAGAGAGTTCTTTATCTGTTTTTCATGAAGGAGAAGGAGTTTTATTCCTTTCTGCCCCTCTGGAAGTCATATTTTCATCCAAGTTTAATAGCTCCCAACAGACTCTACAGCAACTTATTGTGCTGTGCTTCTTGTCTCCTCCCTCCCTCTTATTTCCCTCCCAGGTTAACCCCAGGCATGACACTAGCAAAGAATCAAGCTATCCAAGAATCTCTGATGAGAAACTTTATTCTTTTTGCTTAAAACATTTCATGAATTCAGTTTCTAAACCTCCTGTGCAATATAATATTAATCTACAGAGAAGAACTTCTATGTAATGGTCTTCAAAGACATTGCAGGCCTTGGGACAAAACTTGTAAAGGAATTGGAGCTGCAAATGTTTCCAAGTAAGGGGCAAATATTGGCTGTCCCCTTTGATGAAGTGAAATTCATTCACTGCAAGAGAAAAGGTTTCTTATCGTGTGTGGCCTTTTGACACTTCCTTACTTGTCATTTTTTTCCCAAGACAAATGATGGTTCAAAAGGAGTCAGCAAGTGTGGTGCTTCTGAGTCCCACTGACCTGTGTTGGACATTGCCACTGTGAGGCACAATGGAGGAGGCTGCAGTAAGGTACAAGGCTTTTGCCTGCTTAGAACTTTAGGAGATATTTGGTGTGTGGCACTTGGGGAAGGGCCCTTGTGCCTCACCCTAGCCCTGTGAGGTGTTGTCATTAAAGGGATGCGCAGACTCCTTAGAAACATCACCATGCTGACAGAACACTCATGTCTTCTGTGTTTCACAGTAATTTTTTTTAATATTTCACATGTAAAGTTGCTTCCTGGAGGTTAGGACAAACTTGTATTTTGCGCTGCACAGAAACAATCTAAGAAATAAAAAAATATTCCTGCATTTTAAAATTCTCTTATGGAAAGGCTCCTGGGTTTTCATCAGGAGCAGGTGTTCTGCTCACTGCAGTCCTTCTTTTTGCTACTGGTTATTGTATCATTAGAAAATGAATTAATCATAACTTTAAGCCCATTGTGACTCATACAAAAGTTAATAAAAAGCTTGACTAATCACTATTGGAGGTGCCTCAGCTTTCTCTAGGGGAAATCAGTGGCTTTGACTAATACATCCTTCTAGCTTACGCAGATGTACAGCTGTCCAAAGCACAAGGAAGATGCTACTTCTCTGCAGGGTTGCAGGAGGAGTAAGGGATGAGAAATGGCAAGGGTTGTTCATGTGGCATAGATGGGGTTGCACTAATCAGAGGAAGATCTTAATTGGTAGGAAAGCTAAAAAAAAAAAAAAAGTTATTAACCACATAATAGCACCACAATGCCAACTTTATAGAGCAGTATATTTTGTGTACAAGCATGCATCCCAAAAGAGCTCCTAGTACAGGCTGTTTTCCTGAGGCATCTCCAAGGGCTGTGGTGTTGCTTTCTGCAGTGGGCTCTTGGCCACCTCTCCAGGAAACTCTCACCTTGGCCTTCCAACACACAGTGCAAAGACATTTCCTAAACTGTGACTTAAACAATAAATATGTCAGATCAGTTTCATATTTTCTTACCAATCACTCCAACAGGCACCATTTTCCTTGATAAAAATCCCTTACCCAGACACCTGCACGTGAGTATGTGGCAGAGCTCAGTAAGTTAATTGGAAGATTAGCCATTGCTCTTTGGGGTTTTTAATATTTCATCATAAGTTTACTGGAAGTGTGCAGCTGAGATCTATATTTCCACAATGCTTACACGTGTGACTTTTAATGGACAAAAATTGAAAGAACCTATCTTTCTGGTTAGTGAAAACCCTAATTACTCATTATTCCATGCTCCCTCCTTTTGCACACTCCTTGGAGCCTGCTGGTGAGCTGCATAGAGGTGTTTCTTTTACAAGGGCTATTATAGAGACACCTGTTAGGATTGATATAGTTAATACTGCATCAACATTTCCATTGATTTGGTTTATGACCCAGCTGTAAAAACTCCTTTTGGTCTGAGAACTGATGAATAATGACTGAACCAAGGAACTCAGGGAAAATACTGATTGCAACTTAGTAGCAAGCAACACCAAATTAGATGAATTAGACATGAAGAAGTTTCAGAAGCTTTCTTCACATATTTATAATATGTGAATATAATATTTATTTCTATAATGAAAGGATGGAAGTTTTTTAGACACAAAAGTCTGTTTCCACTGTGTACATTTTAAAAAAAGTAACTAAACCAGGATTTTCATGTGGAGAAACAGGTCCTGTTAGCAGTTTGGCTAATTATTTTACATTGGGAAATTAACAGGTGTTTTAATAGCAAATTCATAAAATTATTATTTAAGGTGTAATGTCCTTTCTGTTTTGGCCAGATTGAAGAATCATTTGATACTTTCTAGGGAGAGTGGAAGAAATATCACTGATATTACTGGTAAGTAATATGGACAACATAGACTTTGCACTACTGTTTACAAATGAATGGCACAGAAATTCTGTGTGTTCCGTGAGAGAATCCACATGAAACAAGATTTTGTAAGGTGCTTCGTGTACTAAATAATCTGTCTCACCAGCTCCCTCCTCTCGTGGTCCAAAACCACAGAATGCAACCACATGTTTGGCTAGTCATCTTCCAAACTGAGAAGAGGACCAGTAAGGGAGGGCAGACCTGTTTTTAAGCTCAGAAGAGTCAGCCATTACAGCAGTAACAGGCACCCTTCTCCACGTGTGGCTCCCGTGTCCCATGCCTTCTCCAGCAAAGGTGGAGTCAAGTGATTGCAGGCTGGGAGCAATTTCACCTGCAGGGTAAGAGCTAGACTACAACGAAAGAAGGCAGTGGTGTCTCAGGGATGTGAAATTACAGAGAACCTGGTCTCAGTGTCTGAGATAATGCATGTCCATGTGCAAGCAAAGGGTGCTGTGGGTGTGTAACTATTGGTACTGAACCAGAGCTCATTCGCTGCACCTGACTTGGGGCAGGCACTGTTAGTTCCATTACAGTATATTGTAACTTAATATTTACACACGGAAATAACTGAGTGAATGGCCTCAGCCTGGGTGACTTATGCTACACTAATCAAGGCAGTCAATCTCCTGGAGGGTTCCATATTTGCCTAACTCCTGTGGGTTTGCTAAATGTGGTATAAATAATGGGGCTGGCATCACTTTCCTCAACAAGAAGGAAAGACTGATTTTCATAGTAAAAAAATATCCATTTGTGAAGACAATATTGTCTAAGGTAAAATGTGAGAGCTGGGGTCTCAAAGGATGTGAAAGTTTCAGAAAATGTGAGATCTGATCCAGAGTGCACTGAAGTCATGGAAAGATTTCCCTCGCCTCTATTAGTGGGTATTGAATGAGCCCCTTGGATCAACAGAAATAGGGAAGAGCCAGAAACAAGTTATCATGACAAGTCAGAGTGATGGCAACAGCACACAGAAAAATATGGATGTGTAATAAATGTGATGTAAAAGTAATGCTTCTATTTTAATAGTTGGCATTTGCTCTTCTAGTCTTCTTGGTTAAGTGCCAGGGTTGAAGTATTTAATATCCATTAGGCATTCTAGACTGATTTTTTGATCACTACTCACTTTCAGTAGCCCATGTTTATTTGGTGTTCTTTATGTGATGACTATGTCCAAGTACTTACTGGCGTATTCCCTATTGGACACCACTGGTGAATTTACTCCAATAGGCAGTCCCTGAAAGTAAATAGATTTAGTTTATCAGATCTTCTTTAATTTCACATGATGAGCTCTTAAGAGTATGTTGTACATATTAATTCTAAGTTTCAGGTGAAACATAGCTGTACATACGTGTGCATATGCACACATGGACACAAAAGACCCATCGGTAGATGAGGAAAAATTTCTTGCAAAGAAGACTATGTCACTGATTTTATTGAGCTCCAGTTAATCAGAGACTGAGCTATGCAGTGAAGAAGATTTGTTTTTACAAGGCAATACAGTTTCCACATGAATTACAGCAAAATACACCACTTTTTTTTTACAATGGTCTTCACAGCCCGGCGTTAAGATGGCATTTGAATAGCTGATTTACAACCAGTGGGAAATGACTATCTTGATTTTTGTACCTGTTTGGGAGAGTTTTGAATAAGGTAATTACATTTCTGCTACTCCACAACTGATTGGGATGTAACTTTGAGCTGCGGGGTTCCTCATTACTGTCACAGTTCAGGGAAGTGGTGCTGTCTGCATTCTTCTGAGAATTCCATGGACTGGGAACCTGCACCCTTCTGCCTGCTAAGGACCAGACTAAATGAGATGAGCCAGGAGTGCTTTAGCAGGGAATACCCAATCCCTTCTTTTCTTTTCTTTTCTTTTCTTTTCTTTTCTTTTCTTTTCTTTTCTTTTCTTTTCTTTTCTTTTCTTTTCTTTTCGTGAGCTTATCTGCTCTACATGCAGGCCAAAAAAAACCCATTTAGTAAGTTCATAACCTACTTCAGAGAAGCCTGATGAAAGCTGAGCAAAGAGCAGGATGTCTTTATGCATCTGTGAATATAAAAGAGACTTGCTTTCCTTGATCTAGCCCACCAAATATTTTCTATTTTCTTTAGATTGAAAAAAAAAAAAAAAAAGGCAGTCTCATTAAAAAAATGGGTGGGCAGTGCTCTTTTAAAAATATAGTTAAGGAAAAAAAAATCCTTGGCACACCTTGACACACCTTGGAAGTTTACCTTGATAAATGTGTTCAAATATACAATTCAGAGATCATTAATTTCATCTTACTAATTAAAAGGGTACTTATATGTCCACAATGACATTCTGCTTTATCTTTGCATTCTGAAACTGGTTTGTAAAATCCCTTAAATTTACATTGGAAATTAATTTTAGCATGAAGCTTCTATTCAAAGTTTATTGAATGTCTGCAATATGTTTTTACCTTTATATACAGGATAATTTTTTTCTACATCTACATGTGAGGTAGGAATAGACATAAAAGCTTTTAAAAAATGAAGAGTAGGAGCATCTAAAACCAGAACATTAAACCTGTTCCTAGCATATGACTTTTAGGATGTAACATATGTTACTGAAACTTTTAATGCTATGTATTTCTCGTATATTACCTTTCATCAAATTTCAGTTTTCTATAATCCTTATAGTTTCCTGAAAAGGAAGAAAAAGTGGTAAGCATAGTTTTTTTTGATGAAATCAGTCTAAAATCAGATATTTAAGAACTAATTCTTCTCACTAAATGAAATCCTTTCCCATTCCTCCCAGTTTGCCATGATTTGTTCTCAGATAAGAGTTATGTTTATGACTGGACAATCTGTCATCAATTCTTTGATATAATTTGCCTTTCTGTGAATAAATGAACATGGAAACTTCAGCATGAGGAAAATCAGATGGTTTAAAACGGCACAATACAAATCTCATAGAACATTGTATGAGAAATGTAAGCACTATTCAGTCACGGATCATTTCTTTCCCTCATTCTGCTGACTGCCACCCTTCCAGGATTAAAATGTGTAAATAGGCAGCTTTGTCTAATACGCAGGGTGACTTCTAAGGTCTGAGAAACATTTCCTGAAAGGTAAAGAGATCACCAGCCTTTGAGATCAAATTATGACAAGGTCAAATCAAGGGTAGTTTTCACTATTAAGCAGCATAAGAATTTCAGAGGTGCTTGGACGCAAACATTCAATTTTTTATTCTGGTCTGAGTGGAAGAATCAACATAGCAATTCTATTACAATATTAGTATTTTCTGCTGTAAATGCTTGTCAACATGGCAATTGTTTTGGTTGCCAGAAGCTTTTTACAAATTTTACCATTTCTAAGGCAGTTTATGTGTGTCTTGAACAAAATAATTTATACAACAGATTTTTTTTCCTTTTAAATGTTTAGTAATTTATTGTCATAATGTAAGTTATAATAGATGTCCTCAAGACCAGGTTTCTTTTATAATTGAAAAGGGAGTTATGAGACTAAAAGTTTGGTAAAGGCAGCCTAGGAGAACAAACCAATGTATTTGGTATTAGAATGAAGTAATCTGTATGGATTGTCCCAACAATAGTAAAGTGCAATTTAGTGTGTGCTATAATGTCACAATGTCAATGGTATCTGATCACTCAAAGTTACAAGATGCTTTTGGTCTGAAAGGGAAAACTCTTTTTAACATTTCATTATCACATTTGGAGTCATGGTCATGATTCATGCACAGTTTTAATATGAACAACTAAAAATAATATAGAGAATAACTTAGATAATGAAAACATTTGTTGTGGTTTTGTTCTTGGTTTGGGTTTTTTTATTTGGTTGGTGTTTTTTAATTTTTTTTGAGTGATTTTATTTTTGTCTTGGCTTTTTATATACAAACAATTATGATTCTCTTGTAATTTCTGAATTTCGGAAAATGATTGATTGACACAAACCCTGATTTTCTCTGATAAGTGTATTTTGTCCAGGATACAGATCCCCTTAAAAACTCAGGAAGGCCTCTCTCAGCTTCTGGTTTAGTCACTTTTTCAAAAGAATTTCGCAGAACTTGGTTGCCAGACTCTAAGTCTCCAGTGATCCCTTTCTCATTGCTGTTTTCAAGTAGTGTATCCCTTTTATGAAATTTGGCTTGGGAACGATGCTGATCTTGACAAAAGTGAGGTGGGGATTTTAGTAATTTGTGCCAGGACTTTGGCTGCTGTTCCTGTTTTGTAATCACCTTATCTATGAGGGGTTTGTATTACCCAATCAAACTAAAAAAATAAATAAATACCCCGGTATGATGCACACCATGTTATTCTACTTTGCTAATTTCTTGAAGGATTTTTGGCTGTAGTTAGTTGGATTGGGGTGAATTTTTCCCAGTATCATTCCTGAAGTCTATCAAGTATCATTTTTTATCTAGCTGAAGCATGTGTCATGTATAAATATTACTGACCTAAAGAGCAACACACCAATCTCCAAACAGTTAGAAAGATTCTATGCATGCTTATTAGGTCAGTCACAGAGACATGGCACTTCTGTTTAGCATTTAAAACTTCTATTCCTAATAAATATATTTTAGGTTTAATCCTATTTCAAACTTAATTGAGTTCAGCTGGAGTTCTTCAGTTGTATTCTGTACAGACTGTAACTCAACTGGCCTATATTTTTTCCTACCATATTATGTACCTACCATATACCTACTGGTATATTATGTCCTACCATAATCCATATCTCATCTTCTGAAGAATAAATAGACAGTTTTGAGTCCTAAGCTAGTTGTCTTTCCTTTACAAATTGCACCAGGGGTGGTCAAGGTGGTTTGTGGATCAAGCAAAGCAGAAATAGAGTCCAGTCACTCCACATATTTTTATTATTTTTATTACGTGGGTTCATAAAGGACTAGGCTGTTTTAATCTTATGTTGACCAGGTCTTATTCTACACATAGTCTGTGGAATTCTTTACAGTGACTGCTTCTTGGTGAACAATCATATTTTAAGCCATGATGCAGTCATAGATTAGTTTGCTTGATATTGGAAAGGTCAGCACTGCTACAGGTATGTGTCTCTGGAAGCTGTTGGAATCACATCAAAAGTGCTGAACAGAAGAGAATTTAAGAACCCCTTACAGCAAGCAAAGCATACTCTGTATTGGTTTTGTGAATTAAGTTATTCAGAATTTTATTTTACTAAGCAGTTTTGTGGTGGTTCATTTAATTTTTTTTTCTTATAGGATGTGCAGACTGCAAACCTAATATAAATTTGTGGGGGTTTTGGATTTGTTTATCTAGTGGAGGGTTTTTTTCTACAAAAAGTTAATGGATAAGAACTCCATAGCACAGTGCCTTGTAGCTTGGGAAGTTTCCAAGTGCTATGCAGGTGAGTGGAACTCCCAACCCCTTTTCTTTGTGGGCTTTACCTTGTGATGCACCAAGATAGTAGGGATCTCAAAAACCAGAACAGAAAGCAGCAATCTGCCCAGTCTAGAAGTGTTGAGAAGAGGGAAGGTAAGAACAGACACTGTAGCTTAAGTCTTACCCTTTGCTGCACAGAAATGCCAGTAGCCAGATCCAAGACAATGAACCAAGAGATAAGTAAGAAATCCCTATCAAAAGAAGTACTAACTGTCTTCCAAAAGGGTTGAGGAGAAACATCATTTCTATCTTGTAAATTGGTTGTTGAGAGCATAATTTCTGAGGTTAGAGACCCTCATTTAAGACCCCCCTCCACGACATTTTTGTGCCTACAATCTTTCCTTGCCTAGGGGAATTAATGAATTACACTGTATTATTAAGTGCTAATGGCTTTAGTGGATGAAAAAGTAAACAAAACAAAGCAGAAATGATCTATAACCAAATTGTTACTGAAAAAGTCTCTGTTTTGCATATAATTTTGCACAATTCCCATGCTTTCGGTTTGAGAAAACAATAAAAATAAGTAGTTGAGTCTCTTAAATATATTGTACATTAATATGAAAAAATGCTCTGTTGACTACATTCCTAAGACAAATGCAGTTAGCTCAGTATAGTTTAAGGGCATGAAAAACAGGGTAAAACTAGTGGGGTTTTTTTACTGCATTGCTTCCTGCTGTGTGAGTTGTGAGAAAAATTTGTATTTCACCTCGATGAAATATTTCTGACAAAATGCATAGCATGGAACAAAGTTATAGGAAAATATTTGCAACAGCTTCAATTTTGCAACACTTCTTTTACATTGCCAAAAATATTGCTTCTCGTGCTTTTTAAGTTTTACTCCTTCCTGACAAATAAACAGTGATTTCAGAATTTCAACATAATTCTGAGTAAGCGATTTTGTTCACGCTGGTAAATTTATAATGAAATATTTAGTTTCTGGGAAATGTATTAAGCTGTATGCATGTATAAAAACTGTGTATCTTCTTGAACCCTTATAGATTCTTGCATTGTTATGAGAAATATATATTTATATTTCATATAAAGCACTTTGACTATAGCTATGCCAGTAAATAAGATGACCAGAGATCATTGTCATCTCTGGTGCAAAAATTATGTTGATGAAGTCTCTTTGCTCCTTTGTCCCCAAACCATCATACTGAGACAAATACCCAACATATCAACTCCTGATGATGTCCCAGCTGTAATGTAGGTCTGTGCCAGTCAGTCTCCGTAAAATATTTGTCAAAATTTTGTAGAATTTGTGAAAAATCCTTCCATTCTTGACTTCATGCTCTAGCCCTGGTCTGTGTATTCCTTTGGATGTGACCTAATAACTGAGTCACTATGGAGAAATGATTCCGACAACTTGCAATGGTGAGTGGGAAAAACAGTGTCGGAACAGATGAGCAGATAATGGTTCAGGCTTTAAGAGAAGATGGGGTGACACAGATAACCTAGCCATGTTCTTCTCCATCATTGCTTCCTTCTGAATAAATGAATTGTATTTTGGAGGAGGAAAAGGAAGGGAAAGACTACATGGTCTTTCATCCATGTCTGCAACCCCAAAGCTGCTCCTCTCAAGCTCAGTACTGCAGGAGCCTTTTGTCTTAGTAATGATAATGTAACCAGTTTTCTCCAGAAAAGGTGTCAGCAAGAGATTGCTCCTTGTTTTTGTTCCTGGTAAATGCAAGAGTCTGGAAGCTTCAATCTGACCTGGTTTTGCTCCCTCCCACGCAGTGAAATAGGCAAAGGGCAGTACAGGGCTAGCTGGGTTAGCACTACGAACATCCAGGTCAAAGATATTCTGGAGATTTCCTTGTTTCGTTACAGAGCAGGGTACTTAGGGACAGAACATATTGGAAAATCAGGATTCCCCTCCCTGTTGCAGAGATAATCCAACAGTTTTACTACTTGTGGTTTTGGAGCTGAAATAGCAAAATAATTTTTCTATGTGTTCTTAGAGGGGGTGGGAGGGAAGTGATCAGGAACACTGTTTAATTAAAAAAAAAACACTCCATCTTCCCCCCCCCCCAGTGAAACACCTGCATAAAAACTGTGCATACAGTGTACAATACATGCAATTTATCATTGTTGTGAGTAAGCTGGAGTGAGCTAAGCTTTCCAAACACTGTTCTTGCTGTGGAATGCAACCATTCTTCATGACAGTCTTCAGGGCATAAGTATTTCTAAACCCAAAGTGTTTCACAGCATATTTTAAATAATCAGTCATCATATTAAATGTCCTCAGTAACTCCAGTGTTTCTGTGTTTGAGCTACTTCTTATTGCAGAAAAATTACACAACAGTAGACAAAATAACTATTTCAGCCCCAATACTAGCTTATCAAAATGTAAGTATTTTCTCCCTATTATTTTATTTCAGTGTGGATTTTTGAAAACTATAAAAGTGTTGGGCTTAAAAAACACAAATCTTAAACCAGACTTGTAACCAGCATTATCCTTGGAGCTCTGAAGTAGCCTAAAAAAGTGGTTTTGGGTAGAAATATAAATTCTCCTAATAGGGAAAACTGTAAATGGTAATGTTTAGATCTGTAGCATATGTACAATATAACTCATGTTAAATGAATTAAGTAGTGTAAGCTGGTCATTATGACTCCTGATGAAGACAGTGGGAAGGGAAATGCTCACAGGAACACATACAAGCTTAGGAAAATCAATTCCTCATCTTTTAAACATGTATTTTTGTAGGATGAAATGAGTTAGATATTTGAATATTTGAGATATATATATATATATATATATATATATATATATATATGGGGTTTTTGTTGCTATGTTTGCTTTTCCTAAATATTCCAGTATAAAGAAGATGGAGGACTTGTGTTTCAAAAGGATTCTGGAAGCATCAAACATTCTCCTCTATTCAGTTCGTCCAGTGGATCCAACTCTGAAGCTGATTCTTAGGATATAATCCAATTATCACCATGTTCAGTGAAATTTTGGATTCAGTCTGGACAACTGAAATGAGACCAATTTTCAGATAAGATGAAGTATGAAGTGATAAAATGAGGTTTATAGAGCCATGAGGAACATATTCCCTGTTACTCCAATTTATGTAAAATTCATGTGATTTCATGTTTAATAAGAATATTGGACTTTCTGAGGGAGCCTTAAGCACAGTTTTGAGTGATCCTTTGCTGATTTATGCTTTATATTCTCACATGACTTTGACAATGAACCAGATAAAATTTGGCAGTTTTGACTGTGTTTCATTTTGAGATTTTGAGATTATTTGGACCTGAAACTCAAGCAAAACTTGTAGCTATAGACCCACCCAGAAAGAAACTGAAGAAAACAGGCCCAGCCCTCCATAAAATTAAATAATGGATTTTCACATAGTTCTGGCTTGCAGATGTTAAAATTAGGTGAGATGAATCCTGCGCTCCAGCCACACCACTGCTGGTGACAGGAAGCAATAGTTTCCGAGATGTAGCCTGCATGGACACTAGGAGACATGTTTCCATGTTCTCTCAGTTGTTTCTTCCACACCAGCAGTTGAACTGGCAGAGCTCTAACATAGTGAGAACCCAGATCTACCCCGACACCAATCTGCTCACCTGTCTGCCAGGTACCACCAACTGCACCCATCCAAACCCATCTCCTCTATGTACTGTACATTCACTTAATACATGTTTCACTTCAGCAAGCTTTTCGTTGACAGAGGCTTTTTGCCTCCTGGTGCTGGTCCCACATTCTCAGGGAGAAGAACAGACCTTGAAAACAGCTGGTTTCTGGCAGAACTTGGAAAGCCAAGAGGTTTCTGCACTCAAGTACTTATCTGAAGGATCTGTCTGCAGCTCCGCTAAATGCCTCTGCCTTGACGGACCTGGCAGCTGCTGCTGTTGTGCACCACTTTAGCAGGCTGGAAACTTCTGCACCACACTAAGCAAAGCTGTGTATCAGTACTAGCTCTTCCCATCCTGCCAGTAAACTTATGTTGTGCTAGAGATGTATGACATGGAATGGAGCTTTTAGTTTTGCGCTACCACTGGCATAAGAAACCATAAAAATGCAGATTAAAAACAAATAAAGAGAGAACAAAGTAATGCTCAAGTATATGGGACTATAAGGATGATAAAATTTATGTGCATAGGCAGATTTTACATAGTTTCAAGTCATCTATAGTTTATTAGTGTATTTGCATTTATTCCAGTGAATCACATCCTTTGTTATCTTAGCTGAATTTGCCAGTGGTGGAGAACTGAACTGTCACTGGTGATCTATCCATGAAATGTAACCACACTAAAATGGCTTTTGGGTTTTTTGTTTTGTTTTTTTTTTTTTTTTTCTGTTGCACCTGTAGACAGCCTCTTGCTCTTCATTATTGCTCTCAGAGCTCAATTTTGAAGAAAGAAAGCCTTTTCCAGATGATTGATGATGTCATTTAACTTCATTTTTTTTCCCAATTAACTTTCTTCTTGTATGCAGGTCAGAAGTATGTGTTTGATTTCAGTACCAAAATAGGAATAAATTGAACCTCAGATTCAGAAAACATGCATGGTGAACAAGCGGTATACAATCTGACAGAGTTTTTTCTCCAGGAGATATCTTCTCAAGCAATCAGGTTTGTAAGGAAATTGCAATGCAAAACATACTTTTTACTAATGGTTAGTAGTAGTTTCAAAATTTTTCTGGCACGTGTCATTCATATGTAAGATTTAGGAAGTATTCTCCCCAGTTTAACTCTTCAGAGTCTCAAAGCATACCCCAAGCTTAAACATGACAACACTGCAGGCATCACAAAGAAGCAGATCATAAGCAGGCTTAAAACACTAATTATATTGACTTAAAGGACTCCTGGGTTGAACTAAAGAATAAAAAGGTCAAGTGTAGTCTTAAGGGCTGCCCAGTAAAACAGCAGCAGGGGAGAGAGTGAATGACAAGTCGTGTGCTGCATTTTCTCACTACGATGAACAGTATGGATTATGAAATGACATGAAAGGGAAAGATCTTGCACCTCAAGGAAACACAGCCCTGGCTTCTAGCAGGAAGAGCACCTACAGCACAATCTGACCCCATCAGGTCAGTGAACTGTTACTCACATAAAGAAACACACTAGAATAAATGAGACAATTCAGATGGTCATGCTCCTAGAAGTGTTTTCTACGTACAATTTTTAGGAGGCCAGTGTGAAATAGAACATTTAATCGATGTGGGAGAAAATAAAAGAAAAATTCACCACACCCTTATCCTTTTTCCCTCCCCTCTCCTTTCTTTCCTTAATCTCATTCCATTCTTTATGACTGAGGGAGGGATGACTTAGCTAGGAGGTTTTCTTGAGCCCATGAAGAGGAGAAGGGACGAGTTCTAATGATTGAGACCATGTACAACAGACAATTTCAATGTAATCAATGACTCATAAAATATTAAGATAACCCCAACATTTTGTCACAGAAAGAAAGTATGAATTCCAAATGAAGACAGTGTCTTAGGAAAAAAACCAAGTAGATATTCTTGAGAAAAACTCCCAGTAGGAGAGGAAGAGTCCACTTCATAATTTGACACTGAATGCAAACATGCACCAGGCTAAGGGAGAGAGAGACAGCAGGAAGAATTTCAAGCTGCAGTGAAAAAGAAACCTTAAGCTCAGCAAATTTCCCAAGGTGAGGCCAGGCTTTGAAGAAAGAAGAAGGGGAAATAAAGGAAGAGAGAAGGAGAAGCATTACACTGCCAGACCTTTGCACTCATTGTAGCCAAGATACTGGAACAGCTAAAAAGGAACTTTGGAGTCAGATATATTTTAAGTTTCTGTTTTCATATTTCATTTTTTTGTTTCCAATTTTAGTCAGGAATTCATCTCACTGGTTTTTAGGACACATTTCTTTCCTTCTTTAGTCTTTTCTTGTGTAAAGAATGGGCTGTTTTGGCAAGAGGCATGCTATGGAGAAATAACCTGTGATGCTGGATTAACTCATGCTGGCCATTGTCCTTTACCATGTGATGAAGCACAGCAATGGGTTTAGGGTGCAGAGTGTCTTGTGAAGTTCTTGCTAGACACAGCCCTCACATGGGCTCATAAAACCCAAGTTTCTCAGAAACCTAAATGAGCCAACAAGGAACTGGGTAAACTAAAAATTATGTTAACTTGTACGTGAGCAAAAATGGGGCAGAGTGCAAATCAGACATTAAACAAGTCTTTTTCTTTTTTTCCTGACTCTCCCAAACCCTTTCAGATATTAGAACAAGTAAACAGTACATGACAATTTTGTTTTATTGTTAATCCTGATATCAGGGTCAACTTTACCTTACTTTTTTGCCTTTCCTCCTTACTACAACTATCGCTTGAGGTGCCAAATATGTCAGTTTTAGCTTTCTGTTTAAGGTTAACATGTGCAAAAGGTCACTTTTGTTACAATAAAATAAATTTCAAATATAGCCCTGCTCAAATAGAGCTGGGAATTTTTATATTTTAAAAAAAAGTATTTGTTCTCCTTTGTGTTTGCGCCAATGGCAATTCTCATATGTAATACCATTAACACTGGTAGCTGAAATTCCCCACAAGGAAATTATTCAAGACAGATGATAATAAAAAATGGAGAAAAAAAATGGGATGTGGTTACAGCAGCAAAAATCTCACTTATTACGGTTATGTCTTCACTGCAGAGTTGCTCAGCTGGTGTCCCCAGTTTGGCAGCAACAAAGTCTTCCAAAGCAACTGGAGTGATGCCTTGATCTAAGCAAGACGAATTGCAGAGCTATAGATTAGTGTGTGTGCTAATTGTTCTTCTTAATCTGATTCATAACTCCCTTTGCAGGGAGCATTCCAAAATCCCTCTTGTGCCTTACTACAGTTCCCTCTGTGTTTCACTCAATTCTTGGGAAAACACTCGATGTCTTCAGAACCATGCCATGTCTCCATGGAAGCCGTGTCTTACACCTGTGCCTCAGACCTAGTTATTGCTATTCTCTTCAGCTTAATACACTATCATAAAGCTAAAGTTATTGGTGCAACAAAATACGAAAGCGTTAAACTAGAAAGGACAAACTAATCTTCCCTCACTGTAGACATTTATGGTGTGGAGTGTGATCCACAGGAACCATTCTAGGTGTCACCATGACCTGAGATTAAGATACCCTTAAGAACATCTGTTTGTTGTCTGCAAAGAGAGGGGAGATGAGATGTAGACATTTACATCAGTTGAGTTGAATCCTACTCCAAGTGACTAATCTCAGCTGGGAAAGAGCTATCACTTTTTTTATTGTCTTGAGTTCACTGACTGTCAGAGTGAGCACTGGATTGCAATGTTAAACCAAACAGATTAGCTGAGGTCATGAGAGATGCAAAGCAGGGTGGACTGCAAGCATTTACTGAGTCAGACCCTGATTACCTGCCCTTTCCAGCTGAGTCTTGTCACTGCTGGTGCGGGTGCCCCTTCACATCTGTTTTCAGTGTGTCTTACAAAATTCTGCTCAATAATGAGCATCTGTCTCAATTTAAATGCTGTGGTTGTCCTAAGATTGATGTTTGCCTCGAAGGTGGAAGGCTAGACCAGAGACAGTGGAATAAAAGGTGAGTACTTTTAGAGACAAGTGCCAGACAGTAGAAAAGGTCACCAATTGCAGCTGACACAGGTGCAAACAGACCTTTCTGGCTCTTTCCCACTATTGGTTAAACTAAACTGCCTGAATTCACACTGACTGGGCAATGAGAAAAGTACTTGCACAGGCAGGGATCTGTCTGAGCTAAGAAACAGCAAGTTTAGCTAAGATACCAGAGCTAAGAGTTAGCAAATGAATGCTGGGGCTTCTGGAGAACCCATGAGCTTCCATGTAAGGGAGCTAAGGAAACCCCAGACAGGATTGTTTTCTTACTGGGGGAAGCTTAGAAAATTATAGATTCAGGCAAGGAGAAAACTAATATTAGAGGCTGATAAAGGAGAGATTGATAAAATGAAGTGGAAAGAGAGGGACCATGCACTGTCATGATACTTGTAAACACCAAGTTTAAAGACATAAATATGTAAGTGAGGGATTTCTATCTCAAATGTGATTTAAAATTGTGTTTATTCTGTCTAAAGGCTTCAGCAATGTATCTGCTTTGAAGACTTGATGTCAGAAACCACACAGTTTGATTAGACTTGGAATCAGGTAGCCAAAGAGATGCTCATGAGTTCTTCATTTTATCCTTGCATTTTCAAGAAAAATACAAACATCACCCCAGACAAATCTAAACACAGTTTTGGGGAATATAGTGGTTGCTATAGCTAACCATGATTACCATGATTATCCACCTGAATACCAGCCCACTGGGACAGATAACTGGCCCCAGCCTGGGAAATGGCAAAATCAAAAGTTGTCCTCTTTGAGGTTTCATCTGGCTGCATTTCAGGCTACTACACAGAGTTTCATTTGTGTCACTCTGTTTATATTCTCTATCACATACATGGATGCATAAACTGATCCATTTTAGAAACCCATGCACTGGATATAAGCATATTGTTTGGAAAGTTAACTGCATGGCAGCTGTAGAAAAATGACTTCAAAATTCAAGCAATACCATAGACAAACTCAACAGAAAGTCTCTTATCTCACATTTCAGCAACAAAAGTAAGACTGTTTCAATTTCCATTTTATGTGTGAGAAGACCCCAGACCATAAAAATCAAATACGACTCAGGAAAAAAGCTGGGCTAATGGAAAACTTGTGTGAGAAATGAAGAAACTTTGTAGGGCCAAGTACATATTGATTTCATAATTTAGATCCTGTGAGATGCTTTTCCATTAGTTGGCAAAACATTTCTCCAAGCTTTGCCTTGACTAGAAAGTGCTGTTTTCAACATGATGATAAGCTTAACATCAGTTTTCAAATCCTTATCACAGAATTAGAGCTGAAGTAATCAGAACAATATAAGATTTATTTGTATCTTCTCTTGGTCAGTTAGCAGTGTTCAACATGGTGTCAACTAAGACAAATCATCTCGTGTATTCAAAATTTTGGTTATGACATTGCCTGGAATTTTTTTTTTTGCAAGCTGGGACTTTATATTTTCCCATGGATCCCCTGAAGGCTGATGACAGTGTTTTAGTCATTAATTTTTTTTGTGGGTTTGCAGGCATTTTCTGAGTATGATGAATTTCCAAAGATCTATGATGAGAAGATCTGTATGGAAACTGTTTTATTGTTCCTGAAGAGTTTAAGACCTTATTGATATGAAAAACTCTGGCTTCATGTACCTGAGAAATTTTGTATCTCTCCATTGTGACATTGGTACTTGTGAAACTTTGTGAATATTAATCATTGACATTCAGTAACATTTAGGCATTTAATTTCATTGACAGTTTCAAAACCACGCAATATATGGTTGTCAATGTACTTTACCATGGCCCCTTGATGATTTAGTCAATTTTATTTTCATGATTTAGTCAATTCTATGTTCACTATCAAAAGTAAGTCTGGCCTATGGTTTTAAAGTTGGAGACATTATCATGATTAAATCCAAGGTTCTCCAACATCAATGAGCTGTAGATTCTCATCAATCTATTCACTGAAGCCCATAGCTCCAGTTTAATCTAGAATTGTTTTGGAGTTTTGTTTTGGGGTTTTGCTGTGGGTTTGGTTGGTTTATTTATTTATGTAAGAAAATAAACCCAAACCCAGAATATCTCTTTTTAGCTGGGTTAACTGAAGCCTGGAGAGCTCAAATGGATTTGGCAAAGCCAATGCACAGGTCAGGGCAGAACAAGAGCAGCACTCAGACTTGTATCCCATATTCTCATTGCCCTGGCAGATGTTCAGTGCTTTCCAAAGTATGTGATCAACTTTGTGTGATCAATTCAGAAACTAGGCAAATGAACAAAATCTGAGATGTAACTGACATAATTCAATAGAGTAAGGAAACATAAGAAAATAATTCAATGCTCCAGCAAGAACAAGAGATGGAGAAGAAGAGAAACAAACTTTGATTTATTGAATTAAAATAACTTATTTAGGTGCAGCTTCACTGAATATTCTGCTGGAAACCTTGCTTTGGCTAGCAGTATCTTTATTTTTAGTATGAGCTTTTTAACCTTCAGTTCTGCCTGTAGGGAGGACCTAGGAGTATGTTATGTTTGTTGAGGTTCTCAGCTATTGAATAAAGGATTCCAGTGGTACTCTGCCTGACATTTTAAACGTCAGAGCAGATACCTTTCAATTTCAGAGACCTGCAAGGCAGAGGCCTCTCCAGAATTTCTTGTAACCACCTGCTGAAGTGCTGTGTTGGTCTTTTTGAAGGTGAAGCCAAGACAGTAGTGCTGTTAACCTATTTTGTTAGCAGATCATGCTGCCTTCTTCTGTCAGAGGTGGCGATGCTCTGAGGATCATTTTCAAGGTCCCAACCAGTCCCGTTGTGTGCTGTCAGTCAATGAAAGCAACAGAGACACCTAAAATTATTCACCTAAGTAAGCATATGTAGAGATGGTGGCAGAGCTGGGTGACATTTTCAAGACGTCTTACATGTCTTAAAACTTGTCCTGCATATGTGTGTGCTCCTGCTCCTTCTGTCTTCACTTTTCCTGGATGTTCACAGTGCTCTGCACATTAAGGGTCGTGACTGCTTTAGGGGTCGCAGGAGACTTCAGAAGTTTGTGGAGGATGTTTTACAAAGACAACAAGAACAACAAGAAGATATGAATAACATTAAAAGCAAGTTATGCTGTTTAACCTTTGATTAAAAGCAGCAGCCCTTCATTCAAACCCCACAGTGTTTGCCCTTGCTGTACTCAGCATTCAGAAGGATTTTATGAGGACAGAGGCATGAAAGGACTCACAGTTTTCAAAAGTGAAAATTTTCATTTCATCCCTATTTATCTGCCTAAATACGAGAGGGGGTTAGACTCACAGTGAATGCAGATGGAGAGCACACCTGCAGAAAGAGGAGGCTCTGCTCTCTGGGTTGTCTTCATCCAGTCTACCACATTTACTACTGCAAGTGATCACATGAGATTTCAAAGTCAAATTTGGACCTCTTCAACATCATGGATTTGATTGTAAAATTAGTCTATAACCTAGCTTTTGATAAAAATGGCCAGTAGTGACCTGTGTGAGTTGGCTCTAGTGACAGTAAAATTTTATAGGCCTAAATAAGATGTGGTTTATAAAACTAACTTAAAGGAAAAGGCAGGGTGAGCTGGATGCCAAACAGAAGCAAAACTTAATAGGTCGCTATCGCTTCTACTGCTTCTTTGGCTGTGCAAGTCCAGTGTGGTGGACTGAGTAGGATGGTAGGGAAGAAGGGCAAGAAAAAGAGCGCCAGGACACCAAAATATCTCTGGTTTTGCATGCAAAAATGAGACATTGATAACTAGCCCTTTCCATGTGGATGCTTTTTCAAGTTCATTTTGGTTGTAGATTTAGGTTTAATGAAAGGTGAAAGTCTGAGGTTACCAGAACAGTTAGTGAACCTTCTGCCAATTAAGGGTTTTGCCCCAAAGACCACACCTTGCGATGGCTGAATTTCACTGCCACCCCTTCCAGAGTGTTTTCCCTCTGCTACCTTGTTATTGTAGTGATGGTGGCATTGTAAATTATAGTCCCAGCTGGATGAAGGACCCTTCTGAACCGATCCTAGTGCTGTTCCCTATAGTATTGCTAATGATTACACAGCTGCCTTGTAGGCATTCTAGAGCATAGGCTCATGGGTCTGCCTCCAGCACAAGTTGCAATAAAGTTTATTTTCATTCAAAACAATATATATTGGGATTATTGTCAGAGCAGCCCCAGAGGCTTGCATAGGAGGTCTAGTAAGCATTGGTAAGAAAATTGGAAGCCTTGAGATTATTAATGTTGCTAGAACAGCAAGCTTAGTGGCCAGCAGAGGTATAATTTACCTACGCTAGCATTGCACACTGGAGCAAGGCAATCAAGTAAGAAGAGGTCAAGAGACTTTAACACAACATGAGATAGATATATTGCCCTGAGCCTTTTAGGCCAGATTCTCAGCTGCTGTAAATCAATGTAGCTTCATGGGAATCAGTGGACCTATGCAGTTTTCAGTGTGCTGAGAATCTGGCCTATACCCTTTATGGAAGTTATCCTAAGAACTGAAATGAATGCAGCAGCAAAACTCAACTTTTATTTTTGCTTTGTTTTTAAGCCAACACATGACATTTTTAGCTCAGCTATACATTGGTTTGGAGAGCAAGACTGAAGTTTAACACTTTTGGCAAGGATGCATCTCAAAATGGTCATGAAAGAGCTGATGAGATTCCATCAATGTACATTAGCTAATAGAGAGAAAACGTCAGTAGATGCTGAAGGAGCAAATATCTGGTTTTAACTGGTTAGTAACCAAAGTTCAGGTAGCATACAGTCTTTTTGCTTGCAGCTGTGAGTTTCAGTCTATAAAACAGAAGTTCATGTTCCTATTTATAAAAACCAGTTTGACCAAAAATGTAGCATCAGCTTTTGGAGATTTAAGTGACATGAAAATGTGCTTTGAATTCATGCCAGGGGATAGAGTGAGAAAGCTGACAGAGATAGCAGAGTGTGAGGAAGACACAGACAAGTAAAATGCATGCACCATTGACTCACAAATACACAAGGGTTGGTCTTTCTTGGTAGATATAGATCCAAGCCACAATTTTTATTCCTGGATTGCAGTCCAAGTCTATGTGTCAGTGCAGTCCCAGAGCTGTTGGAGTTTCAGAGACCACAGAGGAGGTTGTGTCTAGTGTTTTTTCAGAATAATTTGTGGCAACTCATAAATGTAAATCCTATACTAACACTTGAATCTCTAACAGACACTTCAGCTTCCATTAGTACTGCCTTCTGTTCTCAAGAAGTTCTTATATTTACTGATTTATCACAGTTACATATAGTACCTGCCAAAGGAAGAAGCTTTTACTACTTTTCTCTGATGAAAAATTTAATATGGTGTAAATTGAAGAAGCATAAATATTTTTCTGAAGCGGGGAGATCAGCCTGGTAAACAAACAATTTACTTGTCCTACATATCTGTAGGGACTTAAGATACTTAAGTGTCCTACTTTTTTTATGCTCTCTAGTTGTTCTTGTCCTTTGTTTAGACAAACACCTGACTCCACCTGGCCTCTGAGGAGAAGCTTAGCTGCTGTCATTTGCATTAATATATCAGTATTTTGAATCTTTGTCAAAAATCTGAGTTTCATAACTGATCTGACAGTAACAGCCTTCAATAAATGTGCTTTATCTTGGCCTGGAGATTAATCAAGTCATATCTTCCAGGTCAATAAGGTATTAAAAATTCCAGATACTACTTTTCTTTCAAATAAGATACTTAAAAGCTGGGTCAGATGGAGATTTAACAGGTCAGAATTGAGAGGGCTCGTAGCATTTTGTCTATTTCAAAGCTTGTGTTTTAGAAAAAGTTTTAAGTTTAATGCAAAATAAACTGGAAAGAGATATACCCTGTGCTGAGAGCAAACAAGAGAATAGGAGCTAACAAAAGTGCATTACAGCTTTCTATGCGGCATTCTCTTCCTCCCTCTTTTATTCAACTCTCTGTGAATCAGTTTATTCCCAGGTGTGCTTCCACACAGCCTTTCTGGCCAGCAAGAACTGGGATCCTCACTTGTCCCTTCTGCTTTCTTTCTCTGCATTTGCTCTCAGGAAATAGAAACAAGCAGGACTCTGACGAAGTCTGAGAGAGCTACATCACTTCCATCAAGTCAGATTTGGCTCTCCTCTCCTACCTGCCCACCTCAGAACTGCTGGGGGCAGCAGCAGTGCAGCAGCAGCAGCAGTGCAGCAGCAGCAGCAGTGCAGCAGCAGTGCAGCAGCAGCAGCAGCAGTGCAGCACCAGCAGTAGTGCAGCAGCAGTGCAGCCATTCTGCTGCTGGCAGAGTTAGCAAATCATCAGGCTCATTAACACAAACTGAACTCAACTGTGACTCAAATTGATATACCAGAGAGTCAACTGCAGTTGCTGGGGAACCAAACACTCCCACTGTTCTGTTGCCACCACTGCTGCTGGGGAGGAAACCTCTGGGCAGAGAGCTGGGGCAGAGAGCTGAAGAGCATGACTTCTTAGGTTACACCAAACTGGACCACCACAGAGTCTTTGGAAGTTCCTTCTGTCACTGTCTGGGTTGCCCTGGAACAGGGTTATAAAGCATGTGTGAGGCCAAGGAAATCTGTTCTTTCACGCTTCTTTGCATGGTAACTGAAAACCCGCAGCTTTACTCAACCATCTCCTCAGAGCATTTGTGCTCTCTGGAAGGGGAGCTGCCTTCCAGAAGCCACTGCTGGTGACAACAGACCAACTGGCACGCTTCTAACCCTTTGTTTTTATGTGGGCAGCCTACCAGGCTGATCATAATCTAAATTTAACTGTGCTGCTTCAGGTATTGTGAAAACAGTGTGTTTCTGGACCACTGGATGCTGGGCAGTGAGCCACCCCAAGGACCAGGAGCCAGAACCTTGTCTGTTGGCATGTTCTGTGGAAAGCATATAGCTGATTCTTTCTTGGCCATTTATCTCCTGCTCCAAACAAGGGGCAGAAGTTTGAAGTGTTAACCCTTCCAGATATTTAGGAGGGGGTGCCACAGGCATGCATTGACTATTTCAGAATAAAAAGGCTGACCCACTCTTCCTGTTTAAGAATGGAATCTGCTGGTCAGGATGCAAACCTTACCTGCACTACATATGAGGGCTTGTTTTCACTGATCTCAATGAGTTTTTGTTTGTTGATGCTTAAGAAAATCTGACCCACAGTCCTCCAGAACTGTGAGGATGGGATCAGATCTCTACATTATGTTACAAGCATCTCTTGATGACTCCCAAATCACTTGCAAACACAAAAGAGCATAAACTATGAGATGTATGGGAAGCTTGAACAAAACAGAAATTGTAAACCTTTAGGCAGAATTTCTCTCTGGGGATTTCAGAGTCTCCTGTTACTCATAGGTGAAGATCACGTGGCCAGTGAGGATCGCAGGACATGCCACAGCAAGATCAAAACATGAGCACGATTCCTGTGTTATTTTAGCTAAACCAGGAACAAATCTGGCACCATTTGACTCTGGCCTTTCAGCTCTGAGACAGGGCAATAGCAGTGCTCATGCCAGCTGGCTATCTGCTCTGCAAGAGTCAACAAATTTCTTGACATGCGATGTCCCTTATATCTCATTTGTTGATTGGAGCAGTGAAATATTTATGAACTGCCATCAGTGTCCAGCTTTTGAGTTTTGACCCAGTAAAGGATAAATATGGGACAATTTGCCTTTGGCTTTTGACTTTGGCCGGTGACCAGCTTTCTGTCTGCTTGTGGTTTCAACTGGATGGAGAAACAAACATCCCCTAGGTAAAACCCTTTCCATATCTATGACTTACTCCAGAAATAAATGATTTTCAAACCAAACACATCGAGTGAGAAACAAATCCCACACAGTTGTCCAATGGCCTTTGACCTCCTAATGGCTTGATGCCATCTGGCTGCCAGCTGGCTACTTCACTACATGAGGAAATAAGTTTCTCACAGACAACACTCCCTTCCACTTTTAGCCATACCAAAAAAGAAAAAGCTAACCCACCTTTCCTATAGCACCCTTTCGTTCCAGAAAAGGGAGAAATGTGACACAGGTGGCTGCTGAACTTTCAACTCTCAGTGGCAAACTACCAACTAGCTACTGCTGGACTACACACTCCCACAGCAAAACAAAATTATGCTTGGGCAAATCATTGTACAAGCCTTCCACTTGAAAAGAAGCATTCAAAAATTGAGAGAGAATAAGTAAATAAAAGAAGAAATCAAATATAGTGAGAGATATTGCGGACTTCTTGTACGTGTTAAGCCACAAGTAGAGATGCATACTTTTTAGCAAATAGACAAATAGCCAGACTTTATTTACAGACTCTGCAAAAGGGTTTCTGGCTTTTTGCAAAAAGAGATGGGAAGAGAAGAATTTTTACTTTGCAGTGAAAATAGTTCTGCCTGATTCAGCAGACATTTGCCTAGTTCATGAAAGCAGAGAAAATGTGTGTTGTCAGGAATGGTCACATAAACTCACTGACCCTCCCAGCTGTCTACCAAAATCTGGGACCCATGAGATGAATTGGAATGCCTCTGAGAGCTGAAGGAAGGAGACCCTGGGTACAGTTCTCGGGCAGGTGGTGACAGGGGCTCCTGGGACTCCAGGGCTAGGCAGGATAAGGCTGGGCCAGGCAGGCAGCTGGATTGGAGGTCAGTGTGCTGCTGCAGCTCATTTCCTTCCACAGATTGGTGCTGCAATTATCCAACAGTCCCCATATCATCATGTGCACTCATGACTCATGAGATAGATAGGTCCAGCATGGGAAATGCATCTATATTGCTCAAGAGCAATTGAACACTTTTATCTTACTCATTAATGATAAGACTTCATCTAAATTTCATATTTTCTTTCTTTCTTTCTTTCTTTCTTTCTTTCTTTTTCTTTCCTTTCCTTTGTTTTTCTCCAGTGGTACAGAAAACCAAGTATATCTAATCAGCATTACCTGTTATAATTTGAATAATTTTTAACCCCATTGTGATCCTAGAATTTCCTCTTTCTCAAGATTCTGTTCCCTTTTCCATTCTGTGGCCCCTATAGTGCATGATGTCCGCAGACAATGAGTGTCTTCCCACCCTCCCTACTGCCATGGAGATTCTGAGGGTTGCAGGAGATGTGATTCTCCCAGTCTACTTTCTCCATGACAGATTCTCTTCCATCCTGTCATATACATTTACAGCCTGACTCCAAGCCTGTTTATAGCCAGATAACTCTTTTCATTTACTTCAGTGGGCTTTGAATCAAGCCTTTATAAACCACACATGTACCCAACAGGTATTTATTAGCATGAGCTGGCCATGCACTCTATGCCATGAGTGTGGAAAAAACGAACAATAACTTTACAATTACCCACCTAAGCCCTCTAACAGCTCCAAAGGCATGTCTCTTCGCCAAGCAAGCATTGAATCAAGTTTGACATTTCTAGAGTAAATCATTTTTGTGCTCTAAAAACCAAAAAAAAAAAAAAAAAAAAAAGCTTAGGAAAAAGTCCAAAGAGTGAGAACATCCCCATTTTTGGGCAATAATATCATCCAAATGTCCTATCCAAATGGCTTCAAACGTTCCAGAAACAAATGTGTATTCTGGGACAAGACCACTGAATGCTAGGTAAAATTACAGGTGATTCTGCTTGAGGTTGGCAAGATTCAGCAAGGATTAAAATGGAATTAACAGTCTTACTATTTCTTCAATTACTCATGAAGATATAAGTGTTACTCACAGTCTTTCCAGAATGATTAGACATCTTCATGTATTGACTTTACATACAGAGATTTCAGTTCTTTCACAGGCTGTGTCTTAATTTATTAAATTTTGAGTTGTTGGACATGAAATTTGATGTTATTTTTTAGTCTCTTCTTAAACGGAGTTGGTGGAGCCTGAACCATCAGAGGACAGCCCGGTGGACTTGGAAAACTCTCAACTTGCTGTGTGTGTGAGGTGTCACAAAGAACTTAGCACATTTTATCAGATGATAACTCTAAGCCAAAATTTTGGATCCAGACCCAGATAAAAAGCACCTCCAAGGACAAATCTGAAGAGCTTCAGGGTTTCCATCCAAGCTAATTTCTAGCTGTGATGTAAGACAAGGTTATTTCCATTAATGTTTAAGTTTTGCATCATCTATTCTCTCATGCTTTAACTTTTTCAATTTCAGCAGGAAATCAATCATCATAATACTAGAAAAAGCTTGGTTTTGTCATGTGCATGTTATAGCTCAGGGTGGATTGTCCTGGTGAAATATATATCTCTGAGAAAGCACCTTGGAGGCAAATATCTGCTAACAAATAGTTTTGTCTTGTTCACTAAGGCCCAAATTTTTAAAAAGTAGATGTCAAAGTTGGAGTTTTCTGAGTTCTATACTGGCATTTACATAAGTGTCTTGCTTTAAAAAAAAAAAAAAAAAAAAAAAAAAGCTCAGAGTTACCCTGTGTCCATCAGCAGCAGTTCCTTTTGAAACTCATGGCTGGAATAGTTTTTAGAGTTCTTAGTACTGTCCATGGATCGAGGTAACCTTTCCTTCACTTGCTGGACACATATCTTGGTCATTTCTTCTACTGCTGCTTTAGAAACTGTGTAGTTGCAAGGGTTAAACACAGGACTGTAAGTTCACAGATGTGCAAATACATATTTTTTGGCAGGTTAAATGCACTAGGCAACTTCTGCGTGTTTGTGCTTTGAGTAAGGAGGCCACCTGCTTCTAATGTTACAGGAATATGTTGGCTAGTGGAAAGGCAGAAACCATTTTTTACTAATTGAATAATTTCTGTATCTTATCCAAATGCCAAGAGATTGCTTCTATCCCATGATCAGCTTGAAGTTTTGATGGCATATTTAAAAACAAAACAAAACAAAAAACCAAAAAAAAACAAAAAAAAAACCAAAAAACCGAAAGCATTCCAAAGTCACTTTCCTGTTTGGTCCAAATCACTTTATTCCTAGTACAGAGTGATGGGTAGATGGGTATTGGATGAAAGAAATGGTAAATAGGAAACAATTGTTTGCTTGGATTCCCAAGGCAGTGTCTGGGTAAGGTGGTGTTCACTGCGTAGGCACAGTCGACTGCTTGGCACTGGCACATGGAATAGCAAACACATGCAGCAGTTAAAATCAATCTTGCATTAATGATTTCATTGCCTGAACTAAATTTGTAATGTAAATCATTCAGAGGTGCTCTAAGGCATTTCTATTCTTAGAAGAAAAGTCACAAACTGGAAAGTACGTCACCTTTGCAATCAGCACCCCCTTTAGCCTGTAATGTGGAACACATGGTGGTTGAAGAGGTTACAGTGTTACAGAAATGTCATTACAGAATTTCTCTGTGTTAACATGTATCATCTGTCACATAATTGTTTGTTTTACAACCCATACCTATAATGGGCTAAGTGGGGACTATTTATATCAGTTAACAATGAGTGCCTTTAATTAGTATTTCATGCAACTGGAACATGTTAAAGATTCTGACACAAATCTGGCTTGGGTTGCTAAATTCCATATGAATTTCATTATGAAATTGCTAAGACATTACAGTTGCTCAGGTATTGAGGTTTATAAGTGCACTTCATCTGTTACAAAGCCAGAGCAAGTCACACACATGCTAAAGAAAAATCTTCAGAACAACAGCTTGGTATCTGACACAGTTGAATGAGAGTTTAAAGCAAGAAAGATGAAAATCTTTTATTATTTGAAATGCTCCTGCATTTGCTCTAAAACTGCAAATCTGCTAACATCTACGCAGCTGAAGCATTATATAGAATGGAAAAGATTAAGACAAAGGAGACTCAGATTGTACACAAAATTGATAATGAAAATTTTTCAGAGATGGACCAGTCAGCAAAGAGCTTCACAAGGCGTTGCCAGACTGCAGAATGCAAACAGGGTGTTTTGCTAATGGTGCTAATGGTTGATACTGGGTGGTTACAAACATTCCTTCCAGGTGATCTCAAGGCAAAATATTTACCCTGACACCCTCACTCCCAGTCCCAGCTCTTCTCAGTGACTGAGGTGGCCAGTGGGACATTTCAGTTCACACTGAAGGAGAACCCCAGCTCCTGTGGGACTCTCATCCACGGGACCCCATGAATTTGCAGCATGAATAATGTGTCAAGGAGCAGTGCAACATCCAGAGAGTGATGGGAGAGGAAAATGTGCCTGAGGTTACCTTTTTAAAATTTGGGTGTTGTCACGGTCCTTTAGACTGATCGAAAGAACATGCTAGAATCAGGCTTATGTCAAAATTAAAACAGTTCAGGAGATTAGGAGTGGGAGAGCAAAGGATGACAGGAAATCCCAGCAGCTTCATGCCTCCACATTATTCTTCTCAGATGTTGTGGCTGAGGCTCCATTCCTCTGTGTGCTTCAGTTCCTGAACCTAACGCTGTTTTTTTCCCTTCCATACCTCTTCTTAAATGTGCAAATTTACATTGTAATGGTACAGTTAACTGAGCATCTGGTTCTCCAGAACCTGTTCAAAGATTTCTTAGAGATTTTGAGATGCTGAACAAGGAAAGAGGAGCAGCTCAGGATTTCTCATTTTTGTCCTCTGCCGCTTTTATCAGCTACCCTTATCAGTGCCTACAATATTGTGTAAAGCATTTTCTGAAAGGCAACAACATTACAATGAAATTATTCTACACATGCTTTAAATGAAACTTTTTTGGTTGATACTGATATAATAATTAATATACAGAATAAAATGGTTTTATTAATTGAATACCAGAACATGATACATTATTCTAAAGTAACTCACTCTAGCTTCTTGCGAATTTCTAATGCTAATTCAGAGTCCAACAACAAGCCTTGTGGTACAGCTGTTTATTTACCTTCAATTTTCATAGACAAAAACCCATTTGTCATTTTAATTTTTCCTCACACAGTATGCTAACTGTCCTGTTCCCACAGAGTGAGGTTGGCAATAGGAAAGATCTTCATGGTTTGTTACCTTTGCTGAAAGATAATCTGATTTCTGAAATTTGTTTTCAATATTCCAGAGAGCAATAAAGCAAGTCCTCTTTCTCTTCGACCAATTCTTAATGAAATGTCTTGAAGATTTCTGTTTGAGCTAGCCAGAAAATATTTTTAACAAAATCATAAACAATGGGGGGGGGGGGGGGGGAAGATTATTCCATAATCCTCATCTGATGATTACCTTTGATATCCAGTTTTCCTCTGTTAGACTTAAACATACATGTTACTTAAATTTACTCTTTTTTTTTTTAAGAGTACATTTTTCAAGAAGAACTATAACAGGGATTCTTACCAAAGTCCTCAGACCTAGGGCATCATAAGAAATAATACCCCAGCTCTGTGTGTGCAATATATAAAAGTAGATAGGAATTTGAAGCGTGTCAGCTGCAATGAGAGGACATATCAAAATATCTGAAATCAAATAGTCTGAATTGTGTGCAAGAGAGATTTTTGTTGGTGATTTTCAGATATATCCCCTTTTTTGTCTTCTCTGTTCTATCCCCTCAGAAATAATTTTCTCTCAAAACTTGTCTTATGATTAATTGTCTCTTTACTCTTGTTACTTTGGAAAACAATAAAGTTCTTCTAGACACTTATGAAAGAAAAGTCCCTTCTCAGAAGAAATCTGGAGAATTCATCTTGATAAAAGAGATTTTTTCTGAAAATGGAAGGGAAACTAGACAATATAAAAATATACATAGGAATATACCTCTATATCCGTCCATGGCATGAGTACAGTTTTTAAAAGTTTTAGAATGAAGATATACAAACAGATACTGGTTAGGTGATTTTTGGGTACTGGAAAAGTATTTCCCATGGAAGGTCAATTTGAGTAGAGTATGTTAAAAACCTGCTGAGAAATCATGCAGCTGATTTGGAAGACAGGGTTGCAGAGCAGCATCATGCCCTGTCCCCTTGCAATCTGATGAAGACTCTGAGTGAGGAGGAACACGTTTGTTCAGTGAGGACTTCAGTGCAAACCTTGTAGGGAGTTACACTAGCAAAAAATAATTTCTGGACCACTGGGGGCTTTTAAGAGTCCCCTGTTGGTCACAGCAAAGCATTTGTGTCCCAGAGAAAAACTTCAAAATATGATTCATCACCACATTGAATTGTGCTTTCACTGTGCTCTGTCACCCATAGGAAGAGCAGTTCTATCCTGGCAAGTGAGCTGGAATTGTACAGAAGTATCTGGCTTACACTCCCAGGACTGCTGCCCAGTTTTGGCTGTGCCCTTGTGAGTGGTGGTATGTTCATTTGAAATATTGTTATAGCATAAGGCATTTATATCCTTCCATATTGTCTGCCCTATTTTTTTTTTTCTCTTTTATGTGTGTGGTTACTTGAGTTTTTGTACCTCTGATGTGAACCAACACCCTTCCACACATCTCAAAAGCCACTGGAAATATAATGTGAACAGTAGTTTGTAAATTAAATATGCTTAAGTAGCAGAAAACTGCAGTAACTAAGGGTGATATATGGACTTGGAAGACTAAATCTAACTTTGTGGATTCAATTATAATTACAGCTGTATTAGCTGGCACATTGGCAAGATGAACCTGCCAAGACTGGCTTACTAGAAACTGGAGGAAGGCTGACCACATCATCAAAGAATAGCTCTCTGATGACATAGCACCTGCAGCTCTCCAGCTGATGGCCCACAGGTCCAGCTGAAGACACTGGCTGGTTTGTTGGGAGGCATAAAGCAGAAGGGATGATGGTTTGCTGCCAGGGTCAATGGAAAGAGGGATGTTTCCCCTTAGCAAGTTTAGGGAAGTCTCCAGAACAAAGAAGGGGAAATTACAAAAATATATTGGATTTTAGAGGTGTCAAAGCCAGGTTACAGTTACTTATTAGAGAGGAAAGGTTCAGAAATACAGTGCTTAACACTCTCTCCACCTCTGCTAAACTATTTATGAAGAGCTAACTATAATTAGAAATCCAAATTTAAATTTAAAAAATGGTAAACCAAAAATTTACTTTAAAAGTGGGCAGATGGCCAACACTTTTTACTGAGCAGCACTGGAATGTTAATGTGGAACATATGCAAAACTGTTATGAAAAAAAATACACCTCTTTAATGCTAATATTCAAATAGAATGAATGATAATTGCATTAGGCACCAATTGGGAGTCAGCATAGAACCCTGAGAGCTGGAAATCCACTATATGTTACAGCAAAAATTGGTACTGACAGAGCCAGTTTGAGAAAATTTTTGCAGGGAAAAAAAATCTGAAAGGGAAGAGAAAACACAGTTTTTCTTGTAGAATGAATGAAACTGTTTTGTCAGTTAGTAGAAACTAGAATAATACCTGTCTCATTTTAATTTTTTTTTAAGTGCCTTTGATCTAAAATGCATGTGATGTGTACAACCTCATATCAAACACTGGAATTTGTGAATAATCTGCATAACTGCTTTCCCGACCTGGTTAATCCATTTGGTTAAGTTTTAAGAAAATAATCACCTAAATCATTTTCCTGATTTTGTCCCTCAACAGCTACCCATGTGGAATGACAGGGAGAATTTATGGTGGGTGGATTCTAATTATGTGATCTGGAATTTACCCAGAACCTGAGGTGACTAGTACAAGGTTTTCCAGGCACCTATTTCACTTACTGATCACTATTTCTCTGTGGTGGCCTTGATGATGAGCAGCCAAAATCACTGGGATGAGAATTAATGTAAAATATTTCAAAACCTGAATGCAGAGCATACTGCTATTCTTTGGCAACAGCCACATCAGAAAGGCTCTATTGAATCAGAATTCTTGGTCGTGGTTTCTCCTGAGTGAAGGGGATCCCATTACAGAGCTGTGGCACAAAGCCCAGAGAGGAAAGCTTTTCTGGGTTTGTGCTACTCCTCTCCAGAACCAGCCTGAGTGTCTCTGCATCCTGCTTCTGGAAAGGACAACCCCTGTGAATGACTCTGGCTGCAGACAATCAGGTCCAGACACTGCTTTTGCCTCTGTCTCAGTGCTCTTATTTGAGCTTAAAGTGAAGCTGGTTATGGAAAGGACAAAGAGGATCTGTGTGCGTGGAAGGAAAGGAATAAATAGAGAGGATGTGCTTTTCAGGTGAGTCAGGAGAATATCAAGTCAAGAGCTAAAGGGAGAAGGGGCTCAAACTGCTATTTCTTTAAAATGAAATTGTGACACTCAAGATGAAACAATAATCTTTTTCATATCACTGAAAAAAATGCATGGTGCATTCCCCTCTTGAATTTAGGTCTGGTCCTGCATCCACCAAAATCCATAGGGAAACTAAGGAAAATACAAAGCAAAGCAACAGAAGTGATCAGAGATATGGAACTGTGATAACACAATGAAACACAGAAACTAGAAAAAACTCATCAGGGAGAGGATATAAAGTCATGTCCTGTGTGAAATTTAGGTGCACGTAACATTTTTTTCATTAGAAAAGGACATATTTTCTTTTTTTTCTTCTTCTTTTTTTTTTTTTTTTTCAAAAATAGAAGTATCAGATAAAAATATCAGGTGGCAGATTCAAGACAAGTTTTTTTCATACTATTCACAATACAACAGTGGAATTCATGTCTAGTGGCTAGACATGCCAAAAGACAAGGAGGGTTCAAAAACTGGTGAGGATCATCCACTGCAGAGAGTTATTGCAAGGGTTACTAAACACAAAGGTGTTGCCTCTAATTTTGTAAGTTCTTAATTCTTTCATGGCTGAGACAGAGGCAGGTTTGCTGGGCTAACATCTCTTTGTGTTGCCCTATTTGTTCTATTTTTCCCAGATTTCCTTTACTGTCAGAAGCACTCTGCTGGGCTGAACACACTTTGATTCAATCAAATACTGCTTTTTCTGATGTTCTCACCTTAGTTTTTGTGTACCTGGGAAAGACAGACACTTCCCAGAAGGGCTGGACTGACAATAGCTGTTATAGAGTGACTGCAGAGCTTCCTACAAATACAGGCTGAGGCACAGAGTTAGCCCCCCATGAACTTCTGCTGAGCTGGAGATGTCCAGCTATTTAGGGCTATCTGCCACAGGGAAATCCCAGGCAAATACATAAGGCCTGTTTCCCCTTCCAGTCTTCCCAGATAAAACTTTCTGTAAGAAGGAAGAAATGCCCAAGAAACCCAACCTTACAATAGACCTAGGGGTTAAAATGTACTTAAAATGGATTAGAGAGCAAAAGTGAAAAGGAGGTGGTGATCTTCACCTATGTGTTTCTATGCCAAACGCACAAAAAAAAGTACATGCTACTAAATCCATGGCCTAACAGGAAAATCACAATCTGTATTACACAATCTGCATTGCAAACTGGTTGGTTTGCTTATATTCCATGCCAGAGAAATCCTTAAAAGCTGCATTATCCTGGAGAACTCTAATAGTTTTACTTGAATCCTCATATTCTGTTTAAATAGTCATATTTATTGCAAGGAATATGTAACAACTAAAAATAATAAATCTTGCAGCCAACCAAAGGGAATTATCTGGTTCTCATCTTGATAAAAAAGTAAGCCATTTTAGCGGGGAAATCTAATAATTGCCTTGAAGTAAATATCCATTCTTTCTTTCATGTAGTATGTGGCTACAGACTTGTGTTTCAGGAGAGTTAGTTTCACAAAATTGACAAGAATTATGAGTGTAAATCACCTGTAGAAAGCAGTGTTCAATAATAAGACATAATTAGGAAGTGTTTTAAAAAGTTTTCTCTCATCCAATAATCACAACCCTAGAATTAGAAGATGCTAATGGTGCTAAAGTAAAATAATCTAGTAGAGAAGAGAAATGGTGGGAGACATGAAAATCAAAATTCTTCTTGAAGGAAGAGAAAATAGAGCAAAAACCAGCAGCAAAGAATAGTATTAGACAAGGAACTGCAGAAAAAAAATATGAAAGAAGTCAAAGAATGAAAAGAGGAACACCAACCAGAGAAGTGTAATAGCACCAAGGAAAACCAGAGAGTGTCCATGACATTATGTAGTGGGAAATATTACTCCAACTGCTACTTATGGCACAGAGGAAGCAGTGTTCAATGGGCATTCATGGTTTTTATTCAGGATAGAGCTGGAGGAGACATTCTTATCAAAGGGCAGTGCTGAAAATATTTCCAGTTCTAGAGCAAAGAAGGAGGCTGATAAATCACTAGTGAGGATTCCCACATCTGCATCTCTGTGGGAAGAGAGGAAAAACATGAACTGTTTGAAACACTGAAGAATCTGTAGAGGTGTAAAAAAAGCTATAACTGAGGTAACACTGTGAAAGTTTAACTGTAAGGATGTCAGCATTGGCACTAATCCCTGGCAGAATAATGTAGTGCATCATATGTCACTTCTTTAATTAAGAATTAAAGAAGTACATAATGAATATCAGAATGAAAAATTAATGAAAACACATATTTTTGGAGTAGGTTTTTTTTTGTTTTTTTTTTATGTCTGTACTTTCCATACCTTTAATGAAATTAAACATTAAGTGAAGTTATGTTGATGTCGATTTTTGTAGGATATCTAACTTGAATTTTCTTTCACTTTGACCAAGAGACATATATGTGACAAATTCACAGTATTGTGAGGCACTCTGTGAGTGCCTTGTGAGTGCCATCACTTGTGAGGCATCTCTGATAAAGTAGTTTAACTTAAGCTTTAATTCATGGTCAACTGCTATTTAATGTTTTTATTGATGAATTGGAGGAAAGCAGAGAATTTTTATATATTTTCTTTAGATATTATATCATTAGGAAATAATGCTTAGTAGCAAAGACAATCAGTTACTTTGAATAATTTGCTTTCTGTGCTCAGCTGCAGGCAAGTGAAAGAGCTTTCAGTAGAAGAACATTGTATTTACAGACCAGGGAAGTATCTCTGCAAATGGCTTGTGAGGTGTAAAGGATAAACAGATGAGTTTAAATCCCCAGTATAGCACTGAAATGAAAAGGGTAATACAGTTCTTATATGTATGAGGAGAGGAATCTGGAGGAAGCTCGAGGATGTTGTGTTAGCTCTAGACGTGGTGATGGGAACCACTAGCAGGATGCTGCTCTTTGCACTGAACTTTCTCCTGTAGGAAAACGTGGAGGTAGAAAGAGCTTTGACATAAAGTTATAGGAGTTATAGGACTCCTTTGCCACTGAGTCTTGGGGACCCCTCTTCACCTGTATTATCAGTGAATGAGATTGTTGACAAGAATCAAGCTTGACATGACTGGGTGAACTGACACTTAATAGCAAAGGCTCTTCATCTTATCAGGAGTCATGACTGAAAATAAATGCAACCAAATTCAACAAAGTAGAAATTTTAGCCATTTTTTAATTAATTGATCACTGAAATGACTTACAATATTTGACTTGTGTTTCCTCTGTCCCTGGTAAGCATTAAATTTTGCTAAGTTTTTCTAGTTGAAATAAAAGTAATTTGAGGAAGATTTTTTGTATATTTGTTGAGTCAATGAAGCTAATTATACCATATAATCTCACACTGTAATGTCCAAAACTAGTAGTTTTACTCTACCAATGTTTTTTTTTCCTAAGATACATTCACAATCATTTACCTCATTATATGGATGCTTGCCCAGTTTTGAGGTTGGCTGTAGCTATGCATACTTATTTGGTGCAACAGTTTGCTCCAGAATGTTTGCAGACAATGCAAACCCAGAGTGATAGATCTCTAAATAGACAATGATCTGAAATAAATCTCTACTGTAAATCTGCCCATGTCTTCTCAAAACCCAGCTGGACACAACCCTGTGCGACCTGCTCTGGGTGAACTTGCTTTACCAGGGGTGTTGGACTACAGGGTCTCCAGAGGTCCCTTCCAACCCCAGCCAGTCTGTGATTCCTGATTCAGTGAGCACACAGGGTTCTTGTGAGAGGTGCAATAGCAAACTTGGAGTGACCAATAGAGATTAGAGCAAAGAAGACATCTTCTGTCACCAAGTTTCCTTCTATTCTCTAATGGAAACTCTTCATAGGTCCTCCTGGTGCTCACCAAGAGCAGAGCAGAAATAGCGTTTGAAACTTCTTGTGATGTTACCGCTTTTTACTCTTCAGTAGTCTTTATGAAAATCTGAGCTCCTGTAAAGACTCCATCTGACTACAATTCCTTTATGCCAAGGTTTCCAGCCTAAACCTTCTGGACTGCAGAAGCTTGCCCAGTTGTCTGCTCCCTCTCTGACCCTGGTACAAATTCCCTTTGTGCCAATGGAACTGTTTCTGTGGCAATGCTCTCAACCGAGGAAATTATTTGGTTGCAGGGTGGCAGATAAATAAATGCTTATTTTTTCTTCAAAGTAAGCTTGTTTACAAGTATGACTGAGAACAGAGCCACATAAATAGGTTCAGTAGAAAAAATAGCTGATGAAAAGGAGGAGAGGGAGTGAGCAGAGGAGAGAATACAGAAAAGAGGGAAATTGAAAGGATTCTTTCACCCTGACTTTGCCATGAAAGGCTTTATAGTGTTTCTGTGCACTCTAATTGTTTCTTTCTCTCTCTGACATATGAATACATGTACACAAATACCCTTCTAAAAAACAGCCAGCAAAGCCATCCTCTGAGATAATTTGAATTCCTTAGTGGTCTTGGGTGTGCCTTTGTTTCAACTCAAATACTGCTATCACATCATAAATAAGCCTGTTTCTACTATCTTAAATGAAGAGTGACGGTCACACCTAGCAGTTCCAACTAGATTTAACCCAGCCTATGCAGTATTAATCCTAGATCACAACCATAAGCTTCTCCACATGTTTCAAATAAGGGAAAGTAGCATAAACCCCGCACAGTTTTACAAGACCTCGTTCTAGTTCATGGGTGGATAAACTGCAGTTTCAAAAGCCATTTTAGCCTGAACAGGAAACCAAATTATAATAAAAATGACATGCAAATCCTGTTTTCATTGCAATACTTAAGCCAATAAAAGAATAACTGAGTTTATCAAAGTACTATGCATTTAGCCCCCTTGCAATGTCAGCCCCATCCCCACCAAGATCAAGTACAGAAGTTGAACAGTCCTTCAGTGGTCCTCAAATATCCTTGTTTCAAAGGAAGAGGTTTCTCAGGTAGAGTGGACCTATAACAGCACCTATAACAGATTCCCTGAATAAATAGTGTTGTGAACAAACAGTGACCTGAGCATTAGCCACTCTTAATTTTCCTTGTAGTTCAAATCAGTTATTTAGCAGTATCAGTAACTTATTGGGACTATGTGAATCTTTTCCCCACAGCCTCTCTTTTTGGTGTACTTTGATTAAAACAGGGGAAGGGCTATATTGTGTATGTCAATTTTTTACAGTATACACTACACAAAACAGCAGTAAAGGCAATAGGGCACAGACGTTAGGGTACTTACACTGCATAAGGAGGCAAAATGCATGTTCCTACACTGTGTAGATACTCTGGTAAATATTTCCACTGATTTGGGAATGAGAAAGCTTGGGGTTTTTTAATAAGTTTTTGAACAACTGTTTTCATCCCTGGAAACAACAGACGCAACCTGAAAAAACTGACACGAGCTAAAAAACTTGCAACAATAACATGTTTGTTTAAGTATTTAGTTTATAGAAATCTACTTCTTTTTGCATCCTTGTTCAACTAGGATGGACAGAATCCAATGAAAGCTACTATTAGAAACTAACACATATGTGAGAATGAGATGAGGTAGAATTTGTAAGAAACTGTCAAAGTGTTGGGCAAGGGAAAGTGAAGACTCCCTTTATTTCATGTTTTTGCCCTTCTTCAGTACTGCAAATCAAGAGAATGACTTTTATGATAGTCTAGGGTTTAGTCATCTCATGCTTCTTTTAGCTGAGACTGTTTGCTGAAGAATTTGAATTTTTCCCATCATCCTAAATCTTTGTTATTGTGTTAAGGTACTGATTTCAGCTTCCCGACAGTGGGGAAAATGTTGGAGAAATGCACCAATGCAATGTTGATTTCCATCATAGTCCCTTCACTTAGAATTTGCTGGACAACACAAGTGACAGTTAAGTTAGCTACATTTTTTTATCTGTTTCATTGATGGCAGATTTAACAGGAGCAGCCTTCTAGTGCCACACTTCACACCATCATTCTCCTGATCCTCAGCAGCCCACACACATTTTCCCAAACCTCATATTCCCACTTCAGTGATGAACTTGTGCTCTTATGAATTCAAAATAGTAAGCACATTCCACATGGAAATTGTAGGAACAGCATAAAATTACATTTAGTATCAGAATAAATAACACAAGGACTATATTACAGGCTACATCATTCGTTTTACATTTAGTCATGAAAACTTCCATTATTCAATTTAAGTGAATGTGTCACATAATTTCCAGACTCCTGCTCCAGAGTACTGGAGAATCCAAGCAACTTATTTCAGAACTTAGGTCCAGCTTCCCATTGAGCATTTGGGTCCTGGAGCACACAGATCTTGGGCAGCTTGTTGAATCTGTGGTAGCAGATGCAGCCAGCCAAGAGGGGTTTTTTCCCTTCCTGCTGTGTTTGGCAAGAAGAGCACAACCTTTCCTGTCACATGTGGTCCCTGCTCAAGTTATCCATACTTTTCTTACCACAAGGTTAGATTACTCTAATGCACTCCGTGTGAGGCTACATCTTGAGGCCATTTGGCAACTGAATCTAGTGTGCACAATTCAACCACCTGTTTATTAAGTGGAGCATCATGCAGAGAGGACATAAAACCCCCCAGTCTCCAAAATCTGCAATGGCTGCCAATAAATTTCTGGGCTGAGTTCAAGGTGTTGGTTTTAACCTATAAAGACCTAAGTGTTTTGGGATTTGGTTACCTGAGAGACTGGCTTTCTTCCCCCATGAAGCAGTGCTTTTAAAGTTGATATGAAGGGAGGAATTTGAGTTGGTATCACTCAGGTGTAATAAGGCTGCTGGCAGGACTCCTGTGTGCAAGGCTTCTGCAGTACATCCAAATTATTATAGGTTTATCTATTGTGAAACATCTCTGATTGTGGAAGAATTTAAAACTAACACGCCAGTCTGGGTCTGAACCAGGGCTAGAAATGCTCATGCTGGAGCACATTGTTATGTTCTGATTTCCCCCTTTTTTAACTACAGTCGCTACTTACATTAAATGCGATTTGGTAACTTAACTTAAACCTGATGTTAACAGCTGCTAACCCAGCTAAAGCTCACAATGTTTGTTTATCATCTGTCTCTGTGGTACCTCTCTCTCCTGACTGACTATGTAAGGTAGTAAAGCACCTCAAAAACTGTCGGAAGAGAGTTACATGCTACATGTAACTCCATGCCATTTGTCCTGCTGGTGGGTTAGAGTCAAGTTGGACTATTCCTGGCCTTCAGACCTGTGACTACATCTCCCACAAGTACATAAAATGGCACAATGCTTGTTCTCCAGACATTTAAGTGCCCTGGTAAAGTTTACATTGTTGAGTCTGAATTCCCAAACCGATTGGTCTCACACTTTTTGTCAATAGCAGTTTCTGGCCAATGAAATCTCTTCCCATGTGCCTGGGCACTGTAAGGAAGAGTGCTCATGAGTGTGAGTCCAAACCAGGACGGGATCCTGACAGCAGTTAAGTTGTGAGTATGGTCATGAGAAAATATTTTTGTTCATGCTTCCATGAGTTTGGTTGACTAGTAGGGAAATATCCTGAAAGTCTTGAATCCACTGACCAAAGCCAGCCTTCTTTATGACCAAAGAACCAGATTCCCAAATAACAAAGGATCTCAAAGGAGATTTTGAGATCCTGACACTGTCTTGGCCTGATGAGCCAGGACAGGAAGATTGATTTACAGAAGAGTGAAGCCTTGTGACTTTACTGGAAATTTATCAGCAATGGGTCAATCTCCTTGAAGATTTTTCTCCTTACTCTTCCTGGTGGAAGAGGACAGTATTGCCTCCATTATGTTTCTGAGGAAAAAACACCGCTGGAGACAGAGTTACCCAAAGCCATATTGAAAAGGAGTTGGCTGAGACAGTAAATAAAATCTTGCCTCCAAAGTTCAAGACTTGGAACATGAACTATATTGGTCCTCCCAATAAAATACAGCTCACAAAAGTATAGGATGCATCTTTCTTTTCATGCATTAGACAACAAATATCATAATGTTTGCTGTCCTGTGCCAGTGGAAGAAAAATTAACTGTCTTGGTGTTTCTTAACCAGAGAAGGTTGTGAAGTTTGCATTGCTGGCGATCTTAGAACACACCTTAGACATGGATGGCTCTTCTTTGGGCAGAGGTGTACATTAGCTATCTGCCTGAACTGTCTTTGAGCTGTATGATTTTACAATCATGATTTGCTGAAGCTGAGTTCTGTTACTTCAGAGTTATTTTGGGGGGAAAACAGAGTTTTCTGGAGAATTTAACAAGGCTGAGGAATTAATGACCTGTATCAGAACCCTTTGACCCAATAAGACATTTTTAAAAACAATACCTGATATTAGTCTCATTAAGAATAATAGGTACTACCAGTCTGTTTCACACTTTCTGTGCATAAAAAAACCCTCATTATATGTTTTTGAAATCTCCTGCAGTTTGTTCTCAAGACCCCACCTGCATGAAAATATCTCTTAATCTGGACTAATATGAAATATCAAAAGCACCCATATAAGAGGAGACTGGAGATTTTCCCTTTTGCTAGTTTTGTTCTGCTGAAAAATGTTCATTTGTCAAAATGAAAGCTTATGTCCATAAACATAGCGTTTTTCCAGAAAATGTCTTTGAATATTTTTTCCTGTTAAGGAATTTCTTATCCTTAGAAACATAACTATTTATCTGAAGTAAATAATTCTTTTATGAAGTGCCTGAAGGTTATGGGGAAATTCATGTTCCACTTGATTCACATAAGAAATTTTAGTCTACTAGAAACTAGACGAAAATCACCTTAATTACATAAAATTGAAGAAACTGTCCACATATTGGAGAATAAAGTTTTGATATGTTCAAAATTTTTCCCATTTGATAAAACCATTTTCTATTCTGTTCTATGCTGACCTCATCAGCAATTTCTGGTGAGGTTTATAGAAGATTCAGCCACTGTTTTCCTTTTAATGAACAGTTAATAAAATTTTAAAACCAAAGATTATAAACTCTGACAGTAACACTTTCATTTGCAATCTTCAAGGTCCTTTTCTCACCTGCCTCTGTAACTAGATTTTGTAAGTGCTCCCATCTGTAATGTTGACCATTTCATTAACCACTGCTGTTTCCCCACTATGTCCCTTTTTCAGTCTATTGTTTGAGCCAGCAAAATGTTGGAATTACTTTGCTTCACGGCTCTTTCCCTCTTAGGAATGGTGAGAAGACCTTTCAAGCATCATCACTTATCTCATTGTGAGTTCTGTCAGTTGTAGCAGAGAGGTTTGTAGTTCATGAAATGGAGATTACATGAATGTTCATTTTGACAATGAACAGGGTTATGAGTTCTGCCAGCTGTACCAACAGAAGGAGGGATGCCTCTGAGCCATCCAAACGTATTGCATTTCAACCATTAATGATCCCAGGGATGTATCAGGCCCACCAGTGCCTGCAAACTTGAGTTCTCTGTTAGAGACATAAGCTTTAATGGCACTCTCCACACTCCATTTCCATGACACAATGTGAGGCACAGATGGGGCTCTAAATGATCCTCACCATTGCTTGATTGGAAACAAGTACAGTAGATTTGACAGGAAGCAGCCCCTGCCTTGCCTTTATAACCTGTTTCCTCTTGAAGTATTGCTACAACTACTTCTATTTTGGTGATGTGATTTGGCTTGCAGATGCTGACTTAACACTTTTGTTTTATTCTTTGTGCTACAAATAATTGGTATTTAATTAGTTTAGAGTTTAGAAGCTCTCACCAGAGAGAGCATGGTGCTAGGCTTCAGCCTTGTCTTTTCATTTACACAACAACTGCACCTTCCTTGTTAGGATCACTCAGGTTTCTGAGCAGAGGCAAAGTTCAGCTACCTTCAGACAGACAGACAGTAAGGGAGTTGGACCTGTACACCCATATCAAGAAGAAGTCCACTCAAGTTAAGTAATGATTAGTGGGCACTTTTTTTCCTGTATTCACTCCTCACTTTCATTTGTGTTGCTGACACAGTTGGAACTGAGATTGTGTCAACACTTCCTTTTCACTTCTTTTGGCTTACAAGTTTTGTTTCTTAATTTTGTCAAAAATGAAAGCTATCAAGACACAGTGGATAGTTGATAATTCACCATGTTATTGAAATGAAAAGTGTCTTATTTATCTTTGAAAGGTCTGTTCCCTAGATCAAAAATTAAAGTTTCTCAAGTTCTAAATATTATCTCAGAAATAAAATATTTTGTGGAGATTTGAAGAGGTTTGGAAGGGGGTGAACAGACACTAGGAATTAAATATTTTGTCATATTTTCATACATGCTTGTTCAGCAGAGAGTGTTTTATTCATTCACAATGGCTTCAGCTAAAACTGTGATTAATATGAAGTTTCAATTTTAATAATTTTAACTAGCAACACTCTTAAATTTATTATTGTTGTTATTATTATTATCATTACTATTTGGATGTTTGGAATGAGAAGTTGGAGAGCAGTGTTGCAGAAAGGGACCTGTGGGTTCTGGTCACTGACCAGTTGAACACGAGGCAGCAGTGCCCTGGCAGCCAGGAGGGCCATCCCTGTCCTGGGGGCACCAGGGACAGCATGGCCAGCTGGGCAGGGGAGGGGATTGAGGGGATTGTCCTGCTCTGCTCTGCACTGGGACAGCCTCACCTCCAGTGCTGGGGGCAGTTTTGGGTGCCACAATGTAAAAAAGATGCTGAGCCATTAGAGAGCACCTAAGGAAGGTCACAAGGATGGTGAGAGGCCTTGAGGGGAAGCCGTGTGAGGAGTGGCTGAGGTCACTTGGTCTGTTCAACCTGGAGGAGCCTGAGGGCAGACCTCACTGAAGTTACACCTTCCTTGGAGGGGAAGAGAGGGACAAGCACTGATCTCTTCACTCTTGTTACCGGGACTTGAGGTAAGGGCCTGAAGCTGTGTCAGAGTTGTCTTAGATTGGACATTAGAAGAAGGTTCTTCATCCAGAGGGTGGTTGGGCACTGGAACAGCTTCCCAGGGAAGTGATCACAGCACCAAACCAGACAGAGTTCAAGAAACATTTGGACGATGCTCTCAGGAACATGGTGTAACACTTGGGGTGCCCTGTGCAAAGCCAGGAGTTGGACTCTATGATCCTAATGGGATCAGCTTATCCTGTGATTCTATAATAGGCTTCCTTCTATTCCTCAAGGTTTTCTGTTATGGATCACTGAGGTGTCTGCTTCCCTCATGCCATGCTCTTAGCACTTTAACCCCCAGACTGCACAAACCTTTCTGACCAATGCAAATTGTATTGTCTGATTCCCTGGTCAGCTGTATGTCTTTGTTGTTGTTGTTGTTGCTGTTGTAATTATTATGCAAACTTTTCTTTGGTCTGTAAATGGTCACACTGACTCTTGCAGTAGAATACTATCTTGCATTTTCCTCTCTAATCAGCTGAGGAGAATAAATGTAAGACACATCCCCCTACAGTGCAGACATTTGTCTTTCAGGGAGCTCTCTGCCCCTTCCTTCACACCTTTGTGTGTTTTCCTCTCTCTATTGCTCCACCCTATGTGAATATACTAATTTGGCTCTCTACGCTCTCAGTGGAGGATTTGCTACTGAGAAATAAAACAGTCTTATCACAAGTGACTGAACTGAGCATTTTTAAAGCATTCATCTGGAGTTCATTAGGTGAAAGGAACTTGATAAAGTTGTTTTCTTTCTCTCAGAACTGAACCTGAGCAGACTTATTTATTCCTTGATAGCAAGAATAGAGCACTAATTTATGTGTGATGGTCTCTATCTTCTCATGAGCATGACATGAGGTAAAATTTTAAGCTGTAGTCCAGACATCATTGAACCCTTCCACTTTTGTGAACAACAACTAAGGTCTAATAATGAGACTCTTTTGTTTTAGTAAGTTAAATAAAGAACTTTAAAGCAACTGTGTACCAGAACAAAGAACATGTGCATTACAGAGAGGAAAAATAACAGGAGCATATTCAGGAAGGAAGGCATTACAGACATTATGGATTCTGTTAACATTGTATATCCATTTCAAAGGCATCAGAATAAGGTATTCTTCAAGGTGTGGGGAATGTCAAGAAAAATAAGAAGGCCAGAGGATCACATAGGCACCTTCCAGCTCTAATCTTTCTAAATATCAGATGGAGTGTAATAACTTTGCTCCTAATGTTCAAGGAATAAACAATTTCTTCCTCTTTAAATGTGGCTGCTGGAGTAAAAGGCCTCTGGTGGGCAAGAATGTGACTGAAAGAAGGTAGGTTATTCACTTCAGATAACTGAGTTGTGTAAAAGGGATTTAAGATGAAGCATGAAGAATATATGGCAGAAATCTTCAGTCATGCACTGCCCAGTAGTCAACATTCTCTTAGGCTCTTACATGGTTTGCAATTTATGAAAAACATTTAAGTGTTTCTGTTACACATTTTGGTTGCCATGTTAACTTGGCTTCCATCAGACTGCAACAAACCCAAAACACCTCCTTACATACTTGCTTTATGACATTTCATTAGAATGCCAATATAACAGTTTTATAGTAAATGTAGGATATGGCAGGAGACTAAAATAACACTGTATTCTCTAAACACTTTAATCTAGGTTTAATAATTTTAAGGTTTTTAGACATTTGTAACTTAACCTGTGGGCATAATCTAGTAGTAACAGTGCTTGAGAGAAGTTATGAGCACTGTGCTCTGAGATTATAAGTGGCTCAAATAACATAGTGGTTCCAAGAGAAACTAAATCTTTTTAAAACCCCTCAAACATCAGTTTAAACTGTTAACTTTAATTTTATTTTAAATTCATGTTAGAGTAATTGCATCAAGCTGGGATTATGTGTGTTCTCTGATCCTGTCTTGCAGCACTTCTGCCTCTTTTAACCATTTCCTGTATGGATGATTCTTACTTGTTGTTTATTAATGGAGATTTCTCCCTCCCAGGGTGTATTCAGTTAAAACAATATCTTACCAATGACAACTTTGCTAGAATATTATTGGCAGCACATGTAATTTATGCATTATGAAGAGAAACATGTAATGCTTAATGTATGTGAGAATAAATTTTAATTTGCAGAGGGTTTGTCAATTTAAAAATAGATGTTCGACATCCAAAAAAATAGAATATTACCATTTTCATAGAAATATGTATTTCTCTTTTATATAGAAGAAGATTGCTACTTTTTGCTGATTTGGATATATCTTTTCAAATACCAAGCAGGAATAAAAAAAGCAGTATTTTGTACAAGTTTTGCATGTGAATGTGTGTCCATGTTGTGGTGCTTAGCATGACACACCTCACAGGAGTCCAAGAAGGACAAGTTGTTGAGCAAGCACCTCTGAAAATCATACATACTTTTTAGCCAAGATATTTGTAGCTTGGGGGAAGTAGAATTGTTCTGTGAATTACTATAGACCTCAAAACAGTCTTAGGGAGAAAAAAAACTCTAAACTTTATTACCTTTGTTTTACAGCAGAAGAAACTAAGAGACAGAAAGGCTAAAGCCAAAAGCGTTACTGAAGAAGTCAATGGAGAATGTGGCTTCTTTTGGAACACTTTGAGCAAAACTCCCATTTCAGGAAAGCTGAGGAGCCTACAGCAAGAGAAGCAAGAAGGCTGAGAATCTTATTTGGTTAGCAAAAAAGGAGAAATCTATTACCAGGAATATCTCAGTCTCTGGAGAAGAAAGATAGGGCAAAGAACCAGTACCATGGTCTAGCACCAAGACTGCTGTTTATGTATGATGTACACAGTTAAACTTTTGTCCAATTCTTCCATCAAGTTCAAACAGCCTTAATTTAACTTGATCTTACTCTGAGATGAATTAATATATTAGATATGTCCTTCAAAACAAGAATATAAAATACTGCTTAATGAACAGCTGAGAAAATAGGCAGGTGCCTGGAAGAAATTTTTCAAAAATCAGTCTGGCTTTTAAAGGAACCTGAACGTGATCTGCACTTCCTTCATCCCAAATTCAAGTATAATTTGCTTATTTACAGTTTATTTAATGCCTTGCACATAGAAGTTTGATGTTTTTGATTCCTCAAGCCCTAGAACTTCTAAGCATTTTCTTCAGCTGCTGAGTTAAGATAATAAAGGATATATCATAAAAGGACATTCATTGATCTTTCATGAATCCCAGTACTGATGAACTATGCTATTACTTAGGTTTTTATAAATCCTGAGCAGCATTTCTAGCACTGTACCACCTTAACCATAAGGAATTTGTGTTTTTGTGGAACCCTTAACCCCAGAAAAAACGCCAAGTGACTCTATACCTTAGAGACAAAGAAAATGCTGTCTTTTGTTTATAACTGCCTGGACCAGTGAAAAAACCCAAGCACACCCAAAGACATTGGATCACTCCAAGGAGTCTTCCATTGGAAGAATCCTTCTGTCCTTTCAGGGAGTGACAGCCTCCCTTCATATCACAGCACCAATCTAGACTTATCAGAAGCTTATTTCAAATGAGAGGTGTCATTTCAAAGAGAAGAATGGGCTGCTCTGCTCTGGGAATTGGACATAAAACAGAGGGAAATTAAGAGCCTGGTGGCTGGGACCTGCCATAGGAAAAGTGGGTAGAATGAACACTGAGGTTTTATGGGTTTCCAGCTTTTGGCTAATGGCCTCTTCCATCTGTAGATTAAGTCAGCCTCTGGCTTTAAACTCAGTGCTATCCCGAAGTGGTGTGCCTGCCCTAGATTATGTTTTTTTCACAATGAATAACCCAATATTCTTGTGATCTGAAGGGAAGAGATTAGACAAGTTATTTGGTGTGTGAGAGCCCCACGTATTCTCCTCTTCTTCTTTCATAAAAGGAATCTGAATCACAGTGTTCGACTCCAGAGAGAAGGCACCTTTGCTTTGTATGTGAAGGCTGATGCTCTCCCTAGCTTGCTTGGTAAAAAGGTCCAGCTTGGGTTGTAACCTGTGTATTAACTTGAAATCTTGGGCTCTAGACCCTTCAAAAATATCTATAAAGAATGGCTGGGTGTTGTGTATTTGTGCAGAAGACACATTTTACTCACACTGTATGTATGGAAGCATTGACACAGTGGATAAACCCTGGATATCTCCATGATCCATCCAAAAAGGCATCTTGGAGTTACAGCTGGATTTAAGCATTTAATTTAACTGTTGTCTGGATTATTCATCACTTTTCCCTCACAATTTCTCTTTGAACTTCCCCTCTTACTGGAAAACCAGTATGTTACAAATAAGCATATCCCCAGCAGCTGGAAGTAAGTAAAAGAATACTCACCCTGCAGTATTTCAGGTCTTAATAAAGCCACTGACCCAAGAAATGGAAACCTATAAAATTTAGTGCTGACAGGTGAAGAGCTTTTCTCTGAACCTGTCTTCTTAGATCATGGGTTTTGGCTATGCTGTGTTTATACACTCTAGCCATGATACAATATATGTGTATGGGCCATTCCAGATCCTGTCCAGCCAGGCTGCAAAAGCATCACAACTTGTCCCCACACCCCTCAGTCCTGGTGGGTATGTTAACTTTTGTCCAAAAATCTAAACACCCAAAAAATCCCTCACTTTCTCTTTAGCACATGCATAGTTTTGTGGGGAGCTACTCCCCTGCCTGATGAGAGAATTCACCTTGTAAACACTTTTACTGTCAAAACTTGGCTTTTGAAGCTGTGCACAAACTCCTGTTTGTCACTGCTTCCACCACAGACAGACCTCCTCAGTAGGTCCATGTGCCTCAGCAGAAACCTTCTGCCACATATAGTCCACTGAAGGCAAGTGCTGAGAAACAAAATAGCTGTTGTGACGTAGGAAGTGTGTCAGTGCAAAAAGAAAAAGGATGGGAAGAAAGAACAAAACTAACAGCAGTCTGAACAGCCCTAGAACTGGGGAGGGAAATGTTTTTTTCTCCTTTTTCTGCAACAAGCAAAGACTGGGAGTCAGGTGACTGTGTCTGCCTAAGTCCTGTCTAAAGATTTTGGGGTTTATAGTTTGATTCCAGCTTTATTAATTCCAAAAAAAGCATATACAAAAAGTTTTGACTTTGGAGTGCTTCTGTAGATAACAAGACAGATACACAGTGTCCCAGACAGGACAGCTGAGTATTGGTCCAGCCTAAGCACTGGTGACCTATAACGCCCAGAACCTGAAAGTAAAGATAATCCGAGCATACTTGTGCTCAATGCACAGTCACTTTTCTTAAAAAATAGATGGGAACTAGACAAACATATTTTATTATAATCCTTGTTCCTGGGATGCTGTTTCAGACCCAGCCCAGCCTGAAGATGTTTGAACCTTCTGCTCCCACCCTGAGTACCCAAAGTCTGCCAGTGAAAGAAGGCAAGACATGTTACTCTTCTGTGCACGCACACACACACCAACACCCAAGCGTGCCTCTATGCACCCACAAATGGTGCTTAATCATGAAACCAGGTATTGGAACTACTCTCAGAACTGTGGAAATCCATCCTTTTGGTCCTTTTTTTCTAACATTCGTAAGAAATATTATCCTTTGACTTTACAGCCCATAAGTGAATGGCATAGTACCAGGATGGAAGATATCTACACTGAATGAAGGGCTAGTGAAAACAATGTAGCCTAAGGCTCAGCTGCAAACCTCAGCCCTGGCTATGAACAGTCTTATCCATCCAGGCTGTTCTCACCTGCCATGGACACAGGAAGAGATTCCCCCTCCCTCTGATACCTTGTTTCCTTTCCTGTGATGTAGTGGTGGCAAAACTTATGTCCCCACTGCTTTTGTAATGTGAGAAACACCTATATCCTACAGCAGGGAATAGGACATAGGGATTAATGTCCCTTATTGAGACAGCCTCTAACTCCATCCCACCAGAAAAAGGTCTGTCTGCTTAAAAAGCAATGGAATAATCAATGAACAGATGGCAGAGGAGGAAAATTGAACTTGGACATCTTTTCTTCCTTGTTATGAGAACTGGCAAAGAAGGTTAATAAGAGCCATGTGTCCTCCCTAACACACAACCCTTTCAAGAATGACTTCTACATGTTCTACCCTTATATTGATTAGTTCAGTTTTCATACAAATAAATGGTGTGGTCTTCCTTGCCAGAAAGAAAACCCCTTCAAATCATTAATCTTTAATAAAATTTTAAAGGCTCAACCATATTCACGTGTTATTTGGAAAAATATTGTTAACAGAAGTCATCAAGTCATAATGTCACCTTCACTTAACTGAATATGAATCAAAAGATTTGATGAGTCCAGGCCAGGTCTTAGCAGAAAGGATTGTACATTGGAATGGCTGCACTCCACCACTGGCATAACTTGGCAAGACTTGCTGGAAGCATTGGAAAAGGAGGTACAGATCAAATGAGGAGGGCCATCCTCTTTACTGTCTTGTATCCTGAAGGGCCAAAGGCCATGGGCAATATGAGAGACTGATTCTCTGCCAAATATAGCAGGAGTGTGCTTATGTGCAGCAGGTGCTAAAAGAAGGGGCTTTAAAAGAGGTTAGATGAATAGCACCCCGCGACTGCCTGCTTCTTCCCACCGATGCCAAGGCAGCTTACTCCAGAGGCAAACTTCTACATTGCAGATTTCTAAAACTGAATAAGACAGTGCAATTCCCTGTTGCTTTTCACACTTCCTGCCCAGAAAAAAGAATTATTTCAGTTATAATTAGTAGTGACTACCATTGATCACTGTCTTGGTCACTGAAGTTAAGAAAGAAAACAACCAAGTAAATATAAACCAAAAAAAATTTTTTTTTGCTAATTTTTCTGTATCACCTACTTTTTTAGGTCATAATAAATCCTATACATATACCACGGTGGGAAACTCTCAACAGAATTCAGTTATGACTTCCCATATAAATTCATAGAGACTGAAGAAAAACTGAATTGCAGAAGCTGGCTTTGAAGTGAACCTTCAGCCTGACAGTCAAAACCAGGCTGTATAAATTATGCAAAAAGTAATATCTGAGAAGCAGCATTCAGCTAAAAATTTTAGTTCATTTTTTTGGTCATGATTTTTGGTAAGAATGTCTTAGGGAGTGAAATTCTGTTTTCATGGCGACAGTCAAAACCATTTGACTTTACTTTTTGCATTGTATAAATTATGCAAAAAGTAATATCTGAGAAGCAGCATTCAGCTAAAAATTTTAGTTCATTTTTTTGGTCATGATTTTTGGTAAGAATGTCTTAGGGAGTGAAATTCTGTTTTCATGGAAATCTGGGGAAATTAGGGGTTCTGTGAAAATGTTTACACTTACATGTTGAGAGCTCTAACACAATGGGTTGAGTCAAAGTAGAACAGTAATATATGATCAGAAAATTAATGAACATGTGAAAACACAAGTCTCCATTACAAACAGCTTGCAAGAAATTCATTGCCAAATTAAAAACTTAATATTCTATCCACCAAATGGTATAAAATAAAGCCAGATTAAGAAGAAATTCCATTCAGAATCCATAAGTAAAGTGTCATGAAGTGTGAAATATAAATGTTTCATCTGATCTGAAAAGTTAAGCTCAGTCAATTATTCCCAATCATTTCCTTTAGCAATACAGTAGCTGTGCTAAATCTAGCAATAGTTGGCTTAAACACTGTCTAAAATCTAAAGAATCAAAAAAGCACAGATACAAGTTTTATTTAAAATATATATATAAAGGAAGATCTTTGACAAAGATAGAAAAGGCGGAAAGGATACTATAGTCCTCTAAGACAGGAAGTCAGGATTGTATGGTCACTGGAAATCAATACGGTTAGTTCCTGTGAGAAGTAGATGAAAAATATCTAAAACCAACCACAACTATAAACATCTGGATGCTCAGCTGCCCTGTTGGATGAGAGGAAGCAGGTGCAGTTGTCCTCTTGGTTTGAATTAGCCTTACACTGCTGATGGCAGACATTCCTGGAAGAGGATAACAGCCCCCAGATGGAAACATGACCAGTCCCAATGCCGTGGACAGGACGGTCTGGATTTCAGTGGAAGAAATGATGCTTGGGTAGAGTAAGCCACAATAAGGATCTTATCTTTGAAAGTCATAACCTTTTCCATACCCTTTTCCCTCTGTAAACATTCTCCCTTGAGCCAAGAGAGAGATGAGAGAGCCTCAAGCAGATGGAAAAGGAAGAGGAAAGACACTCAGCTGGCCTGCACACAGCAAGGCTGCAAGAACTGAGGTGTCTGCAGACAAGATGTATCTGTTCAGGGAGGAGATTTGTAACCAATACGGCTCAGGTCAACTGAGTTGGAAAAATAGCTAAATTGTACAACTGTCCAGTTTGTGAATAGTATGGTCTTACTTCAAAGGGGGCTGTATTTCAGACAATGTTAATCACGTTTATTTGTATTAATGAATGAGACTATAGATGCAAACATTGCATAACCATGTACCTTGAGTCCCAAATACCTTTGGCACTTAAATTGCTGTAGAAGCCACCATTAAGACCACTAATTCATAATGAAGGAGATGCAGAGAAAGTTCATCAAAAGGAAATTGGACATGAAGCATCCATCCTTCTGAACAGGATTTGTTTACATTAGGATACGAAAGCTGAGGAAAAGGAACATCAATGAAGATAAACAGTTTAAATTAGCACGAAATATATGGGTATAATAAACTGCCCATGAGATTTAAGATGTGGGATGTTAGAACCTGATATGGCTTTCTAATACAGATAAAAACATGAAAAAAGCATCAAAAGTAATTCTCAGCAATTTTACAATTATGTGTAAGAAATCCACGTGAAGACAATCGAGCTGGTTTGATTGGGACAGAGTTAATTTTCCTTATAGCAGCTAGTATGGGTCTGTGTTTTGTATTTGTGTTGGAAATACTGTAGATAGTGCAGAGATGTTTTCATTACTGCAGAGCAACTCTTAAAACAGAGTCAGGGTCCTCACCCCACCCCACCAGTGAGGAGGCTGGGTGGGCACAAGGAGCTGGAAGTAGGCACAGCTGTGACAGGAGACTCCAAATGACCCAAAGGATGTTCCATATCATATGGTGTCATGCTCAGCAAATAAAGTAGAGGGGGAAAAGTAAGAGGGAGAACATTCAGAGTGATGGCATTTTGCCTTCCCAGTCACCACTGTGTGTGATGGAGCCCAGCTTTCCTGGGAAGTGGTGACCACCTGCTTCCACGTGGGACCTGGGGAAATGATTTTCCAAATCCTTGTTTTACTTTTCTGATACAATTTTTGTTTGTGAGGTTTTTAGTTTACCTATTAAACTGTCTTTATCTCAACCCAAGAGTCTTCCCACTTTTACCCTTCCACTTTTTTCCCCCCTTTCCACTGACAGGAAGTGAGTGAGCTGCTGTGGGAGTCTGAGTTGCTGGCTGGGGCTAAATCATGACAAAAATACAAACCTGGATGTCCAGAGAGCAGATACCAAACTACCCTGGCTCAGAAAAACCATTCAAGTTCACTTTCTAGCCCTGATTTTCTGCTGTAATTAAAGGTCTGAGTTGTACCTTTAAGTTATTTTCCTTCCATAAGGATTATGCTGAGTCAAAAGGCAGTCTCTGCAGTTTCCAAAGGAGATCAAGAAATATAAGTGTAGATCTCTCTCTTAGGTAACTATTCACAGGTGAGAAAAGCAGCATTCTGTGGTTTCAGCTTTGCCCTTCTTCTTTAGGAGGGGGTGGTGGTGACCACTGGTCAGAAGTCATGATGTCTGACCGGAGAACAACTGTTGTGGAAGAGGTAAGGTTCAATTTTGAGGTTCCACTCCTATCCAGGACACTATAAGACAGACAGAATGTCCTGGTCAGGGTCAGAAAGAGTAGAGCAAGTGATAAGTCGAAGTCCATGACTCTAGTCCTGCCCAAAATCTGCCCCCAGAGAGAGGCTAGCAGTTTAGAAACTTACCACAGCTTCATGTGAGCAAGTTTTTGTGAAAACATTCACAATTTAGGAAGCAATTTTGGCAAGCTGACATTTCCAGGCAAAGGCTCCCCAAATTGCTTAAAAAATTGCATTGTGACTAAACTAAGACAGAATACAACAGTAGCTGAGACAAGGCCAAATTGAAGAAAATGCAGATTGCCAGCAGCTATTTTCCCCTCTGTGAAATATGATATGCAATGTTTTTCTTTACATAATCCCTGGCAGTTAGATTAACATTTTTACCCACCTTTTACAGATGTATATTCCAGAGCAGAAAATTGATCAAGCACTTTGAACAAAGCTATAGATGAATTTGATGGAAACAATTGATCTAATTCCACGCCTCTTCATTCATAGCTGCTTTTGTCTCTTTTGCCCCTTTCTTGGGTAGAAAAGTGTGGTTTTAGCATTCACATTCACCATTTCACCAGGGACATCCACTCCTTAGTTGCTTCACTTGAATTTGTTTATTCTGCTACTGTTCTCTGGTCATCCTTATTACCACACACTATGCCAAAATTATCTTGGAGTTGTGAGAGACTGAATTGTTAATGGTTAATAACTCAAGACAATTTCCCATTTTTAATTATTTGGATTTGCTAACCAATATTTCTATCTGAGGTTCTCAGTATTATGCTTACATTTATGTTATATACCTGGGGTTTTTTTTAATATTTTCACTCTTCCTGCTTTCTACATTTTTTTAACTTCAGTACTTTTGTCATTTTCATTGTGTAGAGTATTGACTTGAAATTCAAATGTAATATAAATTATAATTAACAGGGTTTAAGTCTCAGCTGTTTCTCTATTGCTCTCTTCCATTTTGGAAAGCTACCCTCATTTTATTTTTCCTTCTCCTCCACCTTGCTGCACGCCAGCCCCACACTGCCCACTGCCCCCTTCCATGGGACACTTGGTCCCTGAGTCTGGGTGAGCCCACCCTTCAGTGCCTCTCCCTTGCTGTGTCCAGAACCTGCTGGCTGTGGGGTTTTTTTTCCTGTGGCTTGTGCATTCCCAATCCTCATCAAGATTGTAAACTCAGTATTAGTTCTGAAGTGTGTTCACATTGTATTTTGGTTTATTGTGTAATGGTCTACCCAAATTAGCTTGGAATCAATGAGATCTGTCATCTAATTTAGCTGACTGTAGAGCAGACAGTAATGAAAAAAGGCAACATTATATACCTGACTTATTCAATTGACAAAAAATCCTGTTATCACTAAATTATCTAGAGTTGCTTACTAAAATGTCAGCATAACAAAAAGTTAGATGGTAAGCTTTAGCATTGAGAGGTGTTCTCTTTCCCATTACAGGAAAGAGAACTATTTCTAATGAGACGTCAAAAAATCTCCAGTTACTGTTTAGTAACAGTAAATAAAAGCAGTAACAGCAAATAAAAGACCCTGTGGCAACACAAATATCACAAAAAAACCCACAAAGATTCCTGATGTAATCATAAGGGAAAGTAAGAGGATGTATAAGTTTTAAAATGCATTTAACGTAACTCATACAAAAATATTTAAGCCTCAAGAGGCCATTATTCATGCTGAAATATTTGATTCGTAGTATTTTCAAACATCGCTGCAACACAGTGTCACACAGAGATTTCAGATGAAAATTATTTCTTGCTTTAAGACAGAAGGTCCCAAAATGAAGGCTTCAACTGGCCAGAGCATGAACTGTGGGTTATTTCAGCTGCTGCGAGCTGCTAAACCCCGACTTCAGCAAGAGCTGGCTGGAGAGGGGCAGCACGAGGAGCGTTCGGCCAGCAGGTGGCGAGTTTTCTTCAGGATTGCGCTTCCAAGAAGGGATTTTTATGGTCCTGTCTGTTGTTCAGTGATGCCCTGACTGTATTATTCCTACGGCTTTAAACGCAAAAGCCTATCTCAAAATAACCTTAAAGGCCTGACCTCAAACCACGAATAGCAGGAAGTTCTCCGTTAGGGCTGAAGATCTGTCACTACTTAATCTTCCCCTTGGGCCAGTGTATTGCAGCTTATTTGGTATTTAGGATCACCTGATGGCACAAAGCCCCCCTGTTAGGTGACCTTTACCTCTAACACTTCAACATGACTGTGTATGACAGAAAATTGTCTTTCCAACTTGACTCTTAACTTCCTTTGCTTTTGTGACTTTTAGCTGGCCCCTCAGGTTTATTTCCATGTAGTTTCAAAGGGAAGTTATATCGTTTTTGGAAGTTAACACTAAAAATACAAAAAAAAAAAAAAACAAACAAAAAAAAAACAAACCTCTTTTTTTCTTTTCTATATCTTTGCTATATATTTAGAAACTGCTAAAAACAGGAAAACCATTGTGAGTGATTATACAACTAAAATTCTGATTTCATATATATTATCCTAAATAAACATCATTTTAACGTTGTTCCAAATAATGAAATTCTCACCAGATCAATATTTCTACATACTTTAGCCAGACACAAGTCCTGTATTATTAAAACCAATATTTTTTGCTAAAATAACACCTTTCCACTGAGTAAAAGCCAAGAAATTGGATCTGCAGTGACACAATACTACAGTTGTTCGATATTAATGTCACTGAAATCAACCATAAAAAATCATATGGTTTTCTGTGGGAGAAAGAATACTTGAGCTCCATGGCTGCTTCAGTGTCATGCAGTCATGTCAGCAGCCTACATATGGCTAAGGACCAACTGGCCTCTGGCAATCATCATTTTATAGAAGAGAGGGGGCACAGATGTGGTTTAGAGGATCAAGGACTGATGTAATTGAATTTAAAATGCCCTTGTCTCCTGCAGAGAGCTGGCCATTGTGTCTTCCAGCAGTGCTGGTCAATGAGCTTACAGCCAAGGGAGTGGGCAGCAGAGCTGGGACCAACAGCCATGGACTATACTTTGTTTGGAGCACTACATTTGATGCTACACTTGTTTGGAGCAGGGAAGGTGACCCCAGTGCATGAACCTCTCAGTCCTGTAATGAATTTCCATCCATCTACTGGACATGAAGTACTGGCGTTTCAAATATTTGCTAAAAGAGTGAAGGACCCAAACCTGTTTTAAAAGTTGACTCCCATTGGGTACTGGGCCAGGTTCTGCCCTCCCTGGATCTCTTTCCAAGGTTCAGGTTCAGGATATTTAAAACACCACCCACATTTCTGAGCTATAGGCTGTGATTCTACAGATCTGACCCAGCAGATCTGCCCCTGGAGCCTGTTCAAGACTGTGGAGTGGGTTTGCACAAGATCTTCCCATTCTTCAGCACCTTTTCTCCCTGTTTGCAGTGCCAGGCAGGCATGGAAGCTGTTGTGTCAAAGGCATGGAAAGCTCACATCTCTTGACAGATTGTTAGAGCTCTGTGGCACAATGATGGTCCATTCACCCCTCATGCCTCTGACATGGATTGAATGTACTTTGGGCTCCAGTGTCCAGTCTGTTGGCATGAGGAGCCAGGAGTATTGGCAATTGACTGAACTCAGAGCCCTGTTTCATTACATACCTATGCAGTGGACAAAGCCAAAACAAGATTCCAAATAGTTAGGATGTAAATTGTGGAGCCCTGTCAATTTGTATTGCTATCTCTAGTCCTGCTAATCCCAAAGGAGATGCTGAACTGCTGCAATGAAATGTTGCTATAATAAAGCTAGGAGAAGCTTTTCTAACCACTTATGGTGCAGAAAATGTTTCATTTTTTCGTTGGTAACAAGCTTGTTGTCACTTAGGTGTATGACCTATCAACTACTGCAGATATGTACTTCATTAAGTTCTGAAGATAAAGCCTGATAAAAGTGTAGAAATAGAAAAGACTTATACCCGTCCCCTAACTTTCAGGCTATGAATTGAGATACCTAAAACAAGGACCATTGGGTCGGTGTATGCTCCAGCATATGGTCAATGAAAAAAAAAAAAAAAAGGAAAGGTTTCTCTAAAATGATCTCAACAGGAAGTTCCCTGCTTTCAGGAAGTGCTGGATCCACTGGAGATTACTAACCCAATGACACAGCAATGAAATCACTCCATGGAAGATAAATCTTGTGGAATCCTGATTCCAGTCCTGTGATTGACAGACCACGGCAAGTGAATGTTGTCTTTATTCACTGGAAGTTATGGAGTCCTCTTTTAAGTGTTAACAATAGTAAATATAAGCCTTATCAAGTTACATATCATTCAAAAAACTTAAAAACACAAAGGTCACTGATATTGCTTGATTCAATATAGATGTCCTCCTACTTCCGTTGTGCATCCTGTAATGCTGTCTGTGTTAGTATCTCTCTCTACCTACATATATATACAAAGGTTCTTCCCTTTTCTAGTGTAGAGGTATTTATACATATGCACATGTAACTCTTATTTCATAAGTATCTTTTGATACTACTTAGAAGTAATTCTTTGAAGCTTGAGAGATTGCTCTTTCTGATCCCTTTTCCTAGACAAACCAGAGCTGGATGGGTTGGAGGATACCCCTACTGAGATTCCAGGCTAGCAGAAATGTATTTTTTATAGCAGTAGAGAAAGGATTTCCCTTTAAAACATGTGGCATAGGCATAATCCACAGCAAAATGATGTGATGTCCAGGCTTCCCTGGCATTCCACTTCAGTGTCCCAATTCACACTGGTCTTTGTCTCACAGGCCCCTTTGGAACTCATGTCACCAAAGCCTTCAGTTCCTCTGGGATCATTAAATCCTTACTCAATTTCCAGCAGATATGGGAATTGTATGTGAGCAAATGTAATGTACACAAATCATTCCAGCCACCCTTGTATTAAATGAACTTTTTTAAGAAGCTGTTTTTGACCTGATAGAACATAATGGTTTCAAGGGAACCATACAGCCATTACAATCCATCATATAAATGAATACTTAGGGACACCTAAATCCAAAGATTATTTGTCTGTTGTACATATACTTGCTTAGAGGAGGCTGGAGGACAGACCCCTCAAATCTGCAGTGAAAACATCTGTACTTTTACAAAATTTTCCTTAAAAATGAGCACATACAAAAACTTTTTCAAGAATGAGCACATACAAAAGTCTTTCTCAGATTTAAAAATGTTCAGTTCATTTTGAATCAGTGACCCCCAGAATCAAATTACATTTTGGATGTATTGCTAATAAATTACTGGTTTAGAAAAGAAAAGGATTTCAGAATGATAAAGAGTATTTTATACAACCAGTTCTGATTGGAGACCCTGGTTTCTCTGTAACCTGGTGGTTTTTCATGTGTTATTAATTACTGTGTACTGTACTCCTTTAACAACTATGGCATATACTGTAAAGCTGAGGAAAAGCAAGTGATATAAAATACAAAAATGTTCTGCAAACCCTGCTTTTGCTTCCTTTTGTTGCTCTCTCGCAATGTAAAAACAGATAAATGGTTTCCTCTTTCAAATACAACAAAAAGAAATGACTCCTGGGAGGAGCCCTAGGATGCCAAGTTTGAGCCTGGATTGAATTTTTATGACCACTGTAAAAACTCCTGAAAATAGGAAATTATAATGGAAATGCTGACTCTCACTGCACCAGTGTGAGCAGCACCACCACGGCATTATTAGTGATCTAAAGGGGCTGGAAGTTAAAGTGGAATCATTTACACAACCGACTTCACACCGCTTTGCAAACAAGGGGTGTGTGGGGCGGGGGACGGGTGGTGGGGGCAGATCTTGCGCTTAATTAGTTGCTTGCAAAATCCATTGTGATTCTTGAAGAAGACAAATCCCCTATCGCTCTATTCCGTGCTCTGGATTTTCTTTCCTGCTCCGCAGAAGTTGCTGGCACAGGGCAGTCCCCGCGGGCTGCGCGGGGGGGGGGGGGGGGGCAGCCGGGACTTGCGCGCCCGCGGATCTCTCCCCCGCCGCAGTAACTCTCTAGAGAAGCGCAGTAATACATTAAAGGGCCGGGTTACATCTCAGCATCGCAATCAAACAAGAGCGATTTCTCCCTTGTTAACAAAATGGAGATGTTCCAAAGTTTGGCTTTTATTTTCAGAGAGCCCTAGAAGTTTAAAAAAAATCCAAAAAAATCAGATATAACTTTGTGGGCAGAACAGCGCTATCTCCACCTCTGCGCCGATTTTCTTTTTGAGGGATGGGGGCGGGAGCTGCTATTTGAAGAGCGTTTACTCGCACCGCGGGAGTAGTTTCCACCCGCGTTGTTTGCCGCTATTCTTCCCTTTCTTGTCATTAGCAGCTATTAAAATACTAAGGCTACAAGGAACCTGAGGAGAGAACTGTGGTGGGGAGGGAGCGGGGAATCGGTTTGGGAAAGGGGGTGCGGGAGCGCCTGCGCTGCCTCCGGGCCCTGCCCGGCGCCCACCGCCACCCTCAGTTCCCGGCCACGCTCCGCGCTCGGCCCCCGAGAGCCCGTGGCCTTTCCTGCCCCTTTCTGGCTCTCCCTTTTCATCTCAGTCCGGGCCGTTCCAGGGAGGGCAGAGTCCTCCTCTAATCCTGTCCAGTCTAATCCTTCACCGCGACCATCAGCAAAATCTAAGGAAGAGGAGAAGCCAGGCAAAGCGAAGAAAAGCAGAATACGTATATACACATACATATGTGTATGTATCCCGGGTGCCGCAGATAACGGGGGCGTTACACCTTGCCCGGGGAGGCGTGAGGACAAGGAGGGGAATGCTGAGTGCACTTGTGCCTGCTCTGCCCTGCGTGTCTGCCGCCGGGGCTGCTCTATCCTCCCGGCGAATCTCCGCCGAGCGCTGCCGGCCGCTCAGTCCTGCTCCCGCTTCCTTTCCCCGGGAGTGTCGGGAGCCGCAGGGCTCCCGAGCGGAGGCGGCTTTGCCCAGCTATCCCCCACCCACCGCCTCTACGTTCGCCAAACTCCGGGGGCGATGGAGCCCCTGGACTCGCCGAGCACACGAACCTCCCCCTGCTCCGCTGGAGCCGCTGCTCCCCCAGCCCCAGCGGCGGATGATGCTTCGCGAGTAGCACAGTTGTTTCTTCTCAGTAAAAGAATTTTAAGGCACAAGCGCAGTTCCCCGGTGGGTAGAAAGTCCCACGGAAGCAAAAGAGAGTTTTATCCTGCCCATGGCTATGGAATGGGGCCGAGAATCGTTTTTCTTGCAAAGTTTAAATGGGTGAAGTTGGGTATTCCAGCTGCAGCAGGGAAGAGGAACATCAGTCAGGATCTGTAACCCTCTCCCAGCACGCGTGTAGGTGCATCCAGGGATGACCGGCATCCAGAGGAGAGTGAGCCAGAGGAGATCCCCAGTGCCCGCAGCGCGCAGGGCTAGCCCTTGAACCCAGAACTCATTAGAGAGGAGGTGACAAGCGCAACAGGCTCCCCACGGGAGCAATGGGGAGATGCCCTCAGATGTTCTCCCTGTGCCCCCTGAGTCTGCTCCGCAAGGGTCACTGAGCCGCTCCCCCCGGTTCGGGCACCGGCACCGACGGCACCGGAGCGGGGCGGCAGCGCCCGACGGCGACTCCGGCGCTGCGGGAGCGCAGCGGACAGGCAGCTCCGGTGTGCTGCGTCCGGGATGCTGCTACCCGAAAATGGGGTACATAGAACTGGGGGCCTTTGACTTGCAGATACGTGGGACAGGATAGGGACGGGAATGATTTTGGGAAGGAGATACAGGTGGGAAACAGAAGTGGGGGCTCCGGTCTCGCCAGTCATCCCACAGATTTCTCTTGCAACGAACTGGGTTTCGCTGTCACGTCTAAATCCTACAAACGTGGCTAGCTTTGGGAGCAGATGCCTTCACTTTTCACAATTCTCTTGAAGTCGTAACATTCCTAATCGACAGCAGATCTTTGCTTTGGAAAAGCGCAGCATATCCCTGCATGTCGGAGTGGTTTTGTTCCCCGTTTCCCGTATTAGGTTCCCCACCGCTGAAGTTGACATAATGCAAATTAGCAAAGGACATCATAAAAATCCATTCGAGAATAAAGGTTTTGGAACACCATACGCTTCATAACTTAAAAGCCATATATTTAAAACAAATGCACTTAACAAGAGAGTTAACCTGAAACTTCAGTTCTAGAGCCAGTGGGTTGACAAGTCCAAATATTTTTATTTTTTAACAAATACGTAAATATTAGACGACCCACTATCCAGACAGCATTCAGCTACAGCTTCTAGAATAGAAGCGATCTGCTGTGATTATAAACTACTTTCGCGTAGGAATAATTTTTTTTGGTGTCTCCCTCCCCCGTAGACAATGAGATCATTTACTGCCACGCATTTCGATGTTTAAGTATTTATTTCAGAATGATGGGGTTTGTACCTGGAAGTGCATGGTTTTTATTTATTTTTTTTTCCTTCAAAGGCAGCACGTGCAGGTATCGTAGCTGGTTTTGTGTTTACCGTCTCAGCTCATCTGCTATTTCTCTAAAGAGAATTGCGACTTTTGTTTTATTAGTGCATGCAGCCACCCTCAGCTATAACAAGATTTTTCCTATGGGAAAAGATACATCTCCAGTTAGAAGAGCCTATCTGTGGTCTGTATCTTGGTCTGGGGTCACTTGGGAATCTTACATTCGTATTCAGACAACTGAACTGAAACTATATTTGAAAATGTGAACTTATTCAAAGAAGCCAGCTTACAGCACCGGACACAGGATCACATTCTAGACAGGAACGAAAATACGAGGTTTAGTACGAGGTTTAGGGGTTTGGGTTTTGAGGGTTTTCCCTTTTTGTCTTTTTGTCTTTTTATTTTCTTTTTCTTTCTTTCTTTCTTTCTTTCTTTCTTTCTTTCTTTCTTTCTTTCTTTCTTTCTTTCTTTCTTTCTTTCTTTTCTTTCTTTCTTTTTTGCTTGTCCAGGGGGACAAGTGTGTGGTTTTTGGTTTGTTGGTTTTTTTTTTTTTTGAGGGGGGGCGAGGGGGAGTTGAGTGTGTGAGGGTTATAATAAAGAAAGAGAGAAAATAACAACACGAAACGCGAGAGAACAGAAGAAGGACTGGGAAGGTCTTTGCTTCTCCTCTGCCTCATAAAAATGCCACTCGTTTACAAAAAAAAAAGGAACGAAAATCCCTTCGCCTGCCTGGAGTAGAGTGCAGTGTTGGACCCCGAATTGTTCATAAAGACAGAGAGTACTTGGGGTTAAAATTGCAGGGCTAGGCTTGCTTCGCCACACTACTGTCATGCTAATGAACACTTATTCTGCAGGATGATAACGTAGTGTTTTCTTGTTGCTGTTTTATTGATTTCGGTTTTATTTGTTTGCTTGTTTTTCCTTCGGAGATGGTGAAAAAAAAAAAAAAGGTGTAATAACAGGAGTGTCATGAACAATAAAAAGACACATGCGTGTCCCTGAGCACGGTACCGTGTTATCCTGACGGATCTGTCTTCGCTCGCGTATTATATTACCCTGGCTTCTCGGGACAATGTAATATACCCAAGCAATTTTCTCCCCTTCCCGGATCTAAAGGAGTGTGAATGGATGGATGAATAGAAAAACAAATAACCGAGGAGATTACGGCCTCGGGATTAATTATAAAGCACGTTTAACCTTTTTCTTTCGAGGGTTATTTTGCTTTTCCTGTGTCGCCCGGACGTAAGCAAAGCTTTGCGGCTCCCTATCCACGGGGAGCCCGCGGAGCTCCGCGCACCGTGGAACCCCTCCGGGGCGCGGGGAGAGACCCTCCCGGCCCGTGGGAGGAAGGACAGGAGTAAGGCACCCAGGTCAGGGGCGCTGGGGCGGAAAGTGAGGATCAGGAGGGATGACGGAACGGGCGGAGGAAGCGTCCTCCCGGGGGTGGACCCCTCACAGGTAAGCGGCTCCCGGGATCCTCTCTGAGGATCTTCTCAGAGAGGCAGAACCACTTGCGGTCCCTAAATCCATCCAGCGGGAGCAGATCCCTCCCTCCATCCTCCCCCAGTTTTTCCATCCTTGCTGCCTTTGTCCCCCTCCCGCCCTCTGGGCAGGTCCCGGTGAGTCCTGTCCCGCGGCTCTCCCCGGCGGGGAGGGGGCGCAGCGCGGCGGCCGGGAGCGGTGCGGTTCGGCGCGGTTCGGCGCGGTTCGGCGCGGTTCGCAGCTGCGAGGCGCAGAACGGAGCGGCGGGGCCGGATCGGCGCAGGCAGGGAGCGGCGCCGGGGGAGCTGCGCGGGGAACCCCGGGCCCCGCAGGACGCTCCGCCGGGGGCCGAGCGCACGGCCCTGGGGAGATGCTCCGGGGAGGCTGCGGGATCGGGGAGGGGGGAGAGATGAGAGGTCTGCGAGCCCCGGGCTGCTGTGCCTCCCGGAGAAGCGGGTTGAAAAGTTGGTTCTTCCCAGCCAGAAACTTTCTCCCTGCGTGCGCATGCCCGGAGTGCGGTGGGAGGTTGAGGGGGGAGCTGGGAGGGGGGGTTGAAATAAGGAGGAGGCAGGAGGGAAGGGATCGGTTCAGTCTGAGCGCGACTGCTCCCGGGCGCGTTCGCACTCCAGCGCACGCAGCCGGCTCCGGGAGCAGGAGCAGGGAGAGCACCTCCGGCCGCTCCGGCCGGAGCACCTGGACACCTGGCCCAGCTCGGATCTGCCTGTACCCGCTGGAGGAGCAGTGGGGTGGGTGGGGTGAGCTGTGCCCCCCAGGGCCAGCATAGACACTGACCTAGCCCAACCTCCTTTTTTCTTTTTATTTTTTTCTCTTTTTTTTTTCCCTATTTTTTTTTCCATTATTTTATTTTACCAGCTCCAATTTAGCCCAGGATCTTTTAACTGCTGCCAGCGGTGGAGCACAGATCGGGATTAGGTAAATAAAAAGAACAACTCATTCTGTTTGGTTTTGTTTTGCCAAGCCTCGGGGGTTGGGATATCGATTCAAACACTTCCTTTACTCTACCTCCTTTCTTTCTTTGCCCTCATCCCCTCCCACGATCCGCTGCATGGTGCAGAAGCGTGGATATTGTGGTTCACGTGAGGAGGACTTTCTCTTTGGGGTGGGCGGAGGGCTGGGGTAAACCTTCACATGGGTCTCGGATATTTTGATGCTATTTAAAGATTTGTCCTCCCCTTTCAAAGTTGTGTCTCCCCCCTTGCGGAGAAGCAGCGTTTCAAACCCGAGCTAAAAATGACACATACGAGCAAAACAGAAGCCTGCATGTCCTTTACGGCCTTGAACTTCCAGCTTTTCTCCTTTCTATTACTGGCGTTTCTTTCCACTTCTTTCTCTTCTTTCTTTATTTCTGAGAGGTTTCTTTTTTTCTTTTTTTCCTCTTCTTGCAACTCCAGTGTTTCAGGATCCGTAGAGCCTTCTCTCTTTCTTCCCAAGGCCATAACAGGAATGAGCCTGATGTTTATATTTGTCTGATCGAAACAAGTTCAGCGCAGGAGAGACTAAGCTTCTCTCGAGGCCGAGCCTATAAAGTGTCAGTGCAAAGCCGAGGATTAGAGTATGGTTGTTATAGTTGGCTTTTGGCAGGGAAGCTATAAAAATAGAGCATTTTGGAGATTATTATAGCACGGCAGGAATTGTTCGATAAATCGCGAGCCAGGCAGGAGGGTCCCGGGCAGGTGCACAGTGGGTCCAGTTCAGCAAGAAGGAGGCCGGACCCCTAAGGCGGCGCTGGGCCCGCGGCCCCGGGGCTGCGGCTCCGCGGAGAGTCCCGCTGCGGGCGGCCGGGCCCGGGGATGCTCCGCCGTGCCCTGGCTGCCCCCGGGGCTGTCACCGCAAAGCTTTGCCCCTGCCCGCGTCTCTGCGCGCTGTGGCCTTGGGAAGCGAGGTGTAGGGAGGCAAGAAATTCTCCCTGCGGCCGGGAGAGAGGAAGGAAGGACGATTTATTCCCGTGCAGGGGAGGCACCGGGTATTTCTCTAGGGAGAAAGCAGGGGCGAGTGTTGTGCAGGGGGCCTTTCAGCACCCGAAGGGATTGCAAAAGCACACACACGATGCCCCCAAACCTGCCTAAGGACAGTGCGGGGAGAAGGTGGAGGAGCTTGTCCCTGCGGCCGCCCCGCGGCACCCACCCACGCCCGGCAGCCGCTGTGCCCCCAGGGGCCGAGCACCGGGATCTTTGCTGCTTTGGGTAAAGGCTGCCCCGGGCAGTGTCGCCGTCTCCGGTGCACTCGGCCCCCGGTTATTCTTTATTATTATTATTTGAGAAACTAAAGCCCACCTCATTCGCCCGCGCTCGCAGTGGTGGTCTGGGGAGACTTGTCAACACCGATTTCGTGATAAAATGTGAATGATGATTTTATAAGGATTGAGCGGAGATATCCAAGGCACACGCTGACTGAATCCTTCCAGTCCTCATTAATGTTAGTAATTAACTCTTTCACGCTCAATTAGCCCCAAATAAACCTGCTTTAATAGATTCTGCACACTTCATTGATACTTTGAATAAATCTGTGTTGAACAATGCATTTTATTCCTCAAGAGCACCACGCTCGAAAAATGCGGAGCGAAAGGGCAGTTTTATTCCCTTTCCACTTAGTATCCCAAGCACAGATAAGTTGCAAGCTCCATTTCTTCGTTTTAACTTTAGGAAGGGAAATTTTCTTCCCCTCAAAGGAGACAAAATAAATAGCCAACCTGGTGGCAAAATGCTGCACACCGATGCGTGCAGCCGAAAGGACAGGGCTACCAGACTTGAAAAAATTCAGGCAATACCGGGGAACTTTTTTTTATAGAAGAACCAGATTGCTGTAGTTGGAGTTTCTCGCAAGAATGCATCACTTTATGCCCGCTACTTTATCATGTTTGTAAAAATAAGCAACGTTTTCAGGGTAATTTACCTCCTCCATTCTTCCATGTGGAACTAATTAGCAAACCTCATTATTTATGAGTCAGGTATTTAATGGATACATCGGAAATTGATAATTCAATGTAGAAAGGAAAAATACCGAAAGGTATTTAATGTAACAAATATCCCTTTCAAAGGATACATCGGAAATTGATAATTCAATGTAGAAAGGAAAAATACCGACTAGCCACAAGATTACTTAAAAATCCATTTAATTTCGCCTCTTGCTACGCTACCAGCAGAAAACCGGGTAGATTTTTTTTTTTCCTGGCATACAGAGTAGGTAGAATTTAATCTGGAAGGTTAAGATTGAAATGGTCTTAAAACAGTGGCAACTGGACAACAGCATTACCGTATCTTCACACAGGGCAAAGGGTAAGAAAGCTGGAGACAGATGTAGACTTTCAAGTTTATGATCCTATTTTGCAGGGTAAATTTATCTTGGCATGAGTGGGTTTTGTTTCAGTCAGAACACAAGTGTTTTGTTCTTAATTACTCACCGAGCTACTTTGTGTTAAAAAAAGAAAACCCGAACAGTTTTATTGCAATGGGGGAATTCAAGCAGAGAACTCTCGGGGTCTTCTTCTGTCAAAAAAAAAAAAAAAAAAAAAAAAAAAAAAAAAAAAAAAAAAGAAGACCCGATAACGATCTGTTTACATGAAGCAGAATTAAAGGTGGAGGTGACACCGAAATCAAAGAAACGTTGATCTCTCTGCGGGCAATGGGAGACCAGAGAGCTACTACACTGTGAAACACATTCGCTTTGATGTCCCGAAGTGAGGGGACTTCTTTATGAAATATCCTGCTCTTCATCCATATTTTTGACTATCCCGGTAGTACAGAGCAAAAGTGTAGCTTACATTTCTGGAAAAGTGCCAAAAAACTTGTAGTAACATGAACAGCCTGCTCCCACCTCGTCTTTTCTTCTTATTTTCTTCTCCTCTCTCTTTTTCTTTTATTCCCTTGTTGTCTTTTGCTTTTTCATCCTTTTTAGGATTTTTTTTTTTTTATTTAACAGAGCTGCTTTAGCAAAAACAAAAAAAAACGGCGGGTGCAAGGGATGCTATTATGATCTGACTGCGTTTATCCGTGGTTTGATGCCTTGTTCTTTATTGGGAAAATTGAAAGAGAATTTTTAAAATATTTTCAAGAGAGAATTTACCCATGTTGACATAGTAGATTTCTGCTTATATATTCCATATTAAGTCTTTTCTAAAAATACAAAGAAAGAAAGAGGGATAAAGTTCATTTGCAGTAGCCTGTTTCATGTTTGAGAGATCTAGAGCTACCTAGACAGGGAAACAGACGCGGAGCCATTGTGACGGACAGAAACAGACATTTTCAGGTACCCAGACGAGAGGACAACAGTGTTTTCTGTGCACTTTGTCCTTGGAGTCACCAGTTGGGGCATTTGTGCTGTGATGTGGATGTGCTTAGTGTATAGGCAGCACTGACTAAATAAAAATATATCCTTAGTAGAGCGACAAAGCAGTTTGGTTGGTTCAACAGCCCTAAATAGTTCAGCAAAAAAAAAAAAAAAACCCCAAAAAACCAAACCCATCCTCAAAAAAATAGAGAGGGGGGAAAAAAAGAGGAAAGGGAGGAGAATAAAGGATATAATGTGTGCATTTTTCAATCAGCCACTATCAGAAATGTATCCCATTGAAAAACAAAAAATGTCACAATCTCTTATTCTGGGTCATTGCAGTGGAATTCCTCTAAGGTTTGAGTCTCTTTTCCTGCTGCTGATTTATGTAAAGCAGAGTGAAAGGTGGGCCTGGAGTATAGAGCAGCTCAGAGTAAGCTTCTCCCTCTCACACCCTCCCAGCCGCAGCTCCTTTTTCCAGGCAACAGCACACATATAAATCAGATTTGTTTCCCTGGTCTTTACACCTCTTCCACCACCAGTTTTCCAGACTTCCAGCTCAGAGGGACAATTACTGCTCTGCTGTACTTTGCTGCCTCTGTTTCTCCAAAGGGGCTTTACTCTTCACATGGGGATGAACTCTAATCTGAACACTGCAAGGACCCTGCTGGAGTCCCCTGTGGGGATCTTGTGGGGGAACCTGCCGTGACTCAGCAGGAACCCTGTCAGGATCTTATAAGGACCCTGTGTGGATCCCATGGGAACACTGCAGCAAACCTGTGGTGATTCTGGCAGAAAATAGCCCCACTGAAGGCAAATCCCAGGGCTCACTGAGGGGAAAGTGAGTATAAGTTGAGGACTGCGGAGTAAGGAGGAGGCTCTCTGGGCTGAAGGGATATGATTCTTCCAAAAGCCATGGGTGCTCTCTCACACCCACAAAGGGAGGAAGCTGTGTCCCCACCAACAACCCTCGGGAGGCATCTCCTGCCAAATAGTTGACAGCAGCCAAGGCTGAATTTTCAGACTGGGCCAGATGTGCCTCAATGCTGCTGCCTTGTAGCATTTTTCCCTCCGTCTTGTGGGGTGGGACATGTAGGGATCTGGCCCAGAAGAGAGGCTAGGGGCTTGGCAGGACCCTGAAACACAGACCAAAGTGGTGGCACCCAGCCCAGGAAAGGGCTGAGGCCCTGCAGCTGCTGGTCTGGGTGCCCCATGGGAAGGGTCTCGCCAGTCCTCCTCTTTTAGCCTTTTGAAGGGCTCTAATTAAGCAATTGCTTAGATTACGATGTAGGCTTGAAGCCAGGCACTTCTCCCTGGGAAGAGCAAATGGCACGTCAGGTTTGTCATCCAAATGCAGCATTTTCCTATTTCTTTTTGCAGTACACAAGAGGGAGGACTTTAGCAGGTATTTTCCCCATAATGTTTTTTCACCAAAATTATTTTATTTTTTCTGAAAGAGGGAGAGCATGCAGTTCTGAGCATCCAAGTGCCTCCATCCTCTCAGAGGCTTGGCTGAGGCCAGACCACAGGGACCCGAGCGACCCGAGGCAGCAAGCTCCGCACCCTTCCCTGCGTCACCTCAAGAGTTGGGGCTAAACACAGCTTTCTGGACAGATGTAGTGGGCAGTATCTCACTATTTTCTAAAGGCTGAGGTCACCCAGGAAGGGATTTTAAATTACTGGGAGATGACTGAGCTTTTTGGGCCAAAAATGGCATCTCAGCTGTCCCCGTGTACAAGATCATTGGAAGTCTGCTCAGCAGGGGTTGCTGCTGGGAAGTGAATGGTTGTGGATGCAGTACCACATTTGTGTGCGAGAGAGAGATGGGGAGAGGGAGAATCTGGGGATACACTCACGGCAAAGACCTCTTGATTAGGCCTCTCTAATTCCAAGGCCACCTCCTCCTATGGCTTTGGAGAGGGATATTGATGAGGGGTGAGGTAAGGTGCTTTTGTTTTAACGTAAATCTACTTCTTCCTCTTCCCCCTTCCATCTTTGTTTTCCAGATATTTTCCTCCCCTGTTCCGAAGATCCTCCTCCTGAGAGGCCACCATGGGAAGTAAAACGCTGCCGGCCCCAGTGCCTATCCATCCTTCCCTCCAGCTTACCAACTACTCCTTTCTGCAAGCATTCAATGGGCTGCCTGCCGTGCCCTCTGACCACCTCTCCAACCTCTATGGCTTCAGTGCCCTGCACGCTGTGCACCTGCACCAGTGGACTCTGGGCTACCCGGCCATGCATCTGCCCCGCTCCTCCTTCTCCAAAGTGCCCAGCGTCTCCAGCCTGGTGGATGCACGGTTCCAGCTGCCGACCTTCCCACTCTTCCCACATGTCATCCAGCCCAAGCAAGAGGCTGCCAACATGACCCTCAAAGCCAAACCCCGCTTTGACTTTGCCAACTTAGCAGTGGCTGCCACACAAGAGGACCACTCTAAACTGGGACAGGCAGACAGTCAGGGCTCCCCTGCAGGGCTGGGGTCTTTGCTCGAGGTGACTAAACTGTCTCCAGAAAAGAAACCCACGCGGGGAAGGTTACCGTCCAAAACCAAGAAGGAGTTTGTGTGTAAATTCTGTGGCAGGCACTTCACCAAGTCCTACAACCTTTTGATCCATGAAAGAACCCACACTGATGAACGGCCCTACACATGTGATATTTGTCATAAGGCTTTCAGAAGACAGGATCACCTGAGGGATCACAGGTAACTATTTTTCTTTTCCTGTTCTTTTTCTCTTGGGTATTTGTACTCTCCCAGTTATCAATCTACACTCAAGATTTTTATAAGGTTAAGTACCCATCCAACCAAGAGTTCCCTCTAGTTTTTCCTCTGCTCACTGTTGGTGGAAGAGCCCATGTAACTCACAATGGAAGACATACCTCTCTCACACCATAAAGACAACTTTCACAGCCTCCTTTTTACTTCTACAGATGTTTTCACCCTCCATTTGTATAATGTGTCCTCTGCCTCTATGATCACTTGGAATTGTCATGAAAACATACAGCCTGGTGACCCCAAAGTAAAAGAGAAGATCTTTATCCCTAAGAAAGGCACCCTATAACCCTCTGATGCCCCCCTCTCTTGCACACGTACATACCGACAATTGCCCAAGAACCGCACTCCAACACTCTCAATCTCAGCAGTAGGTGTAAGAAATGTCCAGCCTATTCTCCCTCAGGTGGCTCGCTGCTGAGTTTAGGCCAGTTATTTCTGACATGTCAATTGTTTTTCTCTCTCTAGATATATCCATTCTAAAGAAAAGCCTTTTAAGTGTCAAGAATGCGGGAAAGGATTTTGCCAGTCCAGAACACTAGCGGTCCACAAGACACTGCACACGCAAGTAAAGGAACTGAAACCTGCCAAACTTAAGTGTTGAATCTCCATCTTCTATGAACTTTTCCTCCCCTTCAGACTTTACACCAAAACTAGAGCAGAAACAAAACTTTCAGGATGGGAGCACTGGACTTTGTGCTTTGTTTTTGTTTCTACTTTAAAAAGGGCAAAATCTGCACCCTTTCAATTCCCTGTCCAAGCAATTAACTTCCTAAGCCGTGGGTGAAAAGATTATGTTGAATTTAAAATATACGTGAATGATACAGAGAGTGCTAGCTGACTTGTGCCTTTGATAAACTTTATGCCAAAAGGTGGTGCTCACGTGTTGGACAGGAATCTCTTTAAAACCAAACAAAAACCCACAAGACACCCCTGACCAACCCTGCCCCCACCCAAAAAAAACCCAAAAAACCAACCAAAATAGTAGCTTCCAAAAGTATTACTTAAGAAAATCCAAACTCTTATTTTATACTTTTTTTTTTGACTGTATAAAGCTTCTTATTTTTACACTTCAGGAAATACAAAGAATTCCAGAAGACAATTAAGAACTGAAATGGTGGTTTCTCATCACAGCAGCATTAAGACAAGGAAAGGGGCAACTTGCAAATCTCATTTGCTAGTTTGTTTTCAGAAAAGAAGAAAATTAATGTTTGGAAATGACCTAAGTCTCTCAAGTGGGGAGTCCTATCGTGCGTTAGAAAATGCATCCAGATCTCAGACCCATGGGTTCCTGGTGTTGGGACAGATCAGTGTTCGTGGGACATGGAGAACTTTTTTATTACCTTGTGGTCTAGTGTGCTGTGAGGAAATTTGTAACTTCTGGACTTATTTAAAAAACCCAGAGGAAAGAAAGATGGCAATACGTCAAACTGACGGTATGCACAACGTGGTTTTAGTGGTACTTAAAGTCTTCGTGTGTCCTGGTGTGAGAGAACAAATCTCAACTTGAGAGCGTATTTTTTTAAATGCTGGCTTTCTGAACAGTGTATTCAAATTAAGAGACATTCCAATAAGTTCTGTTTATTAAAAAAAAAAAAAAAAAAAAAAAAAAAAAAAAAAAAGTTGTATGGCTGTTTGGCACTTTATGCTGATTATTGGTAATTGACATTTATCACTGGATTGTGTGTGGTTTTTAAGTATTAAAATAAATTGTTATTTTACAGGCAAGTCTGCATGGAATACATATGTGTTCATTTTGTTTCTGATCTCTTCCCTGGTAAACCCTCTTTGTCAATATTCAAAACCTATTTATTTTTTTATTTTTTTTTCTTGGTTAAGTTGTTATTTCCTCAATGGACCCTTTTTCTATGCATTAGCTTTCCCCCTTCTAATTTTCCTTTTCTTCCTTTCTTTTATTTTTTTGTTTGTTTGTTTTGTTTTTAATGACAAAAGTAAACATCTGGGGAGAGTCCAATAATTTTGCCGCTAGTGAGGAAAAAAACCCATCGTCTTGGGTAGCTAAAACGTGGGTATTAGCTGATAAGATTAGGTGTCAGAAGTGTTATAAAACAAATCAGATGAGTAATGGGTGAACTGATGCTGCTCTCGGTGCCTGGAGGCACTGCGGGGAGAGACGCCTTCGCACCCCCATTCCCGCGTTTGTCAAGAGAAGGCATTTTTCAGTCACATCTTCAGCCGGTTCCGCGCTGATTGGGGAGGCCTTTGATTCCCGGCAGCTGTCTTAGATCAGAGATGTTTATTCCACTGCGAAGCCTCTTTGGATCGAGACGGGGGAGAGAGCGCAGCGCTGGGGCGTCCGCTTGAGCCTTTGAAGCGCCTCTTGCCGCCGTCTTTCTCGTCCTCTCGGCAAACCCTAAACCTTCCTCCTCCCGTCACAAGTCAGTGCCCCCGCGATAAGAGAAGCCCCCTAGCGATGCGGCAGAGGTGACCTCGGAGCTGCCCAGCGCTTCCTGCGCGGCCGCGGCGCGGATGCTCGGCCGGAGCGCGGATGCTCCCGACTCCAGCCGCTCGGCCCAGGGCGGCTCCTTTCGCCTTCCTCCCTGCCGCTTTTAGTAATTATTTCTTTATTTGGTCAAAGAATCCTGTCAAGGACAGGAAAAAAGGTGCGGTTCTAACTAATTTATTGTAACGGGAAGGGGGGAGAAACTTCTCTCCCCCCTCTTATTTACTGGACACCCATTCCAGCGCACCGTAACTCATGAAAAGACACAAGCAGGACGGGCAGCGGACCCACCTCCAACGTGGGAAGGCCCTCGGGGAGCTCGGGATGAGAAGTGCTCCCCACGCCTGCATCCAGCCCCGGGGGCTGGAAGCATGGGCAGAGTTTGAAGCCGGCTTGCTTTGGCTTTGCTTCGGCTTTGCTTCCCACCCACCACTCTCTTCTCACGCGGCGAGACGACTTTTGGTTTTGGCATCTGAAAAGCAGCAAGTGAGGGGTGGGGGGTGAAGTCCGCAGTAACCTGCAGGCAGCCGGGGCTGGCCCTGCGCGGGAGGAGGGCGGGACGAGCGCGGAGCCCTGCGCGCCGCTCCGCCGCTTCTCATGCGCGGAGCCGGCGGGAGCGAGGAGCATCCACCGCGGCCGGGCCGGGCCGGGGTGCTCTCACGGCAGATTTTCTCGGAGGCGATTTGAAGGTGTTGTCTCCCGCGCCTCTCCCCGGTCCTCCGTGGGGGTTTGGAGGGATTGCCTTGCACAAACCCCGCAGGAGCGGCCGGCTTTCCCCGGCGTGGGTGGCTGCCCGGAGCGCTCCATGGGACGCGCCAGCCGCCCCCGGCGTGCTCCGCTGCCCGGCCAGGGGCACCGCATCCCGCGCCGCGCCGGGGGCGGACCAGCAGCCCCGAGCATTGACGCGGCGGTAAGGGCAGCCTGAAGGCTGGGTGGTTTATCCTCCTCCGTGCCCTTCTAAACGGAGAACCAGAGAGAAAATCCCCGATGGACTTCCCCGTCCCTCTTGTGTCGCTCCTGGCACCAAGTAAGGGAACAAGGATGCACCGGGATCCTGTCGCCGGGCGAGAAAATAAAGGGCACTGTCGCTCGGAACCAAATTTTCAGGGGTCGTAGCTACAAGGCAGAAACCCGAGTCGGGTCCACAGGGAGGGAGGAAGGGACTCGGGTCACTCCGCTGAGGCTTTCCCACGGTCGCTCCACTGTCTCCTTAACACCGGGAAACAGAAACACCCGTGGCGAGGTAAGAAACCGTGTCAGTAACTGGCTCCTGGGAACCATTAGAGCTGCGGGGTCGCAAAGGTGGAGAAACCACTCCTCCCAGCTGGGCATGAGAAGCGTTTCATTTGAAAAGCTGAAGCTTGGTGATCTGACTGCCAAGAATTTCGTGGGACCTGCATTTTAATGTGCAATTAAAAAGAAAACCTCCAGAACTGGCATAATTAGAAATACAGATGTATTAAAACTATGTAGGCATGTCGAGCACAGGATGCACATACAACCTCTCAATGCCACTTGTACTACACTTAAATATGTGTGTATTTCCTCCTCCCAGAAGGAGGAAATACACACATATTTAAGTCTTTTGCCCTGGTGCTAACAAAGGCTATCTATCTGGTCATGCTCCCAGCTGCATGGGGGAACAGTTTGCCTTTTCCCTCCAGTTTTGAAATTTGCTAGGCAGTATCAGTTCAGCAATTCCAAGGAAAGCAAAGTAAAGATGAAATCATGAGTCAGAAGCGATAAGATGTACTAAACCCCAAAATTAATGAAAGGAATTAGATGGGAAATGTGCCTCTTGAATCAGGATCACAATGAAAATGATTAATTGCCTTCTCTCTCTTTCTTTTCTATCTTTGCATGTGTTTTAATTTGACATTCATGCAGTGAATAAAACTTACTTAGGCCTCTGTCTGCCAATCGAGAGCTGATTCTGTTTTCACAGTTGCTTTAAATTTTGCATTTTCATCATAAAAAACATCACTGAATGGGAGTTTTGAAGAGTAAAAAACTGGGCACCTGACTCTAATTGCCCTTTCCTGCAAGATTTATAAGGGAAACACAGATTTTTTAATTTTAATTATTTTTTTAACCATTTCCAGTTACAGAAGGAAAACATAAGATGTGTTGGCACATCTCTTGCTCTCTTTCCCCCCCTTTGCATTCCAGTCATTCTTTTTCTGCCCATAAACTGTTAGTACTCCGCAAGAGCCTGATTCTGCACAGCCTACTAAGCCTGTTTTTTTGTTAGATGCAGGAAGAAATCCTGTCAGATGGGGTCTTCAGTGTACATTTATGAAACAGAGCAAAAGCTTCTCTTAGAATGTGCACTAGAACAGCAAATAGTTACTTTTCAGCTGTGGATTGCATGTGCCTCTGAAAAGGGGACCACAAATCATTGGGTTTTTAAAGGTTCCGCATGAGTTGTATATTAATCCCAGTTTCCCTAGGGATGGATTAATCCCAGCTTCCCAGTTGTGTGGCTAGAGACAATGTGGATGGGGTTGGGGGCAGGGGAGAAGCGAGATGGGGAAAGGAGAGGGAAAATAAAAGATATATCACAGGAATACATGGCCTAAGTGGCGACGAGCCATAAGTAGTTTCAATACCTTTTCTACCTCTGTCACCACATGTAAGCTGAAGCAATTTAGCCTCCCTGTTTCGATTTCTTCATCTGTAAATTGGGAGTAATGCTGCTGATGTTGGTCCCAGGAGACTTGGCACACTCATGTAGAAACTCCTGCTCAACCCTCAGTAGTGAAAGGAGAAACTCCAATTCGTCTGAGGGCAAATGAAAGCAGGGGCTGATCTGGGTGATCTAATGGACTGTGTACGACAAATTTATATTCACGTGTAATTCTTTTCCAGCCCTGGCAGTTTTGTTGAGAGATGGAGTCCTAGAGCTCAGTATGCTTTTCTTCTCTACATTCCTATCCAGTGACTACACAGGAGGAATGGCATGGGCCAAATTCATCCCTGGTGGGACTCCAGTGACATCAGTCATCTTTATAGGAGTTTTTTGAATGAAGTCAATTGGGTTTTACAAGGACCACGTTTGGCCACATGCATATTTAACTGCTCAGAGAGCTGCAGCAGTGAATGAAGCTTCCCTTCCCTTAGGAAGAATCACTTCTCAGTCTGGGAGACACAAGCAAAGCCATTGATTTGTTTTGCACAGTCAAGTTTACCTTATTTAAACTCAAGGAGCGGCTGAAGCGTGCTCAGCATCCAGCAGAACTTCAAAGAAACAGCAGCCTAGCTGCTCTAAAATGTATTGGAACCCAGGACATCCCTCTGGGTCCCCTGGATGGCTCAAGATCCTGACAGGGACTTGGAGACCCTGATGGGAAGCCAAAGACACTTGGGATTTCAATCTTAACCCATGGAGCAAATTACCAACTTCGTATGAAGAACTACAAGTCACAAAAGTTTAAGTAGCATAATAGTAGTTGTCACAGGGTGAAAAGTAGAATTTTGGGATTTTTAGAGTGGGGGTTTGGAGTCCCAAGATGGAGGAATTTGGGCGTTCCTTGTCCTTCTTCCTTCTTCCTTCTTTCTAGCCTCCATCTTCTTGGCGATGGTGGCATTTTTAGATTGGTTTAGAGTGGAAGTAGACAGTCTAACATAGGTGATAGGTATTGGAAAATAATTGTAAATGAAGTACACATAGTTTTTAGTATAAAAATACAACACCAGCCCAGGGGCGGGTGGTGTGCCCTTGACAGACCTGCAGGTCAGACCTCTGTGGGTCTGAGGAAAAAGCTTTGTTCCCAGCTTTGTTCCCTGCATTTGTCCACAGGCTCAGTGCAGGTCCCACTGATGCCCAGCACACTTGTGTCCATGGGAGAGGGAGTGCCCTGCAGGAGCACCAGCAGAAAGCCTGTGGGCAGTGGCATCAGCACGGGGCTGTGTCGGGCTGTTCCCTCTGCCCTTCATCAGACCTGGCTTTTCCATGGTCCCACAGAGACGTGTCATGCTCAAACGTCTCTGCCACTTCCAGTTCACATCTCCCTCTATGCTGCTCTCTGGGGCTGTAATTCCACTAGCAGTTACACCGGATGAGAATGTGGTAAATCACTAAAAAGGGGCATTCTGTTCTCCACCTGTGACTTGGCTGCTGGTGCTGACTCCCCTACACCTTACTCCTATGCTTTACTGGAGTCTGGCATTACACCAAACATATACAAAAGTTTATAATAGCATTATAGTTCCTGACTCAGTGGCTATTGAAAAATAAACCAACAATCTGATCAGTGTCAGTGATTACCAAAAGATTGTCAACAGAGTTTGTCACCACTAATCACTTAAATTATTTGTAAGGTCAGTTCATTTTCTTCTCTTATTGCATCTTCTAAGGAGCAAGTAAGTTTGAACAACTAGAGAACTGTATTGCTAAGTCTGAGTAGAAGAACATGTGTTCTGGTCATATGAGGGACCTCAGCTGTTTCCCAAGGGATGAATGTCATGCCTCTTATCTGGATTTCTAATATGCCTTCTGTCTTTACTAGATCTTTGAGTGATGGAGGTCACATTTAATTTTCAATATTTTTTACATTATTTTTGTGTAATAATGAAATCTGAGTTTATGAGCTTGTTCATCTCTTTTACATCTACTTAACTTGACTGAATCAAACAGAGATGTTCTAGTTTTACAGCTGAAGTTGTGAGTTAGTAATGGTTTTGCTGCAGCCACAAAACCCATACTATTGAGACTACCTATCACTTTTTTGTCTACTTTTAATTTTCCTAAGTTTTAATTTACTGCTTTGTCTTCTGTCCCTATTGGTTTATGTCATTTAAGAGAGAGAAAAAAAAGAGAAAGTGTTACTAGCTTTTCAACAGGATATATCAACTTGTACTAGAGACTTGATAGATTTTTTCCTTCTTCTTCCATCTTTATTTCTCAGGTAATATTGATTTTTTTTTTTTTTTTCAATTCACATTTCTAATACTTCTTTCTCTCTTTTTTTTTCTTCCTCAGTGTTGATAGAATTCATGTCCTGTCCATTTCAATCTGTGTTTCTGCCTTTTATTCAGATCCATTTTAATTTGCTTACATGCTGCTGAAACTTTATTTTTATTTGCCACATCACTGGATATGATGATTCTATTTCAATCTGACCTTTTTTTTTGCTACCCTATGATCTTCATCATCAAGCTCAAGTAAGTCTTCCAGAATGAAATTCACTACAGATCTTTCTTTTTCCAAGTCTCTGAATTAATTAATCTCTTAATGGTCTTGCTTTCTTCACTTGTTTCAAACAACCTCATAATTTCCAGCCTTCTCTCATCATGACACCTTTTCTCTTTCTGGCCTTTTGGTTTCAAACTGGAGCTGCCCAAATCACATTTTATGAGTGAATGATTAATCTATTAACATTTTTTTATTGTTTCAAGGATTGTCCCGACACAACATGGCTTTCTTCCAAACGTATGTAAAAATATTTCAGTTTATATACATCTTGAAAATTCTTTTGAGGTTTGCTTTGTATCTATTCATTTTCCAGGATTTCAGTACTAGGCTAAAAAAAGAGTACATTTTCAGAGAAGAGAGGAGAAAACTTCCCAGTTAGGAAATACAAAAATAGGTAAAAGCAGACCTCATCTAAAGTTATATAAGGTAGGAGAGGTCTGTGTACTGTTTTGGGAATAGCTCCATCTTGATGAGTGTGTTCCTGGCCCTACTGTCCTTCCTCACCTGCCATAGCCCTCGAGGCTGGTCAGACACACGTCCAGAGGGAGGATTGCACTTCATGGCAGAGAACAAAGCAGGATGTCAGCAACACACAGCTCTACAGGGCTGTGGGACTCTCCCTCTGCTCAGGAAAATATCTTTCCAGGCTCTTCCATCTCATATTAGTTGAAGTCTCAAACCTCAAGAATAACAATTCTCCATGTTTCTTCCCAAACTTAGACTTCTGAGGCCACCTCAGTGTTCCAGGCACAGCCACCTCTGTTCTGCATGTTTTCCTCTTTCCTGGATGCAGAGAGCACCTGCAGCCTCATGCTGGTGCCTCTTCCACTCTGACGTCCAGCTGGTCTCACTGGGATCTGCTCAGGGGTTACTGTACCTGGCCACACTGTCATGAGGGCTTAAGGATGTATTTTTTCTTATGAGTTGCATTTTGTTGTAACTGAGCATGGTGATAGGACAGCTAATTACACACTTTTATCTTTTTTTTTGGAATTGTTTAGTTGAACTTTAAGAAAATTCTGTATTTTTTCCCAAGGTGATTTTTTTTTTCTCTTCAGATGGGAAATTTTGTATTATGAGTGAAACTATATTGGCTACAGGCTGGCAGATTCTTTTCCCTATCTCTTTGCACATGTGAAACTGGGTTTATGTAAGTGTTCTTGAAAGGGACACGAGAAATAACATCATCTGTGGCAGAAGGAGAAATCACAGACCGTCAAGAATGTGCCACTTTCCATGACTTCCCTTTGAACTGTCAGTTCATTCATTTGGTGCCTATTGTGTACTTATTTTTGTGTTCTTCCTTAAAATGCACTTTGCTTGGAAAATGACTCCTCTAACACTTTACAAACATCTCTGGCTTTCACCACCCCTCAAGTGCTTTGCTGGATGTCTACTGAACATCCAGTGAATTGCTGGATACTGCTGGTATGCCAAATCTAGCTTGTTTGGTGAAGGCTGCCCTGAACAACTCTGAGCACAGTTTTGGCTGCTGGTCATAGCAACCAATAAATAATTAAGAAGCTGGATATTTGATGGTACTTAAAGAAGGATGACTCACCCAGCCCTCTACTGTTGATTTCTTCATTAGCACACACTTAGACCCAGGCCAAGAATTGGTTTTCCCTTATGCTTTTATTTGGTGACCACTTGGATATGGCTTAGGAAACAGTGTCTCTCCAGCAGTTGGGAAATGTTTATTTCCAGCTGTTTATTTCCCTCAATGGATTAATAAGTCTATGTCAAAGTGCTGCAAAAATGAAAACTAGATTTTCAAAATGGGGAAGGAAGAAAATTCACAGAGACACAGTGTTTTCACCAAACTCCCTTTTTTCTGCACCTCAATGTTTAAATGAATGATCCAGTTTCCTTAGCCTTCCAATGTACCTAATCAAGCATATAAACTATATGAAGGGTAACAAAAGTAATTCCCTCCACTGAAGAGAACAGAAGGAGAAACCAGACAGAGTTGTTAATATTCTGGAACACAACCTTTCCACTGAACTGGTAACAGCTTGATTATCACATTATGGAAACAACACTAAGTTTCTGCAAAGATTTCACTCAGTATAAAACAGTCAACAAGAAGGACTCAGTGCTTCCTGCCTTTTACTCAGAAACTGTGATCCACAAACCCTCCTTCTCTTTTCCTCTGGCACAGAGTTTAAGTGTTAAATACAGCTTCAGACTTTTTGTCTTGTTTACTGACATCTCGTACTCCTTACCAGGTGGGGATTTTTTTTTCTTCTGAGTTTGGGAGAAATATCTATTACACAGTTATCATGATTTTAATAAGACAGTAATTTTATCCCTGGGTGGATGGAACATACTGTCCTGTTTTCCTGGGGTGCAGGAGATGTACCAAATTCCCTTCAACAGCAATCTGGCAGAAGTAGAATGAGCATGGATAAAGCTGATCGTAAGGACAAAGCTCTCATTACCACTGACACTCCTGTGAGAGCAATGAGATGCATCAGAAGGTACTGAATGGTGAATGAGAGAACAAGTCCCTCTTCTGGGCAATTCCATGGCCAAAAAAAAAAAAAAAGCAGAAATGATGGGTACAAGTCTGTCTGACCCTGGCATACTTCTCAGACCAGTTCCTGCCACTGTGGAAGAAAAAGATCAAGAGAGGCTTGACTAAACCTGGAGGTGTGAACAGGGACTTGAAAGTCAGAATTTCAAAGCCAAACTTCTAAAATTAACAAACAAGCACCCAACTCATGATGTCCCAATTTTCACAGATACAAAGTGCCAGAAAGTCCCAACTAAAGTCTTTGTTGGCTGCAAGTGTTTAACATTCACAGCATTGATTTTGGAACTTAAATTCATGATTGTTGGTTTCAGTAGGGTACCCAGTTTATAAATCACTCCTTGCAGTTGGACCAGTGTTTGTAGATCTCCAGATGGAGAAGAGTGTAACTCAAAGGTGGATTTGGCAACTCCAATATGCTTTAGGTCAAACATCTGTAGGGAACATGTGTCTGATTTCCTAACAACTTCATTGTTTCAGTAGATGGTGTATCCAGTGCAATGTTATATCTGCTACTGAAATAGCTGAACGCAAATACCAGGAACCTCTGGGAAATTTCAGTTAATAGGAAAATAATCTAAAACAAATTCATCTGGTTATACAGCCAGGAGAAAAGAAATGAAAATAAAAGGAATTACTGATCCAACCAAGTAGGTACAGAAATGAAACCCCTTTAGGATTTTCTTTTTTAGTTTCTCCAACTTCCATTAATTTAATGAGTGAACTAGGTCAGCAGCACAGTCTTGTTATGCTAATAAATGAATGCCATAGATTCACTAATGTTAAAGTGTCCAGGCATTCAGCATCATTTGCTGCTTTGCAGAGGGAGCTGTGGCACAGCAGCTCTGTCTTTGGCTCCAATCCTAATTCAGACCCTGAGCCTTATGAGTCAATGTAGTAACTGCTGTAATGAAAACCCAGCTATGGAAGAAGCAAGCTGCAGTACCACAAAACATCAATTAGCCCCTTTCTAGCCAAGGCAAGAGAAGTAATGTAAACTGAATTTTAAGTTCCTACATTTAGATTTTATGCTGATAAAAGACTGGGAGGTCAGTCTGAGATGTGGAAAGTCTTGTACTAGGCTCTCATTACAATACTGATGTATTTGCTTGTACTCGTCAGTAAACTTCAATAGTGAAATATTGTAAAATCTTAAAAAAGTTCTGAGATGCTCTTTTCTCCATGTGCTGTGTCTTTGTGGAAGGAAAGTTTATTAACTGTTAAACTGGTAATCAAAAATCTCAGTGGACCAAAAACTGATAATAGCTTCATGTAATAGTATTTTATTTATCATGTGGTAGGTGGAGATCTCCATTGGAAATTATGTGCCCCCCATTATTTTTGCTTTTTTTGCTGTCAAGATGCAAAACAAGGGAAAATGCAAATAAACACTTTTGATTTAGTAGAGCTATAAATCAGTTTAGTCCTTAAAAAGGCCGTTTTCTTGATCTGGATTCAAGAACTTATTGCAGAATAACTTCTTGGAACACAGGTAAAAAGTTTTATGTAACAGATTGAAAGTGAACAGTTTACTGAAAGTTCAAATATTCTTTGCAAGAAAAATTGGCATATTTATATAAACAAAAATACATAACAGAAATGAAAAAGCATGTGGAAATACAGCTTAAATATATTTAGAGTGAAATTATTCACTTTATGGTGATATTTCAAGACTATCTAGAATACTGTAGTGCTTCTTCTGCCTAGTTTTATAGGCATAAAAAGGACTTTTAAAACAACACGTCTTGAATTTATGACCTGTACTTTTGATTGAAAAAATAATAAATTGGACACTGAAAGGTAGTTAAGATATACTAAGTCTGACTCTCTATTTCCAAAATAGTATGTATTCTTCTTTGGGGTTTTTTGGTGTTGCTGCTCTCAGAAGCAAGAGCTACCAAATCCTGTTGAGAATATGAGCTACTCTTGAGTTTGGCATTGCTGAGGGCAGTAATTCCTGTCTGAACATGCATGTTTGAATAGGCACATGCATGGCTCCTTGGCTGCTTTTATGTACCATTTTTGGGAAACTTCTTGTCTAGATGGTAGAGCTTACAGTTTTTCTCAGCTATTTCAGGAAAAGTTTCAAGACTTTTTGGATCTTGGGAATAATTAATCCTTCAAAAAGCTCACAAGCTAATTGAGGAAGGCAATCTTAGATTTAACTCTTCCGCCTTTTCTGCTGATGTGAAGTGAGGATTGATCTTCCAAAAGGAAATTTGCTACAAAATGGGCATTGGCTTTAAAATTGTGAGTTAATTGTATCAAAGGTTTGTCTGATCACTTTATGGTATAGATCACCTCGTAATATTTCAATTTTTCCTATATTCCTTTAATCTCTTTGTCATGGAAACAGTTCACAGTGACAACTCAACCATCCCATATTCACCACGTGATGTCAATGTTTTAGACAGCGTGTCTTGAAGAGATACCAAAATCAACAACATTTGTGATCTAGAATGAAATAGAAAATGAATCAAAACACTTTAATCAAACCAGCCACTCTTCTTACTTAGCACTGATGCTTCTGTGTGCACGGCATATGAAGCCACGTAGTATGTGGCTTTGTGTTTAAGTCCGTAACTTAGATACAGCAATCTGTAACAGAAGTTTGGCAAAAATGGAGAAAATAAAAATATATTCAGAGTGTTTGTTTAAAGCATAATACAAAATTAGTCAAATTAATGAACAAATATTTACTATATGAGAGTATTTTAGTGTTTTTGTTGTCCAAATGATCTTTGCTAAGTAAATTGTGTGTGGACAGCCAATATTTGCTTATCAAACTGTCAGTGGCTGGACTGGTTGCCTGGCAATATTCCTTTTCTCTGATTAGATGTGTGAGTAATATTTCCAATTAATATTTTTGCAGTTCTGGGTTCCACGAATACTCATATATGACTCCTTTAAATCTAGTGTCTGAATCCATTATGCCAGCAAAATTCATGGAAATTGTGGCTTGATGATATTAATTAACAAAACCAGCAAAAGGATATTTCTACACAAAATGAATTGCAGTGTTTTCCCCAGCCTAACACCCAGACACTCATCCTCTGGTAATACACAATGCACATACTTATAAAGAAATAAATATACATAAATAAAACAATTGAATTTTATTTCCTGCTTGCAAACTGTGTGTGGGTGGCAGTTTATTCTCTTCTCTTATTCCAGTTGGGTCAGATTCAAGTTGGACTTGTACACAGTTTGCATCTTGCCCTTTTTCTTGTGAAACTTGGGAACTTGTAGAAAGGGGTCATCTGGCAGGAGAAAGAGTAGTATTTAGTGTTAGACTTTGCAGCAGAGGTGAAACTTAACTTATTGTACTCATCTGGTGGCTGGAGGGTGCTTGGTCTCTCCTCTCATGTCGGTGAATCAGAAGCCAGATGTCTTTTTTTTGTTTTTTTTTTTTTGTTTAATTCCAGACACAGAGTAGTGTCTTGCCAGGGTCAAACAAATATCCATGTATTCAGAAGCAAAAAAATCATGATCATGCTGAAGGATTTACAGTCAAGTTGGAATGTCTCAGAATCTATTTTTGAGTCAATGTCCTCATCCGAGCCTTTGTTGCAAAAATCAGTTTGAAGAGGAGAATAAAATACTTAAATATTTTGACATTTTCATCTACATTATATGCAAATAGAATTTGTTTTACTTAATTTTTTATAGGTGTTCTGTAGACATGATGTCTGTGTAGGCTGGCATGAGTTATATGTCGCACGTATAAGTTTATTATTTCTTGCTATTGCAAAGGTTGAATGGTAAGTTTGAGCTCTAGAAAGCCCAGCTTCAGTGTCCAGTATTGTCTTAAGGGTAACACCCAAACTGCTCATGGCTGTTGGCTCTTTAGATAACATGCTTCTGAAGCTACAAAGGTGCCAGCTTGTGAAGTGGGTCAGGGATGGGTCTCTTGATTCTGAGACTTATGAATACACAGTTAGAATGAAAACTGAAAATCTTTGTTTATACAACAAAAACATCTTATCTCACATGCTGTTAAAAACCATCCAATCTTAGGGATGCAATAATTTCAACCATTTGTGATGTCTGTAGGACAATGTTTAAAATTGGGAATTATAGATATTGTATCATGAATGTATTCCTTAGGAAGAAGAGCAATGCTTTTTATACCCTCCTGATAAAAGGAAGTCTGGTGGAAGCTTCATTTGGAGTCCCGTCTGTGATGGCTTGGTGTGTTTGTGGAGCCAGGCTGATTCAGTGAGAGGGAGTAGAGGCTTCCAGAAGTGATGGGATAGAGAGGAAAACAGGCAAGGTCTTTTTAGAGTAAAGAACACAAAACTAGCAATAGGTATGATATTTGCTCAATGAAAAAATTAACCAGCACTTCAATAATCACCACAGTTTCTCTGGCAAAGGATTTGCCTCACTCTGCTCGGCAGAGTTCCTTTCACTGCTTCCAAAGGCTGGAAGACTTGGATAAGGGAAATGTCACCTCCTCCTCCTTCCCAGGGAAAAGTGCTGTCAGAAGCTGTCCTGCATTTAACAGTAAATTGACTTGGACTAATACTAGTTTCCTGTCTCTTCTGTATTTTTCTCCACCAAGGAGCTAGATAGCACCAATCTGGGTCTGAATGCTCATTTGAGCGCCCATTTTGGGATTTTTGTTTCCTCCTATGTGTGGTCCTGGGAATCTGGCAAATGAATTTTGAAGTTCCTGGCTTGATCGATACTGTACAACCACATGAGCTCTGAAGTCCATCTTAAACCTGGAAGTTTTGATCTGTTTCTGGGAGTTTTAGTGCTAAGAGACTGGATAAGAGAGTAGAGGGAGAGGAATCTCTTGTTTCTGGAGAGTGAGAAATAATCTTTGAATGATATTCCACTATTCATGTGGGCTGTTAAAACATGACTGAGCCCAGATTTTAAAAAAAAAACTTCTGCAAAATTTATCCTTAGAATGTTCACCCAGTGGGAGAGAGAAAGACCTCCTCCCTAGAAAGACATCATACACCACTGTAATTGGCAACATGTGCATTTGACACACAACCTAAAATTAAATTGACATGTCTCAGGGATTCCATCTGCTGTCAGATCTAACCTACCACAAACTGAGCAGCAGAGCTAGACTCACTCAGAGCCTCTGTCTCTCCCCTCAAGGTTCAACGATATGATAAAATCGGAGTCAAGGCATGAGATTTGTCACCATCTTTCTTTAAGTATTCAGAAGAAAGATATTCAAGATATTCAAGATGAGTAATAAAGAATGGTTGAAAACTTAGAAGTCCGCTGTGTCCTATGTGATGCTTTCTTACCATTTCGTACATCTTCATTGCTGATGAAGGATATTGGATGACTGATTCACCAACTGCATGACTTTCCATGCAAATTGTTTCTAGAAATGGACTTAACGAAATAAAATGGGTTATTAATGAGAATTAAAAGGATGGCTGGCTTCTAAAGGAATGCACAAGTCTGTAAGCCAACAGAATGACTTCTAAAGCAAATATGACAAGACACAGTTGATCCTGTAAATCAATTGTGTCTGTTGAAGCCAGGAATTAGAAAGCAAAGAAGCCTCGTTGGCCTCAATCATTCATTCCTTATGGCTAAAATAGTTCATGGTAGTGGGCACTGTGCTGCCCACTAGATCTTCATTTTGCTGTGTGTTGTAAAAAAGGTGATGTCCACGTGCATAGAGACTGATATGTTGATTTTAAACTGAACAGGAGGAGGCATTTGCAGTTCATCTGTCACTTACAGACAGAAAAAAATTTTCTTGATTTAGCAGATTGTTAGATTTAAAATATTTTTAGCTGTAAGAGTAATCCCTAACTATTAAAAAAAACAAAAAAAAAAAAAAAAAAAAAAAAAACAAAAAAAACCCAAAGCAAACTAATGAAAGAACTGGCTTTATCACAGCCGAGCATTCCCAGAAGGGGAATCAATTTATATAAACATGCTAAAACTGACCTATTTATGAAATGTTATGGAGAGCTGAGAAGAGAACCACAACAGATCTTTATCTTATGTTCACTGTTTTAGAAGATCAATGGTTGGGTGAAGGCTGAGGCTGGCTATCGCATGTGTTTTAGATGTGAATGTCAAGGTCATCTAAAATCTGTTGCCAAAGTCACTGTGATTGCCAGCAAAATGTAAACTAATGTTCCAGGGCTCTTATTATATGCTTAATATGAATATGCTTCCCTTTGCACATAAATCACAGTGAATGCAGCAATCAGTTGCTCCTGTGAAAGTTACAAAACACAAATGTAAATGAAAGAAACCATCATAAATAGTAGAAGTAGCCCCTAAGGAAAGAAAAAAACCCCACAAGAAGGCTACATTTGTAATTTAATATGTGGTAATAGTCTATTAAAAATTACATTAGTATGTATATAAGCAGATTTATTTTTAATGCAGTTTAATCTAGTAAATTAGTATGCATGTCAGAAAAATATTTGAAAAGCCCAAATATGGTCTGCAAGTTCTATTTTGTCCATAAAATGTCTGTCACCTTCAGAGAACTTCCCATAGACCTCATTTATCTTAACTAAAGAAGAAAATCCCCATGCAGTTAAGATTAATTGCAAAATTACCACAGAAACCATCAGAGCAGCAGTTTCTCCCATCCTTAATTCTCCTAGGCATTTACCAGGATTCCTCACACAAGGACAGCAGTACTTCTCTTTCACTAGGTGAAAGTTAACCATGCATGCTCATATACACCTAAGAAAGACTGGGAAGGTATAAACCAACCTCCTTCTTTCAGGATTTTGTGTAACAGGTTGGCAAAGTTCAGTGACATCACTTTCTCCTCTCCAATGGTACCCAGATGCAAGAGCTTCATTCAGAGCTCCATGGGAGCCTGGGCACATAGTGCAGAATGCTCCATGGTCTGTCTGCACTGATGTTCCTGGTGTTGATACAGATGTTTCTCCCGAGCACCTAGTTATCACAGAAACCTTTAGGTCATACAGAAGTACTTCATCATTGCTGGAAATTGCAGTGCTCGGTCTTGAATTCTAAATTTTCCCTAAAATCAGTGCAATAGTGAGGCAAAGCCTTAAGCAGCATTCATTCCAAACCTACAAAATTAGAACAGTTGGAAACACTGACAAGGAGTAAAACAATTTTCCAAATGAGAGAAACACATACAAGTTTAGGAAAGAGCAAGATATGGATTGTCTAACAGTGCCCTGTAACAGTGTTTTATTTATGATGTTGCCCAGTAGCACTGCTCTAAGCTAGGACAATCACTGTATAAACATGGATATTTCTAAGAGTGTTAGTTTTATTCAGTGAGGAGCTCAGTGAGAGATAGGGGGAAGGCAGACATAGCAAGGAGGAAGGGAGGGAAAAGGCTGACAGAAAAAACAAGGAGAATGGCAAGGCAAGGAAGATAGGGTTTGTGTTTAAAAGTAGAAATTGAAGCTGTGCCAAATCAGAATTTTCTTCAGGAACTTGAGAGCTGAAAACTTCATGAGCATGCTCAGATCATGAGCAGAGGGAAACACTGCAAATTCACTGTAATATGCTGCTATGAGGCTGGGGAGAGAAAATGGAGAAAAAAAAAAAAGAAAGAACTGGCCTTTGGCCACTACTGTTATGAACTGAGGAAGGATAGAACACAATTCTTTAGTAAGCCTGGCTCAAGCAGGTGGTGCTTAACAAAATCTAGTAGCAGGCAGGGGATTTCATACCCTTTCTATTCTAGGACCAATAAATAAATAAATGATACATATATATGTAAATAAATATGTAAACAGATGAGATTCAGCTGCTGGATTTGGTTTAGCTCTGAATTTGCAGAGGGAGGTTTCTGAAAGTTTAAACTCTGAAACTCAGGCTTAAATGGCTGAACCAACGTGGGCTTGAAGAAATTCTGCACAAGTTCATAAATCCCTGGAACAGCACAAGTTTCTATTGATGGGAATTACTCTAGAATGGAATTCTGCCAGGGGGGTCACAGCTTTTAGTTTTGGTGCTCTGAGATCATGTTTACATGAGACACCCTTGTTGGGAAAAATACACTTAATTTGGAAGAATATTTTGAAATTTTATTTCTGGCTCAACACAGTTCTGGATAGTTTTGTGTGGACTTTATCAACAAGTTGCAAGAAAAAAATTGCTTTCACTGCCATAAGAGAATAAGAATAAGATTTTAGTATTTTTTTAATACAGGCTTTAAAACATGGCATCTCATCTATGGGATTTGTAAGGTAGGTAAGATTTATAAGGTAGGTAGTCATCCTTCTGGCATATAATGAATTCTAAACTACTACTTAGAAGATAAACTGTGGAATTTGGACAGAATCTAAGGCTCCTCTCCCCATGCAGGGAAATAATGACGTCCATCATTGCAGGGTCTCAGTGTCAAAGCTTTCAGACATTTAATAAGGTATGTTTGCTCACTATAATTAATGGTCTTATTGTCATTGAAAATGTTAAATTCCTACCAGAGAAACAATAAAAGAGTCAAGCCATCATTTCTGCCTTGTCCGTCTTCTCCAAAATGGGGCAGTGTGGTGCACTACAGTGAAAGACACTAAATGGGCTGGACAAAGTCTGTAGAATCTTGTGAAGCAAGGTAAAAGGCAGCAAGGAATTGTTCACTGTGCTCTCTTGTTCCTCTGTGGGCATCTTTCTACTGTTCACTACTGGAGTCCATGTACTGGACCAGCTGAAGGTTTTATTGACTTAGTCCTTTGACTTTCTCTCCTGTAGAAGTTATCACTATTAAAAAAGCTGGATGGTAGTGTTCTGTTCCTACATTTCAGGGAACTGAAGAAAAAACCCAAGAGATTTTTGTCAAACATTGCTGCTTTCTTTAATGGGAAAAATGGTAATGATATTTCCTCCAATATGCAACTGGATGAACTTTACAGACACCATTCTGATGAAAACTCAGAGCATCCCATTTCCTCCTCCAAGCACCAGCACAAGAACTGCTTACAGAATCACAGAGCTGGGAATGACCTCAAGAAACTACTTGTATTTCTCCTGCCTTAAAGGGTTGTACTTCTGTAATTTCTGACAGAAGCTGTTCTAATCTATTTCAGAGACCCTCAATAATGAAGAATTTACGACTTCCCCAGAAGTTTTACTTCTATTGGAATGTGATTGCCTGAGGCCCAAAATGGCTCTTCCATATTTCAGTTTTATCATACTACTATTGTTGGTCTGTTCAACCTCAGTAGTAAATGTATAATTCCCATTTTCCTGGATGCAGTCTATTATATGTTATTATGCCCTTCTTTTAGGATTTTATTTTGTACACTTAGTTCACATTTGGGATAAGACCTTACTCTGGATACTCCATTCTCTCTTTAGTAAAAGAAATTTATGTCATATAAGTGACGGAAAAAATTTATTTAAAGTATTTAAAGTAATAATGATAGCAGAAACTTGTGTGTGTGCAGCACTTTATACATGCAGACCATTGCTTTGGATTGGATTCCATGATTCTGTGTAACCACAAAGTTCTTGTAAAAGGGCACTGTGGCAGGAGTAGACTTTGCTATTCTATTTTTTATTTAAATACTTTATCAAATATTTGGAAATCTCATACTCACATGGAAGTCAATTATATTACAGCTGATCTGCTACTGCATTCACATTGCATCGAAATAGAGAAATAAAGTAGTGGATAAATTATTCTTGCTATTAAAATCTACTTCAGTTTTTTTTCCTGCAGAGATAGTATTAATCTCCATGAGAAACTATGTCTCTCTGGCCTGATTAATTAAATGAGGAATTTGTTTTAAAAAAGTATATTTTTTTTAGGTGGGTTTTTTTGTTTTTTTTTTTTTTTTTGAGTATACAAATTTTAATAAAAACACACCTTTTCGTGCTGTGATAAATTTGATCTCTGCAAGTGATTTTCATGCTCTCAAAATAATTCAGAGTTAAAGCTCACTCTAACTTGCTTCACTGGATATCTGTTTATTCTTAGGAATACTGAAGATTTTAAACAGTATGACTCTGTCCCTTGTCCCTGATTAGTAATTCAGTAGAAGTGTCATAAAAAAAATCATCAAAGAAATGAAAATAAGTGGCATGACACTGGAGACCCCATTCGAGCAATGTTGCAGTTCATGCTGGAAATGGAATCTCCAGTTTCATTTGTTTTGATGTACTGTATAAATATTTAAAGAATGCAAGCTGCAATTTTATCCAGCCTTTGCTGAATTTCAGTGTCATGTCTTGGTGGGGGTCTTTGTGCTGATACTAATTGCTCTTAGAATTGCTGGTTCAGCAGACCAATGGGGGATGTATGTAAGCCCATTTTGCTCAGAAAAACAACACAGTACAAGTTTGACTCGAAGCAATGGTTCAAGTCTTATTGAAATACCACAGAAGACAGTGAGCCTTGCATATATTTTATGAAATTCAATGCATGAATGATGAATCTGCACATATGCCATTATTGCATTTCAGGGCGTTTTGGTGTAGAAAGGATATTTTCATACACAATGAAGTAATTTAAGAGTGACTAAAATTGCCAAATAACTTCATATAAGTAACAGTGTCATTAGAAAATGCTTTGTGATACTTTTATTTAGACCATTCATATGAAATTCTCATAATCTGCTTATTAAGAAATCAGATCCTTGTAAGGTTAGAGAACCAAGACACTCTGTCTCAGAAATTAACAGTGGTGTGAGATCAGTTGAAGATTAATATACTAAAGTGACACTGTGATGCTCTGTGGATTAGACCGAGGACCATCAGAGCTAAAAATATGAAATGAAGACCCTGGAAATTCTACCATGGGTTAATAACAGAATCAAATTCACCAATAAAATATGTCTGATGGGTACATGTAACCTAACTTGGAGGACGAAAACCTGCCACCTAAAGATCTATCAGACTCACAGGGTAATTGATATGAGCTGCAACATGAAACATTTGGGAAACCATACAATACTGTCAGTCATTTGGCTGTCAATTCATCCTACTTTCCAGCTGTGTTTGCTGAAGAGTGCTCCCAGCATCTGAACAGCAGCGTGGGAGGATACTTCTGTAGAATCACTCATCTACCTACTATGGCATCCATACATTAAATAAAATAAGGCAGGGCTACTGTTTGGTCCTGAAGCTAGGTGACAGAGGGCGATTCCTGTCCACAACAGCCCTTGAAGAGGGTGGCTCTGTCCAGGGTTGGGATATTGCTTGGTTTGTGCTGTTTCCAAGCTGTGTTCAGGCACTAGTGAGTCATTGCGTCCAGAGCTGTACCTTAGAGCACCTTAGGAATTCAGTGTCAGGGAAAATCACAGGACTGCACCTGGCTGCTCCTGTACCTAGCCCTGCTTCATTAGGAATACAATCAAAATTAATGGATGAGAACATTATCCAGCTTATCCACTCATGGTGATACTAATAAAGGAAAGGGAGGGTATGTGACTGGATGACTTCTTATTGGTTCAGAGAAAAGGTCCAAAAGTTAAGTAAAGAAAGCTTTGGTTAGTTCTGAATTTCACCAGCCTGCATGGTTCATCACAAATCTCCCAGACTAATATTTTCAAGCCTTTAGTCTCTAAATGTAGCCCTGAAACAGAAAGTGCTGGCTTTCCCTAAAAAAATGATGGATTTTTGTTTAAATAGTAGCACGGGAAACACAGAAAGATATTGCTAAATATTACTGAGGTATTTCTGGGAGTCTGAAGGCTTTATTCTTCCTCAGGAGAGGGTTATTTATGAAAGCATAATGTAGAACTACAAAGACTCCTATATTGCAGCACAGCAGCTCACTGAGTAGACAAAATAGGGGCAGCACCTAAAAATGTAACCTGGTTTTGGAGCCTGAGGAGTTGGAAGACAGTTTGCATCAGAACTGCTGGTTTTCAAGCTCCCCAAAACCATTTCAGAGGCAGTGTTTTCTAAAATTTTGTTTTGTTTCTGGAGTTAAAGAAGCATTTGTTTAACCCACTCAGACACACGTTGTGATTCTTGGGATGTCCCGTGCAGGGTCAGCAGTTGAACCTTGATGATTCTTGTGGGTTCTTTTCAACTCAATATATTTTATGGTTCTATGATTCTGCTTGATTTCCTTGGAAAAAATAGATGAAAAAGTTTTGTTGTCATTAATATTGTCCAAGAGAAATATGCTCTTCGAAATATATCCATGTTCATTTCAGAGAACGTATCTTGTATGACCTACTCTCCAAGGATGCAGTCCCATATTTAAACATGCCTGTACTAAAATATGGGGAATATACTTATTTCAGTTGTTTTATATGCAGATGAATGTAACACTGACCTCAAATTATTAATTTCATTTCAAAGCAAAATTGTCTTTTCTCCACAAGACAGAACTGTTCTTTCTGGAGCTTGCAAAAAGTACTGGTTTATGCTTTGGGTCTGTCTTTAAGGGAAGGAAACACATCACACTGCAGTTTTTTTATTCTGCTCCATGAGACTTAGATAATTTACAGTGCTGTGTAATTAGCTCTTGAAATTTGCCCCGTGGGAGATATGCAATTCCAATAATTTCCTACCTTTGTTACCTCTGAAGTGTAATTTGCTTCCTTTAGGGAGACTTTTGTTTTCAAACACAGGCCTCTGTTTTGGTTTTGGTGAAATGAAGTCTTGCAAAGAAAGCACACAATGTTCTCTCTTGTAGCCTTCACTGTCAGTTTTTCTAGTTTTGCAATGTCTTGCTAAATTTTTCCATGCTTCATAATTCTGATAAGAACACCAGGAGTAATGAAGAGAAAGTTCAGAATGAAGAAGAGGAGAAGAAGCTTCCTGATAGCATGAAAAATAAGTATTAAAGGGCCAATATTATGACAGATCTGCAACGCATGTCCAGTTAGAAAAGGACAGGAAAAATGTACGAGAAAGATAGTTTAGGAACCTGCTTTGAGATTCTTCTGGTTGAAAGGGAGTACATAAAGTCCAACCATGGCTGCATTATGTACTGTATGTCAGATGGTTGAATATATTAAAAACATGATGGACTGTGGTGTGTGCTGTGAAATAGAAATTAATGAAAAAATGTGCTAATAAATAAATGAATGACATATTAAATATATTATGAAGAATAATTTGTAGTAGGAAAAAATTATTGTTTGCAGACCTAGGTTTTTTACTTTGAAAGCAGAATCTCAAAGTAAAGCAGGTGGAGATTAATTCCTTGTCTTGTACCCAAGTCAATTAATTTTTTCTTTCTGCAGTGTTGAGGGAGGAACCCAAGATTAGCTTTCAGAGTGTTACATGAATAAGCAAAATTAATGTGATATCTCTATCTCCAGAGTGCATTTTTACATGTGAGGATAAATTACTTTTGTGTCACTTTCAAACCTAAATAGTCTCTGTCAAGAGAATAAAATATCCATTAAAAAGATATTTTTAATGCTTATCAGAGGTGTTTCTGTGCCAAATACACACTATCCTGTGAAGTACAGAATAGTGTACTGGTTACTCCTTTGATCTCAATATCCTTCATCCTGGTCTGCTGCCAAGGATCATTCACTCTCTGCACACATCAGCTGGGACAGGGAAAAATGAATGCCACAGAATTCACATCTCTGTGAATTCACTTTCCCTGTTTCTGTGACTCTGGTGTCCTCAGGGAAGCTGTTCCTCCCTATGTTGCATGAGCAACACCACCTACAGCTGTACCTTCAGCACAGACTGATGGCATCTTCCTTGCTTAGTCAAATAGCAGACAAAGTGCCCCTCTTTAAAGCCTGGAGCCAGCCTTGTTATGATGACTTTTCTGAGGAAGGACAGCCTGTGGCACAGATCCATTACAAAGTATAATGCAGAACTACTGATCCAACTTTGCCCACATCAGGAGGTGATCACCTCAGCATGGCACTGTTAGTTCAGGTGCCAGCACTATTAGTTCAGGTGCAGCAATGTGCTAACATGGCTCTGCTACTTCCAACATCCACATAATTTTTCCTGCAAAGCCTTGCCATGCCTTGCTCTGCTGTGTGGTGATACAAGGACTTAGACAAACTCCCTGTCTACATGATGCCTCTTGTTAGATACCATATCTGAACTTGTATGGACTTTATTGGATGTAACAAAAATCAGTAAATTTCCATATAGGGAAAAGTTCTTTAATGTTGGTTAGGCACTGGAACAGGTCACCAAGAGAAGCTGTGGATGGCCCATCCCTGGAAGTGTTCAAGGCCAGGATGAGGCTCTGAGCACTCTATTCTAGTGGAAGGTATCCCTGTCCACATCAGGGAAGCTGGAATGGGATGATTTTTAAGGTCCTTTCTGACCCAAGCCACCCTATGATTCTGTGATTCTACTCTATGAACTTAGGGGGAAAATTGACATCCAGTAAAAGACTTTGCCTTGAATAGTTCACTATCCTAACAGAGCAGGAGGAATAGGGTTTTGCCTAGCAAAGCAGCAGACTGATGTGTGGCGTGCTGGGGTTTGAATTTGCACTGAACTAGCTCCCTCATGCCTCTGGTGATGCCTAAAGATATTTAGCTGTTTTGGAAAGACCTGTGTTTTATTCCAGGCATCACTGGATGCTGCTGCTCAGAGGTGCTCTGTGCAGGGTACGTGCACCAAGGGAAGCCAGGACACACCTGCTGTGTTCTGTGCCCAGCCGTGCCCATCAAACCACAGACATCTAACAGTGATGTGGGGGCTGGTCTGTGGCTCTGTGGCCAAGTGTGACTACTCACAGTCACCAAGACAAGTTCTTGGCAACACAACCTATGGCTGTGAGTGCACAGTTGGCCTGGCCACTGCAAAAGGCAGTGCAGGCTGACAGGAGAAAAGAGCAAAGCAGTGTTCTTTCATGCTTACACTGTGACAAGCACAAGGTCTGCAAATGTTTACAGCACCTTATGGAACAAATAACTTGGGATTCACCTGAAAAACAGTGAGGAGATGCCTGTAGTTGCAAGTGGGAGATTTTAGAAAATAGTTCCCTCATGACAATACTGTGGTATCAGACATCATAAAGCCTCAGAGTATCTGAAAGGAAATACACAGTGTTTGCTAGGACCAGACTAATTTTTCTGTGTATTTTTTTCACTGTTTGTTCTGATTTCTACCATGCTTTTAGAAATTTTAATTTTAAATTTTACTGTAGCATGAGTTTGGATCTGGCTGTATATATCTTCCATTGATTTTATTATTTTCCTGTATGCTATAGAATAGAATATATCAGTTGGAGGACACCTACAATGATCATCTCGTCCAACTGCCTGAGAATTACAGGAATGACCAGAAGTTAAAGTGTTAAGGGCATTGTCCAAAGGTCTCTTAAACATTGACCATGGGACATTGATCACCTCTCTAGGAAATATATGCCTATATAAATATATTTACATATATATATGGGCATATAATATATGCCCATATATATATGATATATGTCCATATTTAATTTGATATAGTGAAGCTGTGAAGAATCATAAAAGTAATTTGCCCTGAAGTGCTGCCATCAAAGAAACAACAGCAATGGGTCCAAAAAGCCAGTGCTTTACACACAGAATTCTTCTCAGCCTAAACTTTCATTTTTCCACTAAAACAGCATAAATGTCCCTTGGAGAGGGATTGATTAGGATTACTGGATTACTTATATCCATTTTAAGGTATTTTTGTGCTGCAAGGGTGGTGGAAGTGCTCCAATTGTGAATTAAGATAAGGTCTTTTCAGTCAAAATTGCTTTCAATTTCTGTAATCATTAATTTAATAACGGTAATTATGATCCATTGCAAGTGTTCCATGCCTGCAACACTCATGACAGAGCTCACTGTGGTAAACCTTGCAGAGCCAGGTAGAGTGATGTATGTCAGACATTGCTCCAGTTGTTTTTCAAAGGATAAGTGTTTTACTGCATATGTGTCTGCAGACATTGGACTTTGGTACTGAAACAGACCTCGTGGCACATGGTACCCAAGGTACACAAGTGGCTCCTGCTTCTGTCTGTGAACAGCCAGAGCATCACGTCCTCTTGCACTAACAGAGATTGCACAGGGTTACAGTCAGGTGGTAGATGCAGCTATCCTGGAACAGTCAGCTTGGAACTCTCTGTCCTGGAACTGCAGACACCAGATGGGAATGACCCATAACCTGCTTGTAGAATTCCTTATGTGCTGGAAATTCTTTTGTTTCCTTTTGAATTACTTGAATTTATTCCAAAAATCCTGTCTGTTTTGAATTTATTTCATGATCTTTCTCATTCTAATGCAAGATGAACAAATTTTGAATACCTTTTCATTTACATACTAATATCTGATCAGGGGAATAATTCTGATGCAATTAACCCTAAGAAAGTAATACAAGACAAAAGTTTAGCTTCTACACAAAATAGGTTTAGTTTTTCAAGCTCTTGTGCCTCAAGTTGGTGACCAGGCAAGTGCAAAGCAAGTGTAAATATATACCACTAAAGGAGGTGATAGATGAGAGAGAGAGAGAACTTATTTTAATATGCTCTTATACTACCTTGTTGATTAGAATGATGTTAAAAAAAAATAAAATTTCAAGTCTATGCATTGCCAGATAATAAATAAGAGTGAAACCTCTGAGTTTTGAACTCATATGGCACAGGTGCAAGTGATTATTCCAAGTTATGTGAACAGAGGCAGCACATGCTGATATTTGGGCATGAGAGGCTTGACATTTGCATATACATCTTCTGTGGGTGCAGTCTAAGAGCAGAGGCAGATTTTCCACTTTCGAAATCTGCAAGCCAGAACTTGATGAGACAATGATGCTCAGGAGAGGCAGTGAGAATCAGATGGCAAAGTGGATTAGGTAAGGATAAGGAAAAGATTTCAGGAACCCATGTAATAGGAAAGGATCTCAATTCTATTTATCTTACTTTGGTTCCTCAAAGAACACACACTACAAAGTTTTGGCTGATGCATGCACTTAAGACACTGGAACTCTGAATTAAGATGTATTCATTTAAATCCCTTTTACCGTAAAAGAAGATCATGTGTTTCACATCACTCTCACCATTGGAGTTTAAAAAATCCATTCATGACCATGATTTGGCTGGTGGACCACACTGGTGTGGATCCATGAAACTGCCTTCCACTAACAGTCACCTGCATTTTTAGGGGTAATTTTAAATTTTGGTGAAAAAAGAATGAGTGAAAGCAGAACAAAAGAAAAACCAAAGCCTAACTTACTGAAAGCTCCTGGAATAGACCAAGTGAAAGCTGATTCCTGTGCTGTTTCATGACACATCTAAGCAAAACTCAGCGGAAAAAAACCTCTTTGAAGCTCTTAACTGTTCAGTGTTTGCTGAGGTGCGTTGCCTTGCACCTGCATTGGTGAAATAAGATGTATTTTGAAGGGGGCAGGGTTGATTTTGGAAGGTGAGATGGCTCACTTTGTTGTGCAAGTCAAGTGCAATGGCAGCACACCACAGATGTCTGCCACATGTTGCGCACATTTTAATATTCAGTAGCAAATGTTCTTATTATATGAGAGCAAGAAGAATAAAGTTCATTTCATGAAAGCAGGTGAAGTAAACCCCATTGAGATGTGTGTCATATGGAATGCATAATGGATGATGGTCCACATGCATCCAAAAAAGAAACGTGCTTTGTGTGCAGCTGAGATAGGGGAGCTTGTGGTAAATTCTGCCCTTTGTCTATGAGGCTTTGGCTCTGGACAGGGATTTTTGTCATGTGTTTCTGCCAAATATTTTGTTATTTAACTCATATGTTTTACCATATATGGGTATCCACTTCAGCACTTTTGTGTTTACCATTTGTGTATTTTTTTACTTCTTGTTCTTGCAGAACTGCTTAGTTGAAAATTCAGTGGGCGCAATGATTACTGATTTACATTAACTCAAGACTCACTCCTTTATTTTGCAATAAGTAGAGCACAAGAAAGAAAACAAAACAAAAAACCCCATCCAAATTAAAAAAAAACAAAAAACAAACAACTAAAAAATACCTAAAAAAAAATTGGAACAAATTGAAATTCTCATTAAGAAAACATTACAAGCAAATTCTGACCTCAAAAATACACTCGTCTACCAGACTCTCTTTGGGATAAGTTGCATGGGTAACTGGACAAGCTGAATTTTCATCCAGTGGGAGTTATGGTTCCATTTTACAATGGTCATTTAGAAGATGAGAGACCTAAATAAAATGTTGTCTATTTGTCCAATTCTAATGTTCTCAGGGATCTTTTTCCAGTCTAATTGTAATAATGGTGGTTATAACAGTTAGTACACAGTCCCTCCTATCAGATGGAGTTTGAATTCTTAATAAGTCTGACTGAATTCAGATGACAGGGGTCAGGAAATAAAACATAGGCTTTTACCAGAATGCTAATGTGTCAAATCAGGCTGCTTATTTAGGTGCCTAAATATGGATTTATTGTCTGATGTTTGTGTTTTACATTAGATTTGCATGAATAGCATCTGAAATCTTACATTCTTGCCCTGAAAAAATGAGTAATGTTTCTTTAAGGAAAAAATAAATAAAGCCAAAAAGCTAAAAACCCCAGAGCCTTCATTAGTTTTTGTGCTAACCAACATTCTTACATTTTATATTCAAACCAACGTATTAACATGAAACAATCATTCCAGATGGAGGAAAATATCACTTCTAAGGTCAGGAAAGGGGTACATAAAATTCTGGCAAATTAGAAGGAAAAATCTACAGGGGCTAAAAAGCTCATTAATATATACTTTAATCCCCTTGTGGATCGTTGTGGTTTGGACCTGAAAAACTGAAATGAGAAAATGCTACCATAAGCTGACCAGCTTTAGTGCTGAAAGGCAATATCCAAAATGTTCCTCAGGCTTCCAGGGAATGAAAGGCCTTGAATGGATATTTCTATATTGTTCTTCTCAACAGCTGACTGAGTAGACACCTACCCTAAATTAAGGTGTCTCAGGTTATAGTGTGAACTTCAGCAGAAAGCAGGTACCTAGCCAAAAGCCAGCATAATTTAGAAGGTATAACACTTTATAAGCAAGATATTTTAAAGTTTTTTTCTTTTTTGAGGAAAATAACAACAACAAAAACCCCCAACCATTGAGCATTTTTGTTTTGACTTGGGGATAAAATTTCAAGAAACTACAGTTTATGCTATGATTTAGCTAATCTACCTAAATACAGAATCTGTAACACCTTTACGTGGTAATTCATATTTTGACAAGAAAATTTTACTAATTTTCTGTCACAAAACATTACCAGACTATGTTAGTACATGCTCTAAATTTTAATTTTAATAGCAGAATCAGTTGTCTCTTCCTTTTACGCATTTCACCTGGTAAGACCAGCAAACAAGTCACATCTCCTTTTTCTGTCTTTTCTTCCAACTATGGGTTTGCCTCTTTGCAGCTGCAGGAGCCACGTCAAGAGGCACCAACTCACAGAACAAGAAGCAACATTTTTAAACCATATTCAGCTACAGCACTTGATTCCTGGTTCGTTTTGACGTGAGCCAGACATTAATTATCTCCATGTTGAGAAGTGGAACTCATTTCACATGAGTGCTGATTGAATTTGACCAACAACCAAGAGCTGAAGTCCCAACATGAGGCTGCAAAGCCAAGCACGTGACTAGTTCTGCATGAATTTACCAGCTGGCTGTACTCTAGAAAACTCAATGTCCGTGGCCAGGACCTGCAGGCATCTGAGGGTACTATTGAAATGCTGCCCATCTATTTCATACCTTCTGAAGCAAAGTGTGATTTATTACTGGCTCAGGATGGGCCTCTTGGATTCAAACCTCTTACTGGAGGAAGTACTTACGCAGAAACTGCTACTTCTGCTTTCCTTCCATTCCTTCTATACCTCTCTCATCTGCACACACATTTGCACGTGTGTTACTCCTGTGGTACATATAACTGCTGACTGCTTCAAGACTTTGGATCAATAGAAGCTCAGCAGAAAGTGAGGCAATTCTACCATCCAGGAACCTGAAACATTTCTGAAGTGTTTCCTAAACATTAACAGGAGCCAGGAGGTATTTTGATAGTCTTATAAGTTTAAACTCATTTATAATAAATACTGAGTTTATTGGTTTATTATGTGAGCAGGAATTGCATATTGTATTATAAAATCAAAGGCCAACATAGTTCAGATATCTTCAGCTATAATTAAGACTTCCATGTATTTTACAAGATTTGAGAGAGGAATACTATAAAATCTATAGACCTTATTCATTAAAAAAGCTGCTTATGTAATCAATTCACATTTTTCTGTGTGTTTTATGGCATCCTGGAATATCTGCATTCAATATAGATTGGGTGCTTTCAGCTATATTTCTAATATTTATGGCTGTGGGTCTACAAATATAGATGGGATATGGCTGCTAAAAGGTAGGTCTGTTTTTATGCATGTTATTATTCATTATGCATATCACAGTAGCACCCAAACTGTATCCACATGTTTAATGCCACTCACGTCAGTCCCCTTTCTGCCAGCAAGGTCTGTCCTTGATTTGTAGCTGAGCATCCCCAGGACTGGTGCTCTGGTTTGCTTACCAGTGGTGGGAGAAAGTCTCTGAAACAAATCTGGCATTTTTAAAACAGAGTTTGTTTGAGGACTGCCCTCAGAAGCAGCTGCTGGTCTCCTGACTTCTGAGCTCCGTATTTTCTTTATGGTCCCTGAAGGATTCAATCCCGTACCCCTCACCTGGCTGATCTTTCTGTCAAGCCCATTTAAGCCTCTACCCCACATGTATTCCTTTGTTTAGCTCTATGCACCCATCCTGAAAAACCACCCCAGGACCCTGACACCCTCCTGGTGTGCAGGCCAGTGCTGCTGTCCCTGCCCCGTGCACTTTGCTTTGTCCTTCTCCCCACCTGTGCTAGTGCTGCTCTGAAAAGAGCAGTTCTTGCAGGCATGAATGGTGCATCTGTGCCAGCAGCCCAGAAAGTCACAGCCAGTTTTATTTCTAAGCCAGGGCAATGTCAGCCACAGCTCTTTACTCTGGCAAGGTAATACTTTCTCAGTGAGGCACTTACATAAGAGAAAGGAGAACTGCATGCTAACATTGGCAAAAAATTTAAAGGTCCACACATCATGACCTCTTGTATGAATAATTTAGTTAAAATTAACATCATTACTGTGATTGCAGTGAACGGTTTCTGAGCTTGTATCTTAATTAAGGTACTAATTTTGAAGGATTTCCTTGCCATTATCATCCCAAAATTGTCTATACACTAATACGGATGCCTATATATTTGGTAAAAAGGCATCTGCAGTAGAGGAGGGCTAGGGATGTATATTAAGGCAGACTCTACCTCATATCCAGGCAAGCCTAGAGAGACTCTAACCCATTGTTCCACTTCATGGTTTTCTTGCTTTAAACTGAGCAGTGTCATCACTGTTGAAAGGGATCTGCTCAGCTGAGAGGGTGGTGGTGGCCTCCAGTCATGCCTGGGAAGTGCCTGTATATTTGCTGCCTGTATCTGTTATTAATTTGTTTCTTAAAATAAACTTGTAGGCATTCCCACAGGAACTTGAAGTTGAAAATATATGAAGGATTGGCAGGATCAGATTCATAATGATGCATTGTTCACATTTGTGATCAGTTTTTTGATGCTGAATATGTTTTGTACAGTTTCATGACAGACTTTTTTTCTTTAATTATCAGCCTTACTGCTAAACATCTAAAGCAGGATGATGTAAAAAACAAATTAGTGCACAGTTCACTACAATAGGGGAAGATTTATTTAGCCAGGGAGATTTCAAGTGGACATTTAGATACTGCCACAGTGGCAGATAAATTAGCATGGGAAAGTGCTGCTGATTCTACTTTCCAATAGATCTAGCACGTTAGCAGAACACCATGGGCTGGAAAAAATTATAATCTACAAATGGAAAATTGCAATATACTGAAATCTAACCAGGGAGTCAGAGGAGCATGTCTCCTGGAATGGCTCCTGTGTTGGCAGAAGTGACTGGGCAGTGATCCCAGAGTGTATTAATCTCCAGTCATGAAGCTAACACAGGAAGGTCATTTAGTTATTAGGAAAATAAAACAGGTTTTATAAACTGAACTGTGGTGATCATGAAAGGATTACACTCCTACCAGTTTTGCTCAGGACTGTCCACTGGCTGTGGTTAGGGCAGCAGGATTGCCTGTTACAGATTATCTCCAGTCTGCAGGACAGCACAGCTTGCAATCACACAGTTTGGCTTTCTGTCTTTGCCCAAAAAAGGTAGTCCCCAAATGTTGCCAAGATTTGTGTCTGAGAGTGGCATCTGGCAGGAGCTACAGCCATGATAGAGAGGGTGTTAACAGCTAAAGAGTACAGGCAATTGCTGTTCACTGCTTTAACTAGCACCTTCTTCTCATTTTATTTGGTTATACAAGCATTATCCATGTATCTTATAACAGATCTCCACACAAGGTGTCCTCTGGATGTCCCTTGGCCTCCAGGAGCATCCCAGGACATGATCACTGGAAAGTTTGAATCTCAGTAGGCAAAAGAGGACAGAATATAAGAGTGCAATACTTCTCACCAAACTTTAGTGATTTATGTGTAGTTAATTGAATTACTTCTTCTATTTATGGATTGAAACAAGAACTTTCTCAGGAAAGCCAGATCAGCTCTCCACCTCACAGAGGACAAGTTTAGTTTAGATTTTACTGTGAGGGTAATGAGGCACGTGGACAGGTTACCCAGAGACATTGTGAATGCCCCATCCCTGAAGTGCTCAAGGCAAGGTTGGATGGGGTTCTGAGAAACCTGGTCCTGTCAAAGGTCTCCTTACCTATGTCTGGAGCTCAGAATGAGATGGTGTCTAAGGTCCCTTTCAAGACAAACCATTCTATGATTCTGTGACAGGATCGAAAACCTCCAAGCATGGGTATTGCACAACTTGTCTTGGTAACCTGTTCTAAAACCTAGCTGACCTAAGGTTTTTGGCACATGCTAATTGTGAACTGTCCCTGAACATCTGACAGCAGCCTTACTGCACCAAAGACCACTCACTCATTGGCCTTCTTCATTCATCAGCATAGACACAAGCCCTCAGATTGCCAAGCAGGACCCCTAACAGCTGGGACAGGACCATCACTGAACCTGGGAATGCAGCCTCTCCCCCCATCCTGGCCTTAGACTCACACATCATAGAGAGAGTTGAAAAGAGATCAGAAAGAAAAAAAAAAATATTGTTTTCACTGCATCTATGTTTTCATTTGCTTCATATTTTAGGAGCCGTCAGACAAAAGGGCAAGGAAGGAAGCTACAAATCCTTTTCAAAAGGCAGAGAAAAGAAACTAAGAGCAACAACAAGAAGGAAAAAAAGGAAAAAGGTAATTTTGAAATATATCCTTAACTTCTAAGCCGTAGAGCCAGGCCTTAGATATTGTTAATGAACCATTAGCCCTGTCTTAATCACAACATCTCTTTCTTTTGTTCTCACACCCCACTGCTTTTTCGCAGCCGGACACACTTGGATTTTCAGAAGTGACAGCACTCTTCTTGAGCATGGCTCACACTGGTTATAATGGACACATCTGTGCTTGCAATGTTTGTCTGTCATATCCACTGTTTGCTTTTAGCAGCACGAGAGGAGAGTGTGGCAGCCTGTGTGTGTGTGCATGTGTGGGAGCAGCAGTGAGAATGCAGAGACTACTTAAAACCCTGCTAAGCTGCTCTGTTTCTCAATACTGTATTTATTGCAACTCACTTTGTAGTCAGATGAATGGAGTATTTTTTTTAAAGGAATTTTACTCCCAATTGTTTTTACTACAACATAAATTTGCTGACTCTTTATTAGACAGTAAGAACTTGGGCAACCCTTTGTGAGACTTGATCTTCTATTGAAATGTGTTCAGCTTTGCCCTGGAAGTTGGCCTTTCAGCTGAATAACAAAAACTCACAGGCAAAGCTCCCCATACAGTCACGGCATTGGTCTTCTCTGCACAAGCCTTTCTCCAACACTCCTCCTCAAATGAGTTCCCTGTGGCAGTGTCTGAACTAGTGAGTGAAACATGGCCAGGGCGTACTGTTAAATTGTGAGCACAATTTTGGGCATAGTTTTGGGCATAGTTTCAGGCCTGGCCAGCAAACAGCTCCTGCACAGTGCCTGGCAAGGTCTGGGGAGCCGCCTGAGAGATCTGGCTGCAGCAATGCTGATGTGGTGAGAGTGTGAGTCATGCCACGTCCTTTTGGCCTCCTGCCACAGACTGGCCTCCAGTATTTACTCGAGGAGATGCAATCACATTATCTGCCCTTTTCTTTCCCTTTCCTTTTTTTTTTCCCTTCTCTTTCTTTTTTCTTCTTGTTTTTCCCTCTCCTTTTTTTTTTTTTTTTTTTTTTTTTTTTTTTTTTTTTTTTTTAAATTTTTTTTTTTTTTTTTTTTTTCCCCTTTTTTTTTTTTTTTTTTTTTAGTTTCTTTTTCTCTTTTTTTAAAAATTTTTTTTTGATTATTTATTTCCCCTCCCCAGCAACAGCTTCAATTACCACTGCTTTAAGCTCCAATTCTGCACTGAAGGTTGCATGAGTGATTCTTTCTGCAGCTTTGGAGTCTTTCTCATCTACCTGCAATTCTGATTTTACCCTACAGCAATTTCACTGACCCTGGGTTTACGCTGAGCGAAGTGAGGAAACACCTTACAGCGCTCTACATAAGTTTTACTTTTTGTTGTTCTTGAAACTATAGAAATAAACCAAACCAAACTCTTACATAGGGAAAGGATAAAAAATCCCTTTTTGCTCCCCTTGATTTTTTTTTTTTGCTTACATATTTTTTAAAACAGATTTTCTTTTCTTATATTTTATCTAGAATTTACATTTCACATAATCATAGAAGCAGAGAATATTTTGGGTCTTAAGGGACCTTAAAGACCATTTAGTTTCAATTCTGCTGCTGTGGGCAGGGAATATGTGGATATGCATTTCATACTGTTTCTTACCTTCAAGTTAATCCTATAAATTAAAATGTAAGATATAAAGGGATGGAATGTTAGCCTTAAAGCACATTTAGATTTAATTTATCCTTTTGTGCATCTTCTTACCATCATTCATTAAATCTGCTGCTATGTTCCCCTTTGGATATTGTCTCCTAACAATCCTTTAGAACATTTCCAGAATGTTTATTAGCCAAAATGGATATTGTGAATCTAATGATGCTAAATATCAAATTAATTTCCTTATTGGCTCAATATTTTTGGATTAGTAACATGCTGCTTTGAAATAAGTCATATTTCAGACACAAACTGATTCTTCTGTATTTGTTATTTATATCATTGAGCCAAAGAGTAATAATGTGAAGCAATAATACAAATTAATATTAAAAAGATTCATAATTTACTTTTACTTAGGGATGCTGATAGCTGGAAGAGCAATGGCAAATATAATTAAAGTTGCATAACTCTTCATTCTATCCATTCTTTAATTCACTCATGGTTTTCTCAATTGATCATTATCCATTCCCAACATTTGTATTCATAGTTCCTGTCTGTAAGTGATTTTTTTTTGTGAAAATCTATGTAAAAAATGTTCCAGCAATTCTTGAGAATAACAAAACTACAAAACTACAAAACTCAAATTTCCACACAATCCCACAAAAAGAGCCATTATTTTCCCCATAAAAAGAATAACTCAAAAAGTCTGTCTTTTAAGAACAGCCTTCATTAAGATAGCTTGAGGAGGAAGATGAAGAGCCAAATGCTTTGTTGTTACAAATGGGGAAATGTTGATAGGAAAAACGGGACTTGTGGTCATTTTCATGTGCAGAAAATCTGGCACATAACTTGCTATGGAAATGGCCTCTTTTGAGACAAAGTGGTTTGGTAAACATTGGCTACATTTTGACCAGAATGGGAATCTTTGGCAACTCAGCTCTGTTTGCATGGAGTGTATTTCTTGTTTGTAGCTATGAGCTGTTACTCAGGGAACTAATTGTGCAGTGAGTGAGAAACAGTTCAAACATTTGAGTTAAACAGCCATTTTGCCTTCCTAAAACTTGAAAGGCAAACAAGACTTTGACACACCAAGTATCCAACATCACTAAAACGCCTCTCTGAAAAGAATGGATGGATTCATCTCAGTAGGATACATTTTCAATCTTTCAGAGTTTAATCACTGCATGGGTTTTGCATATACTCTAAACTAAGAAAAGAAATTTAGCTTAAGTCTTGATTGAATGGTCAATGATCACCACTAGTAAAATTTTCCACTTCTGATACCTTTTTCTCCTTTACTCTATATTTGGACGTTTATTGACATCTGGATTCAATTTGACTGAATATGTAATTGTAAATACAATGCAAATAATCAGGTCCCTTTTTTGAGAGGAATGTTAAGCAAGCCAAATAGTTTGATTTTGCCCCAGATATATTCCAGCGTCACTTATTTTTTAAAAATAAATATTTTTAGAAAGACTGTTCCTGCCTTCATCCATCTATCATTGAGATCTATCTATCATTGGTTGTCTGTAAATGGAAAAGATCTGGGTTAATTCCAAAAGTAGACTATGGGATTTGCTGGCCACCTGTCAGCTAAGGACCAACACATTGGAGGAGAAGCTGAAAAATACCTCAAAGAAACTTGTCATGATATAAATTCTGACCCAACGACATTATTGACTGTGGAATCCTTAACACCTTATTTTAACCATTCAAATATTAGGCATTTGGTTTAAATTGGTTACTAAAGTCCATTGTGTAGGCAGTGGAGAAATAGATACAAGTATTTTTGGATGATGATGCACTCGAGCTTTCAGAAAATGGTTGTGATGCAGGATAGACTGTCATCTGAAGGTACCTTTGTGATTCCTTGAGACTTGGAAAGATCTTCATATATTGCTGCAGACACCTAACCCTTAAACTGCTAAAGTCAGTGAGACAAACCCCAGAGCCGATTCTCTAATATCAGCAACAGTCAACTGTTGACTGAATTCAGCAGTTAATTAAATTATCCTTTTTCAATTACAGTAATATCAAGATTTGGCCATGCCACTTAACAGAAGTGAGAGGAGACAGGTGACATGTGAGGAAGCTGTATATGCTTCACACAATTAGGAGAAGCTTCTGTGAATACTGAGTCTCAGAGACATTTTCCTCTCTTCTGCTACATTCCATGGAATGCTGCATTCCTGTTAGGGCTATTTATTGTATACCTAAAAGTACCCTAGTTGGCACAGAGGTCACTTTCTGGCCTTTTATAAAATATGGAATATTATCTTTAAAGAGTGTCTATTTTTTACTTTCATTCACACATTCACTTCCTTAGGCAACACTAGATCAGCTTTGAATTATGTTTTTACTTCTAACTCTGGAATTAATATTTTCAGCTGTTTAATATGTTCAATCCACCACAAGACCTTTCCCTTGTATATATTTTTTAAATCTAATTTTTACTTATCTTTAAGTACACATCATGCAATATATGAAAACAGAAAGTCTTCTGAATTGGTACACACACATAAAAGGAAGGTGTGAAAAAGAGCCCATTTCATAGCTCTGAAACCAGTGATCACTGTGTGTCACATGAGACCACCCCACAGCAAGAAAGAAATTAGAAATGTTGGGGGGCTGCTGAACACCAAATTTTCACAGCAGATTGGCACAAAGTTGTTTAGCACAGATGTTTCTGTAATTGTGATACACTGGGAAAATTCTCAGTGTTCCAACTTCAATGGCTCCCAGACTCACACTTCCACCTGCGTGGTGTGGTGGTCTGCTCTGAACACACTGGCCTGTAACGTGAACCATGTGCTAGCATGTGCATGGCTCAAAAACCTGTTAAACCCCCCCTTTCCACCCCTGTTCCCCTCACATCTTTAGACTTGTTTCCTCATTTATGGTTTTTTTAATGTTTAAAGGATTTACAAAATGGAGGAAATAGAGACAGCAGAAATCTTTTGGGACTGGAGATGTGGGAGGGAGTTGGTCAGGTACTTCCAGTTTGGTAGAGAATTAAATCTGCTCAGTGCTCTGTGCAGGTAATGTAAGGGTCTTTGGAAAGAAATCTGGGGGTGCTATTTGTAATTGGATGAAAAATTAGTGGGGAAAAATTTGATGCATTGCTTCCTTTCTTCAGGTTAAAGTACTACTTAAAAAAAAAATTAGGCATGCAAAGACATTTCAAGACATTTATTTTCCTTGTAAGCAGGTTGTTTTTTTTTGTTTTTTTTTTTTTTTTTTTTTTTTTTTACCAGCATTGTTATGATTCCTACTAGTTCTCACATAAAACTTTGCCTAAGTAAATCTCAGTGTGCTTTCAGTTTTCACTGCATACTTGTTGTCAGAGGTTCACTGCTGAACTCACCTTTGTGCACGTGTATGTTGGTGTGAACAGAGGAGTCTCAACCTCATAACATAGGAAATGTGGACTAATATTTTGATAATACTTTTATAAACAAGTAGCAGAACTTGGGTTCCAGAAATACATAAACAATTTTTTAAAATAAAAAATATGTTAAAATGTTAGTAGATAACAGAACATAATGTACATGAATTCAGCACAAATTCTCTATTAAAAAAAAAAAAGACTAATTTTCTCTCAAAATCCTGGTTAAAGAAAGACAAGTAAATTGTATATTACTTATGTTTATACATGTACTCTCACTTATTGCTTGTTATTTTGTACAGGTACCATAACATTGATAATATTTACAGCCAGAGCTTTTTGGAAATTTTTCCACAGAATATATTTGTACTGGAAAATTGCTAATTCATAAAGAAATTTTTCTACAGAGGGAAAAGTTGTAATGAAATGGTTTTTAAAAGAAAGATATAGAGCTATTTTGCTAAGATCAAACCTATTAATTGTGTTATTTTCTAAAAGAATTTTGTTTAATGTTCCTTATTTTAAAATTTATTGCAAGTAAAAAGTCTTGTTAAAATTATTCTTTGGAAGGCATATTGAACTGGCCTAGAAAATTTCCTTCCTTCCTTCCTTCCTTCCTTCCTTCCTTCCTTCCTTCCTCCTTTCCTCTTTAGTTACAATATTGAGAAACGGTGAAGTTAGAGAATTTGAGGTGTTCAAGCAGGGTTTTTTTGTGGCATACTTAAAAAGACAAAACTATACATTGCTAAAATGATAGTTTTACTCTGAAAATTTCCTTATATTGCTAATAAATTTTTCAGTATAAGTATTTTTGTATAGGTTAAACAGTGTCTAACCTAGAAAGGTCAGTTTTGTTGTACTAAAATGGTGCAGTTTGAGCTTCTATATCAGTTAGAAAAGGACTGCCATGTTTGTTACCTGAAACATTACTGTGCCACCTAGAAAACCCTTTGAGCAGGCAGGAGTGAAGCTCCCAAAGACTTAAGCATCCTTCTTTTCCTTCTGTTGGCAATAAAATAACACAGAGGCAAAGATGGGAACTGCACTGTCTTTGTTCCTGAGAAGCAGGGCAGCCTCTCTGGGTGCTTCCCACATCCAGGGAGGATGGCTGAGTCCCCACTGACCTTGGGCTAACGCCTTGCCAGGGGGTCACTGGACAGCAGATTGATCACCCTGGAAGTGCCAGTTTCTCAAGGGTTACACAAACAATCTCTAGTCATTAAAACTAACTATAAAAAAAAGTCCATTCTCCTTTTTTTTTTTTAAAGTGGCTGAGCCACTATTTGAGAATCGAAGGTGGAGAGAACCACTGAATAAACTCATCTTAATAAACAATTTGTTTACTTCTATTTATCAGGCCTTGTAGATGACAACAGAAGTGTAGAAGGATGTGAATACCCTCAGCTTAGAGCTATTACAATGACTATTTTTTCGTATTCAAATTAGAGCTAACTCCAATTAACATTTCAGAATAAAGAAAAATTATTTTCTTCTACAAATGGTGTACTAAACTTGTTGTATTCTGATGGTGATACATGAGTCATGGAGTAATAACCATACATGTACTATGAAACAGATTCTAGCTTAAGAAGGAGCAAATTTAAACTGGCTGAAATAATAGGGATTTATATGATATTTTCATAAAAATGTCCCTTCATACTGAAGTTCAGTTTTTAATTGACCAGAATATCAGAACTTTGACTAGCTTTGCAATTGTTCGGACAGAAGTAGATGTCACTTTTTAAGAGACACAGAATTTCTATATAAACACAAACCTGCTAGAAATAATGGTCTGAAATATTTTAATTTAGAAAAAAAATTAAGACAAAAAAGTTTTTTTTTTTCCCACTGAAATTTGCTGTGTTGACCAAAAGAAAACCTAACCAACAAATTTAAACTAAAATCAAGAATTTAAATGTTGTGGGTTGTTAAGTACATCTTTAAAGAGAACTGAGAATTCACCCAAAATAATAATTTTAGTAAGATCTTAGCTTTTTTTTTTCTTTTCCACAATGCAAAATCTAGGCTAGTTGTAAGGACTTTTCAGAAGACTATTCTTGGGTGGTGGACATGCCCAGTGTAATAAACTGCACACCTGGACCTCCAGGATCCTGGTCTTTTGCATTTTATTAAGAGGAGGGATGTGAAGCCTCTGTAATGATTGATAAAATTATGAATTGCAGTGGTGGTTTTTAAACTTTCTGGAATGTTCACCTGTTCATAAAAAATTACTATGATGGTACAAAATGTTATCTCTTTGTAGATGATAATTCTGTTCTGCTGAAAAATGAATCCAATTAATACAATAAAATTAATTAATTGGAGCTATTAATGCAATCAAACAGATTTCAGAGTGTCTATCTCAAATGCTCCAGTGACCTATAAAATAAGTTACATAACTTAAAAGAAGCCTGTGTTTATGTCAAGTATTGAAAAGTTCCAGCATCTACATGAGAGGGTAAGTAAAAGGATGCCCCAGTTTCTGTCGTGTTGCACACTAAGATACATCACATTTGCTTGAAGTTACTCATTCTCTGGGATCATGAAAAGAAGAGAAATTCAGACAGTTTGTCACAATTACAGATGTCCCTCCTTTTTAGTTACGTTTTCTCTGCAAATGACCTCTTCCACTGCAGAACGTGAAGATGCAACTTATGTACAATAATGGATTAGCTCTTAAGATTTCTGGACTTGATTCATTACTGCTTCATATACCACAGGCAGAAGGTGACACCAGATTTAAGCTCCTAGCCGACTTTTAATAAGTGTTGCATCCTTTTAAAAGGCAAAATAAACTTTCCAATATCTGTTAAATAGCATTTCTTACAAGAAGCAATGGCCCTATTGCAGCATTTGAATGCTTAGTTTAGAATTCATGTGCTTTGAGTTTGAAATTTAGATTCTCTGCCACATCTTGTAAAGGACTCTTGGGAGCTTGAATACACAGTTTTGAAGAAAATGCTTTGCTTTAATGATGTTTGTGTTTTCTTTGTAAACTGCAATGGAACCTGGTAACCCACGGAGGAAATTTGCAGCTCCAAAGTTTTCAGCTACAGCTGAGAGAGACAAGGTTATACTGAGCTCAACACTTAGAACTTGAGATTGATGCTTTCATATGTAATTTGAAATTCATAAAAAGCATAAATGGACCTTGCTTCCTTCACCTTAAATTGTAGCAGATATGGTGATAACTGTTTGCTAAAGGACTATGTAGAAATAGAAAGGTTTTAGCAAGCCTTTTGCTGGAGAAGAGCTGAGCTATCCTGTCCTCTTAGACCTTGAGGAAAACAGTTAGAAATTTGATACATCAGGACTGAGCAGAAATAACAAAATCTTTTTTTCTGAGGAGACCTTTTTGTATCAGTTTATGTTTAGCTGGGAAAAAAAAAAAAAGAAGCAAGAAGAGCTGGGGAGACAGCTGGGTTAACAGTAGGCAAGCACTTGCAGCCTGGTGATATTTGTGAAAATAACAATATTTTTCATTTGTAGACTCTTCATTTAGGCAGCCAAGCTTTACAAGCAAGGGGGATCCCTGCAGAGTGAGATCCTTTCAAAGGGTAAACTAATGTGTCTTCATACCAGATGCCTTTTTCCCTTCTCATTTATGTCACTTTTGTGCTACCCTGTGTACTTTTTTGAGCTTTTCTGAAGTATTAATTTTTTTTTTAAATGACTGACAGATGTTGTGGATTGAATGTCTATGGCACCAATTAGTTCTGCAGAGGAAAATAAACAAACAAACCTCCCAAAACAAAAACCAAACAAAACCAACAACAAACAAACCCCAACAAACAAAACAAAACAAAAAAAAGCCCAACAAAAAACAAACAGAAAGAAAAAACCTAGGTCCAAACCTTTGGCTTTATGCTCTTTGCTTTCTGCAATCTGACTTAATTTCACTGTCTCCTTCAATACTTATAAAAGACTCAGACCTGACCTGCAGCAGCTCTTCCTGCTGCCAACTTGCAGTAAAATTTGCCTTGTTCTATCAGATGACATGAAACAATGCCAGCAATTTCTCCAGTGTTATCTATATGTGATCAAGCAGCACTTAAATTACCCACACTGAGCAAAAATATGCTGTTTTCTCTTGAATATTTTTAACCTGTAAAGTCTACTGGAAGCATACTTGTTTGACAAAGAACTTTTAGGCGGAAGCTTGTCAAAAGGAATACTTGACAAGGCAACATTCAAAAGTGCTGGAAAAAGGAATCTTATTGTATACCGCAGAACTTTGCAGTATCATTTGCTTTAGAGGTCAGCCAGCTAAAGTTATTTGTTGTTCAAAAGGTGTTTTTAATCAATTGGAAAAAGTATGGCTTCTCTCCAAGTATGCCTCCCTTCTCCACAAGCATGAGTAACCAGGATTAAAGAAGTTTAAATAACAACAAACCAAGCTTTGTATTTGTGCCTTGTGTCAACTCACATCGCTGTAGGAAAAGGAGCATTAATTTTTCGTTTGTTGCAATGCACTTAAAATGAAGTAGGAAAAAAATCATCTTGCAGTATTTACAAATACACCCCCAAATCCTCCAAGTCCTCTGTTTCACAGTGCTTTGCACCTCGAATCTCCAATCACTCATTCCTTAAACCTGAGGACATGTCAACATTTTCAGTGGAGTGAGGCAAATATGCCTGTGCTCACGGAAATGGAAGTCAGTAACACTGTGTGTATCAGCACCCTGTGGGCACACGGACAGGAGTCCATAAAGAGGACAGTCAGGTTCATGCCTTGCTGTGTCCAGGCCTCTTTGAACATGCTTGAGACCTTTTCCCTTGATGTAGCTCTGCATAAATGCAGTGATGTGCTTTGCAAACCGGCGCAGCTGTCCCTGCATCACACTCTTGCACGTCTTCACCAATATGAGTGGGACTCTTTTGCATCTACAATAAACTATCATGTATTGTACTTTTCTTTCTTTCTTTCTTTCTTTCTTTCTTTCTTTCTTTCTTTCTTTCTTTCTTTCTTTCTTTCTTTCTTTCTTTCTTTCTTTCTTTCTTTCTTTCTTTCTTTCTTTCTTTCTTTCTTTCTTTCTTTCTTTCTTTCTTTCTTTCTTTCTTTCTTTCTTTCTTTCTTTCTTTCTTTCTTTCTTTCTTTCTTTCTTTCTTTCTTTCTTTCTTTCTTTCTTTCTTTCTTTCTTTCTTTCTTTCTTTCTTTCTTTCTTTCTTTCTTTCACTTTCTTTTTTTTCTCCTTCCTTCCTTCCTTCCTTCCTTCCTTTTCTGAAAACATCACACATTTTGTTGCATTTACACTAACCCAACTTCTCCAACTTCTCCTTTAGGCAGAGAATGCTATTAGTATCTACAAATGAGTGAGGCAGAAAAAGGTTAAGTGATGCACCTGTGGTCACAGACTAAGTCCAAGGAAGGTGTAATCACCTTGTAACTCAAAGCATCTGCCTCCATCTAACTCAAACCCCTCGAGCTGTCCATTTCCTTTCACTGAACAGCAGTGCCAAAATAATTTAAGTAGCATCCCAGAACGAATTAAATGCTTCAAATACCTTGCCCCATCTTCAGATTAGCACTCCCTTTCTTTACTTCTGCTAGGTTGTAAAGATGTGTCAGCATACAGATCAAATTCTATACTTGTTCTAAACATGAACCAACCTTGAGGTTGCCCAGTTGCAGTTGTTGGCAGAAGATTGTTTAAACTCAGAGAATGCTGGTCAGCTGCTGAATCTTCATGTCTTGCACGCTGTTTTGTTACACGTTGTCTAAGTTACCATTCAACACACGATCTAAGTTTTGATAATGACAAACAGTATAAAGGAAACAAATCTGAAAGGCAAAAGGGAATAAAAGCACTGCAGGTCAGTGGGAGTTTACATGTATAGAGAAAACTCCAGCACTGCTACAGTCAATAGGAATTTTGCCTTTGGCTTCAGGGGAGCCAGATTTTCACCCACAGACCTTCTGTGGGATGTGTTCTCATCTTCCAAAAATCTACATTGCTTATTTTATTTGCCTTTTTTTTTTTTTTAGTTTGATGGTAGAAAGTAGGTTCAAAAACAAATTGCTAATCACAGTGCAGTTATTTAGATTTATTACCCTTCATTTTCATAACTTGGTCTATTATGTTTATTTTTATCTAAGTTCTTTCTTCCTTGCTTCCATTTTTTCTTTTCCATAGTGGCTTTACTGACTTCTGCAGAGTTTTATAAACTTACCTTCTTTCAGTAAACTATTTGAAAACAACCATACTTTTATAATTAAAATTTTTCTTGCTCCTTCTCACCAAACATGTTGTCAGCTATGTAAAAGCTAAACAATCAAGTGGTATTTATTTATGATTTTATGTAGTTAAGAGAGTTTATTAGGTTAGGTTATTTAAACCTAGCTATGTTTAAAAAAATATGCACTGTACGGAATTACATCAAATTTGTATAGTCCATAACAATAGAATACTATATCAGCATTTTGGTTCTGTATCAATATTTCAGGTATTTTTACTTATGATGAATAAAAAGTCAGCTTCATGGAGAAATCCCAAAAACTTTAACAATACTCTGCCTGTAGAATATGCCTGTCTTACTGAATAAAGTAACCAAATGCAATATGACTCTGAATATTATGCCTTTAATATTGTGTGAGCATTGTTGATCTCTCTTCAGTCTTTCTACATTCAAAAGTCCGCTGAGGGAAGAATTGTCCTTATAAACGAAGAGAGGCTGGAATTCAGTTCATAACTAAGGCAGAAAGGGCTCAGAAATTATCTCTTGCAAGGTGTATCACATCTTTCAGCCGGTTGTGCCAGGGAAATCCCCTTCTGTGCTGTTAAGTGGGCTGCTCTGAGCTTTCATCTGATTCCCACCCTGCCCCAGCCAGCAGAACGGAGCTGGCACAGGGAGTGGAAACAACCTGTGCCAGGTACAGGTCTGCTGTGGATCAGTGCAGAGGAGCAGGAGCTGCACCACCACTGTCAGCCCAGTGAGCTGCCTCTGGGGCAGCACCAGTGCCTGGGCTTGTAGCAAGGCCATAACTGATTGCTAAATAAGCTGGTGGTGCTCACTGCAGTTTTTTAGGATATTCCATGTGACCTAACCCCATTTGACTGGATGAGAATGAAAACCAGGGAGATTGCTCTTTACAGATTAACTACCTGGAACTTTTTGGTATTGGCTACAATGAAAAACTGCAGGCTGTGGATGTAGAGACCACTACTACTAGGGTATTGAAATGATTCTAGTTAATGAAAGTAGAAAGTAATTTCACTTGAATTCTCAGAACTTTATTGAAGATTTCTTTAAGAAAGGGAGGATTAAAGAAAAAATGTGGGAAGGACAGAGGAATTTTAATGTTTTTTCTGTCCTGAGTTTTTATAGGAATGGTGCTATTAATGGCTTAGTGAACGCTTGTTTGTCTCCATGTGAAGGAAGATGGATGTGTGAAGAGTCACCCAAGTTCCAGGGAGAAACTGAGCAAGACAGATTAGTCCCACCTCAGCCTGACATCTGGGGCACATCCTTATCTAGGGGGGTAAATGGATCAGAATGTTACCGCCCGTTTATTTATTCTCCTTCTGTTTGGAGACTTTCCCTGATTAATTGCTCTCTAGTAATTGCTGCTGTTAACTAATGTCAAATCTAATTAACCTGGAGTCCCTTCATCCAGTACCTTCAGCATCCCTCTGCAGAGACGAGAAGGTCATCAGCAAGGAGGTTCTGAGGATGGCCACACTTTACCCATTCGTTTATTTGCTTTGGGCCTTGTTTGCTATTCCTGCTGCAATGCCTGGCGACAGCTTTCTAGAATTCCCATCAAGTCTAATTGGCCTGCTGAAGCAGCAGTGAACACAAGATTTAAGAAATGTTTTCTTTAAAAACTTCTGGTCCTACAGACACTTTGAGATCAAGTTTCACTCTGCTGAAATCACACACGATTCCCTGTGATTTTCATGAGAAATACTGCAAGAAAGTATTAAAAGAGAAACATGTCTCTGTGGTTTGGAGGGACTGATGGCCAGGGGGGTTGAAGAGTGGGTGGTGGTAACATAGCAAGGCATCTACAGAATCTTTAAAGGTTGCCAAAATTAACACATACAAGGTATTCAGTATCAAAGTTTTCAATATTTGGCTCCATAAACACAATACCGGTTGCAAAAACAAAGCTAAGGATTTCATGCTGATTACTTAAATAAAAATTGTTTAATTATGAACATTTGGGAAATGAAGTTATGAAGGACTGACCAATATTGCTATGGCTTCCTAGTGTTCCTAGTATACTGTGAACACTGTGCCAGCACCTCACTGTGTAGAGCATTGTAGATCCATCTATGGTAAACAGTCCTAAGGCTCAATGTGCCTCAGGCAGATGGCTCCATGCAGGAGGAGGTCTCCCATCAGTAAAGCCTATGGCTTTTAGCTTCACTAAAGAGTGAGCTTTCCAGTCCAAAAAAAGCTAGCAGCATTGTCTGTGGAGAGGCTGATCAGGGATGTCAAGATTTTATCTGCTTTTAAGTATTTTCATAGATCAGCACTAGAAGATTTATTTCAGAAAATGAATAGGAATAATTCAAGTCATGTTAGTATTCAGGAAATACTGGATAACACTTCAGATTGGTCACAAAGATCTGTTTTTTCTTTATGGTATTCTAAGATTAGTACTGAAAATATGCATCTCTTGGAAATTTTGGTCCTGGATTACTCCTGTCTGTGTCTGAGTTTTCAACCCCTCCTGTCCATCCCTCTGACTGGCTGCAAACCATTTTTCTGCCTTGACTGCTTTATCTCACCATTTATTGTTGTCATAGATACAACTTCCAGTTGAAGCTTTGGCAACATAAATGAGAGCTATAGAATGACTATGGTATTAGAGTAATGAGATCTATGTTCTCAAAAACACAGTTTGTGGTCACATGATTTCCACTAGAGTGGTAGGGGAGCATATTCCCAGTCAGCCACCACTTAACTGGTGAGCTCGTGGTATGACTACCAAGTACCACCTGTAAAGGCTTTTCAGTCATAAGTTGGATAGTAGAAAATCTCACAAGGCTAATACATTGAATGCTCTGCCCTGCTCTGTTGTATGAGAAAAAGAATTGCTTATGAAGTAAATTCTGCACTTTAGAATCTAGCATTGCAAGGTAAACTAGCTTTAATTTTAATTTTAATTAGCTGTAAAAATATTTAGATTGCAGCAGTTAAGTTGTTTCACAAAAATGTCAATATTTTTACTGAGAAGAAAAGGAAGGTGAGGATAACAGGTATATAGAGTTTGAAGACTTTTAAAGCATTGTGTATAAATCATTCCCAACTAGGAATCCAAGATGTATCACTAATCTTCCAACTAAATGAGTCTGCTGTAATTAGTTTCTGGTTGAAGGCAGTTATGTTTTATCACAATACTCCTTGTGTTACCAGTGCTCTCACCTTATTTACATCTTGACCTACACTCGTTTTCTTCACTGCAACTCTTCTGTTATGAAAATATCACTCTTAATGGCCATGCTTCATTACTAGTGTTTTCAGGAGACAAATTTATTCACCACTCATATTTGATTGCTAGTGTGGTACCTGATGTATTTGCCTGGTTAATTTAATATTTTCCCTAAATGATCACTAGGCATACTCTTGGGGCTTCAAAATATCAGGGACAACTCCCAATAACTGGTTTGGGCATGGCCATCCCGCTTTAAAAGCTAAGAGTCCTCAGAAATACACAAGTAATTTATTTCCATCATACTGAGGTTCTTTTCTAGGGATTGTGTTGGATAGGTCACTTTGCACTCCTTTCTTCTCTCAGAAGTCCATTAGGAGTCATTCAGAATTAGATAATGTTTTTCAATGTCAGTTTTTAAATAGCTAACATTGGGGTTATGTTCTGCTTTGATTGCTTATGAAGAAGGCAAAGCCAGAGGAAGATACAAAACTGAAGAAAAAATATTCCTAGCATTTCTAAGTGAAACACATCACCACCAGCAGCAGAACATTAAATCTCCTTGGATTCCTAGATTTCCTGTGAACAATAAGGTGGATGAAATTTCTGCCACCACTTAAAGCAAGAAAGGAACACTTGTTCCAGCTTTACACAAATGAGTATATTTGACACAAAAGATGCTGTTATTATTAATTTTAGACAATCATATAAAATATTGTTAGATTGTTAACAAAAATAGAGTTGCAAATATCTGGTTTTCACTTATATGATACTAAAACTCTAAGAATATTTGCCACCTTGAAGAAAGACAGTCTTTTGTCTGATTATTCTCTTACCTTTCCTGTGCAATTACAGAACAAACCGTACTAGAAAAGGAAACATGGCAGGAGGTGTAGCCAGATAACATCTGGCTGAGGAGCTCAACTTCTGGAGCTCTGAAACTGCTTCTATAATGGCAAGTTAAAGACTACCTGGAAACATTCCCAGACACTGAAACTCTGCACTGTAAAATTGTTAGCACAGACCCTGGAATGGCTTTGACCCTCTCCAGCTAACCCCTTCCCAAGCATTCCTAGATAATGTGCAGGAGTCAACATTGCTGGGGGATCATTGCCAGGAGGCAGTCTGGGTGGAGTTATAATTTAAACTAAAAATCTTAGTTTCACAGATGTGGCCAAACTGTGCCAGCCAGGGGTCTTGGCACTGTTCAGTTTCCTGGTACAGATGTTACCTGAAACTTCCAAGATCTGTCCACACCTACAGTTGGTTCTGCCACAGATTAGATTCTGTTTTCTGGAAATATTTCTAGGTGGTCTATTGCAAGTGCTCCTAAGATTACTATTCTGAAGATATTTTGATATATATTTATAATTTCTGGTATATCTTCTGAAGATATTTTGATATATATTTATAATTTCTGGTATATTGGACTGTTACACAGATACTTTTATCTTACCTGACTACACAAGATGTATAAACATACCAGGATTATGAACATATTCTGAAAGTCATTCACAGATCTGGAATAAAAAGATATTTTCAAGGCCATCTTCCCCCCCACACACTCAGAAACACCCAACCCCCTTCTACCTATGACTTTTTTGATTCTCAAAATATAGCAAGGTCCATGCCCAAATCCTTTGCAGTCATACTGAGTCTATAATTTAAGAGGCCAAAAACATTTAAACATTAAAAAAATAATGGTAAAGAGCATTTTCCAACTGTATTTTACCTCTTCCATAACACTGTGCAAATGAAGTGGCTTAGTACTGGAATTCCCCCATAAAGATACCTCTTGCCAGAGCTACAGCATCTCTGAAAACATGACTCAGCTACAGATATCAGTACTATGTGCTCAGATTTTATATTGATGTATCTGAGAACAGAAATCTTCCCTTATTAGTCATCCTTTTGTTTTTAACCAGTATTGTCTATACTAAAAGTGACAACAGTCAGATACAGGTATACACATAGGTATGCATTTGTTTGTTTGCTTCCTTTCCAGCTGCAGTTATACTGACACTTTCTTTTTCTTTTTTATCTTAATCTAACAAGAAAAAAATGAGTAAAGGTGTTAAAAACCGCCTTGACTGCAAAAGGCTTTCTGGTATGTTTACACCAGTTGATCTATTAAAAAAAAAAGCCTCTTTAAATATAGACAAGTGTTAATATTCATACATGCTGAGTAAAGAGAAAAACTTCCTGTTAAAGGTCTTCAGCATATTAGACTCAGTTTCAAAATATATGTGAGAGAAATTGTCAGAGTAGTTTAACATGAAAAAATTCTAAACAATGCATTTTGCTGTAATGAAGGCAGAGTATAGGCAAAGCCTTCTTAAGAGTCCTTGTATTTTCCAGGTGCCTTCAGCAGTTGCCTTTATGCAAAAGCAAGTTACAGGGGGTTTATCCATTGTATACAAGAGTACATAATTTTTTTTTTTTACTAGAAGTTGCAGGTATTTCTGTTTCACATGACAGATTCTCCTCTGTATCTTTTGACTGCTTAGGTCTTCAGAAGGTCTTTCATCACCAAAGAGGAAAACATGTTAATACTGGTGGGTTTGCCATAGGATTTCCACTTTTGGATAGTAAAGCTCAACTGGTTGCACCAATTTAGCTGCTCTATTTAGAAATACTACAGCATGATATTGGAAATACTGTATAAAAATGGCAAGTTTTGTTAGTCTTAAAATGCAATTGATGTGCTTAAGATAACCATAACCTAAAATTTAACTTCTAAGTTATGAGCCAGGCCTTTCCAGTGACAGGCAAATATACTCCAGAGGAAGGCAGTTTTATGAAAGAGCAAAAAGGAGACAGGAAGAGGAGAAATAAAGCAATGGATGGATTTATAACTGAGATTCAGCTATTAAAATCTTGGGAACTTGCAGCCTAGGACAATTGTGAATTGCATCCTTGGGCGCTTCTTTGACTTGTGTCAGATATGAAGTCAAGGAAAACTGGGTACTCACTGAATGTTTAAATCTTCTACATTGTTTGTTATTTCTTTCTCTTTCAAGCATCAAACCTAACAAAAAAATCTTGCTATGCACATATAAAAAAAATCCACCCCCACCAAACTTCCAACTTTCATGCTGTCCAAGGAGCTGAATGAAATTCCTTTATACATTTTGTTATTCCTGATCCATATAAATAACTTAATTTAGGGTAAAATCTAAATCAATGGTCAAAATTTCTGCAGAGATTGATTGCAAAAAAAAAAAAAAGGAATTTTATTTTAGTAGAATTCACTGAATTCTGTTGAGCTGATTAATAACAAGAATATATCCAGAATGTCTGAAACAAAAAGCAGCAGTAATATTTAAAGTAGGAAAAACCTACTTTTCAGTTAGGACTGGTTTATGATCAGAAATCATTTTATTACAGGAACAATTTGTGCAAGATTTGAGAAAAAAAGTATTAAGAATAAATATTAGTTAAAACTGGAAAAACAAATAAAAAAGTCAATAAATTAGCAATCATATTTTAGCTTGAGTTAACCTCCTGTTAGGCAAAGCAGTGTGCTGAGAATTTTACAAAGAGTATAAAAGCTATCCTCCATATCTGGAGCTGGTAACATGCTGTGTCACATTGCACCATTTAAGCAATAGTTTCACTCCTAATTCTGTTTTTGAGAACTGTTTCTCAAAAGTCCTGTAGCCTAATCAAGCTATAAATGAGGTGCATTTAACAGAGAATGCAGATAATAATGGAAAAAAATTTGCAAATAAATATCATAAATTTTCCATTAATATCAGTCTTTCTATCAGAACTGTGTGGCTGTGAGAGAGAGACTAACACAAACAGAAGTTACCAAAAGGTAATGCAGAGTAAAAATTCCCTGCAGCCTTAAAAATCCTGAATATTTCCGTTGGTAATCATCCACACGTGCTTCATCAGTCAAGACAAGTTCAGCAGTGGAATGGAGAAAGAGAAATTGTCAACTTTGTTCTGCATTTACATGGATGAATTTGACTCTTAGAGGACTGTAGAAAAGTATATACGAAGTGGATACTTAAACTGTGCAATTGAACTTTGTTTATTTCTGTCAGCCAATATCATGAAATGCTCCACAGCTGACAAGGTTAGAGCAGAACCCAGAAAGTCTGTAACAGTTTACAATATTTATTAAGAAAACAAGCAAAAAATTCTTAAAATATTTGTCATCACACAACAGCATATGTTATTAGGTCTTTTGTACTGTGTGACTTGATCAGAATTTACCCCTGCTTAAAACTGCGATTTACACTTGCTCACATTTCTTAAGATGTCAACTGTTTAAAGCACAATTTGGATATTTTTGCTCTCAGAAAATGCAACCTCAATTGGATTATTTTTCCTTCCTTTGTAATGAATACATTCTTTTGCCTTTCTCCATACCTGTATTTTTTATATTTCTTTGAACAGTTTGCAATATATTTATGATGTTTCTAGTGCTTTGCTGAGAAATTTCATCAGATTCTTCAATACCTCTGAGGTATTGGTCTGAGGACATGCAAAAAAGGATATATTTTAGCAAACCCCCTTGTGCCATGCAAGCCAGAAAAAAAAAAAAAATTAATGTATTTTTGGCTTTATTCTTGTCAGGAGTAATTTTGACTTTGCTTTCAAAATCTTTATTCATCATTTGATATATAGTCCACCCAGTTTGGGGATGACATGCTACCTGCATTCATGTGAGCCTGTAAATTTGACAGGCAATCCATTTTTAGGCAATTGTGAGACATTTTTTAATACTTCAGCTGTATGTCCCAGCTGGAAGCAAATATGCCAAATCAGTTATTCTTAACACATGCAGACAGAATTGTTTCTATTTGTCCTTGACAATTTTTTTTTTTTTTCAGGGATGTCAATTTCTTTCTCTATCAGTTTATTAGTAAAATCTCAGTATCTTTATCTAGTGTCTCCAGCCAACTGCAAGTATGGCCTGAGATATCTAAATAAAACATCATTGTTTTTTCTGTCATCTCAGCCAACATCTCCTCTAGCTCAGCCTTCTCCTGTCAGCTACAAAAAGCAAAAAGAAATCCAACATTTAACAAGTTCTCAACCCTATCCTTAGCATGAACTGGTATTTTCTAGATTACTCAGAAGCCAAAGTTAGTTATCACAGAGTGGCCTCAGAAGTATGTTCTCTGAGTTGCACTATCATCTGTACAAAGATAGCTCTCATGCAGTTTCTTTCTTGGCTCTAATTTGTGGTAAAGAAAAGTTTCACTATTAAATACACTTGCCATCTGCACAGGAAAGTAAAACAGATCCCACTGGTAAAAATGTCTCCTGAAAAGATCCCTTTCAATACCTTTGAGGTCACAGTTTCAAAACCCTGACTTCTTTTTGATATGTCCAGATCTCTTCTCTGATGGCATTTCCAAATGTCCGTGCTGGTTCTCTCTTTCTTAGAGATCTAACAAAGAAATAATCTTGGACATTGACTGGGCTCAAGAGATGGTTTAAAATTTAGCATCCCTTTCCCTAAAAGACACTGTTTGGGGATTCTTATTACTTCATCCATCTTTCTCTTCCCCCCGGGTGGCTGGGAAGGACCAACCCATCTTGGCTCTGACCCTCCACTCCTGCTACTGTTGTTGATACTGCTGCTGACTCTCTGTAGTCATGATTGATGTCTTGCTGACAGGCACATAAATCATGCCTGTTCATAATGGTTAATGTTGGTATTTGCATGTATTAAGCATGTTTGAGCTCTGAGACACTTAGCACCATGTGTGCTGCATTCATTCTGCTACCTCAGGGCCTTGGAGGGAGAGGAAGGGAGTTTTCCATTTATAGATAGTTTTGTTTGGGCAGTGGGGAGAGCAGAGACCATTGTTAAAAACCCATCCAGATGAACAGGAATGAACTTTGCAGCTGCAGCACAATTCTCTCAGCCTACAAGACCCTACAGGATAAATTGTCTGGCCAACAGTGTATCAGCAGCTGCAAACAACGATGTATCTGCAGTATCACTGGATTTTGTACCATGTGCTGGGCTAGGAGTGCAAAAGAAAGATTTTTCTTAAATCCTGAGGCTTTTAATGTTTCACATAGACTTTTGTGGATACCTGGCATTTTACAGATGATTTTTGAAGAAGGTGCAATTCCAATTTCATAGATTTTATCACTATAATTTCTTCTCCACTCATTGGCCCCAAAAATCCAAGAAACTATTCTTATTATTTCATAATATAATTATCAGTCCTATGTTTCTGTCGTCTCCAAAAGTTCTCTGCAGGGAACAATTTGTCCCAGAATTTGGCAGCCTGGACAGCCTTCAGTTTTTACTAACCCTCCTGATGGGAATGAAGTTTTGGCAGCTGATGGAATCACAGAGGTATGTGAAAGTCAAGACTGAAGAAAATCCAGGCTCAAACCTCCAAATCTGCAGAGAGATTGTCCCTTTGGGGATCTCCAGTTCTTCGATAGTCCAGGTCATGGAGGCAGCCTGTGACCCTCCCTATGCAGTTGTAGAAAAGAAAGCGAATGTCATGAACCATTTCCTCCTTTGTAGACAAGGCTGTTTTCTTTGCAAAACTGGAACTGGAGAGCTGATCTCCTACCTGGCATTATCCATTTGTGATGATAATCACTAGTTTAACTTTTTACTACAAAATGGTTAGCACAGTTGCTGGTACAGTTTTGGGCATTGGACTTTGCACTATTCCAAGAGATACTCTGCATAGTTTGCAGTTTACAGCAGGTCAGGTATCATTTTCACATGATCAATTTTTCATGATGCAATTTCTAGCTTCCTTTAGACAATATTAAGGGATCTGCACATGTTTTTACTCTTCTAGAGGCCACCATAGTATTAAGTAAAAAAAAAAAAAAAATTGCAATGCAGCAAAACATTGCAGGATAGACTCCAGTTTAAATGGGCATGTTTCAAACAAACTTTACAGAAGGAGTAGTAATACCAGTCCAGGGCACATGTAGTTAAAAAGGACAAAAAAGGAAAATAGTTTTGTGGACATTTAAAATCTATAGAGAGAATTTTCTTTTCAGAGGGTTACATTTTTCTGTTATTTTGTAAACATACTCATTGCTCTATAGTGTTTTTCCATTAAAAAATGGGCTACATGACAGAGAAAAGTAGTCATAAGAAGTCCTTATGATGAAATAGGTCCAAATCCTCTGCTCCTGGGAGTTGAACCCAAGCCCTTTGGCATAACAGAGAGCAGTGATTCTTGTAAATGTCAGTGCTGATTAATTAGGGGCCTGGCCTGAACATAGCTATTGAAGTAAAGCTGTCATTTATTTCGGAGGGGATTTTGCTCAATCAAAAAGAAATGCTTAAATATTATGTAGCTAAAACTAACACTGAATTTGGAAAATACTAGCTTCTGAAATAATGGAGTGCCATCCTGCAAAGAAATTTTTTCCAGGACAAAATGGCACAAGAACCATACTCCAGACGTTAGGACTATGGATTTTTCATCAGACTTATTTAGACAGAATACATTCCTGTTTCACAGAAGTTCTTCAGGTGTAGGATGCCAACCCAAAGACTTAAATCTAAGACCTTCTGGTTTGCAAAAGCAACATGTTCAGCTGCCAAAGGGGGTATTGTTTTTCTTTTACCTTCTTCTGTTCATTTCCAGGGTGCTTCGGGACAATTAGGAGATTTTTTCTAGGAAGCATGACACTTTTCACATTAAATGACAACAAAGGAACAGGAGAGTATCTTGGTCACATGAGATGAAGAAGTGAGAAACCTACAGTGTGAATTCTTAGACAACAAAGAAATCATTGGAGAAAATCCCAAGTTTATTTTTTAAAAATGAAGATAGACAAAGGGAGTAGGAAAATGAAGAAATATGATTAAATTGTCAGTTAATTTTACACATAAGTATATGCATCTTAAATATTATACAGTTGCTGTGATTGCAACAGTAAAAGGTGATCCAAGCAGAAGGTGCCTGTCTTTTTTTACTATGTGAACCCTGACTGTTTCTTGATTTACAAGTTTTGTAAAGACCCCAAGGATTAAATCTTGTGTACTCCTGTGATCAACTAAACATAGTAAAGTTTAGACACTAGCCTTCCATCAGGATGAGACTTCCTGGCACATCTATAAGGATTACTTAGAAAGTTTGCAGATAATACACAATTGAGAGCTGCTGAGAGATCCTGCAGAGACCTCAACAAATTAGGGGACTGGGGAAAGAGAGGCTGGAGAGCAGTGCTGGAGAAGGGACCTGGGGATCCTGGTTGGTACAAAGCTGAACATGAGGCAGCAGTGCCCTGGCAGCCAGGAGGGCCATCCCTGTCCTGGGGGCATCAGGGACAGCATGGCCAGCTGGGCAAGGGAGGGGATTGAGGGGATTGTCCTGCCCTGCTCTGCACAGGGACAGCCTCACCTCCAGTGCTGGGGGCAGTTTTGGGTGCCACAAAATAAGAAAGGTTTTAAACTATCGCAGTGTCCAAGGAAGGGTAACAAAGGGGATGAAGAGTCTTGAGGGGGAGCCATGTGAGGAGTGGCTGAGGCCACTTGGTCTGTTCAGCCTGGAGGAGGCTGAGGGCAGACCTCACTGCAGTCACGGCTTCTTGTGAGGGGAAGAGAGGGGCAGGCACTGATCTCTGCTCTGTCATGACCTGGGACAGAACCTGAGGGAATGGCACCAAGCTGTGTCACGGCAGGTTGAGGTTGGATATTAGGAGAAGTTTTTCACCCAAAGGGTGGTTGGGCACTGGAACAGCTCCCCAAGGAAGTGGTCACAGAACCAAGCCTGACAGAGACCAAGAAGTTTTTGGACAGTGCTCTCAGGCCCATGGTGTGATTGTTGTTGCTGTCCTGTACAGGGCAAAGAGCTGGATTTGATGTTCCTTGTGGGTTGTTTCCAACTCAGAATATTCTGTGATTCTGTGATCTTTTCTTTAAATCTAGGGATTAAAAAAAAAAAAATTTCTTACTATTTTAAGCTGGTTTCTCTCTCCCTGAAAGCATTTGTATACTTGTCCTTACATAAAACATTTCTGCAGAGGTGTGGAATATTTTAAGACACCTCAGAAATATTCTTCCCTGGATTTGCCAATAGCAGAAGGATTCAGCAGATGGCAGGATGTGGCCACTTCAAGACAGCCAAGAATCTGGGCCCCCACCCTCCTTTCTGAGCATGTGTAACCAAGCTGTCTGTCTGTCAGACAGTGGGAGAGAGACCAGTGTGGGAACTGCATGTACTATTGGAAAGCTTTTTAATGAATATCACTGCCATCATTAAGAAATTATCTTTATGCATTTAAACAGAGGGCCCACTTATGTGCTGTATGAAATTCTTACTTTGCATCTCTGGAAATCATAGAATATTTCTTTGCATTGGCTAGGAACCCACATCTTAGCACATGCATTATGGCAAATATGAAAGGATTTTTTTTATGATCCATTAAGATTAAGAAGTACATGCACCCATTGCCAACAAGCACACCATCTAATCAATCTTGCATTCCATTATTCTGTTTCATACTATTTTTGATGGGAAAATTCCACTGGGTGGGCTGTCATCTTTTTTATAAATACGGAATTAAATAAACAAACAAATAACCCACTCACAAGCCAGACTCATTCTAAGGCTCACAAGATTCTCATATATTAACTGCCTGCATCCCAAAGTAACATCTATTTTGCATTTGAGTTCAAATTATTTCAATGAAAATGAATGGCAGTTGTGCACATTTGGGAAGGTAAGGATAGACCCTGAAATACAACACTGTTGCCTGGTTTGGATGGATTTGGAAGGCTTGCAACCCAGCTTTCTATCAGGGGAGAAATCAGTGATACAGAATATCTTAGAGTCATTTATTTATACTGTGTACAACAGTCACTGAACATAGGTGGTCATAGACTACATGCAGGCTAAACCTTATTTAGAAGTCTTAACCCAAAAGCCACTTTCAGATTCTTATGAAATAGTTTTCACCAAGAACTAAATCTAATCTGAGAGCATAAGATAGGTTGAACTCCCTGGTTGTTTACAAAAGCTCTCTCATAAACCTGAACACCAAAAACTAACAGTACAACATTCCTTGAAAGTGCATGTATTCCTTGTAGACTAAGAAAAGGAATGTGTAAGATTATATTTAACATGACCACCTGGTGAATCTGCTCCTACTATAACAAAAGAAAGCTAATATTTTAAAAGGTGCTTAAGACTCTGTGACTTTAATGTAAGTAACTTTTATGTTCCATAAAGGATTAAACACCCAAGTCCAACTCACAAATAGGATCCAAAAGTGGCCAGAATGTAGCCCCCAGGTGCAGTGTTGTTGACGTGAGTACTCTTTGGGTGTGGAAGTGGAGTTCTCATGCCCACGTTCAGTCATCTGCACTGCAGGGATCTCTGTCTGAGCTTAATGCCAACACTCCCTTTTCCACCTGTGAAGAGAAACAAATGCTTCTGACGTGACAGTCATGTCATCCTGAAGTAAATACCTGAACTAGATATGGTAAGACTTCACTAACAATAAAAAAGTCTGGCAAACTGTACTGGCTGAGGCTTGGTTTTCTACATTGCAGAGGTCTATATTTGGGTGAAATGAATCCCACTCTTTGTGTTTGGGCAGTTTTACATAAAGCCCAGTTTTGACATTAATGAGCAGCTTGTCACCTAGTTTGTGCTTGGAATCCAGTAAGCTCTGAAACAAAGATGTCTCTCAAATCCACAGGGAATTCCAATGCTGGAGGACCCTCAGGGAGCACCAACATGCTCCAACAAGAGAGGAATCTTGACAAAATGTTGCTATGGCATCTTTCTTTCAAAACCCCAGGCAAAATCTCCCACTGTGCCCAAGTCTCCCTGGCAGAGGGAAGGTCGAGTTCCCCTTTACCCTGTGAGATTCTGGAATGACACCTCCCACCCTCTCCAGGAGCATTATAACCCTGTTCACAGGACTCTGACCTTCTTGCTGGAGATTTCTATCAGGCCAAAAGATTAAAACATTTCTTGAGCCAGAAAGAAAAAGCAGGCGTGACTCTGATATTTGGTTGCTAGTGATTAAAGACTTAAGGGCATAGGCAAAGGGAGAATTAGGTGAACTGGGTTACAGGCAGTGCTGTGAGAAGTGTTTTACTGTTTGGCATGAGATAAATCTGGTTAAAGTGTATGAAATGCAAAAACAAGAAAAGATATGTCTCACAGGAGGAAAAGTATTTCATTTGAGGAAAGGAAATCAGAGGTAATATCGTAGTTTTGCAGCTCATGTCATTTTTAATAAAATCTGCAGGTGGCTTGCTTCTTGTGTAGCCTAATGCTACAGAAAGCAGCCAACTGTGAAAGTGTAAAATTGGAATAAACCAATAGAAAATAGGCCCAAAGTTTAGACATTTAACTGACTCTAATTCATAGAGCAGAGATGAGATTGTTGTGAACACAGCCTACATAGCTGGGAAATCTTTGCATGGGTCATTTGAATTTCAAGAGCAGAAAGTAGGAGTCAAGTTTATTAAAGCAGATAAGGGAGGTGGAAGATTGTGTAGGAGTGTGCTTGAGCATGCTGACCTCTCCCAGACTTCCTTCAGTTAACTTTCTTGTGAGTCTCCAAATCCCAGAGGCTTTGGAGCTCAGTTCTTAGGCTGTAGTAAAATATTTAAGCAAATATTTTAATAGCTTTTCAACTCTTGTTCAAACACATGCATTGCTCAGCAGCAGTTCAAGGGTTAATAAAAGCACACAAACATAATTTATTATAAGTTTTTCCTTAATGTGCAGAATGAAGACATTTCCAGCAGCATTTTAGCCATTTTGCAGCTCATAAAACAACAAAAGGAGCAGTTTAGGGTGCATATCCATTATGAAAACATTGGATTTTTCTGCTGCTTTGCATGGGAGGATCTCAGGATCTCACTTTCTGCCAGGAAGAACCACATTCTCAGAGGCGCCCCTTCTTGTTAGGGTTGCTTTTACTCCATACCTGGAGACTGTGTAGAGCTGATTTTCACAGCAAAGGAGACTTTTATGTTCTCCTTGGACATATAGATCTTTCTCTGGAAAAAGGAGTTCTATCCATACCAAAATCTGACATCCAGAAATGGCAACACTCAAAAATCTCTGGTGAATACATATTCCTATTATGTTAGAAATCAGATCAGTAAAGCCCTTGTGACTGTTCCATCAGTTTCAGCAAGCACTGAAAAGCTGCACAGTGGTTTCTGGAAGGAATGTAAAAGTCTGCTGCATGGGAATGCAGCTGCTTGGGGAATAAGGCAGAGTGTTTTGACCCAAGTTTGAATTTGTTCAGGACAGATGGATAAGTATTACAAAATTCCCTTAGGGGACTTTAATTTGTTCCATCTACCCTCACAAGGTGGTCACTACTCATCACTAGGTTGTCAGGTAGTCGCTGTTATTCACTTCAGTGAGACCCTACACGTGGCTGGTGAAGTAAATGGAAGGGATCTTCAAATGTAGGTGAACCTCAAAAGCACTCCAAAGGCTCATGTGGGTCATTTCAGTCCCTTTGCTGTTTTCTGGGGGGTTGGCATCTCATGGGAGCATTCTTATGGGAGATCAGGTTGGCTAGAAAGAAATGTATTAGCAGCTGCTCTTGTAATATCCCAGAAATTCTGTTTATTTTCTCCCAATTCTGGAACTTCAGGAAAGATTATGGATTAAATTTAAAAATTTTTATTCAAAAATAAAACTTTAGAAGTATCCTCATTTCATCCAACTTGGCTTGGCAACAATCTCCCACCCATGCCAATGGGTATTTATTGCTTAATTTTGTATGGGCTGGTGGCACTGGTACTAGCTAAAGTTTCCTATTCATTCTCTGGGGTGGAGATATTCCCAAACTTAAAGACAGATGCAATTTTGATGTAGCTTAAATTTGTACAGCTCTCATTATATTCTTTCAATAGATTAAACCCAGAAATTTAGATTAAAACAAGCCTCAACCTTGGGACAAATGTGGGCAGAATTTTAGACTGTTTTATTCCCTGTAATTTTTCTATGTAATTTCTAAGTTGCAATTTAAAAAAGTGGTTTGTTGTTTCATGTGTATAGAACCTGCTGTGTTATAATGGCTTAAGTACATATCACACCTTATTCAGAGGTATCCCCTATTTTTACTCTGTAAATTTTATCCCATGCTGATTGTTTATACTCAACTCTGTTAACAACAGAAAGTTTACCAATAAACCAAGGACCCTTACTCAGATAGTTTAGACCAGGTATTTTTGAAGTAAACTCCAATTTATACCTCCTTTACCTTTACTGGAACACAGGTACCTTTACTGGTACCTATACTGGAACACTTTGGCTAAACCTAGGCAAATAAAAATGGTGTAATGTTTCTGTTTAACTTCCTTGGTAGTAGAGATGAAAATTCTACACTGAAATGATATTGTATGACATGAACCAGCAGTCTGCCTAAACAGTCTTTCCCTTTGCTTTTGGCTGTCTGGAGAGTTGGATCAACTCTTTGATGAGTTCAGTAAAAAAGTACAAAACCGATTGTAATCTTCTCTATGTTAATTTTACATGAGCAAAATTTTGCTGTCTTTGATTATTTTATTTCTGAGCTACCCCAGTACAAGATTACTGAGGAGCTGAAGATGTCAGTCCTTGTTGGTGTAAACAGCTGTAGCTTTAATGAAAGGAACATAGTCATGTACCTGTAAACAAAGAGAGAAATAAAATTTTCTGTTTTGTTTCTAATCTCAGAGTAACTGTTTACACCATCTATTTAAATAAGAAAGTTGATATATAATTGCATAAATAATAAACAGACATTCCAAGTACCATGCCAGGAGAAGTATACTTAGCAAAAGGAAGGAATTTTGAAGTCCACCTGTAAAATTATTTGTCCTTATAAGCAATAACAGGCATATGTTCTACATCATATTTGGGCCCAGTCTCTGTGGCCCAGAACCAAAGTAAACACATTTTTATGATGTAATTGTTTATTCTAGTTGAATTAGTGCAACACAGTCATAGCTGTGAAAAACATTTTATTTGGATCAGCTCTCAACCAGAGCTCAGAGAGGTTGCCTACCTGGCAAATCAGCAACAGTAGCTTGTTTTCACAAAGTCCTCCAAATTTTTTACTCAGAGGAGCATATAAAAACATTTTAAAGCATGGGTTGTGGTCCTTCTCCAGCTGACACTTGAGTAAATCAGAAGTAACTGCAGTGAAGTCAAACGCAGCCCTCCCAGTGTATGTGAGATGGGCTTTATGTTCCACTCCCTTGCTGCTTCCCACTTTGACGTACTTGGCACTCAGAAGAATGTACTCACACACTGGTTACACACCACAGCTTTTTTTCTCCTCCCTTTACTTCCTTCTGCAAGTGTTGGCCACCAGATGAATGTGTGGCAGTAGTGACAATAACTGGAGCCCTCTACCTGGGTGCCTCTCTGGAAATGCCTGCATTGCCCTCACTACTCCTTTTGAATGATGCAACTACTTTCACCCTTAACTATCCTCATTCACATGCTGAAAAGGGAGGGAAAGTAAGAAAAGAACCTAAAATTTTTCACCCAGCACATGAATACTGTGTTCTTTATACATGATAGAATTTTGAAGAAAAAAGAGTAAAGTTACAATGGCAAGATTTTTTTTCCAGGGTCTTAAAAGTTCAGCATAAGCTTCTAGAAATACTAAACTCAAAAAAAGCTCTCTGTTTTGACTGTGGGAAGCTCACTATGTTTTAGGAGGATTAAAAGCACATACGCCTCTCTAGATAAGTACATTAAGAAATAAATAAGCCACAAGTAAGCAACGGAGGTTGGGAAACACGGGTGTAAATACATTAAATGCTGGCTGACTAAAGCTATTTTCAAAATTAGGGTAATATCTTGCGCACATTTTCAGGTATGAAAGGGATAGCAAAGTTCAATTAATTAATATTTCTGTGGGGCTTAAATATGGAGCTAGTAACTTTTTATGTATAATTATTGGAGAACAAACAAACATTTTATCTTTTTTGAGGGGCAGTCAAAAGTGAAATAAAAAAGTTTCAAATAAGTAAAAATTTTCCAGCCAGTTTTTTTTTTTTTTACCAGATTCCTGAAAGTGTTCCACTTTAATTCTAACATGAATTATTACTATTCATTCCTTCCCTGTTATACCTCTGTTACCCACACAACTAAAGTAATCATGAAAAGATTCAGATTACTTCTTACCAGCAACAGAAGGGCTGAATGGAGAAAGAAGTAAGGAGAGGAAGTGACCAGGAATAAGGGCACAGTTGTAAGTCTAAAGCACTTTCAGTGTGCTTTTGCTGTACTTCAGTGATGATCAAGTAAAGTGCAAGAACAAGAGCAGTTGGCCACAGGAGTTTTTAGCATGACTGCCTGAAGACTGAATGCAACATTTTATCACAGAAATTCTAATTGAGTAATCTCACTGGCACGGTGTGCGCACATGGAAAGGAACTGATGTAGCATTTCTCTATGCGTATTCCCAAGTGATCCGCAGAAAGTCATCAAGTTATTTAACAGATAAACTATTTTTTTTTCACATATACAAATAACTAATGCTGAAAGCTATCTTTCTTCTGTTTCCAATATTGTTACACAGGTGGTTCATTCATTGAAAACACCTTCTGCTGCTCCAGATAAATTATTGTACAAACAAACAATGGAAACCTCTGCCCTGGCAACTAAAAAGAAAGATCCCAGCCATTGGATTTGTAAGGTTTCTCCAGCTTTGTTCACTCTTTTCAATCAAATCCTTCTGTGAATCAAAAAGAATTAGCCATAAGCCATTTTAAACAAAAGATGTACATCTGGAAAGATTACCTAAGCACAAATGTACAACAGAAATCCGCGAGTCACAAAATTATAATCTTTTTGCATTCTTAAAGTCTTATGCAAAAATGCTTTGCTTATATTGTAGGTTTTCTGTTTGGCCTCTTCTGTCTATATTCTTTCATGAAATGGACTTTTCAATATGAGGAGGGAAATCTGGTTCTAGATGTGTAGCTGGATGGAGCAGCCTGTTAATTTTCATCCTCTGGGCCATGCTGATCTTCTCTAGTGTAGATGTGACATTAGCCAATACCAAATCAGTCTTCATGCTTGCAATTTCTCTTTTACAAACATCTTTCACATCTTATTAGTTTTTCACTCAGCCAATAAAAGCTACTTATGCATGAAGCATAAGCCTTTCAGTACTACTTTTAACCTGATTTTCTTAGGGGATTAATGGCAGAAATCAGTGCATTCAACTCTTCCTAAAACTCAGCCATCTAAAAGTAGTAGACACCTCCCTTCTTAGCTGAAAATCTCCCACAGATGCTTTGCAAATTTTATTGGTCATGCAATGCCAGAGATGTCTGCTGTCAGGACATAGTGCTTGACTCTTCCCAACATGGTGAGCGAGGACAGAACAGTATAAATTCTGCCTCACTTTTCGTCAAAAACTGTAGTTGGTGTGCTCAGAACTAGAACTTCCTCTTGATTTTAATGAGTGGTTTCAGCCACATTTGATACATTTTTCAGAGATGAAAATTTCACATGCACTTGAAAACAGACACCTAGGTAAAAGTAGGAGGCGTTATTATTGCTGCTGAAGGAAAAGAAATTATACACAAACCCCACTTTCATTAGAAACCAGAGAAAAACTTCATGTGATCTGTGCTCATAATTAATCACTGGAGGATGCAGAATACTCTCCTCTAAGGACTATGTGATATCTAATAATTTCTTTTCCCTCACTTTGGAATATTCACAGCATCTATCCCGTATCTAAGGACTATCATGAGTGAATTAATGCTGTAACGTTTGTATCTTTGATCTAAAACTGTGAGCCAACCATGAAACACAAACCTGTCAGAAAAAAAGACTTCCTTTTCTTGACTGTCATGAAGTGATCTCGCTTAAGTACTTCAACCACACTTTTTATGAAAGTCTAAAAAAAAGAAAACATTTTTTATTTTTTCCTGGTATGCAATAATTGACTGGAAAAAGTGGAGTGAATTAAAAAAATTAAAATGAGAATCTATGCAACTGGAGAGATTTTCTTGTAGGGAGGCAATAAAAGAGGAAGATATAACACATTGATGGAAGTATACTACTGGGACTGACATACTCAGCATTGGTAAAACTGTTTTCCCAGTAGAAACTAGAATATTTCAACCTTTGCTATGCTGTATTAAGCAGCCATAAACTGAACTTTACTCATGGGAAGGGGGTAATGCAGGATGCCCACACAAACTATAGGTTGCAGTCACTCAGAGATTCCAAAAGAGTAGGAAGGGCAGTAGTGGTCCCCCATGTCCCTCAAACATCTCAGCGATTTTTTCTGTGATTAACACTCCACAAACTCAACTTTCAATGGTGAGAAAAAGCCTAGGAGAGGACATAACTGTGATTTTAAACAGAATGAAATAAAAACTATCTTAGGAAGAAGAATGGGAGGATTGGTGCTAAAATAGGTGAGAAACCATTGGAATAAATACTAGGAATAAAAATATGTTTGCAAATGTTGTATATATATTTTATGATGGACTCTTGATAAAATGGGCAAGGGGAAAGAATCTAATTTTCTTTGCATTTTTATTGAACAGGGTAGCCAGAAGTACTCCCACATGCTCTAGAATATAGATAAAAGCCAAGCCTGGAGTAGCACCAGTGTCAGATTTTAGACTGGAAATCAGTCAGAGTCTTTGGTCTTTGATTTTCCACAGGCCAACTTTACAAATTTTACCGGAGCACAAAATGAGTTTCATTCCATTCTTCCTCAAGGTCCCAAGAGGCCTTTGAAAAGAGTTAGGAAATGTTTGCAAGGTGGTGTGCAGTTGCACCTTTCATAAAGAGGAAACAGAAAGCAAACCACTGCCTGTGCCATAAAACAGCATTTTACCTCTTTGGGGGCATTCTGCTGTGCTGTTTTTGAACTCTCAGGTCTCCTAATGGAAGTGTCCAATTCTCCGGCATGGTAAGAATGGATGCATTTGAGTGCGTGTAGAGAAGTTCTGCCTGTGTGACAAACACCCACAGAAGAAGTAAGAATTTAACCCAGGAACTGTAGTTTACTATGTCCAGGGTATTTAAACAGAAGTTCAGGACTTATTTTAGGTGAACTGGTTGAGCTTACACATTCATCAAAGACCCATACTTTGAAACTCTCGTCACATATTTTGTCAGAGTGACTTGACTTAGTTTTGATTATTCACAGGCAAGGCACTGAAATGTCTGAAGACCTGGCTGGATTAATTTACTCAATGGAACAAATAATCCAGTGTCCGGTTTTGTGTTTAGTGTTTGTTTCTATAGTAGAATCTCATGAATAAATATGATTACTGTTATAGCTTCTTGGATTAATTAAAAGGGATTAGTGTCTTTTCCACAATATTTCTTGATTTTTGTAGCAAGTAACAAGACTTAGACTCCTGCACCCATCTCTCTTTATGTATCTGAGATATCTCAGAATACATCTGCAGAGAGCCATTGTTTTGAAATGCAGTCACTTCACTGATCTTAAACTTTATTATGTGTATACCAGGTGGATAAGTGCCTTTAAGAAACTGCTTTTGCAGTTGTGTTTTTTGGTGATTGCTTTCCTTCCAGATTTACATTCTACATACATTCTTTACTAATAGAGAGAGAAAAAGGCAAAAATGTGAAGACTCTGCCCTTTCCTTAGTGTTCATTTTGGGGCTGTATCAGGGGTACATTGAACAACCCTGTTTCAATCCATGAACTTATGATGATTTTATGAAATACAACTCTAACTTCTATTATAATATAATCCTCATTTCCTTCATGACACTATTTTTCTGCAGATTTAGACCTTGCTTTATTACCTGTGGGATGACAGGGAAATGTGCCTCCATCCCTGTACAATGTGGCATCCATCAGGTGATCAGAGAAGCAGGGACTGAGTACAATCAGCTCCTTCTGAAATCAGTGCCTGAATGCTTTTGCTGGGCAGTGGGTGCATGATCTACTCCCAGAGTAACATTCTTTTGTCTTCTCATCTGTCTCCTAGCAGCTGACTGTAAATCTGGTTTCAAACTTCTTTCCATGTTAGAAAGTGAACTGGGCAGCCACTTGAAGTTCTTTTTCTGCACCAGGAGGAAAGGTAAGCTGCTATTAATTTATCAGGGTCTTGTCTATGAAAGCAATTAATTTCCATTAACTATTCCTTTTGTTGGTTTAGAGGTAAAACTATTTCTCCAATTTTCTCTATAACTCCCAGGAAAACTTAGCAAGAAAAGGTACAAAAAAAACCCATAGCAGAGGCAGATCCAGCAGCCAGCCAGCTTCTGTTTAAGTCCACTACAGAAGCAGAACTCGGTGTATTTCAGTCTGCACTCAGATCCATCGTGCCGATGGAGAAAAGCAGCCAGGGAATGTTTCTGTGTGCGTTGAGACAGGGAGGAGAGGTGGTGAGGATCACCAGGTGGCGCTGGAAGATGCTGCGAGCCGAGCCGGGCCGAGCCGAGCCGTGCCGGACCGAGCAGGGCCAAGCCGGGCCGAGCCGGGCTGGGAGCACCGCGGTGCTCTCCTCGCTCTGAGGGTCGAAGGCAGTTTGAAAAGCTGTCAGGAGAAACATCAAAGGTGCCTTCTTGCTGAAATTTCCCCTGAAGGGCTGTTCTGTTTCCTGGACGCTGTTTCCTGGGAAGTTGGGTTTGAGTGAGGGTTTCAGACAATAGTAGAATCATAGAAAATTTGGGCTGGAAAGGACATGAAATATCACCTAGTTCAAATCCCCATGATATGGGCAGGAGCCTTCCAATAGGCCAGGCTGCTCAAAGCCCCAGCCACTCCTTGAACACTGCCAGGGAAAGGGCATCCACAGCTTCTCTGGACAACCTATGCCAGAGCCTCACCACCCTCCCTGGAAAGAATTTATTCCTAAAATCTGATCTAAACTTAGTCTCAGTTTGAAACCATTCTCCTGTGTTATATCACTGCATGCCCGTGTAAACAGTTCCTGTCCAAAGTTCTTGTCGGCCCCCTTTGGGTGCTGAAAGGCTGCAATAAGGTCACCCAAAGGAGCATGTCTTGCTTGGGTGTTCAGCATCCTGCTGATGGTAAAGGCTTAGGGCAGGAAACCTGCAGCCCTTCTGCTTCAGCAAAAACTCACAATGGGTCAGCCGGGAGCAGGAAACCTTGGGGTCTGAGCCTTGGCCCTGCCTGCTTGAACCTGCCTGTCTTGCTGGTTGACTTACCTAACAATTAAATGTAAATGGCTGAAAATATTTGCTCCTGGGTAGCTGAATAAATTCGGCTCAACTTTGTGACTGGACTGTATTGTATTGCATAATGTGCTATACATTATTGTTTTTAAGTTGGTGGTGGGTATCCCCAAACACTGCAGCCTGATAATGATATCTGAGACTTCTACTTGTGTGCATTGAAAAATTTCTATTTTAGAATTAAAATAAAAAATTTAAAAAAACAAAACAAAACAAAACAAAAAAAACCAACTCCCAAACATTATCTGCAATTGACTCCCCCCAAATATGATATAATTATATTCTATGCATATTATTTGGGACCAAAAGGTGAGAAAACTCTATATATCTGAAACAATTTGAGAATTACCAGAGTTGAGATGACCTTCTTTGTGATATATGAGTACTTGAGGATATTTTTCATGTTTAATTTTCAATTAAAAATGTGGTTTTAAAATTTTTGTTGTTTTTGTTCATAGAATCACAGAATCACAGAATATGTTGAGTTGGAAGGGACCCATCAGGATCATTGAGTCCAATTCCCGGCCCTGCTCAGCACCATCCCGAGAGTCACACCATGGGCCTGACATTGTTGTCCAAACACTTCTTGAGCTCTCTCAGTCTTGGTGCTGCGATCACTGCCCTGGGGAGCCTGTTCCAGTGCCCAGCCACCCTCTGAGTGAAACACCCTTTCCTGATATCCGGCCTAAACCTCCTCTGATCTGAGGCCATTCCTTTGGATCCTGTCCCTGGTCATGACAGAGATCAGTGCCTGTCCCTCTCTTCCCCTCTCAAGGAAGCTGTGACTGCAGTGAGGTCTGCCTTCAGTCTCCTCCAGGCTGAACAGACCAAGTGACCTCAGCCACTCCTCACACAGTTTCCCCTCAGGGCCCTTCACCATCTTTGTTGCCTCCCTTGGACACTTTCTAATAGTTGAATATCTTTCTTACATTGTAGCACCCAAAACTGCACACAATATTCAAAGTAAGGCCTCACCAGTTATTTAGAAACGTAATTTGGGGAAAAGTCAAAGAGATATTTGAAAGCATCCTCGTTTTCTTCTGTTTGAGAAAATGGATAGTATTCACTTTTAACCTTTCATAGCAAATATTTACTGTTTTGGCTATCTATAGCAGTTAACTATAACAGGACTATAACAGTCGCCTGCCAGGACTTTAAAATTAACATATTTTTCTGCTTTCTTTCCTGTTTCCTAAGAGGTTTGTGCATTCTTTTCTAGTCACAGTTGGTTGGGGAGTCTGATTTGTGTTTAGTATTAGTGCATTGAGAAAAAGTGCCACCTCTCACATTATTAAAATCACTCCCTGCAGCCTCAGGCGATCTCTATATGTCTCTGCTTCTTGTATGACCCCTCTTGATCCTGTTTATCTTGTAAAATTTGACTGGATCCCAGCTCAAAGGGCTGTGGTAGATGTACTGCCTGATTTTAACTCCTTGATGACCTCAGAGGAGTTCCTGTGCACAAATATGCACATGCCCATCTGGGGCTGCATCCGGGGAGGTGCAGAGCAGCGTGGCTCTGCTCCAGCAAAGCACTTAAACCAACTGCTGACATGGAGCCACTGGGCTCCAGCCAAGAGGGAGGTACAGCTTGTGACCTGCACTCTGCATTGCATTCAGATTTATGGCCAGAGCTGGCCTGAGAATGGGGATAGGTAATCCAAACAGGGTGCTTATTTTGCATTGAAATGGGTTATTCACAATGGTTTGCTCAGTCTGATGGGGTCGCTCTCAAAGGCTCCCCAGGGAAACACACCTTGCTTCTCTCCCTGGAGAGGACATGTCTAGAGAGATCAGGCTTGTGGTGATCAAGTGAAGCTTTATGAATAATCTCAAAAATGTCATGCAAATTGTATTTCTCTAATCTGCTCCAGTTCTTGAACTCTGGGTAATGCTTCTGAAATCTTCTGAAGCATTCCAGCATTTTCTAAAGTGTTGCTGTTTCACTTAATCCTCGGATAGATGCTGTAGTATATTGAACCGTGGGTATTGCTGAAACTTCCTTTCAATGCTGGTGTTAAAGACAGCTTTATCCTTGCAGGTTTTCCATTGTTTCTCCAGTTCACTGAGTGAACTGTCATATCTGTGTGTCATATAGAGCTGATTCTTTCAGTAATAATTTGAGTAAAGATGGTGCAGATTTCCAAGGTGTTAAAGTAGCTTTATGCCTTTCAGCAATTTTACCTCAGCCAAATACAATGACAAAGTTTGTATTGAACAGGTGAAGAGTAAGATATTAACATGGATAGTGGGCTTACAGCAAAGGTGAAATCTAGATGATAAAACATTAAAATGTTGATACATGACCCTAGGATATTTTTTAGTATAAATTCATTCAAGAGTGTGTCAGAACATCTATTTTTGTGTATTTTATGCACTCCATATTCTTGATTTTAAGTGTATTCTCTTCAAAGCATTCTGAATTTTGTTCAGTGTGCAGAATTAAACTGGGGGTCAATCCTTTTGGCGTTCATAATCCTATGGCATGAAGAGTACAAAAGGAGAGGACAGGATCCTGGTGGACTGAAGGGCTGAAGATGATTGGTAGCAACTGGCTCCCTAATAGTTTAGATGTGATACATGACTGTGCTGTGATAAATGGAGGACTTCAAGGGAAGAGGATAAATTTAGGAGATTGCAAGCATCTCTTAGTTCTGTGCATGAATTTTGATAATTTGTTGTGGTTATGGCTAGTTCTTTTCAGGATAGCTTTCAGGTGCTCTATCTGATCAGTTCCTCCAGCATATAACACCTATTCCTTCCATGAAATGATAACTCTGGCATCTGGACATTGCTTCAAATAAATAATCATTTTATTTGGCAATACTTGTCCTTTACAGTCAGACTATCTGGTGGTATTTGTCCTGTGTGATTTAGTCTCATTTTAGTAAATTCAGTCAGAAGCTTTAAATATTCTTCATCCTGCCTGAACTCAAGTCTAATCAAAGCAAAAAAACATGCAGGTAGTCAAAACACTTATTTTTTTCTTTCTGTGCAAAGTATTAAACTACTGACTTTTGTCTGCTGAAATATGAAAAGTACATCTTATACTTATTTTGACCTTGATTTTAGAACCAATAGACAATTTTTTAAAAGTCAAATGATACACAAGCAAAAAACCAACTTAAGACTGACAGAAAATTGGTTGTTTTTCCTGTATGTTTTCTCTCCAATGCATAATAATAGTATCTAAATTTCTGCCAGAGAAGCTTTTGTGCCATTTGGATGGACTGCACAGCTGTGAAAGTTACTGTCTATCCAGAAGGAAGGTTTTGACTGACCATCATAGAAAGGGAATGGTTTCCTAGGGAAAAGGAATCCACTGGTATAAAGTTCATGTCCTCCTTTACATCTGCTGATCGACATGTAAAAAAAAAAAAAAATTCATTCCCAGATAAAAAAAAAAAAAATCTGGGAATGCAGGTCTTTGAAACACCTTTTGTGAATGATCATTTCACATAGTGTTGTAGAAAATAGATGGAGGAGGATCATTTTTTTTTCTTCAGCTCACATCTGTCATTGTCTTTTCAAGCACAGCATCAGTATAGAGAAGACTCCTTTTTTGATCTGTAATCAAGGCCTGCATTTTAATCCTCCAAAGCCTAGAGTTTTTTGCTTTTGGATAAAAAGAGTCAAACACATGCTGAAGCTGTACAGACTCTAAGCTGGAATAACTCCTGAAGGATGCTGGGCCTGGTGGGAATTAAAAAGCCTGACCTGCTTCCCAGCTTCAAGCTTCCTCTCCCAGGCATGCAGCAAATGTGTTATTCACTCCCTGACCCTTTGCACAATGGGCTGACCTTCCCCTCAGATAAGTCAGCCCAGCATGAGAGCAACATATGGAGCCTTTGGGGCCTTCCTCTGTTCAAAAAATTGTGTCATTTTTAGGCAGCATAGGACTCCCAGTTATATGGACCTTCCTCCTTCTGAAGTAAATATCAAGACTCTCATTGACTTCTGTGTAAAGGGGACTGGGCATTAAGCTTGCCTGTGGGAACACAGAATCTAAATAAGGAAAGTTATGTGGATCCTTGAGAGTCCATAACGAAGGAATTACTCATGCAAATGCAATATTTAGAGTATTTTCAATGCATACTATTTGGAACACGCAGAGTGGTATTTTGCAGTTTCTCTGCAAATAGAGCTTCTGTGTGTGCAAAGTAGCTGCAGTGCCACAGGGCAGGGAATAGCAGTCCCTGGAGTGGGACAGCAGAGAGGTGTTTGGAAAGGCTGAGGCAAAGTAGTTCTTTACTTTGGAGAAGATTCTTGTATAGTAAATTGTGATATTAAGCTTTACCTCTAAGTATCTTAGAATTTGCCATCAAATAATGAACATAATAATTTATGAGAATTTTACCTGCACTGTCTTAGGAAAGAGTTTGCTATTCATTTTTGTGGAAGGAAAAAATACAAGTTTTTTGTAGGTAGAGATAAAAATGGTTTGAATTTTCCAACTTCTGCAGTCCTTCTCCAATGCATTTAAGATTGATTTAAAAAACTTCAGTTCTTCTCTCAGCTTTGCTCATGAATAAACATAGGTGTTGGTGATGCCCCATCCAACTCTGCCCAAAAGGACATGAAAATCTGGACTCACTTTTGTAAAACAAAACAAAACAAATCTCTAAAATGGTATATAAAAATCTTGTGATAATCTTAATGAGGAAATATTGAATCCTAGAACCAAATACACTGTGATGTGTGGAGGCAGATATAGACAATTATAGAGCTAAAACTCTGTACATGCTTCTCTGCATGGCACACACTGATATGAAGGGGTTTGTCCTGCTTGTAAATCCATACCTCACCATCCCTATGTGTTAATTACAAGCAAACTATAATAATCACCTGTTATTTGGACCAGTCCAAATACCTTCCTCTTTCTAGAAACTATACCAGAGACAGTAAAAAATTCTAACACAAACAGGAGCTTTCAAAGTAAAAAAAAAAAAAAAAAAAAATCTCCTTCGTTTTGATAATTCCAAAATGCTGTTCATACAAAGGTTACTGGGCAAAACCAAACTTAAAGCAAAACAGATTCATCCCCATGTTTATGTACCACTATATGTGCTCTCTACAAATCAGGCTGTGTAATGATGGGACTGACCTCAGAGTGTGGGAGGCAAATAGGTACAACAGGTCACCATCTTCCTGCAGGAGAAACCTTCTCCTGGAAACAGACAAGCCGGGCAGTGTGCATTTTAATTAAAATCACATCATGGGCATTTAAGTTTTCAAAAATTATTAGTATGACAGAGGTTACCTTTTCTTGTGACTACTATTATTACTGTCAGACTGCCTGATTCAAGTTGGGGGCTGAAGGTTACATATGGGATGGGGGAATGTAAAGTTAGCTGGAAGGGGTTAGTACACAGGGCCGTAGCCCCAGAATGCTCTTTGTTGGCCAGAGCTCTCTTGCTGTCTTGCCTACAGCTGTGCAAGAGCCCCCTCAGGACACCACGTACAGCCCTCAGCAGTGACTGCAGTGCTGTAAACTGCAGGTGACTCTGGTCAAATCCAATTTCTCTTCCTGAACAGAGTGCATGCTATCGCTGAGTGTTCCTTGCCAAGGTAAACAGGGGTAACAATGTTACAGATTATTCTAGAGAATTTAATTCAAACGTGTGCTTGGTATTGTGGCATTTCTTTAAATAATGAACTGTTTAATTCCTATGCTTGTAATTCAGGCTAATGGGCCATGATGAAATAAGATGATGTTTGGGTGTATGTAAATAGATCTGCAGATGCAAAGATGAGCTGTTCAGCTTAGTAAAGGATGCATTTTCCTGTAGGAAACTTAGGACTCATAAAGACTCTTTCTAGGAATGCCTTAATTTTTTTTTACTATTCATACTGATATTTTTGTGATTCATCAATGTGCATGTTACAAATTAAGCTGTGACACAAAAGGCTGAAATGACCTACCCAAGGCTGTGCAAAAAGTTGTGGTGCAGACAGAGTTGACTTATGCTCCAAATCTCTGTTCCATTCTACTATATTATTCTTTGTCATCCAGCAAAATCTTGTGCCTTGAAAAGTTTTCCCTTCTTAAACCAGGTTTTGTTTCAGCTCTGAGGAGCACAACCACTTTAAAAACAGAGACACAAACAGCACACATCTTTGGGGAGAAGTTTAAAAAAAGCACAAGAAAAACAAATTATTTCATAGTTTAAAATTCCACTTTGAAGTGCATTTTGGTGATTATCAGATAAATCCCTAAGAACAGAATTGGAATGACACTATATATGTGCTTGAAACAGTTCTCTCTTTAATGGATCTTTTGGAACTTGCCTAAGTTGCCATAAGAAGTCCGTTTTTATCATGCTGTACTGTAAATATTTTAGTACTGAAATTGGCTTTTAATAAAATTAACTGCAAGTTCAAAATGTTTAATGGACTCCATGGCAGTAAAATTAAGAAGAATGTCATTTTGTCTCTTTAATGTGCCCCGAAACATTCTTGTGTTGAATTAGAATGCTGATTGTTATTTTTCAGCTCAGGACTTGGCAGGTGTGTAATGTGACTCCTGATAGCAGGACAGCAGATTACATTCTCCTATAAAACCATTTCTAAGGGACTTGGCACAAAAACTGTTATTGCATGTCTGCAGGTGTTTAGTAATTGGATTAATGCAGAGCAGAAGGAATGTCTGATGCCCCAGCAGTGAGAAATGTTGAGGAAAGACACATTCATTTCTAAGAGTAACCTGGAATGCATGATGACAGCCTGTTCACACACACAGAGCCAGATCTAAGCCTGCAAGTTTAAAATTAACTGCTGTGAGCAATCACCTTCCAGAGGAAAGTTTATCCAAACCTAAATACAATAACAGGAGCTCTGTAAGTAAGGAGGTAGGGAGCTTTGGGCTATGTTTTGATCCTATTCCAAAAGTAACTTGCATAACCTTAGAAAAAGTTCTTGTATCATGCATATTAGGAATCCCTAAAATCCTAGGTGTCTGATAAAAGTGTCCTTGATAAACATATAGACCCTCAAAATTCTGTAAAGGTATAGGCAATATAATAGAATCTCAGATCAAGGGCTGTCAGAACAAAATGATGTTATTTTAATTATCTTGATAATGAATTAGAAAGGCTTTTGTAATGGCCAGGGACTTAAAACATAAATATTTCTATACAGATGAAAATAGCATAGGTCCTGACAGTACTCAGAAAAACATTTGCATGAAATCTTTAGATTCACTAAGTTTTGATATACAACTGATATGTTGTCCTCAAAAATTAACTTGAAATTTGGTGCTGTTTTGAAAAGCATCTTTTACACATGGTTTATACATTAATTTTAACAGCAGAGGGATTTAGGAATAAAAAAAATTTCTTTGTTTTATCTTGTGCTGGGAAAACCAGACCCATGAGAGAAAGCCCTCTGCTGCTAGGGCTCCTGGGAGGACAGAAGTGATGTAAATCCAGTGAGGACACTTCAGGAAGTATTGCCTTTCTTATCTGTCAGGAAATAAAGGTACTGAAGTAACTGAGCACTCTTCTTTTTGGCTGCCTGTGTCCTCTGGAAGCACTCCTAGCTTGCTGAGGGTAGGACTGACCAAAGCCATGCAACAGGCTCCTGGCTAATTAAAAAAGCCACTATGAATAAAGTTCATGGCTTACACTTTTTGGGGTTTCTGCAGTACTATTTCCAGACCGTGGAAATGTCTCAGGTGAGGATTTCAGTCATTTTGGCTTTTGCCTCATCTCATTAATTTCAAGAATAAGTTGTATTTGCATTATTTATTTTCTCTCTATGAATTTATTAGAAAATAGGAATTATAAGAGAGGAGAATATATTCTTAAGACTAAAATAGGCATAGAAAATTTTAAGTGTACCATATTGCCTACAGAAAAGAGCTTTCCTTAGGGAATTTAATCAAAATATCCCTAATTTTTGGGAATGAGATTTGGAGATTTTACCAGAATCTTAAAAGCTTTGTTCTATGCAATGAATACCATTTCATTGGGGATCAGGTGTTTAATGACCATGGAGCGAATAGAAGCCTTATGGAGGCTGTTGAGAGCTCTGTATTGATTTCCAGACACAAGTCACAGGCCACCCCCACTGCAATTAAAGTTGTCAAACAACTCCTGTTATAGCTTTGTCTTTTACAGGCCCAGGGCCCTCCCTGGGCTTGGTCTCGATCAGAGAGGACATGGACCAGAGGGGGTTGACTGCATGTAGAACAGAGCTCATATTGCACAGAGAAGTACAAATGCACAATCTACTGCTTTGAAAGTTCTTTACAATGAAGGGATCAGCTTTTGTGAAGCTCAGGGAATGCTGCATTACCATTCCCTTCATAGAGGTGGCTGTGCCTCTGTTTAGATCTTTTTTGTGCATTGCACAAATCAGTTTCTAGTGTGGAGGGTCCATTTTATGTGGTATGGGGAATACTTCATTTGAATTTTTCCAGATTTCAGATGTTTGACTTTGGAGATTTAAAACTGCTTCCCCATCAGTTTTTATGACTTTAATTGACAATTTTTTTTTTTTTTTAAGAACATGAAAACTAAAAAAAGTCTGTGGTGAAAACACACACTTGAGCATTGCATTCCCGTGGCACAGAACTGCTGTGCTGCATGATGATTCTGACCATACAGACTGACAGCAGACTGTTCTAACAGGGAAATGAATATTGCTGGAATGACTCTGGCAATAATAAAAATAACTGTTCTACATCTAACTGTCCCATCCCCCAGGAAGATGATGGTGTTTTCATCTAACCTTTTCCAGCTTTACCACTCAAAATTGGATTATCCCCTGAAAAATAACTTTGAACATTTATGAAAAAGTCTCTGAAACCCTGAGTTCCCTGCAGGTGGAGGAATGATTGTATACTAAAAAACATCCCAACAGCAGTAACTAAAAGGAAGTAAAGGGACAAGTTTGCAGATGTTTGTGCTGTTTTTACACTCACTATGCATTCACTCAGTGTATTTTTCAATGCAGGAAAATAAGTTTTCTGGACCTTTGCTTGGACTCAATACATGCTGCTATGTTCATAAGTCTGAAAGTTATAGTGTTCAGACAAAACCAGTTGCCTCCACTCCCTTTATTGTCAGTGGAGACAAAATTATTTGTGTCACACCTGGCTTTGGAGTTGCATTTTAGGGGGACCTGCACTTCTTTCTCCACTGAATGCTGCCTAAGGCGTGAACTTTCAGACCATTGCATTAACTTATCTGAATCTCATTCCAGCCGTCATTATCTGGAAGGGTTCATTATGTGCTGTTGCACAGAAACACCTCTTTGTCCTCCAAAGAAAATTACACTATCCTGTAAAAATTTTAAATTACTGAAAAAACTGTTGACACAGCTATATTAGGCAAGATTCAAATCTTGCCACATAGCTATGTAAAAAAATTCTTCAGCATCTTCAGCAGCTCTTGATATTTTCATTCCCTGTAAATAGAGGTGTTTTTCTGTAGTTTCACTGATTTCAGGGAGTGTCCTCTGGGAGAAGACTGTGTAGCAGGGCTGATTTGCCTGCTCTGTGTGTTTACTGATGGGAATTACAGACAGCTTAACTCAAGAAAATAAGCATTCATCACCTTTATCAAAGAAGTTTGTTAGGTCTCCTTTCACATTAGTATTAGTATTGAAATAGAAAGACTTCACTAGAAAGTCCTAGAAACATTGCAAACTGTTCATTGTCCAATACTATATCTTCATTGATTTTTTGGGCATTTTACTTGGAAAGGGTAATTGTAAATTATAAAGTTTTAAAAAACCAATTTTTTTCAGCAACTGGAAGAACAAATAGAGACCTCTTTCCTAAGATGGATGCCATGGTTATTGTTTAACTATATACATGCTTTTTAGGAAGAAAGTTTAGAAAGAAAGAATTGTCTTCTTGAAGTATTGAGTATTGTACCCTGTATTTTTGAAGAATCATTAACTGTGCTATGGAATATATATCTGTGGAGTTTCTTTAAGAAGTTTGAAATTCCTATCATGTCATAGTTTGTTTTAGCTTCTTTCTTATATTTTGCATTTTAAAAAATGCAGAAGATAAGAGATGTGCCAAGTAGGGGTGGAGATGTGTTGAGACCTGTAACCTTACAGGATCAGGAAGACTTTAAAGTTGAGACTGGTAGGATCCAGTTACATTACATTACATTACAAAGGATAAATTTATGCCTGTAAGCCATAACCTTTGGCCAGTCTCTGTTTCTTCCTATTGGCTGAGAGATGTACTTGTGTTATTTGTCTGTCATGTATTCACACTGCATAAAATTCTCTTTCCTTTGTTTTTCATTTGTTTTCTTGGCTACTTATGTCTTCAACAAAATGGAAGCTATCCAAATTGGTGGCAAGCCTGTCTATAGAAGGCAAATCAAACTTTTAAAAAATGTAATCCACTGTGCTAATGCAAAGGATGGAAACTGCTGGGGCTGCTGTAGAAACAAAAAAGTAGAATAGCTGTTCCTTACATAGAAACTGAATTTAGAAAACACTGAGTAGTTATTAATACCATGTTGTTGTAGCCACAGCACACTACTGTGAGGCTGCATTTGTAGCAGTAAATAAAATGGACCATGGCTCTGCTCTGGCTCTATGACCAGTTGATATGAGTGACCGACCAACTGGCCAGCTGAACTCTTCATATTTACAAAACCACCTGACTGCCTCTGAACAGGCCGGTGGTTTTTGAGTCAGTTAAGACCTGAAAGCTGTGTCCAGACATTATCTGGAAGAGTATTACTTTGGATCAAAACAGTGCCAAGAGGTGTTCTAGTAATTAAAAGTTATGACCTACCTCTGTTTAGTGTGCTTATATAAAGGTAGGTGCTATAGAGAGCCAGAAACCTGTGCAATGCCAATCAGACAAAAAAGATACAAGCAGCAATATTGAGAGGAGACATATAAAAATATGGGTTCTGCAAAGATGTGCATAATTTTCCTTCTGCACTGCAGAATGGAATAAAAAGACACTAAGTTTCTTCTAATTTTGGGCACATATGTATGCTCTTGCAGCTACTCTTAAAAGTCTGGGAAGGGGAATATACTTACTGTCATTCAAAAATGTTCCTTTTATCAAAGAAAGGCACTATGTGAACAATATAATACAAAGTTGTCATGAAAATCCAGCTTCACAAAACTGAAACAATATGAAGCATTCTCTTCATCCCAAATTATGAATGTTTCAAATGTCAGCCTGAATGAATAGTTCTGTTTTCCACCCAAACACATTTCTTGGACAACTCCTGGAAACCTGATGCCTGAACATAGCTGTTTATAGGAGCTCTGAGTTTCTGTGCCAGTCTGCACCTGAGGGTACACTGGCTACACTGGATACATGGCTGATCATAGCTGGAACCCTAAAGCCACATATGTACTTCTGCTCTGCCTTCATTATGGAGTGGACTTGGATATTGCATCTACCATCTGCATTTAACACATATTCACCACTGAATTCTGGAGTGTGTGCAGTGTGGGCTGGTTGGTGAAGGAGCTGAAGCTCAGGTTTGTATTTCAGCCTCATTATGAAATGAGGACAGATCCCTCAACTGGATAAAGCTTTTCTGTAGAGAAGAAGATAATTGTGGTAGATACCAGAGAAGAGGCTGGAGCCTTAGTTTGTTGTGAAATCATGAGTACCTTAAGCAGCTTCAGGAAAAAATGCCTCAGATTTTTACTGTGAATAAGTGCAGTCCTAAGAAGGACTCAATAATGAGACTACAATTTTCTTTTATCGCTGGCTAAGCTAACATAGCCACAGAGGTGTTAGTGCTGATTACGTGAATTAATTCTACAACACAGACATCCTGTTCAGATTTAATTTCAGAAATCAATTCTTGACTTTAAGATGAAAAAAGTTGGAGATGGACTTTTAAAGGATAAAAGAAAATATAAGGTACTGTGCTTATGAGGATTCTTTAATAAAACAGAGGACATTACTGCTGAAATTATTGTCTCTAGTTCTCTCCTGTTTGGAGAGATCTTATTGCTGGCTGATAATATTTATCCAAAGCGATATTTAAATTTCTTAGCATTCTTACTTGTGTGTTGTTCCATCCTTACTAAAAGCAATCTGGTGCTGAAAGTACACCTATACTGGCAGGCAGGGCTTAAAGAAATGCAGGGCACAGCTGGTGTTGAAAAAGTCTCTCTCACATTTCTGCATAACACAGACTGCAGCCCAAGACAAGATGAAGCCACTAGAAAACCTCAGTGCAAGAAAGATAAATAAGACTGTATGGCCAATGATAACAGGAAAGTTTAACAGTAGATCAACACAAGTATAATTAGCTGTTTCAAGTGGAGACATTATTCTTCATTTCCTGCCCTCAACTTGTTGCTCAGAACTGTTAAACAATAGCCGTGTTTCATGCAAGAAGGGTTGGGTTTCAGAGGCTGGTGAAATGGTTCTCCTGTGGGACCAGATCCAAGGGCGCACAGATTCACTGGGAGTGTCTCTGAGCTGCTTCAGGTTGGCCAAGCCAGCCTGACAAACACAGAAACAGCGGGGACAGATAGCTTTCTTGACAACAAAAAAGCCATTCGGATTAATTCAGCAGTATTTTCATCCAGCTGATTTCAGTCCTTTTGACTCACATAGGCTTTATACCCACTGTACAAAAACACAATCAAGAGATCCCTTTCCTTTTTTTTTCTGGAAAGCTCCAAATTTTCAATATAATGAAAGAATTCCCCTTTCTTTTTCCTACTAGTCTGTGCACAACTCTTCCTTTTTCTCTCCACTTTACCAGTCTCCTTCATCTACATCCCATCCTTCAGTCGTATTTTTTCAATCATACCTTTTCTCTTTCAGCATTATCTTTGCTGCCTACTATTAACTTCCAGATGCACTAAGCTGTGTTTCCTTGGATCCAGACTTCTTCATGTCCCAGTGGGACTCACCCTTGCCAAAGATCACTAGACTGTGGAGGCAGGCTGGACACCATCTGAGTCAAATTCCTGGGTAACAGGTAATGAGAAGCAGCTAGATCCAGGGAAGAGCTGCCCTGGTGCTTATCCTGCAAGTTTTGTAACACCTGAACTCAGTATTAAATAGTGAGTCTAAAGTAAACATGGTCTTTTCCCAAATTCATAAGTACCTTGTATCAGCAGTCTGGCATTATCCTGTGGGATAAGAAAAGCTTTTAGAAGTGTCTAGTTGAAAAGTTTATATACTTATATCAATTATTAAATCTTTTCTATACCTGCAGGTTGTAGTTACCTGCTTGTGTACCTTATCCTTTTTGTCTGACATAGTAAACATTTGATGATTTTTTGAAGTCTTTTGCTATTTAAAATTGGTAGACTACAAAAAATATAGGTTACTTAGTGCTCCAAACAGTTAGAAGTTTTCTGAATGCACACATGCTATTTCTGAAACCTATTCTGACTATCTGCAGATGCAAAAAACATGACATGCAAAAGGGATTACACATAATTGGAAGATGTGATGCAGAAAATTATTTCTTTCACTGTCACTCTATGCCTTTATTTGTTCTTGAATCTCTTATTAAAAAAAAAAAACCCAACACCACACACAAAGAAACAAACATGTACACTGTACATCAGAACCTGGAAATCTCCCAAGCCACAGTCAAAGAACTGGCAAAACTATCAGATAAGATTCAACAGAAAAACTACAATGTGATGATGGGCTGATTTTAGAGATAAGACATAAATTTCTGGTAGGGTTCCTAGACAAAAAAAAAAAAAAAAAAAAAAAAAAAAAAAAGTCAATTCCTGCCTCTGGTATAGGTTTCCTATATTAGCTTAAATAAGTAATATATGATTTCTACTCTTTTGTTTCTGGAATCTGAAAACCAAAGAAAACCCACCACCTTTCTTTTTTTCTCCCACAATTTATCTGACTTCACTTTTTAAAATACAGTAAAATGTTTGCAAGTAAACCTGCAAATGAACAGATTGAACCTCAGACCTAATATTGGGCCATAATTAATACCAAGTTAATGCATTTACATAGTATATAAGCCATAACAAAGCATATTTTTGCAAAATGATTTTGTTGTTGGTTATATAAAACAGTGACTCATTCCTTTCTTGTAGCAAACAGTTTTTCTTGTCCTCATTTAAATAGTACAAGAGAAGCAAAAGGAAATTTTGCCTGGATAGTGTGAGATGGGATAGATAGAAGGATTGGAAAGAATCTGTGGAAGACACATAAATGGCTTCAGAGCATGTGTAAAGACTTTCTCTGCAATCTCTGATCTTTAAGTAACATTAAACTGCCTGCCTTAGGTCTTCTTCAGCTGTATCATTCTATACAACAGATGTTGATCCCATGAATCTTTCAAGTGAAAACATTCCGTGATTCGTAGAAAATTTATGATTAAAAGATGGTATAAAGATGAGAAACCACCCGCCATCATGAGCCATGATGAACATGTGTGCAAACTTATTGCAAAAGACACTGTGCATTCTACTCCCAGAAAATGGAAAAAATGTTCCCTTTGGTTGAATAAAACGTAGAAATTAAGTAAAGATGGTCCTCTCCTACTGTTTAAGTCTTTCATATCAATTTTACAAGCAGTAAAATCAGAAGCAATAAGTACTACATTACTTCTACTCATCTGTCAATTTCAAGAAATCAGAGTATGTAATTTGTTGAGTAATCCTTTGAATTCCCATCTGAATATTAAAAATGAAATGTGGTATCACTTCATGTACCTGTCTGGGACTTTTCAGACTGTAAACAACCCTCAGTGTCTAACTTGATTTGTCTGTCTGAAGCCATGAGGCAGGCATTTGTATCAACAAAATGTTAGTTTAGATTTGCTGGTTTTATCTAACAAATTCAGTAATTCTTCCCCTTCCCAAGAAAATATTGAAAAGGCAATGGAGACAGTAGAATTTACATGGTGTTGCTACCTTTTTTTCCATTCAGAGAGAAGGAAAAAATGCCATCTGAATTAAGTAACAGTGTGAAACTCGAGATAAATGCAATAATCTGAAAGTTCATTTCATAGAGTAAAAAGGCATACTGTGAGTTAGGAAAATAGAGATGAAATATAAATTTGCAAATGAGCTGCCCACCTTCCTGGAAGTCTCCTGCACACCACAGATGCATTTCTGAGCTGGAAGTGGTGCAGGTCCTCCCAGTCAGCAAGTGCCAGAGAGCCAGAGGGGTTTGATGTCACCGTGGAATAGGGACGATGAGGCTCCAGTGCTGTTCTGCTGGCACGATAACAGTCAGAGGGAAGAGATAAATGGCCCCGTGGGCTCTGTGTCTCCTTCTTGCTGTGTGATGGGGTGGGCCCTTCCCCTCCGAACTCTCTGCCTGTCTCTTTAAAGAGTCATCTGGATGGCATGGAGGTGACCTGAAAGCCCTGGGATGGTGGCAGAATCACAGCCTTGAGCTCTGGAGTTTTCTAGCAGATACTTTTGCTTGAGGCTGAAGATGCTGGGCTTACACCTTGCTTTTCCTGAACCAGAGCAGATCCTGGCATGGGAACAAGACCAAGAAGGAGGAGCTGAGCAGGATCCCCCAACAGACAGAGTAGTGAGGGAGGCAGAAGGGAGTGGGAGGAAAGAGGTCTCACTAGTCCCACTGAAACTCTGTATGGCTCCTGAGCAATTTCTTTTCTGAAATAAATGGAAATGATTTAGTGCATCTGAAATCAGCTACCTGCAGAGTATATATCTGGTTTGCACTGGTCATCTTTTCAGTCAGTGCTGAAAGATAGGCACATTCAAGCTGAGGATAGCAAGCTGTTGACAGTAAAAGAGCAACATTCATTTATTGTGTGCTGTACTAATAAACAAGAACGGAAACCAGAGGGACACTCTGGTCTACAAAACCTTTCTGCAATTAACCTGCTCTATCCATCTTGGAGTTCATGGGGTTTGTATTCTTATAAAGGATGTCCTGGAACAAGGCACTTTAGACTATGCCTGTTTTTTAATTTGGTTTGGTATGATATGTTTTTAATGGTAGTTTGTGTTATGCCCTTGAATGAAAAGAGAAAATTAAAGTACAGATCTTCCCTGGAATAGAGATTAGAAATGTTAAAATGTTGTAAGACCTTGGCAGGGTCCTACAGAAAAGGAAGATTATCTTGGAGGCAAGGAATTATCATGATGTCCTCTTCTGTTCTGCTGATAAGCTTCTTAAGTGAGACACTGGTCAAGGACATATTTATTCTATTTAATGATATCTTGTAATATTTCTGTGTGGTTTTTGGATACAGCTGCAATGTGAAAAATATAGCTGTTGATCAGTTAAAGGAGTAGGTACTCTGGGTTTTTATAATCAGATACTCTAGAAGATTTTCTCAGGTATCCTTTCAGGCATTTTTGAGATAATGCAGGATTTGCTTGATCATGTTCCAACGTGGTTGTTAAAAGAATGCCTGCCTTCCTCGGTCATGTTATCCTGAGAGTTGTGAATTGCTCTCTTCAATCTGGGATGGCTCCAAAATAATTTGAAATGGCTTACAATCATTCCTTTGTTAGAGAAGATGTCTTATCCATGGATGTTTTCTTTAATAGCCAACCAGTTCATAATTTACACATTTCAGTTAACAAGGAGAATAGTTTAGAGTTCAGTGCAGATTTTATTATATATGTTGTAGTACACATCTGGGAGAGTTAGACTTTATGATTGTCCCTTGGTTGTTAACAGTGTAACTTTTTTTCATCAAGGACTGTTCTTCTTGGCAATTTAGCTTTTGGCAGCCATCTGACAAATAACTTAAATACCTGATTAGTGTTATGCAACAGCCTTTTCTTGTAGCTATTATCATGCTTGCCCTTGTATGTAAAGCAAGATAATAGTAATTTCTTAAGTAAAGAATGGGAATTTATTAAGGGGAGGTTAGTTGTAATTCTGAATGCAAAATGAAGTCCTACCTATTCAGCTCCAATAAATTATGAACATAATTGACAGGGAATAAGTAAAAAAAAAATGTGTGTGAAACTTTGCAACAGAAACCCCAAAGATATCTAATAAGCCTGACCCATTTTGTCAAAAAATCAGTGGCAGTGAAATTCATAAACATTTCCTAGGTTTTTCTAGGAATATTTTCCTAGGTGCGCAGGGAGAAAAAAGGCACTTTTAGAGCGTTATTCACCTGTGGATGAGTTTGTGCTCTGGAAATGTCCATTTTTTCTGTTATTTCATGAAAGGACAAAGTTCCATAATAAAGAGCAGACTTTTGCTTTTAGGTGTTGTGGTTCAGTGAAATTAGTCTTGAAGACCTTCTCTGAAAACAAACTCTATGTGAAGCAACTGGGGGCTCTTCAGACTGGTGATGGCCAACCTGTTGAACAGCAGTGTCAAAGTCAGGATTTCATTTACCATCTTTCCTCTATAAGGCACAATGTTCTGTGAGGTTTTATAGTTTCCTAGAGAATGGTACGGGGCTGCCTGTTTACTGATTTTTACTTTTTTTATTTTTTTGTGTGGTTTTTTTTTTCGGTTTTTTTTTTTTTTTTTTTTTTTTGATTTTTTTTTTTGTTTTTTTTTTTTTGTTTTTTTTTTTGGTTTTTTTTTTTTGGTTTTTTTTTTTGGTTTTTTTTTTTTTTTGTTTTTGTTTTTGTTTTTGTTGTTATTTGGTGATCTTTGGTAGTTTCTCTTCCCTCAATGAGTTCTATAATATGTGCATATGCCAGAATTCACTTGAAAAAGTTCTTCTAGCCTTCAGGGCAGCATAAAAGAAACTATAAAATAGAAACCATATATAAGTAGTAAAGTTGTGATACTTAATGTTTCTAAAGAGTTGTGGGGCCTGAATTATTAGAGCCCAATCATGGTTTGAATCATCTGTGAAATACTCCCATTCTTAAGATAAACACATATTTTTGTAATACAATCTCTCTTCTACCAGTAAATTTCATTACTCAACTATTTGTCAAGGAAAAGTTTAGCTAAGTGTCAGAAACATAAAAAAACCTTTTTTTTTGTAGATGACTCCAAGAAGATATCTTTCCAATATTCTTTGTACCAACAGTGAGGAGGGTTTCACTGAGCATATAAAGCTTTGTGTGAACTTGCTGTTAGAGACTGTGAACTGCCTTCCAGCTTTTTCTGAATCAGTTGGAAATGAAAAATAAAACCATATGAAAGATTAAATAAGCATGTTGATGTCTTATTTTTTCAGATATCACACCAGTCTTTCTAGCAATGGGAGAAAAAAAATGGTCAGAATTTTCCAAAATCATAAAAATGTTTTAAAATACTATAAACCAATTTCCAAAATTGTAAAAATGATTTATACTTCTCCACTCTCTTAAAGGAAATTATTTTGGCAAGGATAAGAATAAAAAGAACTACAGCATGAACAAAAGCCACTTCATTTAAAAAGGTGGGTTCCCCTAACGCGGATTATTTGCTTTTCTAAGCCTGAATAAAACCATGATATGGTAAAATTGTGAACATCTGGAATACTCCAAATCAGTAGGAAATTATTTTAACACAGAGTATGGGATTAATTTGCCTAAATTTAGACATCTACAAAGTAGACATCTAAGTTTGAACTGGTTTTCCAGGCCCTAGGTAATCAGTAAAAAGAAACAGAACAGTTTTGCACAGAACAATTCATCCGCATTCTAAAACAAATCGGAAATGGTCCAGATGGATTACTCCCAGAAAATGTTTATTTTTCTCTGTTGAACACAAAGACAGACATGACTGACTACCTTGGATGTAAACATCTGCAATGTAGTCTACAGTTAGGCAAGACACCTTCATTATTTTTAGAGCTGTAGCATAGCAATAACATGAAGAGTCTCTACTCCAAATTTGGGTACAGAAATCAGCTACACAGTTGAATTTTCTTAGGTTTAGATTAGTTACCTCAAGATCTATGTATGCAAGTGCACACATACATTTGTCTACTTGTGTTTCTGCAGGATGTATAACCTCTATCAAGGTTTATATCATAAATATTCATCTTTATAGCTTGCCTCTGCAATATCACATACAAAACCAACTCATGTTACTCAGACAAGATTTTCAAATTAATGCTATGCAGATGAGCAAGGATATCAACAGCACTGGGGTGGAAAGTTCCTTCACTTATTTTGTGTGCTCAGCTCCAGATGAATGCCACATAATCTTCCTTAACCCATTCATTCATATGTTTGGAAATCAAAAGGAGATGAGTTCTACACCAGAAGGTTATTAAGGCTGACTTTACAACAGGCATCATTTTACACTACACAATACACAAGGTGTAGAATTATTTAATCCTCATATCCTAAAATCATAAGAACCATTCATTGAGAAATAGAGCTAAGGGGTTGCTTAACTGTTAGACAGTGCTTAAGAGAAGGTGAAATATTTGCAGTTCTAAAACCTGTATGAAAATCTTTAAGAAGAGAGAAATGCTTATTTTCCACTTTTTTTGCATGAAGTCTGTTGTGTAGTGGTGAAGACACTGATAAGTGTCATAGTGGTCACATGACAGAGATAAAGCTTGGGTTGTGTCGTATGTGATGGAAAATAGTTACCATGATTTCTGCTTAAGAATAACAGTTTATAAATCTGTATACAAGTACTGAATACCTTTCCATACAGGACCTGATGTGACCCTTTACCATCTCCTCCAGTTCCTTCTTCAGTTTTCTCTCACACTTAAGCCAGTAACCCTAATCTATTTCAAACTTTTATTTTTTATTTCTGTTGCACTCAATAAGACAAATGCCAATTTGGCATCAAACTGCCTTCATGTCTCCTTCTTGGCTTGGTGACCCCCGTGGCAGGATTGAATTTAAGACACTTTTAGATGTCAGGAAGTATGAATCTTAGAAACTGGAATCTCAGATACAAGCATCTGAGATCCTGTTAGAGCAAATGGAGAGCTAAAGCTCAACTTATTCCTCTAAACCTAGACTTGTAGTGGAATTTAAAAAGCACTAACATATCTTAAGACAACTGTACAGGACTGGAAGTTGTGAGACTTTTAGGGAACAGAACTGTCTTAGTTCAACCACTGGAAGCTGAGCAGGAGGCTAAAGGAAATCAGTGGGCACCAGATGTCTGTTTAAGCCCTTGTGGTCTGGGATGTCATTCCCAAATCTCACACACAGGCTATCTGCATTTGCCACCGTTCACATGGTTCAGCTGAAGGGATTGATGAAGGAATTGATCTGTCATGGAATTGGTGCTGAAATCAATTAACCTGGAGCTCTGGTTATGGCTCAAATGTGCAAGGTTTAACAAAATTATTTACCCTAGCCATGCTATACAGAGAATCAGGCCAACTGCACATGAAATAGCTTCCAGGATCAGATCTATCATGTATTGAACATTCACTACAGATTTAATAAAACTGCTTCAGCAGTATAAACTTGGTTGTAAAATACAGAATTTAAATTAGCATTCAGTCTTTGCAGTGTTTTATGCATATGATCTACGTATAAACTTTCATTAAGGAAGCTAGGTTAGAGGCATGAGGCATAGTTTTTATAAGCTTTGTCTCCTTCAAATCTTATAAAAATAAATTTAAGTAGCTTACATATCCCTAAATAAGCTGTAACAATAGTATAGCACAGTTAAGTTAATTTAGTGTGTTAGAAAAAGTTTTCTTGCTGGTTTTCAAAATGTTAGAGTTTTGCCGGATATATCATTACCACCAAGTTGGTACTGACTTGTGGAGGCTATAAAACAAATAAAGTCATTAAAAATAATTTGAACAAAAGGAGTAACTTGATATCATAATGCCATCCACATTTGGTTAAAATGACTAATTTTAAAGCTCTCTTTCATCTTACTAAACAGATTTCCAGAGTTAAAAAAAATGTGATTAATAAATTATCCCCCATAAATCTTATGATAACTATGATAGTCTTTGGAGAATTATGAAGCCACATCTGGAAAAAGTATTTTACTGCCTGTAAAACAGCATGCCATGAATTTTACTAGTTCATATTAGTAAGTGAAATACGGTATATAATTTTGCATTCATCAGTGTGAGTGAAAAACACATAATTTTCTTCTCTCCAAAACCATTAGATTTATTTCAAAAATAATGTTTCTTGTAAAGTTTATAAGGAACTTGTTTTCTTTTATTCATATATAGATATTTCTCCCTTATATTAGCTGTAATTTACAAGATGAACTGGAGAGGACCTAACATTAGAACAGAAGTAAGCAAACAGTAAGAGTAATAGAGTTCATTTGTTATTATTATTACACCAAGGCTAAAATGAGCAAGGCCAAGCCCCTGAATAAATGCCAGAGCTCTAATCAAGAGAGAAAGCAAAGAAGTTAATTTTCTGCTATATAATCCAACAATAGCTATTACGTTATTCTTTTTCATTAAGGACATTTTTAAATATATAGATTAGAGTTGCAAGTCATTCAAGATGAGTGGCTGTAATATTTCTGGAATTAAAAACTTGATTAAACTTAAGTATTTCTTAAATAAAATGAGCAATGTTCTAGTAGAGCCAAGTATGTCCCAGGGAAATATAAAACCCTTTTTATTTCCAAGCAGATGTTTGCAATAAGAAATGGATGGTGAGTGAAAGGGAAGAACACCATTAAGCTAAGGTAACCCCTAAAGATTTTTATATAGTTCTGCAATCATAAGCTCCATCAATGATAAATATCACAATAGTGCTTGTAATGTACCTGGTTTTATTTATGTGTAGATCCTTGAATATGCTTTACCTCAAGTAATATAATTTGCTTAATGACCACAGAGAAGTTATATTGTAATATAAATGGAAGTGACATAATTTTTGTAACCTGAAAAGGTTCTTTCTCTAAAGATACTATAAATCAGCACAATAACATCTGTAAACATGCTTTGTTTTTATAACAGAAATAAATAAAAAGGCCAGCGAAATGCTTATAATAAAGTGTATGTGGATTAGACTACTTTATTGCAAATTATACTCTCACAATTTCAACACAAATTATTTGTGTAAAATGTTTCTCAGACTGATAACATGGATGACATTCTGTCCATAAAACTGCTATTGCAGTAAACATAGCTCTCTCCTGCTCTGATTTGAAATGGTCATTATGTCATTGCATTGTTATGCTTGTTGTAGCTGATTTTTCTAAATATTCTAAACCAAACTGGGTTTGTACCTATTGATACTTGCTGCCTTTTCTGAAATCAAAGACTATTTTCTTTTAGCTTTCCTCAGGCTTTCCTTACTGTCTTCCCTTGATTTTGGCAGAGCTTTATGGGAAAGGCTGGTGCCTTTGCACAGCTGCTGAGATGCTGAGGTAGGAAGGGTTGGATAACATCAAAACCGCATGTCCCCAGACAGGGTGTTCCAGTTGTCACAGGGACATTCAGAGATGTGTTTGGTTTATGTGGCAGGGTCTTGGTGGTGGGCAGGCTGCAGGAGAGGCCAAGGGCTGCCCAGTGCCTGTGACAACCACTTCCAGCCACCTCTGCAGCAGATTCAGTGTGCCAGAGCTCAGCCCACCTGGGGAGCAATCGGTCCTCTGGAGAATGAGTGGTGCTGCTGAGGAAGCACATTCAAGAGAGGGTAAATAACACAAGAGGGAGATAGGAGGAGGGAGCAGAATCAGGTGAGAAAGAGAGGTGGGTGTACCAGGGTCGAAGAAGGAGGCTTCAAGCTCCAGAGCAGTAGTTCTCTGCAGCCCATGAACAATCCATGCTCTGCAGAGCAGGTTCATCCTGAAGGGCTGCAGCAATTGTGAAGGGGTCCTGCTGGAACGGGGAAAAAGTCTGGGGGAAAAGGAGTGGAAGAGAGAACCTGTTATACATTGATCACCAGCCCCATCTTCCATCCTTCCTGTGCTGCTGGAAAGGGTGCAAATGAGGTTGGATTATTGGAGTGAAGTTGAGTCTGGTAGAGGAGGAGGAGGAAAGGTGCTGGGTTTAGCGTTTGCCATTTTGATCCTCACTACCAAAGTCTATTTCAATTGACAATAAATTATTCTTTCCTCCCCCACCACCTCAACTTTGAGTATTTCCTGTGATGGTAATTAGGAAGAAATCCCCCTGTCTTTTCCTCAGCCCATGAGCTTTCTCATCCAATTTCCTCCCTGCTCTGTCCAAGGGAGGCATGGTACTGACTGTGACACGGGAGCGAGCAGCTGGGTGGATGTTGGGTTGTTAGCCCACATCATCACAAAATAGCTTAATACCCAAAAATTAGATGACAGATGCATAAACAGACTGGTACAGTGCAAATCATATGCAAGAAATTCATACTTTTCAGTTCTGTATTGTTGAGTTATTCCACACTTAATGTGACCCATTTTGAAAGACAATTACAAAACTTACAAAAGTTCATCAAACATTTTTTTCTATGAATTCCAGCATATGAATTGTCTTGAATAAACCTGTGTGAAAGAGTTCACTGTTTAAACCAGCCTCTTCTCCTTATCATTAAGGTGCACTCTACAAACTCTGGAAGAAAGAAACTCTTAAGAAAGAAATAAACCCAACTGCACAGTCTAGTCAGAAAGCATCATTGTGAAAAAGTCTCCAGGAGCTATAGGAGAACACAAAATTTATCCATTGCTTTTTGAAACTACTGCAAAAAAGACAGCTCTCATTGAGAGTGTAATAATAGAAGTGTTGCCTCTGAGAGAAAGCAGATTATTATTCCATCCTACTCAGTACCAGGGAGCCCTCAGATGGAATACTCTGCCCTGTTTAGCTGTCACATTTAAAGACACATATAGACATATTGGAAAGAGTACAAAGATGAGCAAAAATCCAAGAGATTAAGAAAGCATGACTTCTCTGAAAATTCAAAAAGAACTGATATTTTAAAAGGAAAGATTGCAGTTGAGTGGAGTGGGACATGAACCGGTGGCACAAGAAAAGATGTAAAAAGACCTAGGATGAGAAAGATAATGAGATTTTTTTTTTGCCTTTGATAAGCAGGATAGTAATAAATTGACAGCTTGAAAAAGAAGAAATCATAACTAGATAACAGAAAAAACTTTCAAAGTAAAATAGAAGACAAGTTATTGTATGTTTAAGTACTAAAATTATTGAAAGACCAGAAAACTTGTAATTACCAATGCATGAGAACAAGACTCCAGAGATTCACGGCACCACTCCAGCCATCAGTTTCAATGATGCCTAAATTTTTCTCTTTGAAAACTGGTGCCATGTACTAGAGGTATGACCTCTCATTTGGAATTTGACTAGGGATAAAATCTGTGCCATTACCTTATTCCAGCATATCAAGCTCTTTAAATCTAGTATGCAATGGGTGGATATATATTCATGATTTACTGAACTGAATGGGTCCTTCTTAGGTGCAAATTTGCCATTTCAGTTGCTCTCTTGTGATGAACACTCAATTGCACACCTGAAGCACTTGAAGTAGTTCTTGGTGCAGGAACTTGAACCCCTTCTGAGAGACATTGAGGTATATCCACTTGTGATGTGAATGCCTGATTCTTCAGGATGCAGCTCTGCATACCTGTAGTGTGGGACTGGCACCTGCAGCTGCCATGAGCTCCATTGCTGGTAAAGACACATCCTGCTAGAGCCCAGTGGGCACAGTGAAGCAAACCACTGTTACTCTGTATTTGTGCTGCACCAGTGAGGAAAGCACCACTTAAAGTGGATGCATCCAATGTCCAGAATATAGTGTGAAGTCTTACATATATGTAAGGTCAGTGCGTCTACTGATAAACAAGTACCAGGATTTACTTAGAAATAAAATTCTCTTACACTCAGAAGATGGTTGCTGAAAAACCCTACCATAATTGTATTGTGAGGGTGATTATTTTTTTATTTTTACCTGAATGTGTCTTAAAAATCCAATCAAAAAACTAAGTCTGTGTTAATTTGTTTCCAAAACTGTTATGTAAGGAGTGACTATTTCTAATAAATACACTAGTTAATGAAACATAATTCCACAATAAACTTTTCTTTCATTTTCTTTCACTTTTTTTTATAATTGTAAAGAAACTCTCTGCTAATTGTAATTTATAAATGAATTTAAGGCAATGCTGATAACGGAGGGCAAAAATTTAAATTCCCCTCTGAATAACAATTATTTTTCCAAACACTAGAGTAAGTGCAAAACCACTGTGGGTTGCATTTGTGGCCAGTAAAGAAAGATGTGTTCTTCCAGGCAAGTCATTTCTGTGGATGGGCTGAGTGGATTTCCTAGTGGTGCTTACACTCACAGAATTGCAGAATGCTTTCAGAGGAAAGAGATCTTTAAAAATCACTTATGCACCCCCTCACATGGGTAGAGACATTTTCCCTAGACCAAATTGCTCAGAGGCCCTTCCAGCCTTACCTTGAACATATCCAATCTGTCATGGAATCATTAAGGTTAGAAAAGTCCCACTGTCAAACTAGCACCACTACCACCATTAAACCATGTCCTCAGTTGCCATATCCACATATTTTTTGAACACTTCCAAGAATGATGACTCTACCACTTGCCTGGGAAATCTGTTCTAAGGATTAACAATAGTTTCTGTGACAAAAAATTCCTAATATATAATCTAAACTTCCCCAAGTGCAACTTGAGGCCATTTCCATTCAATTTCTTCCATTTACAGTGACAGGCATTTAAAACTTCTGGGCAATCTGTTCCACTGTCTCACCATCCTCGTTCTATAAATATTTCTTCTTTATACCCAGTCTAAATGTACCATCTTTCAGTTTAAAACAACTGTGCTTTGTTCTGTTTCTATATCCCTTGGTAAAAAGTCTCTCTGTCTTTCTTATAAACCTCCCAATAATGAGTTCCTTAGAATCTTTTTTTCTCCAGGCTACACAACCCCATCCATCGCAGCCAAGTCCCTCTCCACTGATTATGGACTGTCAGTTACTTACTTATGAGGCTTAGTCAGCTCCTGAAGTCTATGTCAAATTCTGGACAACAAAATAATTTTAAAATGGTTCTTCCTCAGGCTCCTGGAACAACCCGGTACTATGGTGCTTCAATCCATTCTTTAACATCTCTAATAGAGACTGCTTCACATGCTTTAAATATATTTGATACCAAGACAAGGAGGGGAATATTTGTGTTGTCACATAGACACAACAAACATTCCTGCCAGTGTGTTGTCAAAAATACTATGGTCAAAGGTGTCACAGGCTACAGTGGGACCTTCACATGACTTGTGATTCCATATTTGCTTTGGGAAACCTGTTCTCAGGTTGTCATCTCCCTGACCTCAAAAGGGAATGAAGATAGAAATCTGTTTCAGCCAAATCCATGGAGAAACCAATGATTTATTCAGGGAATCCCTTGACCAAATGTATTTACAATAAGAATTAAGGGAATGGATGTCTGGCAACTGGAAAAATTGTCACAGGCAATGGGGGAAACAGAAGAGCAGGCTGCATCCACAACCTGCTTGCTGTACCACTGCAAGGACAGAAGCATGAGTGAGCCAGAAATCAGAAATGCTGGGAAAACCCACCAGACAGTACACTAATATTTGCTTCTACCCATGTGCTCTGCTGGCTGTGTGCAGTCAATCCTGTGTTACAGGCCAGTAAAAGATGTCTTTCTGGACTAGAATCAGTAGCCCACCTTTCCTTGTAAATCACTGTCCCAGAGTCTATACTCTATGTTAAGGTCAGCTTGCACAGTCTGACAATATTAAACAGTGCACAATATTAAATTCCAGATCATATCAGTTCCCTCCAAACTCTCCATCCAGTGAAGCCTTTGGCCTGAGGGGACTGCTGCACCATTCTGAAGGTTTTTTGACAGAAGAAGTATTGGTTGGTCTGAGTGAAAATGTTGCCAGGAACCAGTCTAGCATCTTTCACAGTAGTGACGCTCGAATTCCAGGTCTTAGCAACGTTTCCTGGGATTGTCCAACTTCTTACTATAAAGAAAGCCAGAACATTCTGTGTGGATAAGGACTGGCAAGTAAGACTGCAACTCTATATACTCAAAAAAACCTGTACAAATTCAGAGCATAAAATTCATAGTGTTTTGGAGGCCAGGAAGAAAAGGATTTAGCTTACCACCACCCATCTTCCTGAAGAGCAGAAGAACCCTCCACTGTAAATCACAGGACCAGGCTCACTGCAACTAAGAGGACACCTATTTATCTCAAACTATCTAAGTGCTCTTAATTTCACTGTATGTTTTTTTCTCCTTCTGTGACTGAGGACAACATCTTCCACATCAGATGCTTGCTCTGATGTTGAACATGTAACAGCCCATCACATAGTCAGGTGGTGTTGTGAAGTTTTCCATAAGAACTAAGACAGAGACACTGTGAGGTATCCACACTTCAAATAAACATGGATTCATATAAATGTCTCTTTTTTGGAAAGCCACTGTTAACATGGGCAACTTTTTACATCTAGGAATATTCAAGGGAACTAAGGCTTCTTGTTTGTTTGTTTCTTTTAAGCAGTATCATTTAACTTTGTCTTTTTTTTTTTAAATGAAGGTATTACCATGTTCCTTGTAAAATATGCATTAAATAATTCACTTCCAGTTTATCTATGTTTTAAAGTCTCTCTGTATTCTCACGCTGCAAGAACTTCTGATCTAAATACTTTAAACAAAATATTGTTTGGTTTCTGCTGTTGTTCAGCCATAAGAAAGAGTTCTAAAAAGCAGAAGTCATGACACTGAAAAATATTGATGATACTGATCTCCAGTGATTCTAAAAAGTTTTCTTGTGTTTAAATTTCCTATATATTTGCACAGAAAATCATAACATGTATTCTGGCTTGTAAAACTTCTAGAACTCCAGACAGCTAGTGCCACTGATTTGATGATGTGTGAGATGCAAAACCTGACATTTTTCTAGGATAGCAAGAAGGATAATTTAGGATTTTTGTTCTCAATTTCCACCATCTTATAAACACAAAAATGATTTGTTTAAATGGTATTGCTATAAAATACACTGCAAGTTCTTTCAAAGTGTATTTTTTTTTGGAGTAGTCATGTGGGCAATTGATTGATTAAATACCTCTTTAATTTGGAATTCAAAGCACCGTTAACTGTAATGATTGTGTGTTCCAACCAGACGAACCAAGGGAGAGGCACAGGTCAGCACAGCTACACAGAGTCCAACTACATTAATTTGTGCAGGAAAATGTGCTCACCTGTCTGTTCCTTACCTGGAACACCAGAGAGGTGAGTTTACCATCCTATAAACCTACTATTAGTTTGATGAAAATGTAAGAGAAATCAGTAATTAGAACAACTCAAGAAATAGGAACTTCAAAAGAATAAAGATCCCAAATGAAGTCTGTAATTCCAGGCTTTCATCTTGATACTGGAATTGTTTCTCTAATATCACTTTTAAAAAGAATTGCAAGATTTTCTCTGTTTTGAGTTGACTACAAGTCTGGCCTAAAATATGTGAAGATGTGTAGATATTTCCAGATTGTTTCTTCTGTTCAGAAATTCAGAAGTATCGCTTTATGTTGGAATAAAAAAAACTTATATAGATCTGAATTCTTCAGTGCCCCAGCACACCAACACTTTTAAAGGGAAAGACACTGCATTTTATTTTTCTAGGGATCATAATTAATTTTATGAATTATGTTTAGAATAGGCATTTATATGTTTAATATAAAAAGTGCTAAAACAGACCCTATGTTGATTTGCTGGAAAATATTGAAAAATAAAACAGGGGAAAAAAAAGTATTTCCATCTAAATTCCTTACATGGTCTTTGTATTTTGATGAAATGTTTCCAGTTGTTTTCTCTCTCTTCACATAAGAAAAATAAATTTCCCTCATTTACACATTAATTTATTTTACTGCCAAAATGAAATGAATGGTGATGAAAAGAAGCATATTAAGAAAAAGGGTGAGAATGCAGGAAAATAGGAAGAAAAGCTGAAGGTGAATATTAACTCAAACTAGGAAAAGTTATTGAGAAAGTGCTACCTACCCAACTCAAAAAACATGGCCATCCACGCTGCCACAGTTCACACAAGACAGAACATGGGGGTGGCATTAGTGACTCTAAAAGGTGCCTCCTCACAGATGTGGCCGCAAGAAATGTCTCCATGGTGAGCTGGACCTCTTCCAATACTGCTTTGCTGCAGTATTGAGATTTCCCAAGGACCCAGGAGAAATGGCTCCAGCTGCTTCTTCTGACTCCCCAGAATGTTCTCCTTTCCTTTTTCAGAGCTCAAAGGCATGAGATTAATGGAATCCAATCTGATTTTTCTTGGTTTGATGAAGGAAGGAGACTGGTTAGGCTGGCTGGTCCAGCTGAAGTATCATCACATACAGTCTTAAAATCTATGTCCACAGGTGCTATGTCCAGCACATATATTCTTTCCTAATGAAGCAGCCCAGCTGAAAATATTAAGGGAATTTCTTCAGTAACACTAAATGTAAGCTTTATTCTCACTGCTTGGAGGATCTTTCTCACATCTTTCCAAGGCAGAGTAGTCAGAGTGATTCACTGAGAAATAAGGTTCTTTCTCTTCTAGTCCCTGAGGAAATGGCATCCTTTCCTCCTGTGGAGATAAGGAGGAAAGGTGTCAGTGTTCTGTATGTTTGCAACTTCATTAAAGGCTTCATCTGAAACTGAGTATGGTAAAATTTCCAGCTGGCACAGAATACAGCTGCCAACTTCCTGGCATCACACAGAGCATGAGAGCCTTGGATTAATGGTATGAATCCTCCAGTGACATCTAGTCAGATTCAGAGCTGGATTGGTCTTTGATTTTAATTTTTAATCAATTTTCAGCTACATAAAAAATATTAAACTGCAGTCCATTAACACACACTAGTTCACACCAGGGATCTGGGGCAAAGATGCTGTCACAGACAAGAATGAGAGATTTTAAAAAGCAAATCTCAAAGTTTTCCTCATGTAAGCTTCTCACCAAGAAGGTTATAATCACGTAAGTATCCTTCTTTATTTCTAAATCCCATATAATCCCTGCTTCCCAGTCTATGACCTCAACATTTATTGCTACAAAACAAGAAGTATCAGAGGCTTCATGAAATCCAGCGAAGACCTCTCTGTTTGGGATGGGTAACTAATGAACACCATAAAAAACAAAGAACAAATTGAAACTGTAAATAAATAGATAGACTCTTAGTGCAAAAGCATTGGAAACCATCATTATTTAATGCAAAAAGTATGAAAAAGTGTAACACTGAGATAGGATTATAACATAATTTCCAGATTTGACTGGCAGATATTTAGCTATACAACATGTTCATACCATCAAAGGGTAAAATTTCCATTACATCAGTAAGGAAATGTTGTAATGTCTACCCTGAAACAGAAAAAATAGCATGGCAGCCCTCCTGACAGCTGACAAATAAGGATTTGGACAGGAACCGTCAGCCCAATAACCATGAGCTACTGAAGCTAAGAGGTAAGCTGAATTGCTATCCTTTTCTTCAGTTATGAGAAGAAACTTCCTTGTCAGACAGAGACAAATCTTCAAAATTCACTTATCCCATTACCATGAGACAACATAAAAGAACAAAAAGGCATGTGAGATGCCAAGAGTGTTCTGCTTTTCATTTCTGTAAAATTCTATATAGTAAAGCTCATTTATTCACCTCGATTATGCAAATTTTGTCACAGGTGAAGGGTTCAGCCTGGTTTCAATAGCACTGGTTGTCTTAATGCGTATGTTCAGAAGGTGTTTCAGACTTCACTTTTCCCACTATTCATTGCTCAGTATTGCATTGGGTTTCTCCTCTCCTCTCCTCTCCCCTCCTCTCCTCTCCCCTCCTCCATTAAAAAAAAAAATCGGCTCCAAGACTGTGGATAGTTGACAAATTAGCACATGTTTTTGTCCCCAGGAGAGAAAGGAATGTGTTTATCCTAATTTTTTTAAACTCCCCTCTGTTTAGAGTGTTTTGACCAAATCACACTCCTAAATATCTGACCTCTTAGTTTCTTAACTTAGTGTTCATTTTAAATGCATACTGTGTTTTGAATGGTTTTAAATGTTTGCAAATATAAATCAGTGTCTGATAAGTCTGTGTGCAATCAGGTCACATGAAGAGAAAAATACATATCTTAGGAGCAGAATTATTTCATTTTTTTAGATGGAGAAATACACTGGAGATTAGAAACCAACTTAATTTGAATAAAATAAGAACTGACATTTCCTTTCATTTCAAACATTTTTTGTGTTTCTGGTTTTCCATTTTTATGAGGGTTTTTAAATTTTTTTTTTTTCTCCCTTGGATTTTCTGATTTTGGTTTCAAAACAGAAATAGCAGATTAACAAGGGACAAGGCTGTTTTCAAGATTTCCAGTCTCAACTGAAGCCAAACCAGTTTTCCATTTTGTATGTTCTCAACAATGTTCAAATTTGACATTCAATTTGATTAAGCATCTGAATAATTATTCATTAATATCCTGCTTACAGCAAACACTCTTCCTTCACCCTCAGGTTGAAATTAGTATCCTTGTTTCAGAATTGTCTAATCTCTGATTAGAGTCTTTACATAAAATTAAAGCTTATTCTTATGACTACGGCAAAAAAGAATTAATATTTTTTGTGGCAGAGATGATCAGCACAGGGTGAGGTGTTAATTCACCACCAGAGGGCATCCACATGGGAAGGAATATGATCCTAATGAAGTTGCAATAGAAGAATTAATAACAATTATTAAATGAGGTCAGCAGATGTCAAACAAAGCACGTTCACTACTTCCTGCCAAATTCTACATATGTAGAAAAGTAAAACAATGCCTTAGAATTAAACAATCTTCAAACAAATTATCAATCCCATACTCAGGTTTAATTTAGGAAATAATCTTTGGATAACCAGGACCCAAATTCCTTATGTTTTTAACCACTACAGCTTCAAGAAGGTTCCTACTGATATTCTCCCAAGTAAGAACTGACAGAATATTGACCAGCTACTATATCACTCAACTCACTGACGTGTCTGCAACTACAAGATAAATGGACTTTTAATTTTTGGCCTCAGACAATGCATTATGAGGCTGCTAGGATGTTGACAGAACTCTTTGTAAAAAAAGAAAAAAGCAGAATGTGGGAAAATTATTTTCAACATATCACACAGCTGAAAGTAATAGTTTTTTACACTCTGTATTCCATAAACTGTGTGTTTAAGAGACCAGGAATGGAATGAAAGGGCAATGGTTTGGGCCCAGAATGCCAGTTTTCCAAAAATTATTTAGAGGAAAGCATCAGTTGCCTCAAGAGTATGAAATCTGAAGACTTTTGAAAAACTTCTGTTTCTGAGGAATTTCATGAAGAAACAGGCCCAGGATTGTGGGTTTTCTACTTTTTGAAGAGTGTGTCTCAGTAGGTTGATGAGACATCAAAAAATGGTGCTATATTCCTTACTATATTCTTTCTACCACATAACCTGCTCCCAGGCATATTAAAATTTTGGAACATTTGGCAAATGGTTTTGTATTTATATCATAGCATTCTAAGCACTAAGAGTAGAGAAGAGTTCTTTAATCTCCCATCAATTGTGTAGACAGTCATCATTGCTGTCAATATTCTCAGTAAAGAGACGCTAACATGTGATGTCTGGATTATTTGCCCTTTTTTATCTTACATAATCAGCTTAACAGCTGAAAGCAACACTCAAGCCGACTCTATGTATACTGTTTATGCCCTGCTTATATTCTCTTCGTTTTACAAATGAGTCCTAATCTTTGAGCTGTCTATGAAACTTCTTTTGGGAGTCAGTCCTTTCAAATTTGAATTGTGCTTTAAAGGGGATTTAACTTCAGGGCAGTGGTGTACCAAAGACAGAAAGGAATTATTGGTTTCTTTAAGTGCCAAATAACACTCAGTTGTTAGACTAATGGTACATAACTTTGCAGAAGACTGCAAGTGAACTTGCAGTCAGAGATAAAGAATGAATAATTCTTTTCTGTTCTGTATATGAAAAATTGTACATTACTGCAGAAATTTTTACTAGCAGCCAAGTCTGATGATATGTCTTAGAAGAATTAGTTTAACTGATGTGGAATCACTATAACCTCAAGGCTTCAATAATTGTTTAAAGATTTAAGTTTCACAGTTGGTTTCATAAGCCAGAATAGACGGCATCCAGGTTTGTGGCTGAGTTGTGAAAGTTAACAGAACAGTGTCAGAACTCACTCTGAAATATTAAATGAAAGTCATGGGACTGGCAGTGAAGATTTTTAAGCAGGATGCAGAATTTTACCTATCACAGTTTAACTAGTGAGGAAACCTGCAAGCTTTATAGGAAACATATTTCAACTAAAACACAAATTTCTTCCTGTCTGAGGGTGTTGGTACAGACATAAATGGGCACAGATGCTAACTGTGATAAACCTGGCCAGATAAGCACACACTAGAAACAAAGCTTGAAGTAAACACAGGTTTTTGCATGACAACATATAAGCTTGAGGAGCATATAGGAGCTTGAAGCGCATATGGTACCTGTGAACTGAGGAGCACATCTCTGTTCTTTAATTTGATAGACTTGAAATGGCCTCTTTAAAATGAAGTATGGCTTCATCCATTTAGGAAGATCCAGAAGGTTCTCTTGACTCAAATAGCAACTCAGAGATGTAATTAACCATGAATAACCCAGAAGTTTGTCAGTCTCCTGTTTGAGTGAGAAAGCAGGTCCACACTATTAATCATCTTCCTGTACCAGTAAATATAATACTGTCAAGTAACTGAGCTGGTATCGGTTAAATTACTTTATTGCTACAGATTTTTTTTTGGCTGCAAAGGTTAAACATTAAAGGCTAAACTGTCCTGAGCTCCAAAGGGTGGAATTCACTGCTGAGAGCAGAGGAAACCTTGTGGCAGCACAATTCAGATGCGTCTTTCCACCACCCATCTGGACCAAACTTTAGGATTCAGATTGTCAGACTTTTGACAAGCTTAGGGCTGAGTGAGAACTGTCATTAGTCAGCAGAGGGAACACACATGATCAGCTTCAGCTAAGTATCTGTTTCAAACAGCTAAAGTTAGATGACAGAAACCTCAGCCTTGCCTTAGACCACAGAGTTTTGTCAGGTACAGTAAAAAAAATGGTTCCCTAGTCAGATTATTCCTGGAACCTAAAAAGATAGGATGTGAAATCCGTTTTTTAACCTAAAGCAATTTATATTAAATAAATAAATAAGTAAATAAAATGCTCTGTGTTGAGATTCTGTAAAGTTAGTTTGTGTCTGAAATGAAATAAAACAAATATTGGATGTTTCTTACAATGGTGCTCACATTCCAGGCTAAGTTCTACAGGCCCTAAAACGGATGGTGAAGCCTTTCACAGTCAGATATGCCACACATCAAGATGAGGAAAGTGTTTTAATTTTCAACAGACAGAGCTGATGACAAAGAAATAAACTACTGTAACAGTTGTTCTATAGGTCTGATGTTTTGAAGAGGTACAAGAACTATCAGATTGAACAAAATTTGAAGTTGTTTCACTGCTGGGACATTTAATCACAGATAGTGAAGAACTGATTCAAGAGACAAAAAGAATCAGGAGAAAAAAAAGGAAAAGGAAATAAAAACCTTCTTCTCAACCTTTTCACAGTTTCAGAACCAAACTGCAACCAAATATTTTTGAAGTTCTAGAGCAAGTAGAGAGAGAGCTTTTAATATGACAATAGTAATTGCCATCAAGGTCTGAAACTGTAACACCACAAAAATGATGTTTCTGGCCAGAACCTAAAAGGTAAGTGCCAGAAATTTCAAATGAAATGCTGGTTTTCAGGACACTGCCAATTCAAACTGGAGATTTGATAGGTTCAGATAATTTCATAATAAACATTCAGAATTCTGGAGAGTTATCTGAACACAACTTGCTCTCTGAACCTCTCCATTCAACTTTCAGAATAGAAAATCACATGTATAGGCTGTAGATAATAACATTATCAGGGTGCTGTTATCACAGGAGTATAGTACTCGGAGAGGAACAATTAGACAGCAACATCTGAGATTTATTTACCAGCACTTTTTTTTTCCCTTCCACTTATGGTCTCTGTATTTTGCAGAATGTCTGGATTTGGAAGACATTTTTATATCTGAAATTTGATTACAAGAAGCAGGATTTTAAGACAAAGACTTCAGTGGGGTGTGAAAACCCATTTCTTAACCATGCTGACAACAAGAACTTGGATTTTTTGCTCAGGCATGGCACCTGAAGTCTTACATACATGAACCTTTGATTGTAGTTTCAGATTTGCCCAATAGTACTTTCTTTTTCCTTTCAGTTGATGGAAATCTCTGAAATGAAGAGCTCAGGCAGGTTTCTTCTGCATAAAATAACATTGGCTTTCTTGACACTCAGAGCCTATGTTAAACTACCAACCTCCATTATATCACAACTTCAGATTTGTTTAAACAAGTTTCCACCTGCACAACAACTCCTTTTACTGCCAGTGAAACACACTCTTCCCCAAGGAGCCCAGAATTATAAATCACCAACGTGCACATGCTGCTGCTGCCAGCATGAGAGGGGTCTGGCATGATGAATCTGAGGAGTAATGAGGGGCATGGAATGGCCCACACACATAAGGAAAAGAGAAACCAGAGCACAACCTTAGAGTGTAGAGAGCAGTGTATCTAAAGGTTTTAAACACAGCTTATTGGATTCAGATATGTGGCTTTTATCTGTGGGTTGTGACCATGGCAAGAACAACCAGTCTCTAAACAAAGAGCCTAGCATGCATGTGTTCATACACCTGAGCATTACGAAACAAGAATAAACTATAACATCAGACTGCTCTGTGTGCATTTCATCATAATAACAAGGCACGATCTTCAAATGGCGGGACAAAAAATACTAAATTGAGTAGACTAGAATCAGAGAGCCCATCCTGCTCAAGCTGAGCATTTTTATCACTTGCCAAGTTTACTGATTTTTTTTTTCTCAACAAGATCTCAGGAGCTAGCTTCAAGTACCAAAAAAAAAACAAAAAACCAAACCAAAAAAAAAACCCCAGTTCCCAGCTGCAGTTCCCATTGGCAAGAGTAAATTGCTTTCTGTTGCAAGAAACTGTAATGCCTGTAGTCTCCATTTCCCCCTGCCTCCTTCACTGTTCTGAAGGAAACTGGTGGTCTTACAGCATCCTGGGGGTGGTCTGCAGACCTCCTCTTAGCTGCAGTTGCTCTGGCTCCTGTCTATGCTCCAATCCATTCATACCCAGTTCAGTGCCACCCACAGTGAACAGTTGCATGTGAATATCAGAAAATCCTCTGAAAGATGCCAGCTCTATCTTCCTTTGATGTGCCATATTAGGTCCTAATGGGCCAACTTCTTCCCTTGCACACATGCAGCTCCTGCTGATTCAACTGAGGCTGCAGATTCAGTACCCACAGTGTAACACTAAGCTGAGACTAACTACAGTTTCTGAGTAGAGTTCCCTTCAGTACAGGGATTTATGTCCTTCAGTGCTGCAGCTATACCTGTTTCTGGAATCTTTTTCCCCAGAAGAGATCTTTTTCCCCAGAAGAGTCCATATCGATGTGGAAACATATTTTCATGGGTACTATTGCAAAAGACTATTTGTGTCAAATACTTCTCACTGCCTGGGGACTTTTCTGTACTGTGTTTACAAATTATACATGTAGACACAAGCCTCTTCTAAATAAACTAGCCTGGACACTTACCAGAAATATACCTAGAAATATAGGAAGGGATCCAAGATGCAAACTCACAAGAAGACTGGGTAAAGATTCATTGAATTTATCCATGCTATGTTCTGTACTGGGATAGCTGCACTCTTAGCAGTACCTAATGATATAGTTTCCAGATAAATCAGCTTCAGCAAGTGGTATGAATTGCAGACACAGTACAGACCTCAGCAGAGCCATCCCCCAAACAGTGACTGTTAAGCGTATGAAGTTATTTGCAGGATTAAATCTTAATTATACCATAGCTGTTACACTCCTCTATGCACCATATGTGTAGATGGCAAAGCCAGGTTAGCAGAACATGACATCCACATGCTTGTGGATTTTTTTGTTCATTTTTTAATAACTGACATATATTTTATGGTAGGATTACAGTGATGAGCTGGGTGCAGTTCTGAAAACAATCAGAAGCAGTTATTTACATATACTTTAGAAAAAAGCACCACATGTTGAACCCAAGGCAGTTTATAAAGCACACAGCGTAGCCGGAATACTTCAGAACAATGCTTTCTATAACTTCTCAAGTTTTGAAAAACATATAAATATTCAGCTGTCAATACTGACCTGAAGGTTTCTCGTGTTGTGTGCACACATGCTGTAATTTTGCCAAGTATATTGGCACAGGACTATCCCAACAGCAAAGGCTATAGTAAATTTTATATAGCAGACACTTACAGAATTTGTACCCACATCACTCATTCTGTAACAGCCTGCAATTAATTTGTTGCAGAAGGATAACAGATTATTCATCCATGAGTGGTAAATTCAATACAGGCTGGAAAATCTGGTGGAAAAATTAGGATTGAGCTATTCTCAGCTAGTTGAGGCAGTGGTGTTTTGATAAGATAAAGCAAGGCAAGACAAACTGAGAAAATATAAAGCAAGGATAGGCAAGGTGCAAAGCTAGGTGGAGTCTAGTGGTTTGCAAAATCCCTTATCACATTCCTGGTAAGGAGTGGTTATGTTGCTATCTTCGTTGAATTTCTCTGTTTGTATTGCTGTTATTAGATTATTGGCTCAGATATCATCTGCTCAGATGAAATAGAGGCAATGTTAGTCCAGTGCAGGCTAAATGAGGAGATTAATTGCTCTGTAGCTCCTTGCTCTATCCTTCTGTGCTTTTTATTTTTTTCTCCTCTGACCTCGTGACTTCTCGCTTTTGCAAGGTCATGTAATTCTGCAGAGCTTGTGAAGTGTGCAGTTTCCCCAGCATGCTGATTGCCTTGGCGTTTGTCCTTCAGAGTCATAAGGCCTAAAGCTGTGACAGTCCAACAGGCATTTTACTCTGCCATGTTTTCTGGCAACAGGGTGGGAGAGGAACTCTGCCAAAACCATCAGTGAAATGAACTGACTTCACAGAGCTGGTTATTTTTGATTTCATTGAATTTAGGGACAGAAGAGACAAGCAAAAACTGTTTCATCTGGATCTCAGGTTTGTCCCAAAACATTAAATATCTGCAACCCTAATTCAAGAAGCTATTTCCCTAAGAATTGTTCCATATAATATTTAAATCCCAACTCCATTGTCTAACTTCAAGCAGCTGTTGAGGAGCTCAAAACAGGACAGAACAGGGGGCAAATGGAAGGTGACAGCGAGCCCCTAAAACCCTTAACTGCTCTCCTCCTCATGCAGCCAAACATGTCATTCACAATAACAATGCTCTGTGGGTTCAGGTTCAATCTGGGGCTCACATTCCCACCAGGTCTACAACTGAGCCAGTTCCCAGCCTGTGCTAAGGCCTGGGCTTTCCTGTCTCAGGTACGGGACTTTGCACTTCTCTTTTTTTGTACTTCAGGAGTTTTCTGTTGGCCCTGTCCTCAAGTTTACCCCGCTTCCTCTGAACTGAATCTCAGCAACTCAGCTTTTCACTGACTTCCCCTCATTTATTATAATCCTCAAATTCCCTGAAGGTATGTTCTGCCTCATTATCTTATTATGGAGTAGCAAACATTGCAGCAATGTTCATGGCACAAAAGGTAAGGGATGAACAGAGGACTCCAGATTCTGAGATTCCCACGCCAGGAAGACACATTCCACAATGTTCAGCCAGATCTTCTTCCCTTTTTGCACACAGGCTGTGAGCCATCTCCTGTCTTTTCTTACAGATAGGCCAGTATGAGTAAGTCATTCCAATATTTAATCATTCTCACTGTTAGGAAATTCTAACTCATTTAAGTTTTTCTAAGGAATTTTTTTTCTGCCCTTTTGCAACTGTTTCAGATTTCAATCTGAAGACTTAATGCACTACTACATTAATTGTTATGGGAAAGCAACCTCAGATATAGACTATTAATGTTTTTCCCCGTGTTTTTGAAATTGGTATTTGATTTTTTTATTTGTCTGGAGAGGGAAAAAAATGAAAAGTTTGCATATCTTTTCTCACTTTATTTGTAATTTTTGAAATTTTATATTTAAGAAAAATTTAGATCCATTCCACTCTATGACATTTAGACTATACCAAGGCAGCAAGAAACTGTTTTCCAAGTGTGTTTTACAGATCTGTATGGCTTTCAAATGGTGATGATTGTGCACAATGAAATTGCCTGAGTCTGATACACATGAGAGACAGCAGATGTGAAATCTTTGGAAATTACTTCAATAAGTTAAGTTAACAAGCTCTCAGCCTACTCTAGACTTCATGTATTTCTTCTCAAAAGCTCTTGGTTTCAGAGTTGTGGAGTATGGCTTGGTGCTAATAAAGCCAACTCAATATTGCTGTCTCTTCCTACAAAGAAATCTGGTTTTAAAGAGTTTAAAAACCACATTAGTGAAAATTTGCTTGCATACTAACTTAAGAAACAGAAATTATGATCTGTTTGGGTTACTGCTGTTAATTGCTTGGTTTTTCTTTCTTCCAGTATTTATTTTCCAGGTATTTTCACAGCATCTGGAATTGGTACTAATCTTTGATGAGAAAGTCAGAAAAGTGAGAAGGTAAGAATGGTAAAACACTGCAATATAGGTTTCCCATATATGTTGCAGCTGCTCTGTACTTTTCTGGTGACACACAGCAGCCTTAAATTACTTAATCTAGTTTTATAGCTGTCTTGTATCACTGGGGTAACATAAAACCACTGGAACTTAGTGATGAATCTGGTCCTGTGACTATGCTTTCAGCCAGCTTTGACTTTTATTTTTACCCATGTCATTCAGCAAAAATAATTCCTTTGCCATCAGTAGAGTAGTACCTTGTGCATGCATGAGGAAGTTAGAGCCTACCTTTGAGAAGAAAGTTCGAAGAAAAGCTTACATGTGTAGCTTTAGAATGAGACTTGAGAGCTCTGCATGCAGTTCCTTATTATTACAACCTTTTTGTAAGAACTTCTGCAAGACAGCATTTTCCAGATCATGACATGTGAAATGACTGTGGAACTTTTTTCTTTCATCCTTTGTATGTCCCATTTACTTGCATTAAATACTGACGTCCAGCAACTGTTTCCTGGCATGTCTGAAAAGCACCCAGCACAACACAGCCCTAATTTGTGATGAATTTGTAAAAAGAAAAGAAAAAATGAAAGAAAGAAAGAAAGAAAGAAAGAAAGAAAGAAAGAAAGAAAGAAAGAAAGAAAGAAAATGAAAAAGAAAGAGAAAGAGAAAAAGAAAGAGAAAAAGAAAGAGAAAAAGTTAACTGTCCTTCATTCATGCTTAATGATGTTTTTGATGAGACATAGGGAAGTTCACATGCACTCTCTTTTTCCTGGTTACTGTGTTGAACAGTTTGACTAGAGCTGTTCTTATTTCCTCCAACATGCTGGTAGCATTTTCTATTCTACCAGCCAAAGAAACCGAGCCTCTGATAGAATCCTGGAACTGTGCAACACCTGGCTTTTTTGCCAAAATATTTTCAAGGTGTTGCATGGTGGTGAAAAGTAAATTTTGAAAATTATTTTTCCCCCCACTGCTAAAACTCATCCATTCCCAACAAAAACATTGCTCATGTCTCAGGCACTCTCTTCCTTACAGGCTATTTAATGAAATAAAAAAAAGCAGGAGGCAGCACTCTCCATAATTCCTCACAGTCCCTGGCCAGCACCTACCTCATCAGTGGAGTTAAGTCTGAAATGTATTGTTAAATCCTTATTTCATCCTTTTGGGACTTGGATCCAATTTAATCTCCCTTTGCATGTGCTTCCAAGTCTACTGGGATTGCTTCAGCATCAATTTAAAAAAAAAAGAAAAAAATAAAATGACAAGAGGCAACAAAAAAATCCCCAAACCCCCTTATTAATATGGGAGGTCTCAGCTATTCCAGTAGGGCTCTGAGATGTTGAGCGTGCATTCAGACACAAATTTCAGCAGTTTGCCATCACTGGAGGACAACGTGGGCTCCTGAGCTGTGTACCACCACTGTCCCTCTGCAGGTGTTAGAGAAGGGATGGTTGTTAGAACAGGCGGGGTGACTTCAAGCCCATGTGTCCTGTAGAATGACAAGATGCTTTCCTCTCCCCTGTCCTGTTTGTGAACAAAGGTGGAGAGCTGCCTTGGTCTCTCTTCTGTTTAGAAAGTGCTGCTCTTGCTGGCCAGGTGGGCAGATATTTCTTTCCAAAATTTCCAGTTGTACTGTATGCCTTCAGCCAGGTATGAGTCTAAGTTGTGTACATAACATTTCCATTCATTTGTCATCACCCCTCTCTGAAACTATTCATTTAAGAATCATATTTTTGATTGATTGCACCAGCTCTGCTTGCCTAGCTCTCTTTTTTAAAATGTTCCACCTTGATCCGTGTTTATTCCCAATTCACCTATGAACTGACTCACCTGTTGTACGCTGAAAAGTCGCAGTTGATGATGAATACCCGTTCTGTAAAGCTGTTCAGAAGAAGCAAATTACATGGCCATTATAAGCCAGTTGCATGAAAATCCTTGCGTAAACATCATGTAAGTCAGTGAGCAGAGCTCCAAGTTGGCACATTTTCTTTTTAGGTAATGGATAACCCCGCATATAACTACTAGAGTGTTCCCTGTGAACTAATAATGAGGAGGAAGCAAAGATCATATTTGGATTTAGTACAGCCAAGTGTGAGGGCAAGAGTTTTATTAAAGGAGTTCAAACAAAAGGGCAGGCATGACCAAGATGTTATGCCTAAGGATTTAAATTTAGTTTCCTGTATGAGTGTGCAATGTCTGCCAAGAGGCAAATTGTTTCCAGGGTAACACTTGAAAAGAGCGATCGTATATCCCTTGGAGTCAGGCTGCTCAACATTTGTAGAGCAGGACACCACCATGGCTTTGTGCTTCAAGTTTTGTGCAGGAGCTCTGCTAACTGAAATGGTACTGAGGGGTATTCATGCGCAGAACTTTTTCTTTTCCCTGTCATTTCCCAGGAGAAGGGCCACCATCAAAGGACTTCCACCTAGAAGTTTATTGTGGACACTGCTGAAAATGACTGAGTGAAAATACAAATGTTTGTATGAGAGCACCAAGGCTTGAATTTTCAGGGGAGACTGGTGTAATTATGCATTCAGCTCCTATGTAACTGTATTAGAATTTGTATACTTTCTGTCCAAGGTTATTTTGAAATCCCAGTCTAACACTAAGAGTCCATGGCACTGTGAAATGGCTGAAAGACTGAACATTTCATGCATCTGATGTTCAGTCACTGAAACTGTGATCTGATAACAGGAGTCCCTTATTGTACAATAACCATTTTATTAAACATTATTTTTGAAACTAATATGGATGCGTTCATCTGAAGGGTGGCTCAAAGGAGTCCTGATGGTGACTAGTTTAATTTCTAATTCATCCTGCTCTTTAGTTCAAAAATATTGTGATGACATCATGTTCATTTTCTGGAAAAAGGAAAATAAATGTTAAAATATCTTTGCACTCAAGGTTTATCCTACTTTTTATTTGGGGTCAGGTTTCTGGTATCTGAGGCAGCTGAGATATATCCTATTTTTTTTTTTTCCATTTTTTGATAGTTTTTAAAAAATAAGGAATTTGAAGTCACTTTATGCTTACTCAGTTAGAGAGATTTCCAGTCTTTTGTTAAACTGCAAAGTTACATGGATCTAATTTAATTCATTCAAAAATATCAAAATTAAGTCTTTGAGTTAAAAACTGAAAGAATTCAGTCTCCAAAATTAGCATCAATGAGGAAATATTTTGTTTTCTCAAACTGGAAAAAAAAATGTATTCTATTTTATTGACCTGGAACTGGTTAAAGAATTATACAAGCTGAGTGAAAAAGTCAGAATATAAAAAAAGGAGAGTGGCAGGTCACTGTACTGTGTTGCAGATATCCTGTTGTAAATACACCAATATCAATTTTCAGAGTTGCATTTTTCTTCTGTTAATGCAGAATCATTTCTCTCTTGGGTGGCTGGGCGAGCCACGAGCAGTTTCTAAATGTCAGCTCATGCTTTTCTGCTCAGTGGAGCATACTTATTTCTGTCTTCCAAGGTTGATTTAGACTTTATTGAGAGAAACTTTTGTTTTGAACCAGAGCTAAGAAGTTTGGCTTCCTTCTGCTCAAAGCTGAAATAACCAAGATCCTGCTCTCCTGTAAATACTGAGGTAACTTCTGCTCTGGAGAGCAAAAGTGTTTAAAAGACATAGTTGGTTTAAAAAATCTCCTTTCTCAGGCATTTGATTGAGAGAATGGGATGTGGGGGAAGGAGGGTTTGATTGTTTGTAGTTTTACGTCAGGAAATCTAGCAGAAGCCACTGCAACATCTCATAAAACATTGTGCAGCTGTGTGCAGACCTCAGGGTGCACAGATGCGTGTGTATTATATTACCTTGGAAGGGGCACAAGCTGAACTTTTCGATTTTGACACCCGACGGCATCCAGCAAAGGTGAGGTCTGCTACTTGTGCCTTAGGTTTTCAAATTAAAACCGTGTGTTCTGCAGTGCTCACATGACATGTATAAATGTATAAATGAGGGCCATTAAGTAAATGCATTTACACATCATTTAAATGAAACAACACACCTAACCAGATGGATTCCTAAAATGAGTAATTGTGAACTGCTATTTCCATAACTTTTGCATTTGCTGGGATACCCTCAGTTCTCTGGTATGTCCATCACTTTGATTTGAGCTTCCAGGCTGGGGGACAGGACCTTGCTTCTCTGTGTTTTCTGTGAATATTTTCACATTATTATGTGCAACCAGGAGTGGGGTTTTTTTCACCTAAGTCTCACCAAGCCATGAAACACAGAGGCATCTAGCTTTGAGCCTGCCCTTTGGGCATCCTCATTAGCCAATGGAAAGAAAAATGGTTAACCCCATCCAAATATATATATGACACAGATCCACATGCTCCTCTAGGTGTGCCTGTCACTGATTTTTGATGATAAGGGGGATCCCAACAATTGACTTGGACAAGGTGGCTGCTTTTTGATGTAAACTGTGAGATAAAAGCTAGCTTATAAAAAAAAAAGTAAAGAACTGAAAGAAACACAGGAAGGTAGAAAAAAACAACATTCAGGGACTTTTAGGAGACACTGAAAGTTTTTACCACATCTCTGCATACAGCAATTTCTATAGCATTTTGTTCAACTTTCCATGAGAAAGTCTGTCAGCAGTGCTGCATTTTATTATGATATTCAGGATGGCTGCCCAATTTAAAACAGGAAAACCAGGTCTCAAATCTTGACATGCATGGAGGAGGACTCCAGAAGCCAAATTCTAGCTACATGTCTGAAACAGCTGGATAAAACTACCAAACAAAAATAGTGTTAACTGGTCTACAATCCCTCTTTTAAGTCAGACCCAAAACATGCTAGTGGTGTGCAGTATAAAATCTTGGTGTTCAGTTTTTGTTGTCTTTGTTCTTGAAAAGTAGTGAAGGTCTCATGCAAATATCACCCTCCACACAGATAATCAAAACATGTTGTCTTTGTTTCTGTTATATCAATTTTCATTCTTTTTTTTTTACCTCCACAGATGGTAAGACAAAAATAAAAATAATGCCGGCTTTTCTCAAAACATTTTTTTGCCTTGCATTTCAAAGTGCTCTACCAAGGTCAATGTCGTTATTCCCCGTTTTTCATATGTGGAAATTGGAGCATTCATCTGTGAAGAGCCATCCAAATATAGAACTTGAATATTAGTTTCCAGTTAAAAACAGAAGATTATGGTCTTTTCAGTACTGTCTCCAGCAGCTGAAGTAGATATTAAGGAGTACTGGTATGCTAATAGCAGTGCATTTAGGAGTCCTGGCACAAGGAAAAAGAATTCTGCAACTGTCACTCATTATTTTGAGCAATTTTGATCTCATGGACATTTCCCTTTGTCACTTGGACTTTCCAGACAGCTACAAAGAGAAGTCTTGCATCTTCTGGACTGTTTGTCAATTGTTTTTTTGTGATGATAAAGTGAAAGCTGAATAATTGTGAAAATACAGGATATGTGTTCACATGTACATGCAATGTGTGTAATATAGGTGTATATCTGTGTGCTATGAGCAGTTGTTTGGCTGTGGTTTGGGCTGCATCTGTTAGCAATGAAAAATATGTGTTTTCTCACAGACATAAAATTCTGGGCTGCTTAAAGGTGAATATTTTCATCAGATCTCTCCCCATCCTGTAATTTATAATCAGTGGAACTAGTGAGCAGTGCTCTAAAACCATAAAAAAAAGATAGAAAATAATCATGAAGGGAGAAGTTTGTAATGTTTGCCAGATGAAAATCCAGAGTCTACATGCTTGGAATTTATATTGGTGACCCCTGTTACCTTCTTCAACAACACAAGAAGGAAGAAGATAATAAGCTTATGTATTGAAGAGTAAGTCATCAGCAATGTAATGGGTCATAATTCTATTAAAGTGTGTGGACAAGATTTTACAATTAATGGCCAAGTTTATACACATCCTACACATGTGCCGTGGGATACAGCAAGGGAACTGGGTCAGGGGAGGCAAGTTTTGGAAACTATGTCAGAGGACAGATGTGAAGAGCTGAGGGAAGGTAGCAAAACAATACCACCCAGTCATCCATCTGTGAAAAGGGAAAAATCTTAAATGAAGGATCCTTTCTAGGCTTTAAAAATGTCATATATAATACACAGCCTTGTACTTCCTGTTTATGCTTTGTCTGTTTTATGACCTCAGGAGGATGAGTCAGTCAATGTAAAAATGGAAATGCTTTGCAGGAAATATTTCTGCTCTTTTCATGTGATATGAATCCTGAAATATTAATTTCATCTGCCTTCTATTCCTAATAGGACTGCAGAGCACTTAGAGCTCTTGGAGGCACTTCCCAGGACTCTGACTGTATCTATACAAGCTCTGGACAGGCTGTTCTCTGGCTTTGGGGTCAGAGGCACAAAGAGGTATCAAAGTCCTTCCATCTGCAGAGGGTTCAGAGGACAACAACCACACTGACTCTGGGGAATCCCTGGTCCATTCAACCTATGCCTACTTCCAAACAAGCCCAGGAACTGCTCACAGCAGGGTCAATAGTAGACATTGTTTGATTTATTTACTTAATATATGTACCTGTTTTGCTCTATCATCTGTAATGAAAATATTGCCACACCTCAGTCCTTGAAACAGAAAGAAAAAGTAGTGAAAAAATATCTATTATTTAGAGAAACTACGTGTGTTTATGTTAATAGTAGTGAGATAACGATGATGCTTATCTTCAAAACAGAGTCCTGCTCTATCTTGGCAATACAATGCTAACTCAAAGGGGATTATCAGTGCTGATTCTTACCATTACTTTTGTACTTTTAGGTGTAGATTTGAGGACTTATGAGCTCTATATCAAATGCAGAATTTTCTCTAATGATTTACCTAGGTTGACTCTCAGATATTATATTTCTTCTCATTTATGAATTGACCAGCTTTATTTTTCCAGAAGTCACTACGCAAGACTAATGATGAAGATACAAGGTTGAATGTTTAGAGTCTGAATTTTTAGAGATTATGGTAAGATAAGAAAATGGACTGTATTCCTTAAATAATGATTGCTGCTGGTTGTGCAGTTACTTAGTGTTTTGGTGTGTGGTTTTTTTTTTTTTTTTTTTTTTTTTTTTTTTTTTTGTCCTTGACCTAGGTGATGAAAAATTAAACCAGCTTCTTTTGAAATTGATAGAAGAATTTCTACTGATTTGGTTGCATTTTATATAACTCTCTGTTGTGAATCTTTCTGGTACATCCTAAAAGGCAAATAGTGACAGAGAGTCTGAAATATAGAAATCCCCAGTCTTCATATAGACTGTGATGTTCACAGGCACTTAAATGAGATTCTGACTTGACCTCTACCTGAAGCACACAAGAGTTGAAGGCTTTGCATCCAAAGTGTCTGCACTCAGTTCTTTCTGGAGCTCTTCCAGAAGTGTCCAGAACTTCCTTCTGTGCCAGGACATATTGTCTTCATGTCCTGGCAGCAGCCCAGGAAAATGTGCAGGTAGAAACAAAACAGAACGATTCTAGCCCATGGCATATTACATTAAGTGAATCTATTGTATTGACATATGGGTAACCAGAGATGAATAAACTAGTTCAGTTCAAATAACAACCAGTCCCAACTTTTGCCCACTCAAAAAGTGACCCTAACCCAAATCTTTTTCCAATTTGGATTGGTTCAGGGAGATCAGCTGTCAGGTCTGTCAGCTGGTAGCCAGACACCAGAGCAGACATAACTAATTAGGATATATTCCCTCACCTAGAGATTAAATGTATTTTTTTTTTCTCTTTCTATGTTCCCACAGTTTCAACTTGCATTAAAACCTCTTGGTCTGAAAGCAACATTTCAGAACCAAGAAAGGAGGAAAGTAGCTTTTTCCCTTGAGACACCTATATGAGTTGAATTTGTCTTAAATAAATGTTTTCTCCCTCAACAAAGTTCAGTCTGCAGAGTTACCAACATCCCATCGCAGAACATCTATCTGAGTTTCAGAGCAACTTATTTCTCAGCCTCTTTAGTCAAACCTAGCCCACCTATTATCAAAATTTGTCCAACAGTCATATGATTTTGTCACTCGCGCCATAAGAGTAGATGCTGCAAATCCAAAATCTAAAATTATGTGTAAGTGGTAACTTTAGTGAGGTGCAGTGTATCCTGATGGCTGGAGTTCATGAGGTCACTAGGGAATATGGGCAGGACAAAGGACTGAGAAAATTTACCTGAGCAGGTGAACTTTGGGCTTTCCTTGAACAGCTTACTGACTGCAAGAGGTGGAGTACGAGGTTTCCGTGTCTGTCTGGAAAAAAGCACTGGTGCTGAGGTTATGTGGGTTTTTTTGCATGTGCTACAATTGCAGCTTTGAGAGACTTTGCTCTACCATTTATTATTTTCTGACCAGATTTCAGTCTGGTTTCACACCAGTCAGACTTTGTGCTGAGGTATCCAAGTCAGAGTATATTTGCCCTGCACTTAGATGCCAGTGATAACCAGAACGTGGAAAAAGTTAAGACAATGGAGATCAGGACCTCAGCAGGTTTTGAAACCAGGATTAAACATGCTTATGGCTAAAGAGATTTTAGGACAAATTTTGACAGGGTAACTACAAACTCACATTTTCCATGTGTGCAAATTATGCAAATTATGGGGAAAAAAACCTGGAATATAGCATTTCAGAGTAACTAAGCATCATATACTCATTTTTTTTTTTCAATGTGGATTGTCATTCTGAAAAAGTTTTAATTATGCCTTATGTATGTTTGTTCAGAAATTATTTAGCCATGCTTCTGAGTAGGATGATATTGTCTCCATAATTTTTTTGATTACAAAGTTTGAAATTATTAGATGCAAATGACAGTTTTGGATAACTGGAACAGGAAATATATTTCTGCAATATATCTGTCCAAGATTTAAGACAGCTGGAATGGCTTTCTAGAAACTCTGCTTTCTGACAGACCATGCCTCTTTCTTTATTTTTTTGTGCAAATCCAGCTCAAACTTCCCCTTGCTGAGTCAGTCATTGTTCGTAACAGAAACGGCCTGTTGTTGAATCTCACTCCTTAAGTATTCGATGGAATAATAGTCAGGATTTATTTGGCATAGAGAAACTCAAAAACATCTGTTCCAGAAGGCACAGCAGCCACAAGGGTTGAACAGGGCCTATTTTTATTGTCATTTAGAACTTCTTCCACATTTAATACAATTAACAATTCCAGGGAGCATCTTCTAAATTTTTATTTCCAACATGGAGAAATAGAGGTTGAGACTGATTTCATCTGCTTTAACTGTGTACTCAGCATGCACATACCAAAGCAGGATGCTTTTGTGGACACCTTACTTGCTACAACCCAGATGCTAGTCTAGGGAGGGAAGGTGTCACATAATGTGGTATCAGGTCTGTCAGGTATCCTACAGTGTTTCAAAAGGTGCCAGAAACTTGTGTTTGGGCAGCTGAGTCTATCCCTAGCCTGTAGGAAGCTGAATCTCTCTGGACACCTTTAATTTTGTTGGCTGCATCCTCACTGACCACTCAGGGTGCTTGGGCCCCTGGCTCATGCAACGCGTGACTGTGGGGAGAGTTAATTAAGGTGTCTGAATTTCTTGCTGAAGTCTGACCTTATTTTGTTCAATCATTTGTTCTTGAAAGTAAGAGACAGATATTTCTACCCATCTCCACTGCAGCCTAAGAGCAAGGGATGATGTGGGTCTCCTCTTGAAGGTCCAGTCTCCGCTCATGCAAGGTGACATGAGCCCTTGCTGAAACACTTTTTTTCCTGGAGCTTTGGTGAAAACCTTCAGGCTTCGGAACACAAGTTTCTGCTGTCTGTGTTTTCCACAGGCAGGTCTGGGGCTGAACTGGCAGCTTAGAAGTCAGAGGAGCTTTGCTTTGATGTCAGTGGAAAAGCTTAGGACCTAAGATTTCTAGCTTAGGTAAAGCTTGAAATACGGCAAACTCAAAACACTTCTTCCTGGATCAAAAATGGGATGTATTTGCAAAAGAGTACCCATCTGAACTGAAGGGAGCCAGAAGATGTCATACTGAATGTGTATTTTCATTTGCTCTATGTATTTAACTACAGAAAATATAAAAGCATTGACCATGAAAGCACTGAAAGTAAAGATATTTTGCTCTTTCTGTGAGTGCCAGGTACAAATGGCCTCACACTGAATAATGGACTTTGTCCAACTCACCTCTAGAACACCAGGTCAGTGGAACCTCTCTGGTGTTACCTATACTGGACATTTGTCCTTGGAAGGAAAAGGTTTCATATGAAAAAACAGAAATACCTATGACAATACTTTCTGTGTGCAGTACATCTTGTCTATTTCTCTGCTGATTTTTAAGAATAGAAAAAGCTTGATGCTTTCCAGGTATTGTGACTGCTCTTCATCTGAGAATCTCAAAGCATTTTTGAAAGATTAAAATTAACCCTCACTCTGTGTGTATATTCTGTGCAAGTTTTATTACAGACAGTTTACAATACTGTCATATAGCACATACAGAGAATCAGTTAGGAGGTGGAAAGGTGAAGCAAGGTCCAGTTACCCAATATCCTAATTTTGCCATTAGAAATCTTGGACGAATATACAAGCAATTCTTGGGGACAGGGTTAAAGATGCCAGGATGTTCATAGAAGGGCTCAGTGCTTGTCAGCAGCTACTATACTGTGGAATGATTAGTGAAGACCACAAAGACTATTTTCTATTCTCTAAAAAATATATGTGAATGTTTGAGCTGAACCTCTGGCTTGCTTATATTGCCAGGTTGATAAAACAATCCTTGTACCAGACTGATGGGTCCAACACCCCTTTTAGTATAAAACTTTCTTTTGGAATGTATTAAAGCAATCACAACCTATACCAAGCAAAGATGGAATTTGAAGTGTAGTAATGCAGCATATATTCAACTAATTTAAAGGCACACCTTCCAATTCTGTTGATCAGAAAACTGTACAAAGAGTGAACATTTGCTTTGGTATAATATTCCCTATGGCCAGTGAAAGAGGATTTAAATTTGTTTTATTCACATTTCATTACTGGTATTCAAAAAAACTGATGATATAACTAAATATGGGATAAGACAACTTTAGAGTGAAGATCTTACAGTCCAGGGCCAAGTTATAAAATTCTTATTCTGACAAAATGCCAATTGTCTTTGATATTACTATTAAATTATTAGCCTTTGGCTGAGAAATATAAAACTTCAAATGAGCGCTATGATATGCCCGTTTAACTCTCTGAAACAGTCTTAGTGAGTAAGGTGGATGGCAGAAGCAAATAAGATGTGGATTACCATGTTTAAATGATGTGAAGCACAGGTCATTTCAAAGTTAACAGATTTTCAAGACCAGAGGTAGCACTGTAAACATCTAGCTCTTATTTCCTGCATAACACAAGCCAGAGTTCTTCAGATTAACTCAGGCTGTGGAGAGAATATTTCTCCCTTTTTCAAAGTCAAGAACACCGAGCTCAAAAAGCTTATGTCAAACTAGACATGGAGGTGATGGTTTTGAGCTTATCCATTTCGTGCCCAACCTGCACAAGAAAAGGTACAGAAATCAATTATATCTTTCCAAATCGTCTTCCTCAATTGTCTTATTATAGCAGTGTTTATGATCTGGCCTATATTTATTGCATTCTTCACTAGCATAGGCCTTGCATTCCTCACTTGATGTTTGCCATGTGTTGGGCATTACTTGAAATACATAGTTCTGGTTTCATTTCTCCACAGTCACTGGACAATTAACTGATATAATATAGGCAGTTTTTGAAATTTCATTTCAAGCTATCATTTATAAAGATAACATATTGTTAGAATATTGGTATAATGGAGATGTCAGTGAAAAAAAGAAAGGGATAATAAACAACCAAACTGGCACTGAAATCCAACTAGATTAGTAAAATGACATAAGCTGTAACCTGCATTCCTTTTTCTATCCTTTCCTCTACATACATACACATGTCCATATATATATGGTCTTGTGTGTCTGTGTGCATATAAATGCATTCCTGCCTCTGATGTAGAACATAAAGGGTTGGGTTGATTTTTTTCCAAGATGTGAGAGCCAAGTTTCACTGGTTTGATTTTGTGTGTCCAGGTTTTTCCTGTGGCCATTATTTCTCAGCACCTGTACTTCCACTGCTTCGTGTCTCCTGTAGCAGAGTAGGTCTGTTCAATATCGGAGCAGGTAAAGTGAAGGCTGTGTCTGAAGCCACTGCTTTCTATTTGTACAAGCAATAGGTACAAAGTGGACATTAAACAGGCATCCTGCTGTGTACCTGAGCAGTGTCTGTTTCATGTCTTTGGCTTTGGTATATTTATCTTATACCTGCTCCAGGAGCTGCTTTCCTATCTTTTTCTCTTTTTCTCTTTGTGTGTGTGTGTGTTTTTGTTTTTGTTTTTCCCCCCTTAAAAAAAAGTGATGAGGGATTAATTTGGAACACCCTAACTTCCTGGTCATCCTGTGAGTGTTCCAGTCTGGTAAGATGTAAAACAAGTCTGTATTTCAGTTCTGTTGAAATTTAGATGCCATCCCAACAGATGTGTGAGCACCTCTAAAAACTGAAGAGTGAGGTTGAGGTGATGGTGCCAGAGGTGATGCTTACCTGCCTTTCACACAAGGGGATCTCTGTGGGTAGGAAGGAAAAAGGAAAGCTTTTCTTCTGTCTGTTTTTGTTATGTCACTTGTTGAAAGGATTTCTATCATAAAATACATCTTTTCAGGCTGTGGTCAGCAGAATCACATTTTTTTTTCCATGTTGAATGGGTGAATATTAAACTCATGAAAGAACACTGGTCTGCTTGCCTTTCCTCACACAAAGAAACTTTTAATGCAGAACCTAAACATTTAATTAAGTGGACTGGCATTGTTCATCTGAATAGACACATCTAAAACTTCTTTTGGACTCGACTGGACTCAATCCCTAATTTAGGCACGTGATTTGCACTCAAATTTAAGGTTTCAAATGAAAACGTTAGTATAAAATAAGTGACTAATTTCCCTGTGTGGTTAAGGAGAAGTGATAAGTACCTTTGAAGACCCATGGATGATGATTTTTTTACCTTATTAAACTGATATGTGTTGGTAAACATAGCAGAGAAAGAGGAGACTCCAGCTGGGGAAGATTATTTGCTAATATTTTTCATCTTGCAACTTGTGACTTCCCTGTTGTGATCACAGGAAAGTCTCTTGCAAGCTTTGTATTCTGTTGAGATATTCCCAAGGGTAACAACAGCTTTAAATATGTCTTTTTAAATTATATTGTCACCTTTGTACTGAATACTAAGCTAAATAAATCAAAATGTTCCATATTTGGTTCCAAACATAGTTTTCAGTCATTACTGATCTGTACTGGATTTAATCAGTGACCTAGGAACTTTACCAACAGGCTCTTCAGCTATTCCAGCTAGATCTGGTTTTAGACAAGTTTTATTAATAATAGTTGGGGATACTATTTAAGTATCAAGATAGGATGCTAATTAAAAAGGCATTGTGTTGGCTGATTTTATTGTAAATTTTATGATTTCTGACTCAGATTCCATTTCTTTCATATTGTCACTTAAAATATTTCAAGATACATTTTCTGTAGTATGTCAGATCCATATAATGACAATGAAGTTATTCCAACACACAAGAAATTGGGAGAAAAAGCCCAACTTCATCCCACTACTTCAGAAAGTTCCAAATATTAATTTGAATATAGGCACCACTCTTCCAGAAGATAATTCAGCTTCAAAAATTTTTACTGCTATAGAATTGATTTGATTGTAGAAAGAAGAATTTTTGTTCATAATAAATGTATATATACTTGTTCTTGTATGTAAAAAGGGATTTCAATTATCATCATGTTTTTATCATATTTTTAATTAAGCCCTTCAGAGCACACTTCAGAGATTAAGAAAATATTTTCTTACTATTTTGACACATTCATATTATTCTATCTGCTTGGATGAAAGTTTGAAATATGCTCAGAGAAAATGCAGAGAACAGATATACTGATTTTCAAATTACAGATTATTGTAAAATAAATCTTAAAATCTGTAATTGGGAGGAAAGACCAGATTCTTTCATACATTTCTTGTATGTAGTCCCACTGACATCAAGAAGTGAGGGCATGAATAACTGGGGAAGAGTTTGGCCCAGAATGTGGAAACTAGTAGAGAGAAAATGCTGAATTAATTTAAATTTTCTAGGACATGAGCACTATCTTGTGGAATGAAAAGTGGCTGAAAGACTATAAACAAAAGCAGGAGACAAAATATTAAAGTATAGATCTGTGGGAAGGTCTTTTCCTGGTGAGGGACTTTAGGGATCTGTATTCAGTATGGTTTTATTTAACATTTTCTCTAATGATCTAGAAGAAGTAAGTCGTCCATTAATGAAAGTCCCCTATGATGAATAAGAGGGTGGAGTTGCAAAAGGTAATGAAAGACAGATAGCAAAAAGGAACCTAGATATGGATCCAAGGTTCACACTGACCAATAAATTTTGGAACAGATCAGCAGAAATATTAGAAAGATGAGCAGGAAGAGTGACGAAATGAGATTAATCTTGGAAAATATACAAAGGCATCACGTGAAATATTATATTAGACCTAATAATCAAAGGGAGCCAGAATCATGGAGAGAGCATTGTAAGTGAGTTTGCAACGCAATAAAGCAAGGAAAATAATATGAATACAATTTGAGGTTCATGTGCTGCAAAGGGGAGACACCATTTTCTGTGCTACTCAACACTATGGAATATTAGCAGGAAGAGTGACAAGGGAAATGAGGGCTAGCTGACAAAAGAGAACAAGGTGCATAAGCAGGAAGAAGTGACACAGCCAACCTTACTCTGCTGAGATGCTGAGGACCAGAGATCTGCCACAGCAATTCCTCATCCTGGGCTGAGAGAGGGATCCTGCCCTCTGCTCTGCACTTGTGATGCTCCACCTGCAGTGCTGGAGCAGCTCTGGGGTCCCAGCACAGGGGAGACGTGGAGCTGATGGAGCCAGTCCAGAGAGGTGCAGTGGAGATGATCCCAGGGCTGAAGCACCTCCCCTGTGGAGACAGGCTGGGAGACCTGGGGCTGCTCAGCCTGGAGAAGGCTCCAGCGAGTCCTCACTGCGCCTTCCAGTACTGAAAAGGGACTTCTGAAACGAGGCAGAGGGAATTTTATCTAAGGGCAGATTGTGACAGGACAAGAGGTAAAGATTTTAAACTGAAAGAGGGCAGATTTGGATTAGATATTAGGGTGAAATTCTTTACTGTGAGGGTCATGAGGCACTGCAACAGATTGCCCAGAGAAGCTGTGGATGTCCCATCCCTGGAAGTGTTCAACGCCAGGCTGAATGGGGCTTTGAGGAACCTGGTGTAGTGATTGGCATCCCTGCCCATAGCAGAGGGGTTGGAACAAGATAATCTTTAAAGTCCCAACCAACCCAAACCATTTAAATATTCTATGATTCCCTAATACATATCCCACAGTGCAGCAAGAGCAAACAGGTCCCCAGAATACCTTGGAAGCTATTCTTATGTTGATGCTATCTCTTGCATGAAGTGCCACTGGCCTCCTCAAATCCCCTTCAGGCTAAAATATTCAGTAATTCTAAATATTGGACTCTGAATATCACTGTGCTCACAAAGATATTACTGTGACAATTATTTTAACTATTACTTTAGATATTTATGCCACATCTATTTCTGTGTTTTTAAAAATATTATGCCCAGTCTCATGAAAATTTGGTAGAGATTAATGATGTTAATGATACTTGGTCAAAATTATCAATGGGATAGTGTTACTTAGGTTATATTTACAAGTGTCTTAATAATTTTAGCCCAGGAAATGAGATAAATATATTGGGCTAGATATTTAAAGTGCACAAATAATATTAAAAATATTTTAAGGATGTTCAGCTTGCTAAGGAATTTTTAATAAATCTTATTAGATGCCTTTGATAATTGACCCTCAGTGGCTATCTAAAGTTCACACAAGACATTCATGATAGGAAAATGGAGGAAAAGAATTAAATGGACGACATTCTACAGCCTGTAGGCCATTAAAAGTATCAAAGATCTCTAAATAAGCTTTTACCAGGCATCTGAAACCTTCTGCTGCTGTACACTAGCTTAGACCCACAGAATAAAAACATGAAAATCTTACAAGTCTTGCTGGTTACCTACTCAGATTGCATCTTTATTAGTGCTAGAAGTCAGAAAAGCACTTAGCCATATGTTTAAGTTTAATTTTAAGCAAATGCTTGAGAGTTTTACTGATCTGGGATGCAAAATTCATGATTTCCTATTATGCAGACTCAACACTGCATATAACAATGTAAGCATTCTTTTCAAATAAAAGACACTTGCTATTCCAGTTCAGTTCTGAGCATTGTTCTACATTTGACGGAAACAAAATAAGTCTGGGGAAATAATGTGTTTTGGAAACTTTTTATTCCCTCCAACATCAAGTGGAATTTCTTTTTAAGAAATACAAACAGTTTTAGAGGTACAAAGATGTGTGAGAGAGATTGGGAAGCAGAGCTTTAGCTTGATCCCTTTTGTTAATGCACCCTTGCAAATCAGAAGCAGCTCCAGTGGAATTTAACTGTTAGGAAACCAAAAGATCAGAATCACAGAACCAATGTCTTTAGATTTAGAACATCTGTGATGCTGGCTCAAATACGCTAAAATAAAGACAATTTTATATAACTCTGGCACTGTGAAATCATGTAATAACTCTGCTAAATCATCTAGTCATTGTGTCAGGGTTGTGCCAAGCCAGCAGCGGTGACACCACAGCCCGTGGTGGGGTGACCACACCTTAGCTCTGCCTGTCAGCAGGGTGCAGGTGGTGCTGCCCAGGAGTCACTGTCCTGTGCCCAAAGGAATGTGCTCTGCTTCCCATCCCTCGACCAAAGGCCTGTCAGGGAAACTCTCTTCCCCTCCAGCTGGTTTCTTGGGGATGTCTGCACCATGTGCCACCATTTCCCGGGGCTGCATCTCCAGTGCCAAGGATATCGGTGCAATAGAGTGCAAAGGACCAAGGACAAACATAAATGAACACACATTAGTAGAATAAAATTATGTCATTCAATTATGTGGAAAATAAGTTGCTTGGTGATGTTTTTATCGGTATTTGAAGAGCTTCTTCTCTCAGCCCATTGCAATTGCAACCATGTGGGTGTTAGCAGTGGTGGAAACAGTATTTTACACTGACCCTGTGCAGAATCCCAGCAAGAACTTCTGAAGAAATGGATTTCAGAACATAAATGCTCTAATTTTTTTTTTTTTGGGTCAGGACTTCTAATTTCCATTGTGACTATTTTTATATATTATGTATAATAGTATATGTGTAATACATTATGTATATTATTTAAACAGCCAATCAAACAAGAAATTATACTTTTGTGACATAGTCAAAGTTACAAAGTATTAGTTATGTACACAAACCATTAGTGACCTTCTTTGTGCACCAAATGAGCCAAAAATCCTCAGAAAAAAAGGTATTTATAGAACAGAAGATTGTGCATAGTAATTAATAATACTCTCTTACAAGAGAGGCAACATGTCAGAGATGGTGCTAGGTTCTCTGTGGTTTGTTTTGAAGCTAAGTAAAAAGCTCAGAATTAAAAGTTTTCAAATTATTTCAGTTTCTTTATTTTGCTTCAGAGACATTAGTAAATAGATTTTTCTCTTCTTAAATTATTTGTTATGAAGCTCTGCTATGTATATTCACATTTTCTTGTAATGCTAAGCTGCAATTGATTGGAATAATCTCAACTGATTTTATTCCTTAAATATTTATATTAAGAGATTAATCCACAATATTTTGAAATTAACTTTCTATGAGTGCTCACTTTAATTGATCTGTGATGCTACCAAAATCTAAAAATTTGAAGATACACTTGAAATGCATGATTTGATGACAAAATAAGAACGATTTTGTAGCTAAATAACTTTAGGAAAAAAACCATACAAAGGTAGAAAACACTACCGTGAGTGTTACAGTGGGTGAGGACATCACAGGTGCCTTGATTACCCAGGCAGACAAGAATTAATTTATTCCATACCTCTGAAGTAAGAATTGGCTCTGTCGTGCAGTAAATGATCCTTTACTCTATTTAAATGATCAAACATTGTAATGAGTCAGAGCTATAAAAATGTGACTTTCCACTCTACACCCAAACAGAATTCTTTCTTCCCAGAGCAACTACATTTGTGGTGATTGCTTTCTTTCAATTGGTCACAATTGTAGTGTGCAAGAAGTAAAAAAGCATCTTTCTTTTTGAAATAACAATTTCAACACCTGGTGAAAGCTGGACAGCATTGCACAGAAATGAAGCCCAGCTATCTTGTTGCTAAACATCCAACAGTGGTTTTTTTACAGGAAAGGTTATTTATCCTAATAGTTTTAATATTTTGGGAGATTACATTCACATTTTCCAAAAACAACCCTGAGTTTTCATCTGGTTTCAGTATTGTTCCTTCTCTATATCAAATCTCTTATATGGTTTTCCTGTTCACTGTTAAAACAGTTATTGCTGTGCACCTCAGAGCCTGATGTTCTGGGTCAATAGATTAATAGCAAACCAGTCTTCTAAGGCAGAATGCCATATTCTGCCAGAGAGTACAGCTCAGCCTGTAATGCTGAACAGATATTATTCATACATGAACCAGTTCATGTTTTATTAAATTATATATTTAATTGCCTCAAATAAATCAGTGTGAGTTCCTATATGGTCAATGTCAGAATACTGAGCTCAGTGTGCTATTCTCATGGCTTCCTAAATCCACCACAATACATGTGTAATTATCACCAGTCCATCTGCATCACATGCACACAGGATGGTCATTCTCTCTCAGACTAAATTTTATTCCTAGCATAAGAAGATTCTTCACCTGACTGAATGTTGCTCACAAAGACAGCATAGAGTCTCTCACACACATTATGATCCCCTTTCCACATTCTCCTGAAAAATGTTATAATACAAATGTAATTTTTGAAATCCCCAGAGGCTGATTTAGGTTTTAGCTAAGAAATTTTCCTAAGGATAGTGCCAGAATTGTAGGATTTTGAGATCTTAGAAATATTTCAGATCTTCATTATTTGTTATATATTCTCTATCATGAAAAATGACTTTAGAAAATACCATGAATACTTAATACACTGGTGATATTAGCCAATTTATAATAAATACTAAGAGTGGAGTTATTTTATAGATGATTTAGAGTAATCTCTTTGGCAGCCAAACAAACTGGAAGGCATTTTACATACAGTTCTGTTAATATATAATATGGCTTACTACATGATTAATAACCTAGTGCTTCTCATTGGGATACATAAAATGCAGTAAAAATAAATAAAACCATAAAACAATTAAGGGGATTTGTACTCACTGATTCGTTCCTGTTTATGAATAGACAGTGTTAGTATAAACAGACAGGGGGTCCTCACTTTATCCTTTTATCATTTCCAAATGTTGTTATAAGATGGTAACCCCACTGAAAACAAACAAAACAGCATGTCATGTAAATGTAGCTTCAGACTAACATTGTGTTAGGTCAGCTCGGCTTTGAGAAATATGTGGCATTTTCAACTGTTACTTTTGCTGGAAAGTTCAGTTTGTAAATGTCAAAGGTATCTCTTAAAATCAAAACAAGATAACCTTATTTGCAAAAGTTGCAGAAATGGTATTCAGTAAAGGCAGTTTTCAGTTAAATTCCTTGCAAGACTATGCATTTTATGTATTTATTGGAACATTTCTATGAAGAAAACTTGAATTCATAAAAAGATTCTCTGCTTATTCTCATGTAAATTCCCCAAACCACACTCTTTGCATTAAGAAAAATATGTTCCCAGTAACATTTTCATTTCAGTGAATGCCACACTATCTTGAAGATGCAAGGTTGCACCCTAATATGCTTCACTTCTTCTTCACTTCCTAATTTACAGAAAACAAGAAATATTTCCATGAAGATGGCTGAGAGTACAGCTGCTGGAAAGGAAGGAAGCACAGCTGCATGGGAAAACACAGCAAGGGCAGAAATCAGCCTGCAAGAAAATGGCAAGGTGATCATAAAATCACAGAATGAATGGAGCTGAAGAGACCTTGAAGACCAAGGGACATGGGCAGGGACAATTTTCTGTACGTCATGTCACTCAAGAGCGTCACCTTGTTAGAGACACGAGCCCCTGTGTGGTAGAAACCCTGCTACCACAGAGAGTTGCAATATTATAAAAGAGAGAGACTGTTAATGTTCTTCTGAAAACATAATGCATGGGAGGTTTCTATCAGAAAGCTACAGTGACAGCAAATAAGAATATGCCCTTCTTGCATATCATGAACTTGTGAAAAAGGCTGCAAAGAAAGACCTTTTCTGTAACATGTAACTTATTGTTGCATATAGATATTAAAGATAAATAAAATGTGTAGAGGGACTTAAAAGGTCATGGAATAATTAGATTTGGAAATGCAGCTACAGACTGTCCTCTCTGGAAGCCTTTAAGCTATTGATTGCTGGAAAATGGAGTTAATATGGAACAAAAGAAATGTTCCTGCAGGTTGCTCTTGTTATACTCCTTCCCCTCGTTTCCCCTGCCAGCAATAGTCTTTATCCAGGGGTGCAGGTAGGTGATGTTTTGGCAGGTGGAGGGCTGGGCCCAAACATTTGACATTAAAGAAAGGGCTGCATTGCCCCATATACAAAAAGTAGGTCTGGAAGGAAATGATTTGAGAACTGTAACCATAGTTCTGGCACTTACTTTGTGGACTTTAGCCCACCGAAGTTTTAAATATTTTCGCAATTTCTTGAACTACTAGTTTGGTAATGACCAGGTGATCTGATAAATTAATTTATAAATCTCAGGGCTTGAATGATGGTTTTTTTTTTCTTTCTGTTAAAATAAACTCTTAGTAGTGTTTGCAGAATGCTTGCTTATTGTTAAACCTTCATTTTCTTTTGGTAAACATGGTCAATAAGCTCTGTGATGTTAAAATTAATAGCTTTTACTGTTGATAACTTTTGATCACAAAATATATTTATTGTACTATCTATTCAATTTTTTTGTTAAAATTGTGATGACCATACTCACAGGAGAAAAACTTTGCTTATTGAGGAAACACATTGTTCACCCTAAGTGTCACAATCTGGCATTACTTTTTGAAGATGTTCTCAAAATAGTTTGTTTTGTGATTGTTAGCAAAAAGAAAAAGACCACAACAACAAAGGAAATGTGTTTATGGTGTGAATAAATTATGCTTTTTCAGTTTGCATAGCCCCCTGAGAATTTATACTGCAAGAGGAGTGTGTGTGGCTCCATGTGTATTTGCATGTATTGAAGGTGTTTTTCATTTCTATGATGGAATAAGGCTTGGACTGGTGCAAGAAGAGGACGTTTCGTTCTACAATCTGTTCTGCTACAGGAAGAGCTCAAGAACAACAAAAATAAATTGAAATGCTCTCAGTTCTGTTCAATAATGATATTTTGCAGGACAGTCAAGTTTCCCACAGAGTAAATACAATCCATATTATGTAAATACAGTGCTGTGTATATTCATTTAATTTAACGTTACCATCAGAATAGCACATTTCACACGTGGGAATGCAAAGCCCAGCAAGGGAGCAAATTAGCCGCCCGCAAATTGTTTGCTAACGATGAAGTTTTCCAAAAGAAATCTCCAAGGTATATCTTTACCAAGGGCACAGTATTAGAACTCTACTACCACATGTTTCCATTTGAACAGATGGCAGTGAAAAGTTTGGCTTCAATGTGTTATTAGTTAACAGAAAAAAAAGACTTACCGATAGAGATCAAGGATACTGTTTAAATTTACTTGGAGAAATGGTGTTTTGTAATCCATTCATACTTGCAATTAATAATTGCTTTATAATTACTTATAAGTGGATAGAACCTCAATGGTCCAGTGTCTTTTCTGCTCTAGAAACAGTATCTTATTTGCTTTTGTAGCCATCACTTTAATATGTCAAGAGAGGTCTTAGTTCAGGTGTTATCTGCTGTTGAACTGGGGCTAGTTGCAACACCTTTTCTGTAATTTCATTTCTGAAAATTCGGATAAAGCAACAGGTTTTATAAATCCTTTGATTTTAAGAAACAAGAAATCTTTGCTTCATAATGGTACGGTTTGCATTAAGTGACTAAAAAGTAAAGCAAAGTACAACTTTACATTATCCTCGTTAGTTATCTGTGCTTTAATACAGACTGCTGGGCTCTGGGATTCCTATACCCAGAACAGTGACCCCTGACTGAGAGTCTGAGATTCAGCTCAAGAAACACAACCTACCCCCCTTCCTGCTCGACCAGGACGGGTTCAGTGCGTGGCAGGTTCATTCCTCAGTCCTCCCTGTCAGATCCATAATGCTTCCCAGTGACAGGCAGGATTGAGTTAAGTGACTTCAGAGCATCTGAAAGTCCTGTCTGAAGTCAGTGGGACCACTCATATGGACATAGTTAGCCATATGTATCAGTGTCTGAAGGACAAGGATGAGGGCTGCTGCCTAAGCTTGCCATTTCGCATTAAAATCCTTGTGGAAAGATGTATTCAGTCAAATTCTTTTGTATTCATTCGATGCGCATAGATTAAAGTGAAAGTAATCTGTGGTTAAATAGGAGCACTGAATAATACTGTATACATGTCAGAGAGAAAAGTTTGCAACAAACATGCAGTAGAAACGTTGCATATCAGTTTTGCACAACAGTCAAAAGAATAAGTGAACACACATGGAATAGGTGAATGAGTCACCTTTTGTTCCATATGGAATTTCCCTTTCTCCATGTGCAAATGTCCTTAATTTCGGGGTTTTTTTTTTTGGGAAAAAGATTGAGATTTAAGAAATAAATTTGTTTCTTAATGTCATTCAAGATGAAAGCAACTGCAATCACCTAAATATCTTCAGAGACCAAGTGTTTTAAAAATTAATAATACACAAAAATAGCACATTCCTTTTTTTTTTCTACATGTCAAGCTTTAGTACTATGGCAAAGTAAAAATCCTCTTGACACATAATATGAAAAATGAAAATATACATATCTCTAGTATGGGGAAATTTTGTTGTTAAACTACTTCCATGAAAAAAAATCCAAAAAATATTTTTTATTTAATATTTAAGACATTTTACTTAATTTTAATTGTAGTGTATACTTTTTCAGTCTTATTGAACCCTAACGCTTCTGCTTTTCATTTTTTTTTCCTTGAGGATGACTTTCGTTGGATAGAAAACCAGAATGTCATGAAACTATAATTCAAATACTAAGAGAAATGCTCATGGTCTTGTATGTGATTCAACTCTACACTAGTGCCAAATACTAATAAAAATTCTCAGCTGGCATTTTACTCCTTCTTAAAAATACTTTAGCAGTCTGGTTTTGGCCATCTCCTGTAGGAGATGCTGAGAACATGATGTCATATTCTCCTGAAAAAAAGGGCAAGATTCATATATAGAGTACACAGAAGATAAGTTCAGTGTAAGACATGTAATCCTGTTACTCCACACTGTTAATCCTTTTCTAAAGCTTTTCTGGGTTTTAGGAACCCACACATCAGGAAGAGCATTTAGCCACTAGACAGTGTCCAGCACAGAGATCTGAGGTCTAGAAAATGTGACCTCGGAGGAGAGATTGAGAGAAGAGGGTTTGTTTAGTCTAGAGAAGAGAAGATGAAGGGAAGACATGATAGCAGTGTTCAAATATGTACAATTGTGCTTCAAAGAATTGGGTAAAAATTCGTTCTCTTTGTCCAGTCAGGACAGTGCAAGAAATAGTGGTCTTGAAATGAAACAAGACAGAAATATGAAAGAAAACCCCTATATTTGTTGACAATGAAAGCTTTGAGTGCCAAGAATATTAGCAGAAAAGTCAACCAAAGTAATAGATCTTTAATCTTCCAGACCTAACACTTTGATCATAGATCATTTTACTATTGAAGCTGAGCTATTGAGACAACAGAAGGAGAATCCCAGCTGTAGAAAATGTGAGCCTATTTCAGAAGGTACTTACTGGAGCACAACCTTTTGGTCATTACAGGTAGCCAGGCAAGCCCTTGCTGAGCTGTAGCCTGGAAACAAAGGCTGTTTTCACACATGTGACACACATACACAGGTGTGGCACATTATGCTAATTCTGCAGGCAATACTTGCAATACTCAGTATTTCTTGAGCTTGGGTCCATTCCCTAGAAGGGGGAACCTTGTGTCTTTTGAGCCGTACTTGGTACTTGGTATATCTAAGATGTCCATGCAAGAGTAGTAACTGCAGCCCCGGATTTAAAGGAAACTTCTTTTCTTCTGGAATTGCAGCTTAAGGCCAGGTGTGATCAGTAAAACTTTTATGGGAGTAAAAACCAAATTAATCAAGTTCCTATTGCCAGGATCTTAAAGAGTTGTCAGCTGGAAAAAGTCTATAAAAATAGGATTAAAAGCATTCAAAGTTTGGAAAGTATGTGTTTTAATGACACTGAAGAAGCTGAAACAATTAAATTGGAGTGAAAGCTATGACTGTGAAGTATTTCCAAAGAATCTGATTTTTAATAAGGAGCAACTTACCAAATATTTTTTATAATGAACTCAAGTTCACAGTAGAAAGTTAACATTTTTGACAACTAAAATCATTAAGCTGGTACAATCTAAATAAAAGTATGATAAGTTGTCTTACCTTTCAGAAATTTGGTAAGTTCAGAATAGCCTGTTCAAAAAATATCCTGTGCCCAAAATAGAAATTATGAACTGGAAAAGAACTGAATTTTTGGGTCTGTGTTATGCATAATGCTAAATGAAACTATACCAGCAAGTCTTAAGTAGGGCCACAGCTGAAACAATTATCCTTGGCTGATAATAAAATTTGAAATAATCCTACTGCCTTCTGTATGTTTTCTGTAGCTGCAAATATCAACAGCAACAAATAATCTAAAATCACTGTGGTAGATGTTGATAAGCATTCCTCTTGGCTGTAAAATAGATGAACTTGTGAATTAGCACCTCCCACATTATTTCAACCTCTTTTCCAGCATTCTGCCCCTGTTGTCAGTAACAGGAGTAGTTTTCAGAGGGCTCACAAAGTTACCCAGGGCAAGATCCAGTTTAAGGCTGAGGTGCCACTGTGTAAGAGTTCATAGACGAGTCAGGGGCTTCAGGGTCTCTTATTGCTTGTGGAGGTTGGGATTGCATCCTACACCATTTGAAATGCTCTGTGACAGCCTCCGAGTCTGCTGTTCAAATACGCCATCAGTTCCACGAAGTATCTGCCAGACTAGGCTAGGTCACATACGCTGGGTACTTAAAAAACCTTGCAAATCTTAAATTCTACTTGTTGTTTGCACTTAGGCAGCTGAATTTTACTCTTGCACAAGTATAAAAATATCATACATTCAAATTAATGACAAGAGCTAAGTAATTAAATTGAAATATGAATTTTAAAACTTTTCATTGTCCTCTAAGTTTAGTGTTTTAGCAATTTTTTTCCTTCCTTGTGAGGCAGAGGATGATTCTCTCCATTTACAGGAAAAAAACAAACATGAGCAAAACAATTCCTCAGTGGGAAATCTCTAGTAAAACAGAAAATCCAGCCCTAGTCTTCCATTCTCTGGCAGTGAAGAAATATTGCGTACTCCAACTGCATAACAGTAAATTTATTACAAATTTAGTCTAAAAATGAATGTTTTTATGGAAAAAAATTCTACTAAATTGACATAGCTAAAAATGTCTTTGACTGTCATATGGAAAATGTATGACAGAGAAATAGCTCTTTCTAGTCTGAGATTTTTATACCTTTCAGTTCTTCTAGCTATTTGCCAGGGTTGATTGCAGCAGTATTAAGGATATTTTCACATAAACTTACAACCACATTAGTGCTGACCTATTCTGATATAGGCAGTGTCTCTCCAGACATCAATTTTCTCCTTCTGTTATGTCACAAATTTTCATTTATTGTTTAAAAAGAATGCAAGAATAAAGGATAGGATATGAATATACAAAAAGGTTTTTTATTCTTCTCTCTGTCTCCTTTTCTTTGGCCATGCCACAAAGATTTTGATTATGCACTTCCTCAGCACAATTTTTTTTTAATAATTCTGGAGGACCTCTGCTACATCAGGGCTCTAAGATACCCTGTCCTGGATAGTGAGAGCAGATAATTTTTCAGAATTCTAAAGTCCAAAGCAAGTGAGAACTAAAAGAATATATGAGTTACTTTATTAAAAAAAGAAAAAGTCCAGCTGAAATAGTATACAATGCAATGGAATGTTTTAATAAATTGCTGCAAAAATGACAAAATTAAAAAAAATCCAAACCCTCTTGTAAAACAATAAAACAAAGCTTCTGTGTTATTCCTTACACACATATTTTTAAAACAAACAGCAGCTATAGAAATATTTTGTCTTTAATTCCAGTCTGTTTTCATTCATTCTTCCATCCTGGCTCGATGTCCTATGCTTTATAGCCTGGAGAAATGAAAGATTAAGGTACTGACCCTGGATCTTCGATTGGATTAATTTATCTTTAAAGCCAGGTGGTTTTTTTCATAGGTTTCTGGACAGAAAGTGGAAACTTTGAGCTGCAGCACAGTGATGTGGTTGCTGTTCAGTCCCTTGGGCAGACGAGGTCCAGCCTACACCAGCCAGGACTGAAACTGTGAGCTGGAGACTGTTGTGTCCACAGGGCCCAAGGTGGAGTGAGTCTGGGAGAAGGGAGCAAAAAGCTTGTTCTAAATAGAAGCTACGGCACAAAGCAGTGCCCAGGCAGTCTGTTCAACCTGTGAATGGGCTTCAGAGCAGCTTCTGATGATACAGATGTTGTCTGGAAGACCATGGAGATGAATGGAGAATTTGGCAAGCATATTTAATTTTTTGGGGTGCCATAATATCTTTTGATTTCTTCCTTCCCTTAATGCACTATATAATACCACTCACATGCCATGGGCTGCTGTACAATTGACCAAATATTTGTGATAGCCTTCTGCCTCCAATAGCCACTTGCTGATCTGTAGCAAATAGCCACAATAACAGTAGAATAACAGTCTAGGTGGAACACAAGAAGATCGTGTTCTTTTAAAATATATAATTTATAGCCTTGGGAAATTGCTATAAACTATTGCACCTTGGAAAAAGAGTAGGGGGTTTCTATTTAAAGCTGCCTTTGCAAACTTGCCTGGACTTGCTGTGTAGCTTTTGCAATCACATGGATGGGACTTGATGGAACTTATTATTTTTAGTAGAATCAGAGAAGACCTGCAAAGCTGACAAACTAGGTGGGCTTTCCTGAAGGCTTGCTGATCTCAAGGCGTGTGTGGATATCTCATAGCTTACACAGCTGTAACGTTCTTTCACACACTCTGGCTGGACTATTGCATATGTTGTCACAAAATGTTAAGACATCAAGACTCAAATGTTCTTTTGTTCCCTTTTTCCTCCCTCTGTATGTTTTACTCAGTAGCTTTGTTTATTTTCTTAAAATATTTCCTTTTTGTTTGCATTTCTTGGCAAAGGCCTCCTTGTGTTTTTATAACTGTAATCTTCTTTTGGTCCCTCTGCCAGCTATATTACCCAAGATTAGCCACAAGTGTGCTTCAAGGGCTTCAGTTCCTCGTGGTGTTAACAGGAAATCAAAAATAGCTTTTTATTTGCCTCAGTCTAATTTATTCAGTTCAGGTATAATGTTAAAGTACAAAAATATTTTGTAGTTTTGCTTCCCGTTTTTTTCTACGTTCTCTCAATAAGTAGAAAAGGTCATTTTAAGTTGAAGAAGTTCTGCAAAAAACAGATAGCTGTCTTTTGTATGAAATAACTTATATGGATTTCTTTATATGGCAGGGAAATGTCTATTGTAGAGCTGGACAAACTCCCTCAAATGCTATTTCTGAATCAGAACTGCCTTAACAGCTACTGGTGTTTCATTATGAATGTAGCAGTAGATGCCTGGTTTTGGAGCAGATAACAGGAATGCTGTTCCTGTTCCAGCTAGGATTGTCCTGTGAGACAACCATCAACTTCCAGGTGCTCATGGAACATTTGTAAAAATATTACAATGTGGCTTTTGTAGGGAAAGAGTAAATATTCTTCTATTAAGCGGGTCAAATTAAATCGAAAAATGTACTTTATGTTCAACATTTCCTTATAGTTATATTCAACATTTGCATATAGTTAGCGTTGCTCACGGGGAAGGAGCACAAGTTGTCTCTTTTCATGGAAATCAGAATTCCTAACTAGTTAATCTGAAGACATTTTGCAAAAAGCTGCATTTCTAAGCTTGTGCAATTTTTAAAATTTCGTCTTACTAGCAGGCTGAGAGTTGTTGGCTTGTCAGAAGCCTCCTTCAAAGAGCTAAATACCAGCACCTCCTGAACTAACAATAAGACATGTTTTACTAGTAGTGATGAAACATCTTCTATAAACACTCCCTACCTTACTGACCATCCTTTCCCAGTATTGATTCACCACTGAAATATTTGTGTCACTTGAGTTCAAGTACATGAAACCAAACCGTTCAGTGCTTGGAGTTGTATGAGTGCCACTAAAAGCAGCATGCACTTCAGCAGTTAGTGAATTAAATAAGCAAAAGCATGCTAATGGTCTCTGGGAGACTAGCACCGCTGACCTTAGAGAGAGAATGATAATAAAATGAAGAATACAAACAAGAGATGGAACCATGGGCCTTTTATGGGTCAGATCAATAGAGCATGCAGGGATCCAGAGCTACATGTTGTCATTGTCAGACCATCAAAAGAAATGTATTTTCTGTTTCTTTAGGGTGGTGTATCAGAAACTACTCCGAATAATTTCCCTGAAATATTTGCAGGATCTGATCTACATTGCATTTCTTCTCAATTCAGCAGCTGGTAAGCATTGTAGAAAACTTGAACTAATCTCTTAAAGCCAGGAAACATTCCACTGTTGTGGGAAGTTTTGTTTTTATTTCACAGGAGCCACAAGTTGACCAATAAAACATGGAATGAAAATAAATTATATGGAATTAGTTTTATTGACAGGATATTTTAGAATAGACTGGAATTTGACTCTTCTCTTACCTGGAATTATTTAATATAATGTTTCATTATAAGGACTAAAATGACTGGTGAGCAAAATGTATTATCTTTAGATAACAGATATTTGAAACTGAAGACTATTACATTCAGCCAGCAATATTTAATTATGATTTCCCTTCAAAATTTCCCTTAGATTTACCTACAGGAACAGAGTCAGAAAATGTATGAAAGACAGAATAAATAGGATGGGATTTTTTTTTCCTCTTAATGTGCCTACATAAACCTTCCACATAAATTGCATTTCAGCTTTTTCTTCTTATGTATTATATTATGTATACAGCATCTTATGGTGGAGAATAAGAACATGGATAGCATTTTAGATCCCCAAAATGGAGTGAGGCCAACTATACCCTTTTGGAAGTTTTTCATTGGTTTGAATAATATGCTTTCTCTTGTGCTGTGAATATATTGCAGAAGTATGTGCAAAACTATTACGCACTTATTCAGGCTTTATAAATCAAAGAAAGACTTGGGCCAAAGCTGGGAAAGAAATACAGATTACTTCTTTCAAAATATGAACATATCCTAGGATGTTTTGTCTTGACATGGGCAGATGTTGGTAGTCAAGCTATTTAACCCTGGCATCATTTCACTCAGTACTTATTTTCAATCGCGAGAGGAGGAAAGATCTTGTTGAATTCTGGACTTAGTATTTTTTTAAGAAAAAAATAATTTTATTTAGGGTAACATAAAAAAAGAAAGTAACAGTGAACAGGAGAAGTTACTTATTAGGGAACATCAGGAAAAATAAATATGAGGGAAGCGAGGAACTCCTCCCTCCCAACTCCAGAAAACATGTAAATCATGTGTCCCAACTCTATGAACATTTATCCAGAAAGATAATTTTATTGTCAAGAAAATGTTCTGTGTTACATGATGGTAGATATAGTATGTTAGGATCACAGTTTGTGTATCCCCCAGTAGAATGGAATTATGACAGCAGTAAGGTAGTGTCGTGATATTTCCATGGTTTTAATCCACGTCAAATGAACATTCAAAGTGATTTTAGATAATTTTTTTTCTATTTCTTACTTAGCGATGTAAATTTACCATGTTTTTCTAAAGGACAAGTGTAAGTAAGAAAGGTAAGATCAGGAGAAAGTTTGTTGGTGCTTGAGTTATTCAGCCATATGTTGGCTAAATGAGAAGTAAAGCCTTGGTTCTTTGGACTATCACCTGCATGTGCTAGCTGACAAAGTCTTGGAAGAAAAAGGAGAAAAGGAGAATAAAAAGGAGGTATTCCAAAGCTGCTGATAGTTAAATGCAGAAACTTGCACGCTTACAGACAGACAGTAATATTTATATTTTAAATATTAATCTAAATATAATATATCAATACACTTATATTAATAAAAAAGTTAAATATCACAATACATATATTAATAATACTTTAATATTATATATTAATTTGAATATTGACAGTTTACCTTTTAAAATTTGTTTTGAATATGTAGTTGAAATTTAAAAAATACATAATTTATTTAAAGTATCTTTAAAATTTCATCAAATTTTAGAGAAGACAATAAATTTTGTTTTCTGAAACTGGAGAAGTTAACTACCACTGCTGCCAGCTATTGCCAGTCTTTACCCCAAGTTAGCTTGCCTAACACTCCTGTCAGTTTATCTCCTGTGCCATGCGCTTTTACACAGGTACTTAGTTCAAACTCTTCCTCCGTATTCCATCTTCTTAATTTTCTAGCCTCTGATCTACATTCTTATTGGAGACCTGCTCACCTTCAGAATGTTATGGACCAAAAATACATTCTTGGCTTTTTGTCTTGTAGAATAAAATCAAGGAATACAGAAGTCCTGTAAGTATCCTTTTCTTACTGCTGTGGCCACTGACATGAAACATTCCCTTGCTCGTGTACATTAAGGCAGTGCTCCTCAGAGCTTGCTGGAGGTATCTCACAGTGTCCTCCCTTATGTATTCTTGTATGTCTTATGCCTGCTGCTGATTTAATTACTGATATGTTACAGCATCATGCTGCTACAAAGGGAATGGCCCCAGGATTATTTAAAGCTAAACCCAAAAATGCTGGAGCTTAGATGGAAAACTCACTTGCACTCACAGCAATTAGTATCTTGCGCAGCGTGGAGAGCAGGCAGTTTGAGTGACACTGTTAGCAGTGCACATTCCTTTGCTTACACTTGATTTATGACTCAGTCACATCCTAGCACAAACCTCCATGTATGCTCTTTACAACACCTCCTCTATCTAGCTCAGTGTTTTCAGCAGACATTAACCATATCTACATTCCCCTTCTGCACCTGCAATTAGTAGGCTTAAGAAATCCCTGTAATGAAAGCACTGGTGTGGCTGAGAGACACACCAGGCAGGTGTGCCCACAAAATACACAAAAAACTTGTGTTTATCTTGGTTGCCCACTAGCAACAGTTACACAATGTTTTGGCTACTTAAGTTTTGCGGAGGAATGTAAAAACACTAGGAAATGAGGGAAATTAAGGTCTTTGCAAGAATAAATCCAAGTATATGCTGCTAATTGCTCTCTCTTTAAAAACCATGCTTCAACAATCACTTCTACACAGCAAAGATAAAACAACACACTTTTCTAAATAGAGTAACAGTAAGAAGAGCTGCTAGAGGAGCTGACTTTTCCTTTAACTACTGTTCTTTAAAAGTGATTCCGTTCAACAATGTACAAGGTCGACAAGTCAACGCAAGACCACCCTGCTTGGGGATTTGCTCTCAACACAGACTTGTGTCGAATCCCTCAGCTGAGAAATGTCAACCAGCACCTTTCATATTTATGGTGACTCATAAACAGGAAACTCAGCCCTGTCCACGACACTGGAGCTTTTTCATATCTTAGATCCTTTTACGAAAGAAAAAGAAAAGGGTAAGGGAAAAAAAAAAAAAGAAAGAAAAAAAGAAACCTCTCAAAACAAAACAAAGAACTTAGCAGGACATTTAAAGCAGCTGCCTTCTATTTTACGTGCCAAAATAAATATTGCCAAATTAGTAAGGCATATTGAACAAATTATAAGCTAAATGCAAATTTATCAACTGAAATTCAATGGTAGAGTAGCCAAGGAGCTTGCAATGGTATAGTTCATCTTTTTAAGTAGGTGTTTTGGTTGGCCAGTTGCTGTGGAGTGACGTGGGAACAGTAATATAAAAGAGAGCATTTCTGTTACACCCAAGATGAACAGTTTGTTTTAGAAAGTTCAAGTAAACATTTTCTAACATACATTCACTAGTTTCAGAGTGTCTTTTGCTACCAAGAGGGAGATAAAAACTGGTTTTAAAAGTCTTTTACAAAAATAAAACATTTCAGAAACGGTAATGTTAGCATGATAAATTATCCAACAAAATTTTTGGTGGAGCTTCTCATTTCAAAATAATGAGAAAGTCTTGTTTCTCTTCCCTTGTATTCTTATAAGGGCACACATGGCTTTTTCGTCTCTGATGTGATTTAACATTATATAATTAGAAAAAGCATAATAAGACCTGATCTATACATATATATATTATTTCTCCCCAGTTTTCAGGGGGATATAACCTGTCTTATACAGTAAATCCAGTGCCTTGGTAGTCCATACACATGAAAGCTCAAGAACCATTATTGTTCTTGTACTGTTACTCCATAAGTAAATTTCAAAGTTAGAGGGAAAAAAAATGCTTTTCATTGGGAAAGCCAAAACTCAGAATTTTGCTTCAGGTCTGTCCAACCCGGACTTTCTTGAGTTTTGGCATTACTAGTTTGTTGGCTTGACACAAAACATTCATATTTAAATTAAATATTTATGGTCTCCCTTTGATAAATCTGAAAATACATTGCAGGAAACAAACTGTGGCCTAAAAGTCTGATCCACATGTTAAAACCAGATTTTTTTTTTAAGCAAAGGACCTTGAATGGATCAATAGGGTTCTGGGAATGTTACAGCTGATGAGATTTGGAATACCGGGTGTACCTCTGTTCAATAAACCAAACTGAAGCAAGGAGTTTCAGAGGTATCAATTTATTTTTCAAAAAAGTGTGTCAGAACATCAGAACATTACAGCAATCAGTGGCTCACAGCGAGCTGGAGTCTCTCCCTTAGAGAACAATTTCAATGTTTAAAATTTTAACACTAAATTCAGGGTGAAATAGTATGAAATCTTAGAATGTTCATTGGAATCAAACTCTGTTTTGTCCTGTTGCAATTTTCCCTTTATAGCTAAGAGTTCCCAGCTAATAATCACACATTTACAGCTTAAGAAAGCTATGCTGAAACAATATACATTACACAACTAAAAGCAAACTAACAAGACCTCTTCCAGCCTTTTCCCTTCCACCAAACAAACAAACAACAACAACAACAACAAAAATCTAATTGCAGCCCAAAGGGTTTCAATAATCTTTTTGAAAATAAGATGGTCACTGCCTGCATTTCCATCCTGTAAGGGCAGCTGCCATCGTCTGCAATCATCGCCTCATCGTGGGCCCCAGCCATGCAGGGCTGGGGTGTGGGGGCCCAGTGTTTGAGATAAATGGCACCTGCTCCTGATAGATGAGGATTCCAGCTCCAGATTTGCTCTCTTATGCTCATATATATACTTTAGTTGAGCATCTACAGATTTGCAGCGGAAAATGGCCCTGGCAGATTCCGAGGAGAGATCGCTGCTTTGATTATCAGCAAGAACATTTGGCAAAACATGAGCAACACAATTAAGAAAAAACAAAGTTGTGAAGTTTACTGTTTGAGTCAGCCCAGTTCAAAACAAACAAACTTAGTCCAGCAAAATGTTATTGGTTTCCTTGGCTATAGAGCCCTTCTGGAAGAGAAAAAACCCCGCAAAAATCCCAGTGCAATTTTAAATTCTGACGCACTTTGGGGCTTAGATTTTCCTCACAGAACACTGAAAACATGTTTTTTCACATTCATTTAATATCAGAGTGGATATTTTACAGAAAGCTGACTTTCTGTGCTCTGGAGAGGCCTACATTTCCTGATTTGTCATGAAGCTTTTGATTGGGGTGAAAAACAGAATATTCCCACATGCTGAAAGCTTAGGTGAGTCTTGACAAAGCTGAGACACAGAAAAGAGAGAAAATAAAAGCTGCCCCAGGAGTTTTGTCATAACTTAAAATGAGACAAAACCCTACTCCCAGACTGGACCAAGAAGGTGAATTTGCATCACCATGACTTTACATCCCACAGTGATTTTAGGATATAATCTCTAGCCCACTGCTCCTGTTGAGGGAGGCTCCTTTCCACCCATCTCAGGAGGCCAGTCTTACAAGACAAAACACCAAATTATTTTTCTTTCTCAGATTTATACATGTTTATCTCTTTTAGAATTCATCTGAAGTAAAATGGATCCAGCTTTCTCTCAAATAATGCAAAACATATGGGAACAGAGTTGTGTAAGTCACAAGCTGACAAGAACCAAAGCCCTGCGATGATTGTCTCAGACCCACATGATATGCTCGATTCTGACAGACCTGTTATGTGAGCAAACACTTGTACTCTGCCAGGCAGCTTTGCATCAGCCTCACAACACAGAGTTATTCTGCTTGCTCTTCACACTGAGCTGTGTTACAACATTTTGGAGGACAGAAAAGGTTCAATCTCATCTGGTGTCATAACACTTTTGCTGTGACACAAGCTCCACCTGCTTCTGAAAAGCTGATGTCCCTACAGGACCTACATCAAACTCACTTGTACACAGGAACAAGCCCTCAAAACTTCCTAACAGCAATGTTCTCTAGTGTTAAATTGATTGATATTTGTTGCATTGAAAACTGCCATTACGGAGACTGTCTTTGCTTGGATAAAAATGGAGAAAACATTTCTCTTTTTTTGAGATTTTTGCTCATATGTGAATTATAACTTAGAAATTGAAGAAATTGGAAAATTTAGAAAATTCCTTCACACTGGCAGCCATTGTTTTCAGCTGATTTCTGCCTAATAGAGAGCAAAACACTTTTAGTAAGAGTCTAAGGGAGTGGAGCACCCTTCATATTCACCACTGAGTTTGGCTACTGGGGATGCTGGAGATGTCTACTTCACCATGGCTTAGATGTGCCTCTGCACATCTAAGGGGTGATGAAATAAATCTCTGGGGTGGTTTAACCCCAGCCCCACACAGCCACTCACTCACTCCCTGATGGTGGAATAGGGGAGAGAATCTAAAGGTTAGGAGTGAGAAATCTTGTGGGTTGAGACCGTTTGAAAAGGGAAAGCAAAAGCTACGCACACAAGCAAAGGGAAACAAGGAATTCATTCAAAACTGGGCAGGCAGGTGTTCAGCCACCCCAGGAAAGCAGGGCTCCAGCATGAGTAACAGTGACTTGGGAAGACAAATGCTTCTTCTTCCCCCAGCTCTATATGGTCAACTTGGTATGGTTTGGCATATCCCATGGGTCATCTGGGACCATCTGTCCTGGCTGTGTCCCCTCCCAGATCCTTGGGCACCTGTTTGTTGCTGGTGGGGTGTGAAGCAGAAAAGGCCTTAACTCTGTGTGAGGCCTTCTCAGCAATAACAAAAACATCCCTGAGTTACCAGCACTGTTTCCAGCACAATTCCCAAACACAGCCCTGTACCAGCTGCTGTGAAGAACATGAGCTCTACCCCAGCAAACTCCAGCACAGCCTCATGGAAGCTGCAACCCACCAGGCCACCCTTCTGATGTCAGGGGTGTGTCTGTGCTATGTCCCCTCTGTTCTGTACCTCTCTCTAGTACAGATGCACACACAGGTGTCGGGCAGGAAAAGCTGTGTTTAGGCAACACAGAGGGTACCACCCGTGGTGTTCAGATACTGGAAGAGCTGAAAGCTTTTGTCTGACAGAGGCCATCAACACCTATACTAGAGCACGTGTACCTTCCAGATTCCAGAGAGCAGCTCAGAGAGGCTGAAGGCACCCTGCCCTCCAAAAGCTGCAGGACACTGTGTCCAGGAAAAGTGTTTGCTGTCCACAAGCAGCTTGGCATCATCAGAGCTGCAGGCCATCCTGACTCTATGGCATGGGGCCGATGGATGTGACCTGTGTGCTGCAGGGTGGGTAGCTCCCAGGCAGGAAGCACCGTGGTGTGACAAAGCTGAAACTGGAAGCAGTTAGAAATGTCACAGTATACAAGTAGCTCAAACTATGCAACAGCATAAGTTCTACACGTGACACAGGCAGAGCAGAGCCAATTACATTTTATCAGTCTCAGACTGCTGTATGGTCCCCTTCACTTTTTGACATTGATCTAGTGGAACCAGTGCATATTAAGACACATTTTCATATTGTTTCTTTTTTTTTTTTAAGTAAAAGTATTTCAAAGAACCCCTTCTCATCCATAATATCATATGGTTCTGTTTTACTTAATTGTTGCTCTACATAAAAAGACTGCAGATAAAAGTAATTTTCTGCAAAGTCACAGCTGTATTACCAGCTGCATTACTGGCAAAAGCAGTTATTGTAACACGATTTTTTTTCCTCTTTTTATATTCTTGATGTATAGCTTAGATTTATATTGTCTACATTCATTTATGTAAACTGCAATAATCTAATACCAGCTATCTGTATCAGAGTCACTAACTTAATGGAAATGTATTTGTGTACTACACTTCCTAAAGCCATATGGAAAAATATCCCCCAGTGTACATACATGCAGCTTTGGGAAGACAATAAAGAATAATCAGAGACAAAACATGGCCACTTGGTTATTTGAAAGAAAAGGAAAAAAGGTAGAATTGTACCTATTCCTCCATCCCCCATATTGCCAAGAGCCAATTTTTAACAAAGTGTAATTGTGTTAGGCACAATTTGAAGAATACACTGTATTCTTTAAAATGCTTAAGGATTAGTCTCTTCAGCTACAGGGACAATCTATCTATTGTCTCTAAAGCTCACAGTCTTGTTTTATCTTAGAGGAAGTTTATTCCTAGATAGAGATCTTCATAACACAGAGTTGAGAATAGAGACATTGACAGTTAGTGGATATAGTTTATTGCTTCTTTATAAAAGCACTATTTAGTAGCAGGAGTGAATATTTGAGTCAGCAGAGATGTGCATTTGCTCCTCTCAGCTAATCTGTCAGGTTTTGCTTATTTATAGATCTTAGGAACTTCTTTCTAACATTTGGCCATAGCCAATACTTTGTCTGATTGTTAAGTCTCCACATGCCTTTTGGAAAGGACTCAGTTTAAACTTTAACTTTTATAGTTACACAGGACATTTAAAATGCTTGCACGGTGTGGTTTGTATGCTGAAAGTTGCACAGATCAGAGAAGATAACCAGCACCAAGAAATTCAAGACACATTCACAAACCTGTCCTTGTGCCAATACATCCCTGAAGTTTTCAGAAATCCCTTTGTAGTACTTTATTGGCAGTCCCAGTGCGGTCTCTGACTCTAAAATAATCTCTCTAGTTAGAATATCATCAAAAGAGTTACGATTTCTAATTAGACATTGAAACTGTTATTTTTTTATTATTTTCCATGAAACTTTATTTACCCCTCTGTTTTTAGAAGAATTACAGTTGTTTGTTATTTTTTTTAATTGACTTGCCAAATGGATGTTACCAGAAATAAATAAATAGAATTACCAAAGTGCCTTTCTTTCCCAGATGAAATTCCTCTCTTTCTTTCATGGACACCGGACAGAATATGTTGAAATTCTTGGGAAAAAAGCATTCTAGTTCTGTTGTCTAAGTTGATCAGTGACATTTTAAAGACATTTATCTGTCTGGAAATAAATTATTTTCAAAAAAATCAGTGATGTTATCCCTTATTCCTGATTATTATTCTTTTTTTTTATCAAGGTTGACTAATTCAGTTTATAAAACAAGAATAGGTTGGGGAACTTTATGGTTTCAAATCAACATAACTTTCATCATCTGACTTCTCAGAATCTCAGGACAACCTGAAGAATTGAAGAAGTTCACATGCAGTTTCCTCGAATGCAATGTAGTGCTCTGAAGGCCCCCAGCTCCAGTTGCAGCCAGACTGAGCACTGTTACTTTCTAATGAAACCACTTTAATTATGTCAACTGGCAGTTTTCTAGTAGCAAAGACAAAGCTTGTGGAATGAGAACTGAGAAGAGGGCAGGTTTCTCTGTGCCTCTGCCTCTAAATCAAACCTTCTTCCCAGCCCTGAACTTCTGCCACTTTCTCCTTTTCATCCCAAGCACCCAGTGACCTCTCCTGCTCCAAAACAACATATCTACCCTTCCTGGCTCCCCACCAGACATCTCTGCACTGCTGCCATCCCTCTCTCTTGTCCTTTCTGCCCAGGACCCTGCCAGCTGACACTTCTTGTTGCCATCCATATCCACCCTCCTCCTTTCTGCTACACCTGCTCTGAAAGCCAAACCTCCAAAGTGCTTCTCACTCCAATGGGCAGCCAGCAGCTGTTTCTGCCAGCCACAGGCCCCTGTCAACATTGCTGACAGATTTGGAGGAAGGTACCTAGACATAGAATTGATGTAAGTAAAACTGAGATGGGCCCCATGGGGACAAGATCTGCCTGGGGTAGGTGAAACCCTACAGCAATTGCCTGTTAGTATTGCTGAAGTACTTCTGAAGAGCAGATAAGAAGTGTCCTTTCTTCCTGCAGGCATATTTGAAGTGATGACTTTTTTTTTGCAGTTTCTCATATCTTTTTTAGAAATGACACTTCCAGTAAACTGCTGAAAACGTGCATCTGTCTTCAATAAAGAAAAGACTTAATTAGCACATCTTCTCTTCTTTTGAATAAGAAAAAAAAAGGCAGAGGCAGGAGGAAGAGATTTATTTTGGTGCCATATGAATCATAACTAGCCTAGCATGCAAAGCCTGAAATAATGTTAAAGCTTGAAAGAAATGATGTATAAATGGAAAAGTCATCCCCCGTGTTTAACAGCAAACAGTAGATACAATACAGCATGTTCTGGTGCAGAAGAGCCGCTTTCCAGTGGAATTATTCCAGATTTACACTGCGGTGGCTGAAATGAGAAACTGTCCCACAGAGCATATGTAACTGGAGAAGTAACATGATATTCTTTTTTCTTGGATCATCTTGTTCAAGCTCTGCTTCCTGTGTTTCAAGCTCTGCTTGAACTGCTACCCACGGCTGGCAGTCAGTAAGATTGTGTTAAGTGCTGCACGAACACGTAGTGAAACATAGGCCCATACCTGAAGAGCTTGAAACACAGGAACATGTGAGTTTGTTAATGACAGCCTGAAAAGAATACTTTTGACTTTTAGACCAACAATTATCATGTTGTTTGAGGGTGTTATGGAAGTGAAGCTCTTTGAAGAGGATCCTGATATGTCCTGATATGTGTGGATGCTTCTTCCACACAAAAGTAGCAAGCATAAAGCCTAAAGCTGATTTTGGACTGGCAGATGGTGTAGGTGGATCATTTAGGAGAGAAGAAGTGCTGTTTGGGGGTTAAAGCACTGTTGTCAGTTTTGGTTCCGCATCAGCTGGTGTTGGAACATGGACCACTGTGGGTGAGTAACCACACTGGCCACAGGCTTCCAACCCCTCAGCTGAGTGTCATGAGGATGGATGTGGAAGGTGACGTTTTGTTGTCAGGGAAAAATGAAGAACTAAAAGAGGATCAGGACATGAAAGACAATAAGTCGAAGTTTTAAAAGAGGAAAATTTTGGTCTGAAATAACCAACTAAATGATGGTTGGAAAATTCTTCTGAAAGTTTTGTAAGTAAAAGAGGATAGATTTATATCAAAAATACAGAAGGGAAAGAACAGAAACTAGAAAGTCTTAGTTTGCATTGACATCCAACTTGTTTTGATTCTGCCTGGTATATATTGGTTATGGGGGAAAAAAACCAAACCTTATAGAACAGAATGAAATGCAAGTTAGAATTATCTGAAATATCTGTAAATTAATTCATGACAGAAAAAGATCAATTGTAAGCTGAGAAGCAGGGCAAATGAGTACATTTAAAGTTATTGGTGTGGTACCAGAAGCTACAAGCTTTAAAATACTCAATATGGGCAAATTCTGCATCCAGAAAAAATTCCAGCTCAGCTATGACTGCTGTTTCACAGTAAGTAGATAGTGCCAAGCTGCTTTCTGTAGAAACTAAAAATAAGACTAAGCATGTTTTTTGGGGATTTCTGCTTTAGACGTATCAAATTTAAGCTCACACTGGGCTCTTTTTTAGTGCTTTGAAAAATGTCCTAATATTTGAGTTCATGCAGATGGAAACAGTGCAAGGGAACGATGTGTGGGTTACTAATAAATGTACAGAGGCTGAAACTGTGTCTCAGTTTATTTAAACAATCCTCTCTTCATTGCCATCTGCTCCAAGGACACTCTGAGGTTCTCAGAAGACAGGTTAATCCTCTGCCTCAGTGCAAGCTGAGCAGCAGAAGTCATGGTTTTCTTTGCTGCTTGTGGTAAAGCCAATTCAACTGAGAATCGAGTCATATTCAGTAATGGAGGGAAAATTAGGGCTTTTTATCTAAAAAAAAAAAAAACCCAAACACATATCCTTTCAAATATTCTTCTGCATCTACTGTCAGAGTATGTGGCATTTCACTACATGAGTGACATTGTATCCATGTCCTGGGAATGTTATCCTTCACAGCTATCCATGTGCAGCACTCCAGTGTCAAATCCAGCCAACAGAATTTTAGTCATTTTCATTTAATCTAAAACTTTCAAAAATTATAAGCAGCTATATGTTACCCCCATTTATGCAATTCAAGTGACTGCCAATATTTTAGATTACCATTAGTAATTTTATCAGAGTTGCCCATGTTAGATATTTGATACAATTTTTTTTTACTAAAAAGCCCTTGAAGAAAGAACAGCCTTGACTTGCAGGCATGTCAATGCAATGCCCTGCATTCAAAGTGGGTCCTTATTTTCTGGTCTAGAGTAAATGTTGAAAAATGCTATACAATAACATCTGTTATTACACAATAGTTCTCTCTTTGCTTCCAAGGAGCTTCCAACCCAGCCTTGCGCAACTTTTTTCTTCATATAAAACAATGAGAGCGTATGTTGGCCTGTAAAAGACTGTATGGCCTCAAGTAATAAATACCTCTCAAAGACACCCAGCACAAAACCTCATTGTTAGAGCAATTTTGACAGAGAAGTTGCACTGTGGCTCAGTCCAATAAGGAGTAGCTCTGCTGATGCTGAGAGATTTAAATTGTCTCAGAAAGATTTTAAAAGAATTCACATATCAGGCAAGTGAGTCAAGACAGACACAGGCGGTTTATGAGGTTTGAGAGTACAGGTGCAGTGCTGGCTGCTCAGGGAAAGCATGGAGCTGGGGCTGGGATTGCATCCCCATTCTTGCTAAAAAAATCATCCTGTCCCAAGGGGAGTCCGCTTTGCTCAGTTTGCACAGGCTAGTTTTGGAGCTTGTGTGCCAATGTGATCATCTGCTCCTTCCTTCCAAATAACACATGACACAGAGTTTATTGCCAGAGCAATTGTAACTGTTTTTTTAACCATTAAAAATGTGACAAGTAGTGATATGTATGTGAAAAGGGGGGGGAAAAAAAGAAGTATTTTGATTTCTAACACAGTTTTCTTCATTTATCAATGAACATTTAAAGAGGAAAACCTCATTTGGCTTTCCAGGAACTCATACAGTCTTAAATATTTTTGGTGTGTAGAGACTTGTGACCAGTGTCAGCACACATCACTGTCCAAAAGAGCCTGTTGCTGCTATATTCTCTGTTAAGGATTTGTTACTATTGTTAGTTGCTTAACATCTGAAATTAGATGCCTTCTGGACAATACATAGAAATAATGAGAGCCAGATGGATTCCATCTGGCCAAATATAGATGTTTACATCTAAACTGGTCCTTACAAGCTCTCACTGTGTTCCGTGGAAAGAAAAAGAGCACTTCTGCGCTTTGATTTACACCTAGAACTAGCTAGCTGAACAGCCATTCTCCTAGTTCCTGTTTCTCCCCACAGATTTCACCCCCAGGTTTCAAATGGGGTTTAATGAACCATCCACACTGTAGACACCAAAGTAGAAAGTTTAGGGCAGGAAGTCCTACCACTCTTACCAAAAATATAGTGTAATACCTAAAGCAGTTGCTATGGTCCTATCAGAGATCTGTCTATAACTCTTCAATAGACTACTGTCAAAAATATGAAAGGAAAAAGAAAATAAGTGGGGCATATTAATGTACTTAACTGGTTTACATACAGCAGTGTATGAAAACTCACACATTTAAACAAAGTCAATTATAACCTCAGGTAACAAAAAATCAAGCATGAAGCTGTATTTTGTCACAGGATTGCTATTATGTAAACCTATTGATATCCTAAAGGGTAAAAAGCAGTAAAAATCAGTACAGAAGAAGCCGTGACAGTATCATAGTGAAGGATATGCTTTATAATACCTGTCTGCCCTCCCACTCTCTCTGTTAATTACTATGGGTGTAGCATGATTCATATGGAAAAAACAGTTGCTGTCTGTGGTTCTTCCTTCTTCCAGGTGTGAATTCTGGCCTCACACAGATAGATGTTGACCAAGACCATCAATCCCCTGTCAGTGATTTTAATGAGGAACAGAAAAAAAGGAAGATTTTTTTTGGGGTCGTTTTATTTTTTTAAATGGATGACCCCAAAAGAATACTATGCAACATTACTCAACTCCCAAGTGAGTAACTCCAGTGGTTTGACAAGGGAATCCTCGTCCAACTTTCAGGGGATGATTTCTTAGCCAAGTAATGCTCCAAAACAATGCAGACTTTCACAAAACATTTGGAAGAGTTAGACCATTAGGAAATTTTTGTTGTTTTTTACCTTTGGAAAAGTCCATGCACTCCTTACTCACCTGTAGAAACACACCTAGCTGAAGTCTGAAGCTCACTACTGAAATTCTTTGCTGGTTTATCTTTTGGCTGTAGTACATGCTGAGGCCACAGCACACACAGAAAAAGTAAATTTACTGTTCTGATTTATTCTGCATCTTCAGCCTTGACTTCAAAAATGAAGAAACACTATCACCCTGATTATGTCATTCTGAGTGTACTACAAGTGCTATATTAACATAAAATAAACCCTTCTGTAAAAACTGAGCTTAATATCTGAAGTGAAAGGAACATCAACAACTGATGGTCCCCATAGCAGTATGGACTTTTTCTAATGAAGTAGAACTCTTACAGAATGATAAAATAGCAGGAAAAAGAGTTATAATCTAATATCTAAAAATAGGAATGATCATCAGTCAAATATCATAAAAAGAAGGTTGATGAGATAGAAGAAGGATGGCAGAAGTGACCAAAGGCAAGGGAGTTTCAGGTATGGCAGAAAGGTGACATGGTGTTGTTTCTTCTGAACATTTGTAATTCTCTTGTGTTTCCTATCAAAGAATCATGGAATCTGTAAGAAAGATCGTCTAGTTCCAACTCCTTGCCATGGGCAGGGTCACCTTCCACTAGAGCAGGTTGCTCAGAGCCTCATCCAGCCTGGCCTTGAACACTTCCAGGGTGAGGCATCACCTCTGTGAAACCTATTCCAGCTTCTCTGTGAAATTTGTTCCAGGGCCTCAACACTCTCTGAGTAAGGAATTGTTCCCTAACATCTAATCTGAATATCTCCTCTTTCCATTTAAAGCCATTGTCCCCATTATCCAATCACTGCCTGTAGGTGTAAAACATCACTCCTTCTTTCTTATAAGACCTCTTTAAGTACTGAAAAGCCCCACTAATAAGTGAGTCTAAGAAGTTCCTTTACAAAGTCTATAGCAAGTCTAAGACTTTCTTTGCAGCCATGGTTTGTCCAGAGCTAGTATGTGGAGTGATTATAAGGATGAAGTCTGGAGACCCTGTGCGTATATTACAGAGATATTCAAATAAGAGTAGGAGATGTGGCAGCAAAAGGAAGCATTAGAGCTCTACGGTCTGTGGTGTGTGTGCTTTATGCACAATCTCTTTTCTTGCTCACAAACCCTGGCTGTGGCCCAGCTAATCATTTCTCTCCTGACAACTGCAACTTTTCCTATGTGAAACCATATTTCCTAAAAATGAAGGAAAGGGAAAAGATTTGGTATTGTTGAGGTCAGAAAGAGACATGAGAGATCTGACCTGAAATTACATTGGTTTTGAAAAAGATAGAATGCAAAGACTCGGTTAAACTCAATAGTGTGATGATCATTCAACTATTAAATCTGTAAGATATTGTGGCACCAGAGTTTATCTTGAGAGGATCAGCTACATAATCCAGAGATGTTAAAGTATAATAAGATATATTCAAGAGACTGAACATAACATCCCTCTAACTAGGAAATTGGTCAACTGACCCTTTGAACCTCTGCAGATCATTGTTTCCTTGATGAAATTAGTGTAAGAAGGGTAGAGGAGCATCAAGATTTCCTGCAAAATGAAAATAAAATGGAATTATGTTTTATCAAAGAGGAATTTGATGGGATTTTTCTTATTTAAAAAAAAAAAGTGTGGGCTGTTATTTCCAATTTATTATTTTCTTCAGCAAAAGGTTTATTTGAAGAAAGAAACTGTCTTCTTAGAGAGGTCTAGAAATTTTATTGGAAAAGCACACTACAGAAGGAAGGCCCTGTGACACTAAAGGACACCCAGAAGCTCTTTTTGTACTGGAGAATCTCCACAACAGTGCATTGACAAATTTTAAGGGAGTGATCTTATGGAGTACCATTGTAGTAATTATCTGCCCAGAATTGCCTCATAAAATTTCTTATGTATTTTAATACACATTATTTTGGATAGCCAGAAAACCTGGGAGCTTTGGGAGGATGCAAAAAGGTCCCATAAATATCAGCCCTCCCCCAATAAATAGCAACCTCGACTCCTGACTGTTCATTGTTCCAGAGCAGCAATATATAGAGAATAGGGTGAAGGATGAAAAAAGTGTCACAAACATAAAGTATGAAAAAAATTCCTTTTATCATTTCAGTGAAACTTTTCTTGATTTCTGCAGCAGAGCAGCAGACAGGATGAGCTGCTCTCATTTTTTATTTGCAAGCAGTGTAAGGAGATGAAGCATAAAGGGCAAAGAGCTCAAACACTAGACAAGAAAAGGACAGATTTGTTAAGTCTTCCAATTCCATTCCCATATCTGCTTTGGAGCTAAGAAAAATGGTAGTCTCAACAGAAAAGTCATTTCCTATAGGATGAGGCGCCGTATTCCCAATATTGTGGTGTGGACAACCTGCGCTTACAACTGTAGAGAAAATAGATGTTCCATTAGTAGCAGGAAGCCAGCAATTACCACAGCCCCTGCCCACACTGCAGTCTGAAGCTGGGCTCAATGGTCTCCACTCCTGGTCCTACCATGGGCCACCCCAGCTGAGCTGCTCCCTGTTTGCCGCATTGCTTCTTGCCAAGTGCTCTGCAGGTCGTGTTCTGGCACCCATGGAGCCCTGACCCACACAGGAAAGGGGTGATCATAATATGGACGTGACACTTTCATCCCAATATCACCTAAAGAATTCAAGATTGTTTTAAACTAAAGTTTCCATCTAGCTGAAAGATTCAGAAGCAGATGATGGCCTGATTGCAAACTTCCTGCTCATACTTTTCTCTTGGGATTTGGTTCAGGCTCATTTCTCATTTTCATACAAGCTTGACTGTCAGTTTTATGTTTTTATGAAAATGGACTAATATAGCCAAGAAAAAATAATGAAGACATTGCTTACTGTAAATTTAATTTAGAATGAAAAATTGTCTGCTACAATTAAAAAACATATTCTTTTCAAAGATAGATTTTGTAGACACAAATTTCAAACCACATTATATTGCTGGAAACATTTTTTTCAATGGAAGTGATGACACAGCTTTAAAAGGCAACATCCTGAATAAAACATTGTAATGAATACTCAAAAATAGCTACTAAGGGAGGAAAAAGACATACTACAACATGTGGCCTTCTGTCCCCTAATCTCAGCCTTATCCAATCTTGAAAGATTTATAATTTGCTAATTCTATAAGGCAAAAAGAACATTCTTCTTCCTGGAAAGGTCAGTCAAATCCACCCCAGGCAGTGATCAGTGGATTAAAACATGTCACTGAACCCTGTATAATTTTACTGCTTTCAGGACATTTCAATTACAGACCAGAACACTGTGAATGTTGGAATGGACAGCTGGTCTTACCTTCTGATTGCTGAAGAGATAATTAAGTTAAAAACCCTGGGCAAGATGTTTCTTTGGCATATGCCTGTTTAACAGGGAGTCTGCACTCATTCTCCTGTTAAAGACATGTACATACTGCTAAGTAAAGAAATATATGTTATGTATATGCAGCACATATAGTTGGAGATTTTCAAGCTCAGGAGTATTATCTCATCAAAATATTAGCAAAAGAGTTGGAAACAGATATAGAGCCTTGATCCAACTCCACTCAAGTTGAATTTTTCCCACTGAGTTTTATGGGAGTACATCACAGTCCTAGGGTGGGTGGCTCCTTCAGCCTGTAGAGTCAGCCAAATCATCCCCTGATTATAACTCACCATGTGCTGTAATTTTTATTCAGTGCTGCTTTCAAATTTCAGGTTTTCAGTACAAATGTGCACAGGAAGGAGCAAATCAAAGGATGGGCTCTTCACAGACTGATACTTTTGTCCTCCCAGCTTGATCCCAGCACAATTTGGGACATCCTAAGGTACAACAATTTAACAATTATGAGCAGAATAAATCAGTATACAAGGGCAACACTGGCAGGTGGAAATCACTGAAATGAAGTAGTAGTTACCCATACCCATTCCCTGGCCATTTAGTCACCTTTGATGGGTTAGTAACAGCTCAAGAAACCCTCAAGAATCTCTTTCAGCTGGCCTTTAGAAACACTAGAAAATCACAACCAGACTGGAACTGAGCTGAGTTGTCTGCATTTTGCTATGGTGCTTATTTTTTCAGATGTGTGTAATATCTCTGCTCAAGACTAACAATATTTTGAGTGACTGGTTATCATTGGTGGTCCAAAAGAGCAACTATAGCAAGCAAAAATATCCTTCAGTATTCAGAAAAATTGCTTTTCCTTTTGATGTTTCAGCACAGGTTAGTTGTTTTCCTTTACTGGCCAAGCTGGTTAAGGTATACTGAAACCACGGAGCTATAAAATTACATAAGCTGAAAGCTGGATCCAATTTTTATTTCTTGTTTGCTGTAGAGTAATTGCATAACCTGCATTCAATAATATATTAAAAGTACAATATCTTTTTTCAGATCCACAAAAGCAGTAAACTTCCATGACACCTTTGAATTCCTGGAACAATACTGTACCTCTTTCAGCCCCTCATATACCTTATATTACTTGAAAGATTGTGTCCAAACATCTGCATACAGTTAAGCTCCAAAGAACAAATTTCAAGGTAAGATTTAACATACTGCACATTTATAAATATTACCTGTCACCGAATTATCCTAATCTTTCCAGAGCTGGAAGACAGTCTAGGTTTACTATAAGGTGGGTATTTGAAATATAAACAGCTGCTGGCATCTGCACATTGAGAACTTCAAGCAGGGTACACAGACTTCTTTGTACTATGCTTTAGCAGATTTTTCTGTGATGCAGAGTCCTTGCAACTATCATCTTGTGCAAAAAAAAAAGCACATGGAAAATTACATCATTAGTTAATATTTGGAAGACATCATCCTGGTTTACTTTTTTGGGCTATATTCCTCCCTCAGTTTTTATTTTTCAGTTTTGACCTCATAAATGAACCCCACACCCACTCCATTCCACCCACTCTACTTCTCATAACCAGCTACCTCATCTTGCTGAGTGTTCCTGGAATTTCTTTAGCAGCAATTTCAATTTGACCTCTCTATTTCTCTCTGTTAAGAGTGTTTTACCAAAGCTAGTGAATAATGAATAAGACGGTGAATATATTCAAGCAATTATGTTTTTGTTAATTCTTTGTCTTTTTCCTGGGTGTTTCATAATCATTAGAAATTGTTGTGAAGTATAGGACATCCAACTATGGAAATACAATGTAATTTTGATGAATTATTGTGTTAATTATTGTGTTTTCAGTGTCTTATGCTTTATTCCACATTAAAATCTGACAAAAGCTTTAATGTTGTAAATTAATACTTCACACTTCTGTACACCATTCCAAATTTGGTTTAATATTGGGAAATATCTTTCTCTTTCATTGTACCAGTTCTTAGTGTACCATAAGAAAGAATTTGGTATGCCTCGCTTCCCTGCATCAGGTGATCAGCTTGCCAAATTATGAGGCAAATAGCAAAAATATTCTGAATGTTAGTTTTACCAGTGTTCCAGAGTGACCAGTAGTAATTAAAGTTGATATCAGACTGTGCAGAATGTATTATATGCAAAGAATGACATTAAAGTGCAATGTGTTATCTAAAAATAGAATTTATTACATGCTACATTTCTGTGTGATGTTAGAAGCTGCAACAGAACAATTAATGAGATAAACTATTTGAAATAACACTCTGAGGGCCACACTATTAGGCAATATTTGTCACAATGTTTTTTATTAAAAAAATTAGACCATATTCTCTCTGAAATCTCATCCAAAAATTTGAAACTTCAAAGTTTCAAAAGCTTAAATACAGCTTCAGTTTTAAAAGCTTAAATACAGCTCTAATTTTTAGTATTTTTTTAATATAAGAGGTACCATCTCTCTGAAATCTCATCCAAAAATTTGAAACTTCAAAGTTTCAAAAGCTTAAATACAGCGGTTTTGGTATGGTCTTCCTCTGCTTTCTAATTTTTAGTATTTTTTTAATATAAGAGGTACCAGAGCTGTTACCGTAACTCTTCCTCTACAAGTTTAAAATAGCAAAAGTCATGATGATGAGCTTAATCTCTGTCTCTTGCAGAGTCCAAGGAGTGCTCTGTTGGGAAATACATCAATTAGGCATGAATAAAAATAAATAAGTGCAGAGTTTTTAATCTGCTCCAAGTGGGGCCCAGGCAAAGGATTTTTCCTTATTTCAGGTGGTAATTTATGTGAAGAAGAATCCAGTTGAATAGTAATACATGGAAAATCATGTCACTTTTGACTCTTCAGAAGAAACTCAGATTCAAGATATGAGTGTTGTCACACTTTCAACCTAAGCAACCTCTATGTCTTTCAGAAATATGACCAATCCTAGGTATTAAGCTGTGTTTGTGTAGTTTGCTTACAATGACATCCATAATGGGAAAATATTTTTATGATGAACTTGTACAATGTGCAGAGGATGTGTGGAAAACAGCAGTTTTGTAGCACTGATGAAAATGTGAACACTTCTGAAAAAAAAAAAAAGGTTTTGGTATGGTTTTCTTGAGAAGCAGCTCTGGTCTCTGCAAGCTTTTTCCCTTTATAATTCAAAACACAACTCAGAACACAATTATAAAAGAAGAGAATATATCCTGCTCTGACTATAGGCACTGAGAAGGTTCTCACACTTGGCACAGTTTGACCCTGCATCCTCTCTCCAGGGTGTGGAGAGGATTGGCATCTCCCCTGCCGATCAGGCACCCGCTCCTGAGCGCCCGTGAGCATGGGCTGAGTTACTCCCTCGCACACCCCGGGCTGGCAGTTGTGCTTGCAGGCTACACAGTGACACCCCACCACCAATCATCTCCTCCACTGACAAATTTAGTGCTCACACCAGCTCCGAAGGTGCTGCTTTACTGTTACTGACAGTCTAAAGTCCAAATTAGGGCTGTATCACTGTGCAGGATATTTCAGCAAATCATAGCAATTAGCAGAATTTCTCCTGGAAATGTTTTTGAAAGTGTTTTGGAAATCTCTGTCTTGGGCTTTTGCTTGTTTCTTTTTTTTTTTTTTTTTTCTCTCTCTTTCTCCTGAGTGGCAGAGAGAAACAAAAAACTCAAAGATCCATTATCTTCAAATTTTTAATCTCTCCTTGGAAAATACGTAAAATGTCAGTAGTGCAGTTAATACTGAAGTAATTACACTAGCTTCATTATCATTTAAAATTCTTAAAGAGGTTAATATTTTTTTTTAAAAAAATTTAAACATAAAAAACTTAACGGCTTTTGGAGCATTTTTCTTGTTTTTCATTATCAATCAGCTATTCAATATCTAGTAGAGATTAATTCCTACTAGAAAAATTGTTTCCAAAATCCATTGTGTCAGACGATGAAAAGCCTCATAAACATTGCTGTGTCTTTTGAATTGTATTATGTGTTTAAAAGAAGAAGAAGAAAAAAAAAGAAAACTGAATCAAGTGAACCTGGAAAGTGGATATGTGACCATTACAGAAGGAAAAGAGACCATATTTTGCCCAAGAATGACCCCCTGTTTTGATTTTACATAATTCATGTAGCTCAAGTAAAAGTATATCTGATTTTTCCAGAAGAAATAAAGTTCTTTTTAAAAACATTTAATAAAATATTTATACAGACTATTTTTCTGAACCATATTAAGCTCATAATATCAATAGCTTTCAGTAACAGTGCTTTTCAAAAGAAAATAAACTATTATGTCCAAGTTTCTCTCAGTTTTTAATCATTGTTTTTGCTATAAGTCTGATGTACTGTCTGTTGGTCACTTACACAAACTACATTTTAAACCCATTTTCTCCAATTTCCTTTCTTTCCTTCACCTTGACCCAGAATAAATGATTTTCCAACTTCTTCCCTTTAACCCCAATGATCTGGATTGCCTTTAACAAGATATAAAAACCAAAACACACATAATGGAAAATTGTTATTGCCCTTAGTGACAAAATGACTGTAACGAATGTTGCTTTTTCAACATCTCAGTCCTCTGTGGAGCTAAATTCTCTTAACTCCCCTTCATTTTAATAGTTATGGCAGATTAAAGCAGGAGGAGTTTTTGCCTTAGTGGATAATAAGCAGGTGGATGTTGTGAGCAGAGGAGATTTCCCCTTCCTCTCCTGAGTGAGTCCTTAGTTACACATCTGCTTCCCCTTCCTCTAATCTCCAACCCACTTTAAGGGTAGCTGAGGATTTTCATCACAAAGCTGAAAATGTTTATGTCCTGAAATCTCAGCTTTAGCTTCTGAGTTGCCAGCCATTGGGGACTGAAGCTTATGGCTGTTATTTTATTGACCTTAGGAGAAAATTGTGGGATTTTGTAATGACAAAACCAGATTAGTGGGAGGTTGCTAAAATGATACCTATTGCCAGTGATGATGGCCATAATCTGTGCATCTCTAGCTACCCCTACCTTTGCACCTGATCCAGGATTTCACAGCTATTTTAATTTGCTGTGTTTATCATTTTCATCTTGAAACATTCTATGGAGAAACTTTGCTTGAAATAACTTTTTAACACTTGGACAACAATCAGGTTTTTAAAAGTACTTTTGAAACTGTTGCATTTAAATATTTCAAATATTGAAATATTGAAAATATTGAAAATATCAGCTTTTTCAATTTCACAAGCCTTTTGTTTCATAATTTCAGCTACTATTAGGTCATAATTAAAATAAACTGTTTAGAGATTATCAGAACAATAAAATCTTTCTACAGATTGGGTGGGACATTCTGAATATTGTTTTCAGTTGTGCTTTTTCACCCTAATTCTCCAAAGGAAAGTTTTCAATATCCCATTTTTGCCTGAAGGATGGCAATGTGGTTTCCTGAGTAGTTGTATCCTTTTTCAAGCTGGTTTCTAAAAGGTGGTTAGATTTTAAGATTCAGACTTGGTTTTGGTTATTTAGCTTGGAAGATTTCTAGAATGAAACAATTCTTGACTGTTGTTTTGTCTGTCATCAGTTTCTTTTGAGAGTCCCATTCTTGGACAAAAAGATAATTGTTTCTGTAAAACCATATCTTAGTTACTCTTTGGCATCTAGGATTCTTCCCGGATATTAAGAGCACTGTGAGATTTTGAGTTAAATGCCACTGGTTTTCATTACCTTGAAATTCCCATGGCAGGATGAAGGGACAGAGTAAAGAAACCACTCTGCTCAGACAGGCAGTGGCTTTCTTGGAGTCCTCTAAGCCTTCCTCAATATGAAACCCAGGACTGGTTGTTCATTCCTTGTGCTTGGGTAAGACTTTTTCCCCTGTTATGTATATGGGGAAATTTGTCTGACCTGAAAATAATTTTAGGCAAAAATTTAGTAGATTTCTGTAATTCTTCCAGATAATGAAGCTGATATTTGTCAGTGTTCTGCCACCTTTCCATCTTCACCAAAATGTGCCAGTGCAATCCAGTGCTGTCATCTGTGTGCATCCCAACTGCTCTGGCCTTAGAAACTTCCTCACAGAAGGAATGAATGAGAGAAAACTGCCTCAGGCTGCATCAGGGGAGGTTTACAGTGGTCAAGCACTGAATAGGCTGCACAGAGAAGTGGTTGAGTCACCATCTGTGGAGGTATTTAAAAGATGTGTAGGTGTGTCTCTTAGGCACATCTTAGTGGGGATCTCGGCAGTGTTAGGTTTACAGGTGAATAAATTGTCTCCAGGCTCCCTTTGAACTTAAATGATTCTATGCTTCTATGTGGCCAGACAGTTGAACTAGGTGACTATTGTAGGTCCCTTCCAACGGAATTATTCTATTCTATTCTATTCTATTCTATTCTATTCTATTCTATTCTATTCTATTCTATTCTATTCTATTCTATTCTAGTTTTAGCCAATATCCTTAAAACTTCCAACGTTCTATGCAGCAGGTTTTTTTTTTTTTTTTTTCCTCTGCTTCTGTTTTCTGAGAAGTATATTCCATCTCTCCAAGTAGATGAAGACCTTGGTTGGAGTTTATACAAGATTTTGTCACCTTCTATCTAGAATTCAGTAATGTAATATACCTGGGCCCTAAGCCATCTGTCCAAGAATCTGCAACTAAATGCAGTAGCATAATGCACCAACACAAGGATTATAACTATCCCAGAATATCCTCTCCCTCCACTCTTTCCTCTAAGAAGGAAAAAAGTGAGTTGAAGGTCTTTCCTCTTTCCTGTAAGATGATTGATGGCCCAGGCTCAGGATAGCTGAGGGCAAAATAGACCACGGTCCAGAGCTCCAAATTAGGGAGTCCATGCAAGTGCAGAATAGGACTTTGTGGACTCACCAGTTTGCATCTGGAAGCAGTATAGCTGCATGTTCTTGGCACCATGCCCAAGATAATATACCCTGCCCTTTGTGTGTGAACGTGACTATTCTCCTTCCAGGGCTGATTTGGCAGCTTATCCAGAACCACCCTTCTGGTTCTGGGGTTAACACAGGAGGAGCAAATCTGTCTGCAGCTGGCAGTGTGGACAGGCTTTCAAAGAATCTCTCTGGAACCAGGGTGGGAACCTGGGATGCAAAATCCCCTCCCCAGGCTTTCTACCCAGAAGGTAACACTTGTCTGAGCAGAGGAGAAAACATTCCTTTCAAGAGGTTGGTCCAAGTCTCTGGAACTAATTCTCACAGGAAAAGAAATGTTGACAACCCCCCAACCGCTCATGTTGTCCTGCCTATCACATGCCATTCATCCAACCCACTTTTCCGCTAGATGCATCCAGCACATTTATCACTCAGCTCTGCCACTCCTCCTCCCCAAAACTGTTACCCAAAAGCAATGATATGCATTGAAATTCATGGAGTATCTCCTCACCCTGCAGAGAGATAAACTGCATATGACAGCTAGTAGTTACATGACATCATGCTCTTAGAAAGACACTGGGGTATGAGGAGGAATAGGATTCTCCCTAGGACTGAATGGTATAGAAAGTGTCTATTTTTTAGTGTGGTGCTTTAGGACACATGAAAACTGAGTTTGCTAAGCCTGTTTCCAGCCAAATCAACCTCGGCACGTTAAACATTCAATAAAAATATTGCTATGTTAGTTCATACTCTGAATTATTGGTTAGAGTTTACACATCCTTGTGCCTTGTACTGTTCTGAGCAGCCCATGCTAAGCAAACACAAAATAATAACTGCAGACAAATATTGGCTTTCTGTTGGGAAGCATCATCTCAAAATTGCTGATGCATTTCACAGCAGGCTACTGATGACACGGGAGTAGCATTCTGGTGTTAAAATATTTGAGGCTACCCCTACCATTTCTAACTCATTATCTGTCATCTTAGTCAGAACAAGCTTCCCTTGAGGAGTATAGAAATGGGAGCTTTGCCTGAGGTGAGGTCTTCAGTGCTATTCCTGTTGATCATATTTTTGGCAGACAGAGAAGAGCTGGGTGAAAATTCAAGGAGAAGGAAAAGTTTTATTTCAAATTTGGAGCCCGAATAGGCTGAGCCAGTAGAGAACAAAACTGAATTTAAAAGCAAAAACTAAAGAGGTTCCTTTGACTTCACATGCACTCTGGGCTTTGGATAACTGAAACACAGAACTATACCTCAGTCAGGTGTATTTGAAAGATTTGTGACCTTTGCACAATGTTTGATGAAACTGGGCTGAATTTCATCTCTGTAATGAAACATGGAAGCAGGTGAGTTCCATGTGTTTTGGAGATCTCATAAATAGTTTGCATTGCTCTAGTAGTGACAAATTTAGAAAACTTCTTTACCAGATGTACTCAGAAAAAAAAAGAAAAATAAAAAAATGTAATATGAGGACCAGATAGAAAGCCTGAACACTGAGCTGACTGTTGTGCTTTTCTGATCTTCTGGACTGAAATGGAGTTGCACAAGGCTGTGCCCAAGCTGAATGCTGACAAAATAATGATTTTTGCATTAGAGAAGTCCAGCTTCAAAAAGCAAGCAAGCAAACAAATAAAGAAAAGGAAGGAAGGAAGGAAGGAAGGAAGGAAGGAAGGAAGGAAGGAAGGAAGGAAGGAAGGAAGACAAGAACAATGTGAGGTTCTGAGTTGTTATTTCTGCAGAATTTTAACAGCCAGAATCATTAGGGGTAACAGTGAAAGCTGTTGTAAAATGAGTTCCCTTTCCTGAGAGTGTTTGAATGCCTGAGTCTCAAACGGTTCACAGCAGCTGAGTATCTAGGCCATGACTTTGATATTTTAATTAACAGCATTTTGTGTTGAAACCAGGTTTACCCAAAGAGAACTGGTGATTCAAACAAACACAGTAAGAGGTTTCATACTTCCCAGACCTTGGAGTTCATAGTTAGTGTTGATATGTTGTGCTTATTGTGTGTTGATAGGTTTTAATGTGCAATGTGGGGAAAAGCCAAATCTCCTATTTATTTATTTATAAAATAGATTTTAAAAAATATTCTCAGAAGAAATTTTGGATTAATGTCTTTTGAATTTTCACTGCAAATAGAAAACAAAAAAAAAAAAAAAAATCCCCTCACTGAAATAAAACAAAATTAAATAAAATCCCCTTTGGGTAAACAGTGAACATTTCTATTCAGAAAATCCTGCATGCTTTGGAGACCTAAACCATACTGTTTGTATAATTCTCAGTTTCCTGACCAGTAAACATCTCATGTGACAAAACATAACGCTTTATTTTGATGAGCTGACATACTAAATTATGGAAATACCTAGGTGCAATTTAAAAAGATGATGACACTTTCCGAAGTGGGAGTTTTGTATGTCTATAAATATCAGTATCTGTAAGCATAAACATTTCCAGTATAAATAAATTTGGGTTCAGACACTTTAGTTGCAGTCCATTCCAGAAAATTCAAATACTTACTATGGTACAAATGGAATAATTTTAATCCCCTTCTGTAGTCAATGGAGAGATTGAACACCTCCAGAGGTCAGCCCCAGGAATATATTGACTTTGAAGTGCTATTTTGCTGTCAATGAAGCATAATATTAGATGAGGTAAGTCAGTAAGTCATGATCTTTCAGTATGGTTGCAAAATCAAAATACCTCTAGAAAAACTTTCCCCCATTAACTCAGCATTTTGGTTTTCAATACAAAAAACTTTAAAGCTATTCACTGATAGTTATTTCACAGATTAAAAATACACATAATTTTTTGAAAGTTTGTCATTGGAACATCAATAATCAGAACAAAAAATAAATATATTTAATACATTATTTACCCCAAACAATTTATCAAGAACTGCTTCAGCATTGCTGCCAGCTCACAACAAGAGTCTAATCCAATTCAAGGCCAATGTAGGAACTATAAACAATGCTGTGTATTCAAAATACAGGTGTTCAGGAAAATAGAGGCTTTGGGTAGAGTAGGCTATTATGACAAATCAGGAGTAAGTCATGACTCATGACAGCCCTTTGTGGGCAGCAGAAAATGTCTCTGCACTGCTTAAAATCACTGTTCAATACAGATTTCATATTTATTGTATGTATTGTTCATGAGAAGTCTGATATTTTTGTGATTCACTTCACATTGAATCCATAGCCCTGAGTCACAACTGAAATATTTGCAGAAAGAATGTGAATAGCTTGTAGGAGCATATTTTGAATAAATAGCAACCTTATGCAAAAAGAGCCAGATTCTTCTGCTCTTATTTGAACTGGTGACCATCCAGAAAAAAGCCTACTGAAAAGCTATACAATGCCTCCAGATTTATCCGAACACTACAGAGCAGAATTTAACCCATTACCATAAATTAATGACTAAATTATACTTATTTATGGTGAAAACCGTCTAAGACCTACCTGACTAACTCATATATAAAATATTCTGCTAATCTTAAAAGTAACTCTGCTAGATTAAGGCAGGACTTGATTTTATGTCCATTCTCTGGAGGGTAGCTCCTTTGAGCCAGTCACCTTCTTGCTACATTAGCAATTTTGAAATTTTAGGTATGAGAAAAACCTTCTAATTTGTGGTAAATGTATTTATGTGGTAACAAAGTTGCTGATGCATTAACATTTTGCAGAATATTATCCGCAAAGGAATTGTATTCTGGTATTAAAATAAATTGAAACTATCCCTGATATTTGTTGCTCATTATCAGTATTCATTGCCAGTTCCTCATTCCTCAAAAAAATTTAAATCCTACCTTGGGAAAATGAGGTAGGGAATTTGTGCGATGGCTGATGGCATCATCTGTAAGTAATGACTGTAAATCTTGAGTGAATTTGTAAGTACAAATGTGCAGCTTGGAAGGTGCCAGATTTCACGCCTGCATGCTTAGAGCCTGCAAATTCATCTCATGAACTTGGGGAACATCATTTTCAGCCAAAATGTGCTCAAGTACACCTTGATGAAGCCAGACCAGAAAAAAATTAAACCACTACTTGAAAAAAAAAAGTAATATTTTATAAAATAGTAATTTATGTTTTATTTCAAATTATTTAGTTATGTCAAAGACTTCATTTAAGTCTTCATCTAAGCAACCATTTAATATTTTGGAGACATTTTAGAAATTAGCCTTATGATATAGCAGCAAGAATTTTCTTCGCATGTCAAGTGCAGTATGAGTGAGTGTTAACAAAGCACTAATGCCATTTGGATGGGATAAGATCAGCTAGTGTTTCCAAACCTCTTAAAAGCACATTCTAAACTATTATATTGCCAATTAAGCGGCAAGGTGGAAAATTCTTGTCTTTCTGTTGGCATAGAAAGAGTCTAAGTTTTTTTTTCTTATAACTTTAAAAAAAGTAAGAGAAAATTTGAGCTTTACTTCAAAAGGTTTGTATTTCTTGTACAATTCTGCATGCATTTAAAGAGGTGCTTATTAAATAACTTGAACATTGGGGCAAAACAATGTCACCAGGGAGAAAATTGGCAGAATACCTGGTCCAAAAGAGGTTGGATCGTTCAAGGAATTGGTAATGAAATCCTTAGATTTTACCAGTCTACTTTGTTCTGATTCTTGTACAGCTTTGTTCATAGCCATTAAGCCTTTCTACTGGAGTATTTCTACTGCAGCCAAGCAGCAGAGACTCAAGTCCACTTCTGAGTCCCTTACTAAGCACAGCTACAGTTTGGATTTAGGGAGAAAGTGGAGGTTTATCTCAGATAAATGCTGTCTAAAACCTCTCAAGCTGTGTAAATGGAAAGAGTCTCTGATGCCAAAATATGTTGTTTCCACGGGACAGGTACCCATCTCCTCACTGCTGTTCAACAAATAAACTCCAATTTGAATGATTTTTGAATACCCAGTTTTCACAAAGTATTTCAAAGGTCATGTAGGTTCCTAAATTTCTGCTGACCCTCCAGTCATTGACTTGCTTGTCGGCCAAAGGGGTTGCATAGGGGCTCTTGTGTACTTGTGACCAATCCATATTATTGTGGCACTCTGCCCCTCTGCTGTGGCATCACCAGGATGTTTCCAAGTTTGCATGAGAAATTCCTCCTGTTCGAGAGCTGACTTGGGCAGTAAAGCTCAACTCAGATTATTACAAGTAAGTTTTTGTTCAGAGCTCAGATCCAAGAACATGTAACTAGGCTCTGGAAGCTCAGACCTTGCTACACAAAAAGTAATTGAATTTTGGAAAAAAAAAAAATCATCTCCTTGGATGAAGTTATAGATTCACAGTCAAATCCCAAACCTGCTAGCCAAGGGCATTATGGATTTCTTCTTGCCTCTTCCCTCTTTCTGCCCTTGAAGGGAGGTGGAAGTGTCTGTGTTTGTAGTTGTCCTTGTCTCCAAGTTGCTGACCCAGCTGAATAACACCCCACCAAACTGACCAACCAAGCATCTGGCTTTCCACTTAATGACTTCTCTGATCTGACACAACACCGAAGCACTTATTCCCTCACTAGAGATCTTTCAGTGGTCTGCTGGTTTTGGACCATAATTTGGTTTGGGGTGTTTATACTGATCTGAAGACAACAACCCAGAATATTCTGTGATTCTGTGAAAATTTGAAAGAACTTATTCTTTTACTGTGAGTGCTCAAATAATAGCTCAGAGACATAATGAATGAGAAATTTTGTGTTGATGAAATAAAACCATTTTATAGAAATCTGAATAAATTAATAAGGTCAATTAGGGTTCCAGTTCATACCTGCTCAAACTTATAAATCAAGTATCCAGATATATATTACATGCATATGTCATTCCAGTGTGCAATTTGATTTTCTATAACAGATCTGCTCCCAACTACAGTTTCTTCAGCTACAGTCCTGTGGTGATGTATGACATAGAAAGTCCTGTTCTTGGTACAGAAATTTGAAAATCTACACTTGGAACAAGTAGGAGAGAGAACATATAGTAGGAGAGCACATGAATAAATTAATTCTGACAATGGAAGTCAGGAACAAACCAAGAAGACATAAACACATTTATTTTGAAACTTAAATGAATATTTTCAACAATTATAAATAAAATAATTAACATCTTATACCACATCTTGTGCAACAAACAGTCAACATCCATGAATACTGGCTTATGGAAATTCATTCTAAAAACCATGCCACATTGTTTTAGTCATTCCATTACATTTTATGCCTTTGTGTTGGCCTTCCTCCCACTGTTAGTAATCTGGATCCAAGGAATAATCTCCAGGGAACCATGTGTTTCTTTGGAGGGAACTGTTTTTTCCTCACATGTGGACCCTGAGTGTTAAAACTCCAAACAACCCCTCACAGCACTTGTGAGTCTGAGCTAAAAAAGAACAGCAACAGCTCTTCTCAAGGGAAGAAGGTATTTCAGCTGAATGAACAGCTTGAGGTAAGACATCCAGTTTTGCCCAGATCCAGAGAGCATTATCATGAAAACGAAGTCAGAAATTATGCCACCTCATCAGAATTATCATTCACTGACTAAATTTCCCAAAGTGTAGAACACTATTTTTAGCTGTTTTCAGAAATACCTGATAGCTGATGTGTTTCCTATTATCCTTGCTATTGACCTCATGGGCCATCTATAATATTTTCTTTAGGGTTACCAGTGAGTCCTGCACAGTGAGGAACCTTCTCCATCTCTTGGTAGACATTTTTAAATAAGAGTAAACCCACTACCAACAGTTTTATAGCACAGGAAATGAGGCAGAAGTATTGAGGGAACAAAAAACAAACATTGTGGGGCCTTACAACAATTTTCATCCAAACTTTTTGGAAATCCCAACAATGTACCTGAAGAAGAACCTCACAGAGCTCATAGAACTCAGCTTCTTTGGGTTAATTTTTTCCAGATAATTTTGCAATTACATCCTTTTTTAAAATGTTGTCAAAAGTACTATTTGTACTGTATTACCTTTTTGTAGCAGACAGTTCATGCACATCTGATCATTTGCCCCTATATCTGCTGTTTCACATAGTTATTTCTACCAGAACATAAGCTACACTTCAATATTTTATTTTCTAAAATATTTCTATATCCACATATGATGGGTTTAAGATAAATTAAAGCATTTATATTTCTGAAGTTCTCACAAAATTAAAATATTATTTTTGCCTGAAAAAAATAATTTTAACAAAAATATTGTTTTTTCTGTACTATATGAATGTCTGTGCAAGCATATAGCTATGAGAGAAATTGCTAGCTCCTGTTTATTTAACTAAAACCTGATTTTCATTGACTCACATTGTAGAAGCATTGAATTAAATATTTTCTGTATTAATACCATTTAGTGACTCAAATTATAAAATAAAAATGCAATAATGAAAACATATTTTAAATGATGCATTTTGACGTAATTTTATGCACTCACATTTAAGTGTTTCTGCAGGTTTGTGCATTTGGAACATTATACAGGAAAGAGTTTGCATAGATTTTCCACGGCTTGCTTGCAGCCACCAGCAGCCTGAACACAGAGAATCAAATAATCATTTTAGGTTGGAAAAGACCATCTCATATTTCACAAGTCCTTGTTGCATTTGCCACTTATTCCACTGAGAATACATATGTGGTCTACCAAGGTAAAAATTTTAAATTGCTACACATTACAACAGTTCCAATGTAAAATGTTCTAAATACAATTCTAGAGGGCAGAGAAAGTAGTTGCCCTCTCTCTTTTAAACGGATTAACATATTCAATAAGCCCTTTCCCCCCCTCACATTTGATTGCAAAGTTCTACAGTACAGTGTGGTTCTAGCTGGCTGTTGGGCTTTGCTTGCTGACAGCAGCATCACAAACCCCCTAGCCTTGAGTTTGGTTTGCAGCCTGGTGAGGTATGGATCCAGCCAGCCAAGCCTTGACATCACCGGAGATACAGCAGGACAGATTTGTTTATCCTGCCTCCCTTAGAGGGATTTCAGTCAACCTGACAGTTTTGGACCATGTATCTGGGCTCAGACTCCCCGTGGTGCTGAGCTCCCATGGACATGAGATGCCCAGCCCCTCTGAGACTTGGACCTTTAGACTGTGATGGCAGAAAATCAGCATCAGCAAAAAACTAATTTGTTATAAAAATATATGGGAAGGGTTTTTTACATACATTTTTGGGACTCATCCAACTTTTATTGCTTGCTATAGCATGGCATGCATGTCACTATGCCAGCTCACTCATATGACCTGCTTGTCAAACAGACATGTCATCTGAGATTTTTGTCAAATGTCAATTTTTGCTATCTAAACTGTTTTATACAAAGCAAACTATTTAGAAGAGATCTATTACTTGCAATGAAATTTTCAATGCCACACATGTGGTTGGCTATCTACAGATATTGGTTTGAGATAGGTAAAGAAAGGACTGATATGTAGATTCAAGCTTGTATTTTAACTACCATGCTTTCACAGCTGGGACCAACTCAGTCAAAGAAAGCAAGTCTTGAAACAGTCTGACCACCCTGGGCGTTCAGGTTACTTGGAGAGAAGGTAGGACAACAAGATGCTGGCTTGTGAAGAAATCTGTCCATTCAGGGTACTCATAGACAACAAAAGCTTTTGTAAATGTATCATAAATGTATGGGAAAAGGAGATTAGCACACTTCCCACAGTCCTGCTATCTCAGGATGTTCCAACAACATAGGATGTTGACCTAGAACCTTTTCATTTTTAATTCTGAAAACTCCAAGTTTTACCCAATTTCCATAACAGAATGACTTAAATTTATGTCTTTAAAAATGCAGTTTCAGTAAAAAGATTCAGATGGCATAATACAAAATAATGTTTGAAAGTTCAGGTGAAAGTCACTTGACCAAATGTAAAAGCTTTCTCTCTGTATCTTCCCCAAGCTCCCTTCAGATTCAATGGAGCAAAATAGATGGTTTTGTACAATTCATCTTAGGCATTTTAGACATTGACTTTAGGATAAACTGAGTTGCACTTTAGCAGGGTCTATTTCTCCCACTGACTAGAAGGGGCCTAAAGTGATAAGCTCAGATGTGCATGTCTAGACTGGAGATGTTTATAGTTAGGTGATTGAATCCCATTTGTTCAATCTACTACAGTTAGCAAAGTACAAAATTTATTTACCCCGCATGTCATTGTTTTAGTGAGACTGGATAAACCCAAACCTTGTATTATTTTTTGATCTATCTTTTTGTGGACATTGTTGGAGACAAATGCTTGAAGAGATGGACCCTATGTCTGATATTGTGCTCCTCTGGTACTAATCTCAACATTGCAAACATAAAAGGTAAAAGGAAGGAAAAATAACTTAAACTTTGAAATCTTACAAAGTGACCATCAAAAGAAAGGACTCTAGACTTAGAGCTAGAGAAAAGACAGGCTTACCAGATAAGGAAAAGCTAAACAATTTAGACTGAACCTCTTATGACCCAGTTCAAATATTTCTGGTGGGTTACACAAAGCTGATCTACTGTGTACTACATAAAGCATGAAGTTTAAAAGGTATGAGGAAAATGCAGTTAAAAGAGCTCATAAATGACCAAAAGTTTGCAAAGCACACTAGAACCATAAAAAAAAAGTAGGTTTTAGAAATGCAGTATTTCTAGTTATTATCTACAATTGCCTGCCATAGCAAAAGGGATTATGCTCTCCTTAATGAGAGAGCATACCAAGTGTTTAAGAAACTTAATTTGAACTTGGAATAAGTCCAACACTTAGGTGACTGAATTTTTATATTGAAAGCTACAATGAAAGAGGAAACAATGAGAAATCCAATAATTTTATATGATATGCCAAGTAGTTTATAGCACATTAAGTGATCATGTAAATGTCACAGAGAGCTCACATTGTCATAAGAAGACATAATTTATCCTTTTGTGTCTGAGGTAGGAAGGATGGGAAAACTCATGTTTCATCCAGGAACTGTGTAGACTTTTTATATTGAAACGTTGACCTCCCTTGTGCTCCTGGATCTGTGTTGTGAAATTTTGTGTGACTGAGTAAGCCACGTTATGTTCTGTACCAAGGCCTGGGAAATACGAAAGGACTGTTGTTTCTGAAAACAGAAAAATGCTGTAAATTTTTTTTATTCTGTTCAACAGAGCAAACACAGTTTTAAACCTCCCTGTAAAATGTTACTGCACAAATATTTTCACAAGTAACCCAGATGCCAGGTAAATAATTATAGTCTTTGACCACTTTTACATGGTTCACTCTTTCTTTTGAAGATAGGAGAACATATGAAGCTCTATCTTACAATCCATTTAAGGGCTTTAGAGTGAAGAAAAATTCTGTACCCCCATGTGGAATAACTTCAATTTAGAAAAATAACCAAAGGCAGAGCAGAGCCTGCAATGTGCCCATTAGCACAAATCTCACTGGCAAAGATCTCTCCTGGAATTAAAATCCCATAACTTAACCTAGTGATTATCCATCCTTTTTAGGTGTTGTAGTCCATCTCATTACTAACTGCCACATTTGGAAAGCAATTTGAAGCAGAACTTCTTCCACTACTACAATATTATTTTCTCTAATGAGCTGTCTCTGTTTTGTGCCAGTAACAGCTCTGCTTTGTGGTCAGCTAACATACTATTCATAGCTACTATATATCCCTCCTGGGATCCATTTCTATATTCCCAGTACTTCTACTGACAAAAGAATTTTAGGTGGACAAGGAACACTAGATATGGCCCTTTTTAAAAAGAATCCTGACAAATGGTCAGTGTATTTCATTTAGGTTTTATGCACAAATATGTAATACAGATTGAAGAACTGGCAAATAAAAAGGAGGTAAAAATCCAGTACAGAGTTTTTCTTAAAAATACTAAAATTTTCTTTAAAATACTAAATATTCCCTCACATTATGAGTGCTCAAATATTTTAAGTTATTTTATGGTGAGGGCAGAAATATTTAGTGTACTGAAATATTTAGGCCAGAAACATTTAGTGTAGTGTATTTAGAAATATTTAGTGAAGCAAATATAAAAAAAAAAAGGTAGAAATATGAGTTTATTCCATGTAGACATATTTATTTACATAAAAATTATTTAAAATTTATATTTACAATTTTAAATTATAATTTAAAAACTGTATGAAAAATCAAGCCACAGTATAATTTATATACTTAGGCAGTCAAAACTGTGAAATGCTGGCTAAACAATTTCCCATGTTTCTCCCAATCTTTCCTAATGTGGTCTTAAGGTTCATCTAACTCTTCTCAGGCAAACAGCTTCTGCAGCATAAAACTAGAAAGCCATAAATTAAGCCTATTTTGTACAAGCTCATGCTTTTAGCCCTATATCTCCTTATGGTTTAGAGTGCTATACTTAAAACAGGATAACCTTTATGAATTTTTTTGCAGAAAATAATACATTAAAGTGTTTTTTTTCAATAATATCTAGAGCCTTAAAATTGTCACAGCACAATAGGCTGTACTGTGAACAGTCTGCATACAAATGACTGTACTTGCATTGAAAGGTAAACTTCATGCTGGTATTTGGAGAAAACTTAATGTTTATATTTGATTTTCAAAGAGAATGGAGTCACCTTTGACTGAAGAATGGCTTTGGTTTTTCCTACAAAGCAGTTACTTGAAACTAAAGTGAATAAATCGGTGAATGCTGTGGGACAAAGACATTTTGGCTAGGGTGAATATACATAAATTGGAGTAAAGACAAGAAACCGGTTCCTTCAGTTTCAGAAACAAACTCCAAAGTAAAGCAGAGGTACCGATGAGTAAGTTGTAGCGTGCAGTAAATAAGAACAAGGCCTTATTTTTATTAAATCAAAGGCTATGGTTTTACTGGCAAGCTTTGCAGGCTTCTAATCCTCTCGACAGGCGCAGTTCTTCAGATACTTCTCCAAGTTAGGCAGCATCAACTGTTCGCCTTTCCCCCATTTGGATCTGATAGTTGAGTGTTAATCTCTAACAAATTCCTATATTGTAGAAGGTTGACATGATTATTTCATAAATCATAGAGATAGAGCTAAAAAAGGCAACAAACCCCAGAAACTATCTCTTAGAGATTCAGAAGTAGGTGACCCCTTTTCCCTGTGGACCAGCTGGGTGGCCGCCAGCACACACTGCTGGTCAGGGATCTGCTCTGTCCCCTGAGGTAAGAAGAGGGTTGTGGAAAAAGAAGAAAAGTTTTATTTAAAAAAAACCCAAAAAACAAGCACACAAAAGTGCTCACAGTCTGCACTTGACTGAGGATGGTATCAATACTCAACATTATAATAATAATTCATGAAAAGCAAGGAAGTTAATCTCCTTTCTGTGTCTGAATTAATCAGCCAAAATAGGAAACAAAACTGGCAAGACATTGGATGTTTGTGTGCCACTTCATGGGGCCTCCCTAAACCAACACCAAGAGAACATGGCTAACAATTTTGCTAATTAAAACAGTAATAACTGTTCGGATTTTGCATATTTAGCAACTGAAGCTACTAATGTGGGATCCAGCCTGCAGAACCAAATATGAAGTTAATTAAATATCTAACAAATGTTTGTGAAGCTACAGAAAGAAAGGCATTCAGTTTCTCATTTCCTTTATTATGTCCCCACCCTAAGAATCTCCCCCAGGCCCATTTCCTTTTCTTGTTCAATTTGAACAGCAACTTTCCCAAGAAACTTAAAGAGTTGGGTTTTCAAAGGACCTTAAGAGATTTGATCACTCAATTGAAGCTCAATTCCAAAGAGATGTGAACAACTCATTTAACACATTTCATCTTACCAAAATCAGTCACTGATTAAAAATATGAAGTAGCTGATAATATAAATAATACATATTAATTATATCCATTAAAAATTTTAAAAAATATTTTTCATCACACTGCTTACTTCAGGAGATCTTTCTCTCCATCTCATACCACAAAAGCCAAAACAGATTGCAGTTTTTGTCCAAACTTGGCCAGTTTCTCCAACTAGAGACCAAATCAATATTTCTCTTGCACTTGTCCCAGGGATAGAGAGCAGCCTGTTTTCATTAATGAAGCCACTATTGAGATACCCCTGGGTAATCAGATGGAGGTCTTGTTATAATTACAGGCGAGTGGCTGGGATGATTGCTCGAATGTAGGAGCAAGGGTAACAGTTGCAATGAAATAATTGCTGTGACAAGGGCTAGGAGGGCAGGTGCTTTTTGAGAATCTCCACTGGGTTCTCACTAACTGGGAGGGATCTGCCAGATCCAGCCTAAAAAAGCTCTTCACTTGCTTCTGCTGTGTAGCTTGTAGTTTCTTTTAATATTAGAAGATGGTGCTGTAGAAACATGGAGAATGACCCTTTAATGTATTTATTGAGGTTGTTCTATAGGACAGTGAAAGAGGAAAAAGACACAGCCTTGAAGTATCATGGCACTATCACCATCTTCTAATCCTCTTTCCTGTGCAATACAGGAATCCAAACAGCTTTACTTTCAATTCTTTTAATGTGTATTGTTTAACTCATTCTTTTCTCTCTAAGAACGAGGAGTTATTTTTCCATGTGGACATCTTATCTACTATAAAACTTTAACAAGTACATACATATGTTATGTTCATTTTACCATATTTCAAGACTTTAATTTTACCTAATTTCAAGACTTCTCTTGGTTTAGCAACACCTTTATCAAACCATGTCAATATTTTTCAGAATAAAACCTGTAGTCATGTAGTAGCATCAGATGAATATGAACATAGCTGGTATTAAAAGCAGTTTGTGATTTTCAGACTTGAACTGAAGTGGCTGATTAAATGGTCTGATTAAATGATTAAATAAACTCTTCACATTATGAAGAGTTCTTTTCTTTACTGCATTCATTTGACAGCCTAAATAATTTAATTTCAGGTAACTAATGGATTTTTGCAAGTACTGAGTGCTCGTATCTGATTTAGTTTTCTGGAACGTAGTGGACTTGGTGAATATGTCTGGAAATCACATCTTTCAACCTGGCTTGAACTAGTGAGAGAGAAAAGTAAAATCAATAAATGGAAGACCAAAATTCAGATGCAAAATGGGAGACCAGTTCATTAGTTTAAGGTTTGAAAACAAGGTGTATAGCTTTATCCATCTGCGGCCATTCTATGATAGAGATCACTATACAAACACCTGCACAAGACAGGAGGATGTGATTCTTTGGTAGATGGCTTAACTCTCATCAGACACTGCAAAGTTTCTTGGAGAATTAGTCAGCTCAAAATCTGTGGCTTGCAAAAAAGCAACATTTTAAACAGCTGCTTGTTATGAAGTTTTGTGTGTTTGTTTTTTTTGTCTATTTTTTTAAATCAGCCAGTTAATAGGCACAAAGGAGTAGATCTTGCTGGAAAATCCTATTATATCTGAAGGTGACTTATGTGTCTGATTCAAAGGTGCTGAGATATATACAGAGGGTCAATCATGTCCCTATATTCTTTCCTAACTTTAGTACGTCACCCCTCTCCCCAGATCAAAAGCTAAAAATGCTACTCTCTATACCACAAATTGTTATTCTATTTTTAAATTAGGATGAAAAATTCAGAGAGGGCGATCAGATTTTTTTTTTTTTTTAACTAGTGTCATTTGCATAGTCACTTCAAATGCAGTCAAAGTTAGTGAACAAGAAGGAAGATAAGGGATGATATTCCGTTTCCCATGTTTCCCTGCTGTGGGAACAAGGATCCCACTTTCCAGGACCACAGAGGCCACAAAGGTTCCCTGAATTGCCTTCCAGGAGTTAATAAACACTTCAGCCAAAACCAGGACCCTTTAGCAAGAAGCCCTTTGCAGTAAAGAGAACAAACCTCAAAACCCTAATCCAGAGGAATCACATTCTGAATAGACCAAAAAATGGGTTGGAGGCCTGAAAAAAGATCAGCTCAGTGACAAAATCAGGAATAAAATCTGGATCTGTTGACTTCCAGCAACATCTGTGCTGCTACTAGCACCAAATTAATTGCTTTGGTCAATCCATTCCCATATGAGCCAGTCATCTGAAAAAAAAAGAAAGAAAGAAACCTAAAATCTACTCTGGGTTAAATTAACTCTCTGTAGAAAACTCTTTCATTTATTATTTAATTGAAGTGAACAAGCTAGAGACTGAGGAGTTGTTCTGCAGCTAAACAGAGAGGCATAAAGTAGAACAGCACTTATTTAGAACAAAACCCCAAGAAATTCTTGCTCTCCACAGATCCTGAACACTCACACGTTGCCCTTGCCTGAATGAGGCACCAGTGGCTCCGAGCAGAGCCTGGTGACGTCCATCCTTCCGCAGGGCTGGACAGACGCCGTCCTGCTGGACGTACATCGAGTTCCGTGTCCACGATCACTCTGCTCTCAGCACTCACGTGTGACTCAGAGAGAAAGTATTGATAGTGGATGTGGCAGCAGATTGCACATGGCACTGAACTTCACACATCAAGCTCGCTGGGAGATGTTGCCACCTATTGTTTTTGGTCTTGATTGCATTGCTTTCTTAATAACTAATTGGGCTTGCTGCATTTTAACAGGGCTCCGGATGGGAACTTCACGAGATGAAAATCTGCATTTTGTTATTGCAATTAAATAGTCAGATGATTTTCAAGAAGTAACTTGTCTTTATATTCATGTGTTTTTTAGCAGATGTCCCTTTAATATTCAAATTTTGACCAGACCTGTAGCAAAAACTTCTGTCAAATTTCATAGTATTTTCCCTCCTAAAGTTCTAGACAGCTTTGCATATTTTATCTTTCATATGAAAAGCTTCTCAGTTAGTAAGGAATGTGTATGAAAATGTATGTTTCTACTTCTTTTAGAAATAATCAGAATCTGTCATAATAAACTGTTTTGTTTACCTTAGAGAAAAAAAATTTAAAAATACCTTTTTAGTACATATAAGCATTTGTTTTTCTTTTGGGCAGTTTATTTCAATACAGATCCCTAACAACCAAAACATTTCATGAGTTTATCTTGATTTTGTTGAATTGCTTTTGTCAGAAAGAAGTCGGTAAGAGGTTTGACTGCCCAATATATTACTTTAAAATTATGTCTATATTAAATTAAAGATATTCAAAAAGGAAATTACCTAAGGATTCCCTGGAATTTAAATGACATTCTATAAATATGAAATATGAAAGCCTAAACATTTTGTTCTCAAACAAGATCACAAATATTCTTCACAGTGCTTTTTGCTCCTGCTAATTAAAAAATTAATTATGTGTGTGATTTAATGACCTGCTGTTTCTGATCCTTGTATGATTAGATGTTGTTAAACTGCATCTGTCTTAAAGTGTCTTGAAGGCTTAAACACAGCAATATCAGGGTATGGAAAATCTAAATAAAAATCCTGATGCAATTTGGGAGCTGCTGGTTGAACAGGAATGTTACCCACAAGGGAATTTCCCTATCAGTTGTCCAAGCCACTGTCCCAGTCTCTACAAGTGGCACTCTGGTCTGCACAGTTCCCAAAGAAGGGGATGTGATATCAGGACTGCTTCATCAAGACATGAGACCCAGACTATCAGAAGAAAATGTGGCAGCTGGTTGCACAGGCTGTTCCAGCAGAGCAGCCTGTTTTGTGTCACCATGAAGCCACGCTGTGGCACTGAGAAAGGCCAGGAGTCCCAAGGGTCACCACAGAAAATAAGTTTTGTGAAATGGCACAGTGGGAAGAGGTTTAAAAAAAAACCCCAAACAACAAAACCAAAAATGTTATGCACAGAAAGAGACAGAAAAAGACCAAACAACTGTCCACTGTGTTCCTGATAAAAATGTCGAGTGCAGTTGTTGCCATAGCCAAGCACAACAACAGAGCTTGAACACATAAGTTCAGGAGTATACAGAGCATTGTCAGACATGACCGGACAAATTAATTCTGAGCATTAGACAGAGACCAAATGGTATTTATTAGCTCAAAATTCAGTTTCATCTTGATGTTACTCAAAATCCCGTTCAAGCTCATTCATTCTCGCTAATGGCATTGTAGTTCATCCTCTAATAGATTCATTATTCCAACCTCTAGTAACTTTCTTTCAAGGGCAGTTGATCTTGAGCTCTGTTGATTACCAATTTAAAGAAAACTGCTGTATCATTTTTAGAATCACTTACAGATTAACTGTAGAAACTTATATTAATAGGGAAGTCAAGATTTGTAAGCTTTATATAGAAGAAAGATGCTAAACAATGGAATTGAACTGCTTGTAAAAAGCAATTGGAAAAGAAATTTAAGTTAAAATAAATCACCAATCAACTTTTTGTAGATCAACAGAATTAGTGGATGCTTAAGCTTACAGCATTTTCAGATCATAACTTTCTAGAAAGAGTGTATTAGTTAAACATAAAATAATTACAGCTATAATTTAGTTATATAGCAAAATTAGAATGGCTGGTTTAATTGTTTCTCTGCCACAAACTTTTCAGAACAAAATAGCATCCCATAAAAGGAAGAAAACCTTACAGAAGGTTTTCTTTAGTTTTGTCATATTCATCTCAGAACACTTTGAAAGTGTAACATAATAGTAGCTGAAATCAGAGGCAATAAACTTGTATGACTTCATATCACTTGGGAATGGCATTCAGCCATTTTCCTACAGCCTCCCATGGTAAACGTTTTAAGGCTTTCTTTTTAAAAGTTGCAAACAAGTGCATACATTGGTGACTTTTATATATAAAAAAACCCCACCAAAACCAACAAAACAAAACAAAAGAACAATTATATATGTATGTATTTAATTTTTGGATGATAAAATGAAAATTATGCCTCATTAGACTTATCTTTTTATGTTTATAGAAATACTATGTGAAAATGTGTAACAGGCTTTACAGAGAGAAGAAAATGCAACAGGTTTTACATATCTATCTTGACATACTGAGAAAATAAAATAAAATTTGTTTAGTGTAGTGGGTTTCTTTTGGGTCATAATTAACTTTTTAATTTTCCAACAGAAAATAGAAAGTGAGGGCTAAATTGATCAAACTCAATGGGAGGAGGTAGCACTAGTTGTCTCCTGCCCAGTAGCAGAGGTTTGCAGAACCAGTCAAGACATCTGGAGTTACCTCAATTCTTTAATTTGTTTCAGGGCATCAAAAGCCATCTCTTATCTCTTCCAGAAAAATGCCTCATCTTGTACAATGCAGGGCACAGGGGTGGGAGGAAGACATGGTGTTCTGAAGCTGAGAGTGGGTGGGTTTGAAGTCACCAGCAAGCAGCTGGGTGTCTTCACTACTGAGTCAGTTTCTCTCTTCACTGAGGCTGAAAACACTCAGTTAGATCATTACATGCATTTAAATGATCATTAAGAGAGTACAACAGAGTGAAAGTGATTTTTTGGGCCAGCAATTATCCATGTACCCAGGAAATGTTGATCTGTGCTTTGGCACACATATTATTGTCCTTGGTGAGCTAGAACTGTCTTATCACCTGGAGGAATTTGTCATTTTGGTATTAGATGGTATGATAAAACTACTAAAATTTCTAGGTTGAGGGAACTGAGAAAAGGTATTCTGTGACCAGACCAGAATATCCTGTCTGTAAGATTTTGGATATAAATGTGGCACCTTATTCTCCTCTGACAACTTCATTCTTCCATGTATGTGTACTACACATATATGGTAGGATTTAGTTTCCAGTGAATTCATAGCAAACCTAAATTTAACTAGAAATTCTGTGTTGCTCCAGTGTGAACTATTTCCCACTCTCTTCACAAACACTTGGCCTTGGCTTATCCTTGGTACAGCCCCTATCAAATCTAACGTCGGATTGTTCAGTCAACTTTCACCATCACTTCACTAATGGTGCCAGTTCTTATCATCATCACAGATGCCTCTGCACCCTCTCCCATTTCCCCTTATGCTTGGGAAGAAAGTCTCACTTTCAGTCAGGCTAGTGTTGTTTTTTCTATCCTTAAAATCTGCTTCCGGTGAGATACCAGCATTTTGGATATTAATGTGTACCAAGATTATGCTCTAATGATCTTTAGGATTTACAACACATAAGTGTAATGGAATTAATAAGTAGTAATAGATCTTATATTGAGATGGGTAAGAATTCTCTTACAGGAAGGTGAACCCCTGCTTATTCCTAGAATTGCATATTACAGCTTAGATAAAGGATGATTTAATACCAAAACTCTCAAGGTTTTTTTTTTTTTTTCCAGGGGAGAATAACTTATAGAAATGACGCAAAAATGTCAAAGCATGTGCAGTGTCAGAAATACAGTTTAGACAGGTAGACAAACAAAACATAAGCATGTGACAATGGATAAACAAAGTTATAGCCTTTTTTAACACCCTTCACTGATTCAGGTGAATATTGTTTAAAGACAAACAAATTTCAGACACTTTGATATCTCTACATGATTTTATTTTAAAAAAATTGTGTGCAAAAAGTATTTTGAAATGTTGATCTAATTTAGGTGGAAGTGAAACACTGAAAAATTAAGTTTTTCTACAAGGCTTCCTTTCCAGTTCCTTAAGGTTAGGAATACCTGGTATGTTTCATAGGGGCTGAAGAGGTCTGGGAAGAGGATGTGGAAGCACGACAAGAAAGCCTTGAGATGCTGTTACAGATAAATCTAATAGATATTAACAAGGATTTTCTTTAAGGTTCAAAGCCGTGCTTGTAAGTGTGGACTAAGAAGTAAAATGCAAATGGATTAATGAAATGCAGTGGGGTCATACAGCTCCTGTGTCTGGCCTCAATAATTTAGAAATGATGAGCCATGCAGCAAGAAAAATAATATTTTTTCATTAGAAAAAAAAAAAAATGAAAATGAGGCCATCTGGAGTCTTAGTCATTAGGTCAGAGTGGTGTCACATTTTATTGCCATTTTTTCACAATCTGAAACTTGACATGTCCTTTCTTCCCTCTCTCTTTGAAATTAAAACACCTTGTCACAAGTCCGGGAGCCGGACCCAGAGAAGGAACACAAGACCAAAAAAGTCAAGACCTAGGCAGTCTTTTAGGAACAGTGCAGTGACCCCTTCAGCAAGTGAGAAAGACACCTAACAAGAGCATCACACACTTGCTGTTCTCCAGAGCAGGAATTTCTGCCTCATGCATCTCCAGCTGCCAGCTGCTTTGGAGGTGATGTCTTTTGTTCTGAAGCAATGAACATTAATAAGGAAGGCCAGTAGGGAAAGCTCAGATTTTCTTGAACCTTCTTTGCTCTCTTCTTTTATCACCACTAAGCAATTGGAGAATTGGCAAAAGCTGAGGTTTATTGTATGGATGGCTCAAATGACCTCTGGGGATGGAAAATGATTAAGATTTAGATTTTCTGTTTCAGATCAAAGAATAAACATCGGTGGCTATACAAATACTAAAGTCAGTTTAAAAGTAAGTTTTAAAATATGTCTTCAATATGGGTTTGTTCTTTAGTAAATATTTTAAAATATTTATACAGAATGCTTGTATCTGGTCTGTAGGAAAACTGCTAAATGTCATAAATTGAGACAGTCTATGGCACAAACATCCCAATCATGAGAAATAGCTTTCTGAGAACTTGTTTCTGCTACTCTTATAATTATCCTAATTTGAGCCAGGATTATACCAGTTAGAGAAAGTAAATTATTCTTATTTAGTCCATTTTAGCATTTCTGGCTTTATGAGACCTGAAAATTGACTTGTTTATGAGGCATAGATCCCTTTCCTTCTAACTAGATGAAAAGTTTGGTTTGCCAAGTGAGAAAAAAAGTCAAGTGCCTTTCTTCTTAGATTTATGGAAACATTGATAGACTTCAACAGAAAACATAGTATTAGACAATATGTCCTCAATAATGTTTTTACCAAAGCAATCATCACATAGAACCTCTCCACTACATGATTTAGAGATATTTTAAATATCTGATTTTTCATAATTTTTTATTTCAAGCAACTTTTATAGAAACTTAGTCAATTTCTGTAGAACACTTGCTTTTAAAAGCTACAGGACCATTTCAATAGGAAACTATTCATTTACAGAGCATAAAATGCCTTCAATTAAAATTGTATTGTAGGAAGACAGATTAAAACTATCTGTGCCTCTTTTCCTCAAAACCATAAAGAATTTTGAAGATTCAATTCATTTTGCATTTAATCGTTCTTCATCCTTTTTACATTTTATAAACAGGCAAAATCTCTCATAACATAATGGTCAGTTAAAATAAAAAATGCCCAACAAACTGGGCATGGAACAGTCCCACAGGTTGCTCAAGACCTGACCAAGAAATTACTTTGCTAGAACCAGCCAAGCATCTGTGTCAGCTCTGTTTCTAAGTGCTAATTTTCTAAGTGCTAGAAAATTTAATTCCAGAACTTGCATGTGGGTGTTGCAGCTGCCCAGCTTGCCTCAGAGTGGCAAGATTTAGAGTCATCAGAGGAATAAATCAAGGGACATCACTTTTATCCCACACCACACTGAGGTCTCAAGAAGCAGCCAAGATTATATTTATGCTTCATTATTAATGACTTAATACATGTTTATTTCAGCACTTTTGGTCATCAGATAGCAATTTCAGTACTTGTTCCTGAAAATACCATAATAAATTAACTTACCAGAAGATTAATGTTTCACCTCTGCATAATGCACATGGCTGAAAATAGAGGAGGGTTTGTGACAACACCTTTGGTAACCATGCACTGCAGACTTAACTGGATGAGAACTAGAAAAGCTGAGGTCTGGTTCCACACTTAACCAAAGTTCAAGCATGTGGGTTTGATCCAGCCTCTCCAACATGCAAGCTCTCCCATTAGAATTGCATTTTCAACAGCATTTCTCCAAAGCTCAGAGCAGTTTAGGTGCCAGGATTGATTTCTGTCCCATTTTCATTCAGTTACAGTTTATGGATCATTGCTTTAAATCTTGGTGTACATTTATGATACTATATAAATAATAACAGTGACACAATAAACTGCAAAAACATGTTGTTAATAATGATATTGTGAGTCAAAGATAAAATACAAAAACTGGGCTTGAACTACAGTATTATGATCCAAATTGAGATTCTCCACTTTTTCAGTGGTTTTCATTGTCCGCACGCACAAAACAAATAGGCAAATTAACTATTGGCTTGCTGTGTCATCCAAGCATGTGTCATCTTGCAAAATGCAAGAAAAAATACAAAGAGGAGGAAGTGCTCTACATGATCTAGCAATTGCACATCAGCATGTGCTATTTGAAATTTGTGATTTGTGGTCAAACACTCCAACAGCAATGACCTCAGTCGACCAGATAAAGACATTATCCCCCAAAAATATCAGATGTTTGTAATTTGTTTTCAAGGTTACATAGCAGCCATAAAAATGCAATAAAAATACAAAAGTTTTTAGGTATTGTGTATGTACAAGTACATTGGTTTAATCAATTCTCAGTAAATTGCTTAATTACATAGAATCAGTATTTTTAAAAAAATTATTATCATAAATTACTGAAAAACTTCAATTTCACATGACAACTTGGTTCATGTCAAACCCCTCTTCCACCTGATTTTACTTAATGTTAACACAGTTCTGTGTTTGTTTGGTAGGTTTCAATGCAGGCACCCAGTGCAGAGCTAGCTTCCATTCCTTTCCACAGTTACTAAGATGCTCCTGCATGGTGTTTGCATGGTTTTGTTTAGCTGCCATTCACTGGCATAATTCAGCTGTGACACTGTTCCCAAGTACTGTGTCTGCATTCAGGACAGTCTCCTTGGCAAAAGCAGCTAATTAAACTGAAGGTGTCTACAAGGAGATCCATAAATGAATTATTTGCCTTGTCATTCCAAAACATGGTGCCTTTCTGTTAAACCCAAAGTAGAGTTTGCAGAGGTGGGTGCAGTTATAATTTCCAAAGGTAAATAATAACTGTGAGCTCTTCCAGTTTTCTGTAAGAAAGAAGATGCCTTTCATGATAGGTAAATACTCACTTTGTGACGAAATTAATCAAGATCACACTCCTTTTACATATTTTTGCCATGCTATCAAATACAGAATTCTCTGTATTCTGAATTTTCTGAATAACATGCACAGAAATTTTTGATAAATAAGTTTACACAATTTTAGAATAGTTGCAATATATTAAATATTGAATAATATAAAATTACACTTTCCATTTAATTTTATTCAGCATTCTCTGGATGCTATTATGTTACATATGACACACTGTGCTATATTAACATTTCATATATATGTTCTAATATGCACAGCATTCCCAGTTTTGAGAAATGAGCTATTCAGAAAGAATTGCTGGAGGCAATATTGCAAACTCTAGATTCCAACCTCTTAGCCAAACACTTTTCACATTATTCAATTTACATTCAACTCCCTCTAAAGAAATGACCACTGAAATGAAGTTTCAGAAGGAAGGATGTTGCTACTTAATACTAAATGGCACTCATGGAAATTTTTTCACATATGAGTCAAATTCCTCCATTCTTGTGCTTGTGTTTCCTACATCCTCTGTCCTTGGGCTTCTAACCACTACAGCTTCTGCTATTAGAAAACTGAAGCATTTCTTTCTAATTAAAAATATTAGCTGGCAGTTGTCAAGCTGTCCTTTCTTTGGATAGGCACCCAAACAAAATTTCCTGCCTTTCCTCCTCAATTTCTAGGCCTTCTAGTATTTTTGTACTGTTTCTGAGTACTCTTTTTCTCTCAAGATGTGCTTGAGCTACTCATTAGGGTGCCTAAAATAGATCTTAAGATAATGCAAACCTGTCAGCTAAAAGCAGCTCAGACAAGTGTAAATGAAAATTTTAATTATGTTTTCATTTCTATCCTTCATGTTCACACTTCAGCATTCGGGGTGTTCTTGGGCACAGGTCCTGATGTACTTAAATGATTGTGTGTTTAAATTATTTTGTGTTGATTTTTATTCTTTCAGTCCCTCTCTGCTTCATTTTTTCCATTATTTTAGTGGTTTGCAAAGCTTCATTCTCTGTTCCATGTATACTGCTGCATTAATGTTTGTATATTATTTATTTCTGATCCTGATGTTACACAGGAAACATTAAAAGTTCCATAGTCCATATGCTAGGAAACAGGTATCGTTCCTCTGATGGGGCAGGGAGCACACAAGGGGGATGTTCACTTTAGGCTAAGCAGCACCAGCCTGAAATAGTTCTCACAGACATAAAACCCATTGGCCTAATTCCATTTCACTTAGAACATTTTTGTTCCACTTCGTAGCCTTGCACTTCAGTTATATCTTGACTTACACTGATGGAAGACAAAAGACTATGGGCTGTAAGTCTGTATTTGATTCCATTTTTATGGATTGAAACTAGAGATTAATTTCCTCTTTAATTTTGTAGAATGTTAAAATTATCCACATTGGAAAGAACCTCCTGAGGTTTCCACTTCAATGTTCTGCTCAGAGCACGGTTAGATATGAGGTCAGGATTCTCAGGACTTTTCCCAGCTGTATCTGGAAAACCTACAAGAATGGATCCTGCACAGCCTCTGTGGACAGATTGTTCCAGTGCTGGACCATCCTCCTGGTGAAAACACTTTTTTTCATAATTGGTCAAAATTGACCATGTTTCAGTTATTACCATTGTCATTCATCCTGCCACCACACACTTCAGTGACATGCCTGATCTTCCTGTAGGTATGGACAGGACACTCTTAGGTCCTCAAAGCAATTTCTTCTCCAGTAGGAGCAGCCTCGGTTCCCTCAGCTTTTTCCCAAGTCATACACTCAAGCTATGACCATCACATTTTTTGGTGTCTTTTGCAAAAGTGGATGCAGTTTCCTTTGTTATGGAAAATAATGGATGCAGTATTGCAGATGTGGTCTAATGAGTGCCAAATAAGAGAATAATCACTTCCCTCACCCTTTTGGCTATGCTTCTGTTGGTACAGCCCAGTACAGCCTTCATCACTGCTGGAGTGTTCTGAGCTCCACTAAGAAGCTTTATGGATTTACATCCCACTGAGCTGCGTACACCAAATTGTTCTATAGAGGAATTGCTCGAGGGGTCTAGCTCTCCCCATTTCTTATATAGGGAGCCTAAAGGGATTAGCACTTTTTGCCTAAAGCTAGATCATGTGAATTGGTCCTATAGGCTTGATAAAACAGGTGTCCTGCGGAACCTTCTCAGACATGATTTATAAAATTTAACGACCACCTGTAAATTGTTGCATACTACATATTGGTCACTAAAGCAACAATATGCTAGCTAAGGATATAATTTTGAATAAATATAATTTCAGAACAAACTGCCGAGGAAGATAAAAACCTCAGTCCAAGCTGAAAGAATGGGAAAAGGACATATACAGTATGTTTTCAGAGTGGAAGTAAATTCCTACTAAATAAAAGGCCATAAAAGAATATTCTGGTGAAAGAAAAGATGAAGAAAGAAGCAGTAACACTGTCCTTAGGAAAGGAGAATACAGGATGCAAGAGAATTGCAGATAGTGGAGAAGATAAAGTTATTTTTAAATTATGAGATGAGGCTTTTTATTTCTATGCTTTTGTAGACATTTCTAAATTTGTCATAAGGAACTTAACCTTTTTCTTTGTCGAAAACCCCCTTTTTTTTTTCTGTTTAAACTTAGATATAAAATTATTTGGGGTAATTTCAAAGACATGAAGAAAAAAAATTTAAGACATCAGTCCAGACAGAATAGATATTTCAGGCAAGTCCATTTTGATGTCCACAGCCCAAGGAAAGGCTGGTAAACATTACTTTTCACCTTGTGTTCCCTACAAGTGTGAAAGAACCATGAAGTTCCAATGAAAAGGCAGAAGATCCTCCTGGCAAGTATTATCTCATGTTCCCCTTGGAAGAACAGAAACTAAGAAGGAAACCTGCAAATTGAGGAAAATCCTTTCTTGGTATTTGTTCATTCTTCAGCATGTTAACCATTTATTTGGGATTCTATATGGTGTTTCCCTCTCTTCAGGTCCGAACAGAAGTCTACTAATGTCAGGAACATTATTTTTGGATTCAATAGACTGACAAAAGACTTTTCCTAATCTGATTAGTAGACTGAAATTTTAGAGAAATTATTTATTAGACTACTGACAAACAGAATATTGAAGGCATCTTTAAATCAGAAACCTAAATGAAATGGGAGACTTTCACTTTGAGTTGATATGGAGAAGGAAATATTTCAAGATGGAGTGCTCCTTCTTTTTGAAGTTACTCTCTGATTTTCTTGCAACATACCAGTCTACCTGAAAATTACCTAAGCACATTTGGTGACTGTGTTCTGTTATTTTCATAAATGTTTTGTAGAAATGGGATGCTATGTAGCAGTGATATGCTGTCCAATTCAAGCAGATTGTGACAGGGGAAACTCCATATGGATTTTCTCCTTCAGCAACCACTGGAAATGAAGTTCCTATCCAATTTTTTCTCCTGGTTAAAGTTTCAGAACCATGGTGATGGGAGCTAGCAGCAGTGACGTTACTTCAAATGTTTTCTTAAGAAAAATAGCACAGTATGTGAGACTGAACAGAGAAGGAGGAGCTGGTTTTTCAGCTTTCATGTCTGTATTTGGTTGGCTGGCTTCAATTAACACATTAAACTTTGTAATGCCTTCATGTCTTCATTTTTTAAATGGTGATAATTATGAGTTTTTCATCATATCTATGAAGATCTCTGAAGATCTGTTAATGAGAGAATGTCTTATCAGTGTAGAGGTATTATTGCAACACAGCTGATTAATGGAAATATGCCTGCAGGGGAGGGGGTAGCAGAGGAGGAAGAGGGTGAAAATAGAAACCATACTTTTGTCAGATTCAAGGAGCTATTGAAGAATGAGGACAAAATGCTGCAATGCTTTGTAGAAAATTAAGGATCACAGCTACATCTATCACCATAAATGGCTTGCTTGAATTGCTTGCATTCTCTGTCTGAGCTGCAATATTTCATTCAACTAACCATTCGTTAAACACACATCCTGAAAGCAAATAACTTCAATGTAAATAATTTGTGAAGCATTGTTCCATCTGTTGAAAATGTGCAGTAGTAGTTTCGACCCTTGTCTAAACCAGGCAAGCTACTTTCAGGCAAGTTTGGGAGGTAAATGAACTGTCTGGCTGCTTTTCTTGGCAACATCTCTTATTAGTGGGAGGTGGCAGTAAAGAGAACATGAGGAAGACTGAAAGTGTTTACTTAAAACTTTAGCCAAATGGCTAGGGAGAGTTAAGATAAATCATAACTGTCAATGATGACAACTTTAGACTGCTACTAGTTCACTCCTGTTTATGCAGTTTAAAAGTTGCACTTAGAAATGTTTTGGAGCAGACCAATTTTTTTATTGACAGATGCCATAAGTTGTTTATATGTAAATATTCTGGACTTGGTTCTAACAGTGACATAGAAGATTTGCAGGAAGAAGTCTGTAAAGCTTCACACAACACTTGAGAGATAATATTTTTAAGAGTGTCTCCAAACTATGCATCTGTGACTCATATTTCCCCAAAGAATAAGGTCCATAGATCAATGCAGGCTTATTACACTTTCTCACACAAAAAAGGCCAAAATAAAATGTTACAGCTAATGACCATGTGGGATTATTGAACAGAGTGAGTTTTTTCCTCTGTTCCCAGTCTTGTCTTGAGCACCTTTCCTCCACCCTTTCTTTCATTTGTGGATTTTTGTGGAGCTGTTTTGTTGGAGTTTTTTTTTGTTGTTGTTTTTTTTGATTTATTTATTTTTTTTTTTTTCTTTGGTTTGGGTTTTCTTTTTTCTTTTTTTTTTTTCCTTTTTTTTTTTGGTTTCGTTGGTTTTGGTTTTGGTTTGGTTGGGTTTTTTAAATTTTGTTTGGGTTATTTTGTTTGTTTGTTTAGTTTAGTTTAACTTAGTTTAGTTTAGTTTTGTTTTGGTTTGGTTTGGTTTTGGATGGTGGCTTGCATACAAAAATTTAAATAGCTGTTTAAATGTCATAGCAAGCTAGCAAAAGCCAGTAGTTCAACCAGTAAGCTCAAGAATTTTTTCTTAAATTACTGAGTCATGCTGACCAATGACATCAAATACAGTACTACATGAAAGATGAGGGTGAATTGATTGGGGATTTAGATCAATTTATGTTTTGCTTTTTAAGTGTTACAGCTGCTGCTTCTTTGAACACATGTAAAGTAAACAGTGCATCTAGATGGTCCTTTGTTTATATAGCTCTGTAAAATTTTCTTTGTAGACTGTAATATTGCAGAAGGAAATATAGCTCTAGAATTACAGTAGTCTAACCCTGGGCTGAAATCCGTCCTCTGTTTAGAAATGGAAGTATCACTACGAGACCTGCCCTCCTAATAGCTTTGCTATGGAAAATAATTTTTTAAACAAAAGGAGTTTAGTACAATGGTACTTCCCCATGGGTTTTTCATGTGCTTCTGTGTGGATGGATGTCCTCAGTGGAGTTTAGTACCTTGGATGAGGAACACATGGACATAAACATGTTTTTCCCCAGTTCTGCATGTTGTGTTCTTTTACACTGAAGTGAGGCAGCCATCAGCTCACTGGTGCAATGGGGCTTTGGTCCCCTTTTTGTCTCATGTGCTGCATTGGTGATGGATTTTGTTATTTTGTTATTTGTGGGAACTGGGACATACAATACATGCAGGCCAGAAAAACTTGTACCATAGGACCTACACAGAACCCAATAAAAAAGTAAGGCAGAGAAAAGATTCCGGGATGTGATTGATTTCTCCTCAATGATTCCTGCAGTAAGTTAAGATGGCTTGTGCACTAGAAGAGCCTATTTCTCATAAACAATACATAGACAGATAAGTACCAATAAGGTTGCTAGACCAGAAAAAAAACATCTTCCGAAAGTGTATATAAAGATAGGAGTCTTCAAAACTTTGTTGTGGATTCAACTATTTCATGCCATTTTTAGCACAACAAATTGCCTAAGACATCTGCAACAGTCTAGTAGGTATGGCCCAAAAACTACAACTGGTTTATATGCTTTTCTGGGGGACTTTTTCTGGAGAACATCCTGAATCTTCTCAAATTATGCTGGAAACCTACATCTTGCAACTGATTTGAGCCTTCTAAGCAAACCCAATGTCCTTAGTAAAGAATCATCTTCTGGCTTCTGAGAGCTAACAGGAGTGTAGCTTCAGGCTCATTTGACTTGACACATTAATGTCACTGATAATAATATTTTAACAAAACCAAATTTATTCTGACCATAATGTGTGAAGATGGTCTGTAATAAGTGGAAATCTGCTGAATCTGAAAGTATTTCCAATGGCTCAAAAAAACCAGAGATGTAACTGTTAGTCATTCTTTACCTTAGCTTTGAAATAAAAAGAAAGCCTAAAGAAACTTACCATTTCAAAGTTAAAACATGCAAAATCCATAAGTATTTTTAAAATGAGTTGTGTGAAGGAATTTTTAAGAACAGAAATTTTCCACCTATATACATTTGGGAAACTGAATTGTTCCAATATTCCTCAAAAGTTGGCTTCATATTAAGTCACTGAGATTCAGAAAGTAGCCAGTTTTAAACATTATAAAAATAATTTTTATCCCAGCAAGAACTCAGTTTATAAATTGTAGCAAATCAAAAACCATTACAAAATTTGGTAATCCATGATGTACTGAAAACTCATTTAACTCACAGCATAGGGGTCCTCTCACAACAAAGCAATAGTCTACAATGTTTCATCTATGTTTCATAGGTTTTGTAAATTGCTGAGCACATTTTGAAAACTTCTGCTGTAAAAAATTTATTGGCTTCACAATATTCAATATAAATCTGCAAAGATGAATCTGTACAAACTTTATGAAGCAGCAGTGGAAATCTTTGTGGAACTGTGGAACGTAAAATAGAAATCTGAGGGAAAAAAGGCACTAGAATTCATGAAGCACTTGGGGTTGCCTTGCAGTAGAGCACTGGAAAGCTTGTTTTATTCAGTTAACATACTACAAATGAAATGAATGGATAATACACCACAGCTCTGCACAAAGTTGAAAAGGGCATTCTCAAGGAACTGCAGTCCCATCACTGTGGTATTTAATACAGACTATAGTAAAGAACACATTATAAAAGTAAATACATAGTGCTAAACTAACAGAGATAACAAGAATGATTTAGAAAGAAAAGGTCTTGGCTAACTTGATGCTTCAGGAGGCTGCAGACAAAGCTGATAAAACACAGCATAATTTATTTGGATCTTCAGAACATTTTGACAAAGTTCCATACTACTGGTCTCTGTTTAAGCTAAAAGTTGCCAGGATCTAGGGAAGTACATGGGAGTGCATAAAGTGCTGATGGAAAAACAGAAAACAGAGAAGTTATGTTAGATTGTGGAAAACTAGATTTACTGGGGCCCGACAGGGGTCAAAATTTAGGCCTCTACTGTTCATGATCTATAAAAATGATATAGGCTAGTAAAATACGCTGACAGCACAATGTGGAAGGAGCCGTGAACCTACAACGTAAAGCTAGAAAAATTCAAAAGTGTTTTTTGCTTAGCTTGCTTGTTTTCATTGCTCAAAAAGCACTAATAATCTCCTTTGTGCTAGCTCGTCAACACAAATGCATTTTAAGAATGCCTAAGCTATAAGGTAAATAAAGACAGGCCAGAGACAAGGAAAAAAAAGTCTTTTGGCTCATATGCAAATACTACATTAACGTGCCTAAAGTCCTGCATTGCTTGGGGTGATGCCAAGTATCAAAGATAGAACCCCAGGTATGACATGACTGAATTCCCTGGGTTCTTAAAGAGTTCATGACTCAGTAGTGTTAATATAGGAGTGGCAAACAGAGATCTCCAGTTATAGAGAAAACCTGAATTACAAGTAGGAAAATCAAAATTCTATTACTGCTTTGTAGGCATTCTTTAAGGAGCCCTTAAAAATGTGAAGACTTATTGTAACCCTATGTTTGATTTCAGTGGTGGTCTCTTAAGAGGAGTTTTGCAAAGGTGAGTTCAGTGCTGCTACTGATTGATCCCCATCAGGCAAAGTAGTAGGATGAGATAGACTTATATGGAGTTAACAATATAAATGCATCTTCTTCTTTGGCACAGAAATATGGTTTGTGTAAAGATAATGACAATGCTTTCTTTTTCCAAACCACAAATTATTTAGCTTTTTGAATTTCTGGGGCATGGATCATCTCTTCTGGAATGTATATTTTTGTTTAAGTTAGGGGACATACCTACACTTGCAGATCCAAAAATTTGGTTCGGGATTCTGGTGCTTCTATTTGATAAATGGAATGTCTTTAAAGAAAGGACTTGGAAACAGTGCTGACATTGGTGGTTTCTGCATTTTTTTAGGCATAAGGTGGTTTCTGCATTTTTTTAGGCATAATAGTATCATCTGAAGCTGAGAGTTACCATGTAATAAACAAATTATATTTATTATCAAAATATTCATAGAAAAATGAGAATCCATCAAGCAAGTAGATTGGAAATAAAAATGTATCACACTTTTTTTTTTTCAAATATATTTGAATGAAGAATCTAGATTTTCCCTGTTGCTTTTTTTTTTTAATTTATATTTTGCAAAACATTTTTTGTAATAATAACATTTGCTGAAAAGAGTCTTCAATACTGGGGTACTATAGTGCGTTTTTCACAAGCTTCCACACTTTGTGGCTCTTCAGACTGTCATGTGATGTAAAATCCCACAGTTGTGTGAATGGTCCTGTTGAATACAACAGTATTTGACATCTAGGAGGGGAACCCAACCTGTATGTGAAATGAGGAATGTATGGCAGTGATTTAACATTTCAATGCTGAAGTATTTAAAATCGCAACCAAAATACACTTTTGCTTTTCATTAAATGAAAGCAACACTGGAAAGCAACATTTCCTGACTAACTCTATAGCTAAGTTTTTGCTGAGATTCATCTGACTATTATGGTTCCTGGGATAAGCACCAGGGAGCAGCATGTTCCATATTCAAATTGAGAAACTGATCTACAGCCCAAGGTAAATGCAGTTTTCTTAGGCTAATGTGCCAAAGATCAATAAAATAGAATGTGAAAATATGTATATAAAAATGTGAAAAGAAGCCTTAATACTACATTTGATAAGAGAGCTATTAGACTTACTAGTATGGGTCAGGCCCACTGGTTGTCCTCATACTTAAACTCTTGTTTCTCCACTCACTTTATGGTTTTCCAATGCTCAAGGTAGTATCCCCCTACAGCTTATCCCTACAGAGGTAACTACTGGAACATGATTTTCCCACGTACTCATAGTCAGTAATGTCTTGGTTAAGAAGTCCCAAGACAATGGAAATATCAGGGAAGAAAAGTCCATTATTTTTTCTAACAGTGAGAAGAAATCTGTAGAACTACTTCTGAATAAATGCAGATTTTAAATACATATTTAAAGAATGCACTTCACATGAGAATTATTAATTTCCTCAGCCCAGCTATGATTCTCTCTGAAAAACTGTGCTGATGTGTATAATATTTTCAAATGAGAAGCATACATTTTAGATTGCAAAATACCACAACAAAGAACCATCTAATAATATTTTTACTGGGTATGGAGAACAGAAAAAGTTTCAGACCATGATTAGCAGAGCCAAATCCAGATCCAGAAAGAGAATCAAATAAGGTCCTAATTAAATTTAAAAGACTCAATATTGTAAAAGCTTGTGATGAAGGAGAAACAGTACAAACAGAATAGGCAGCAAGCCCATCAGGTGCCATATATGCCAAATCTTTCCAAGTCTTAATGTCATCCAAAATGAATATATTTTTAATAGAAATTTTTGCTCTTCATATACCTCCCAATATTCTGGGGTAAGGGAGGTGCATTGTCCTCTGAACTGAACGTAGATGAAAGGATTACTGAGGCATATGTGAATTACATGACCTCTTTGGATGATAAAAAGATAATATTGGTGAAAGGGTTGGCCAGTTGGACCCATTAGTTTTATAATATTGGATAATTTCTTGCATCTTTAATTGGCATGATTTTCCAAACCAATACTTCCTAAACCTCTTCTACTACAAGACAAGAACCCTAATTTTTTTCATTTCACAAATCAGTGTAAGGTTTCAGACTCTGGTCTGGGATCTACTAACCGAATATAGTCTCAGGAAAGCCTGATATTTTTCATTTCATTACAAGAATAATAACTAGAATCTCTGGAAAACTAGACCAACAAACCAGAATATGGGACACTGAAAGGCTTATCCATGCCTAAACTGGGGCTCTACATCTTCAACCTAATATGGAACCCATGTGCCTAGGGGTTTTTGTGGTTTTACAGCTGTGTCAATTAGTCTAAGAAAAGGTAATTTATAAATCTCACCTTGTTTATATCCTGTGATACATTTTATTAGTATTAATTTGTCCCAATCCATTCAAATCTGGATGCTATCCTGTCTGTCATTGTCACTTATGTCTAGTAAAGATGTTATACTTGAAAAAGGAATCCAGGTATATAGGTGCACGATTTTCCTCTTATGCCATGTTTCTTCTCCAGTACTTTAATTCCTTAATCTTCTTCAAGTTCAGAGTGCCACAAAACTCTGCGGTGGGAGGAATGATGTAATAAATATTACATAATTTGAATTTTTAAGGGACTGAATGGGTCAATGACACTCGGAGTCTCACAGGCTGAAGCCTTAAGTTTGAACAAATCTGCTTCAAGTTTCATGTTACTTGATCTGCAATTTTCTTTTGACATATTAAGAATGCAGAAGGAAACCTGTGTAACTTTTTAAAGGAGAACAATAAGAAGGGAATAAACTTGCTTTCAAGAGCAAAAATAGTTATACACAAATCCTCTGCCAAAGCAAAGCAACTTTTCAAGCTTTCTTCCCTGCAGCTGTATTTTTGAGTCCCCCTTCCTCTGCTAACCAATGTTTTCTTTTCCTTGGCATGAAATAGCTCCAGATTTCAATGCAATTTCTTTTGTTACACAGGAGAGTTCATTCTACTGGTGGGACCCTTTCGTAAAGGAACACTTCAAGCCAAGGTTTCGATGATGACAAAAAGTATCAATTTAACCTTGGTGTAGATGGAGAAGACAATCTTGACTTTTTAACTAATAGTCATGTTTACTAGTTTAGAGCAGCTTAGGTGTTCTTAGGTGCTCACCTTTCTTCTACCAGTGAAAATGAAATAATACCCAATCAAAGAAAGAAATTGGAAAAAAAATTATCCACCAAGCTGAAAACCTCACTCAGATGCTGTAATAGTACATTTTCCACCAATTCATATGTGATTCTTTCATTGCAATTGACAGGCAGGAAAATAGAAAAATTATATGTTTTGTTTGAAAATACCTTCAAATATTTCAGACATAAATTAGTTAGTTGCAATCTAAGATCATAAAGCAATAATACTGAAGAATACTCAGTGTGTGATTCTGTGTGTATGACCAATGTCCTAAAATATTTTTTTCAATTATACCAGCACAAAAAATAATAAGGTGGAGAGTTTTGTCCTCCATTTGGCTTCCAGTTTTCTCAAGTGAGATCTACTTCTGTCTTTATGCATTATGTATGCATATAGAGCTCAGACTGGAGTGAATACTTTTGTATACAACTAGATGGCAAATATATGCATAAAGACAACAGTGATACATCATTTCCTAAAAAAAAAAAAAATAAATCTAAATCTTACACCACCATACTATCTCCACCCATTCAAAATTGGCATTAAATACACTTAACTAACTTCCCGTGGTGAATCACTGAACCTGTCTTCAATCGAAGAAAGCTGTCATAGGTGCTCGTATCTGCAGGTTAAAACTAAAATTAACTGAGAATCCAGTCCAAGGACAGCTGAGATGTTTGTTCATCTACTGTAACGCTGTGGAAAATAGATAAGAGAAGCAGTCCCTGTTCTCCACAAGGAAAGCTCTTCAGCTGTCTGTTGAGACTCTCAAGAGTTTGAGGATGTTCATATTTGTCTTATAGATAAATAGACACTGAGGCCAACCTGGTCTGAGGCAGTGTCTGATGGAGGTGTTAGTTTTTTGGTGTTACTGACTCAAAAACTAAAATAACAGTTTGAAAAAAAGAACTATGCTGTTTACTTTAGGAATCTAACCTGAGCTCAATAACCAAAATTTATGAGCGTAAATTCAGTGTCTGGACATAAGCAAAAGTAGGGTTTACCCCCAGGAGAATTCACAGTAATAACTTAGATGGATGAAGTTAAGGTAGAGTGAATGCCACCCCTTGAAGCAAAACACAGTCCTTTATGGAGCATTTAAGACACTCAGTCCTTCCTAAAGGACAGTAAAACAGAAATATGAGCCATATAAGAAGCTGTTTATTTATTTGAGTCTGACAATAGGTTTCTCAAATGTTGTAATTCTTAAGATGTGGCATTCAGTACTTGAGACAGGTTACCTTATGGCATCGAAGAAATCACAATTTTTCCATTCCTAAGAAAAACATCTGTATGATCTGATTATTTACAGCAGCCATAGTGATGCTGGGATTCATAAGTGATCATTGATTATATCTGATCACCTGAGCACACAAACTTTCAAATAATATATTAGAGTGATATATCTTTAAAATCAGTGACATTTGATAATCCAAATCAAATGTCACAAAATCAACTGATATTTTTATGTGGACTTAGGATCCATTAAGAGTCAGTTCAGAGAAGTTAGCAGGTTATAGCTGTAATTGATCTGCTGGTCTTCACTTCCAATGGGGCAGAAAAATAAGATAATACTCACTTAGAAGGAAATTAACTTTTTATTAACAGCACTTAAAGAATGCAATTAACAGGATTATTTTTTTTCTATCAGTTGGCTGTATTTAATAAATATTTAAAACAAACATCCTCAGTATATGCTCCTTTGGCAAAATTATAGCAGTTTTATTTTAATAATACAGACTAAAAAAACTATATAATAGAAGAAAGCCTCAGAGTTCCTGAGATCTCTTAGCTTCTCTTTTCAGCCTAAAACCCAAACTTTTTTCTTGGGCTTGGCTTTGTAATATAAGCTGAGAGATAGCTTTTGTTCTTTGTGATGTAAATATTTCTGGTGAAGATAAAATACTGTGAATATCTGCAGAAGCACCATATGTTCATCCATCTTGGAAAATATTTTGGAATCTGTGTGTGAATACTTCACTCTTGTCCAAATACATTGCAATTCTGTCTTTATTCTGAATTGGTGTGTATTATTTGTCATCATTTTAGCACTCTTAAAGCTCCTGGCAGTGCTTTGTTTTAATTTCATAAAGGACCAAACTCATTACTTTTTTCATGTGACTGTTTTTGTTTGTTTGGGGTTTTTTTTAACTTCTGAGATTCATGTTATAACTGTTGATCTGTTGACATCTGAAGTATATGCAATGACCCCCACAAAAGAAACAAAAAAAGAAAATTTTTCTCCCTGGTAAGCACATATTATTGAATCATTATTAGAAACGGGTTCTGTTTGTTGAAACTTGAGGCCCAGAACACATTCAGGACTTATTCATATTTTTCCCCACTGTTTCTGTGATCAGCCTGGACTGCTACATTGCAGCATGTAATACCAGATATTTGCACTTTTGGAAAGGTCACTGAGCTGTCATACAACTCTGCAACAATAGAAGATACAGCAGAAATGGTTAAGCCATGCATAATGTGAGGAACCAGCCATTCTGAAAATAAGCATGAGTTATGTTGAGCTTTCAAGTGCAGAGAGACTTGAGGCTTTCTCTTCACGATGCTGGCTGGCTTACCTCAAAGATTTCTTTGATAGTACTCCAATGTGTGCAGCCAGTGAATTTTGCCTCAAGCTGCCTTTGATGGCTTCTTCCTACTTGGATCAAGATGTCAAAATGTCTTCAGTTCCTTTGACTCAGCTCCTGATTTAAGCAGTGCTTGGCATATCTCCAGAATGAGATTAACTCCTGCTTCTTTTTTGACTGTATTTTGCACAGTTACAAGTACCTGGGCCACTGTCTCTACTTGTAATGTGCAAATATAGCAGCAGTGAAAACATCAGGAAGCCAGCTTCATGGATTTTACTGGACTCTGTAGGCACTGAGATCAAATTATAAAAAAACCCTAATTTTCATTTCTTTAGTTTCAATTTAAAGCTCACATTATGCTTGCAGCTTAGAGACAATTCCAGATATGAAATCACTCAAAGATGTGCTTGTGTCCTGTCTTGTCATGAGCATGTCCCTGTGGCACCCTGCCTAAATGTCTCATATGGCCAGGCTCTCTCTTTCCTCCTGAAGCCTTATCAGGTGAGTGAAGATACATCCTGATCCCATCTCAGTCACAAATGTACTTCATCTTCTCACAGGATAGGCACAGAATATAAGACAAAAGCAACCTTCTGCTTCAGCAGACTGTCATGAGCCACTGTGTTTACAGCTCTATTAACCCTACCAAGCTCCGTTTTGAAAATAACTGAATTTGGTGTCTCCCTGGACTCCAACTGAAACGTAATACATGAGGAGGTGAGGGAAGAATGCCTTAGTTAGACCTGTAGATCACTACAATTTTGCATATCTTTCCCTCTGAACAAATCCTGTCAGACTGACCAAATGCTCAGATTTAGAGGAAAGACTGTAAAAGCAGCATTTTTGAAACCTCAGGGTTATTCACTGAGGGGATGCCTCTTCTTCCACTGAACAAGCAGTGCACTGCAATGCCATGGTATGCTACTGTAAGTGCTGTTTTCCAGATGAGATACAAAATCAGATTTTTACCAGCTATGGTCATTAACACAGCCTTGTCACTGCTGGAAGATAATTCCAGTTTGGACAATTACATTCCTTTTGGGGATGGGGTAAATTAAACCAGTCTCAAACTAAGATTATTCTGTGCTGATATGTTTATTTTATGTTTCATGTCACAAATCAAACAAGATAAAATGTAGCCTTAATTAGTGTTTGGAACATGATACCATCCATAAGTCTCTTGGGAAGTCCTCTGAGGAATATTCCATTAGACAAAGCCTTGCTGGGGACAAAGCTTGCACAGAAATTTATCCTATAGAAAAAGGTTTTGTTATCTCTGTCTTTCTGAGATACCAGGAATTTTTCCAGTCCTGAATACATTGATGGAACAACATCTTTTTCTGGATCATGATAAGCACACCCCTTTAAGAAACTTGTCTATGTTTTCTCAGTTACTCTGATTCTACTTTGCTTTCCTAAAATATCTCTTATCATGTGCAGGCAAATTTTGCTTGCACAAAACATCTTGCAGTCCTCCCAGAATGCATTTCAATAGTGAATGAGGGCTCTCTGTGTGTTTAAAGCCAGATTCCCTCAGCTACATTTGGAATTTCCTCCCAAACCACAAAAAGAGAAACAACTAACAAATGACATTTATGGCACAATGTATAACACACACCAGATATATATGACATTTTTTATTTGGACTTTTCTAGCTAAACAGAAGCAAACAAATGTTTTATGAAATTCTCTATGGTTGCTATGGTTATTTCTATCTTAATATCCACAGCCAAAAGGATTATCTCAGGTCAAAACCTTAACTCAGAAAATGCCCTTATTTAAACAGTAAGGTCATTTAGGAAAAAAAATAAAGACTAAAAGACACAATAATATTTAATAATAATTGCTGTATTCTTGGCTGATCTGCTCTGCAGCTGAACACCATGCTTATGCTCCCAGTACAATTTTCCTATAACCTTTCAGAAAGATGAGTGTACCAGTTCCAGATACACTCCTTGTGCAGATATTTGCACTCTAGCTGTTCTGGTTTTCAAGAACTTTTGACCCAAGTTCTACCTGGGACTTCATTGTCTTTTCTCTGTGTTTGAATATTTGCAGGCATATAGGGAAGCAATTTAAGTACTCAGAAAATACTTTGTACCAGCAGTGCAAAATGGAGACTGAATCCACTGGAAAAGACAGTCAGAAATGGAATACAGGAAAAAAAGGACATTTATAAATGTACACAGGCAGATTTCCATACAATCAAGGTACTTCTGCCATAATCTCTATCATTATTTGGAGCTGACATCAAAATCCCCTTTTTTGTATTTTACTGAAACAATTTCTTTTTGCTTGACTGGATATATGAACTTAAAATCAGTCAAAATTCTGGTGGTGATTTCAGTAAATAAGTTAATTAGCTAAACAGTATGTCAAATTTAAGCTGCTCAAAACCAAGTAGAATGTGTTTCTGAAATTTCTATTAGGATTCTTTTAGTATTTTGTGCCAAAAAGTACTCCAGAAAAATCTTTATTTGTATAATAAAAAATTAGTTATAATCCAGCTGCCACTTGCACCAAAGGCAATTATTTTAGTTGGAAATGTAAAAGAATGGACCTGAAACCAAAATCCAGTTAAATAAACTTCGTAATGTAGGGAAATTCCCTTCCTGCCACTTTGATGTCAGCCATATGTTTGATAGTTTGTTGTACCTGAAAAAGAAAAGTATCAGGAAAAACAAGGAGAGTGAGTTGGTAACTAGCTGATATAAAAACTCTGAAAGACTACTGGGAAATTGATAGGGGGTTTTGTTATTTTCTTTTAAAGGAAAAAAGACAAATGAGGAACAGATAGTGCAAAATTATTTAGTCCTCCATGGTGTAATCTCTCGGTGAGTTCATCTTCATTCTATGTCACTTGAATGAAGCAGAGCCTTTGTATGAAAGCAGAGGGACAAGGAGGAGTAACACTTCTGTTCAAACTGAATTCAGTGGCATTTCAGGGAAAAGAAAAAACATAGAGCACTGTTGTGGCAGTGATTAAGAAAATAATAACCCCTGCCCCAAATCATGACACATGCTTCCCATATGTTTGCCCTGGGAATTTGCCAGATACGGCAGGATCTGGTGGTGGCATTGCTGCAGAGCAATTCAAGGCCTGAAGAAGCCTTCCTGCCCTCAATACAGCTGGGGTGGAGTGGGGTAGGGCACTGAAATGGGTGCCTGCTTCTTGTTTGATCTCCCACTGAAAGGAGAACCATTAAATAAAGCTGGCAAAAAGAACTCCCAACAGCACTCTCTCTAGTATTTCTGCTAGAGTTGAAAAACTGGTGGAAAAAATGTCCTCTTCTCTGAAATTTGGCCTTAAAAAGATAGAAAAAGGGAGAGTCTGTTCAGCGTGTTCATTCAGCTCTCAAGTGCACTTTTGAAATGAATCCCCCGTTTGTTCCCACTTACCACACTCCGGTTCACATCACGGAGCGGTCTCTGAGCGAGCAAACTGGATTCCTTTCAGATTAAATTCAACTGGAAGATGTGCTCCAGAAGCACAGCTAATGTGCTCCAAACAGTTTCAAATGTTTAAACCATGGGAACAGACTGGAGCTAGTGTGAATCAAAACCCCTGAAAGCGTGTCTAGTACAGATGTCAGGTCCTCAACACCAACAGCTTCCCACTGCAGACCCATTCCTGGGCTGCACGACTTGCTCATGTGGACACAGCCAGAGCCTCCCACTACAGCTTTCCAGAACAAGCTGTTTTGATTTTACAGTGACTCTTTTCTTGATTTGTTTTTAATATATGGTATATTATATAATGCAAAACTCAAAACTGTAATACAATGCTTTGACTGACCTCAAACCATTTTCATTGTCTTTCATAGAGTCCTTTGAAATAACTAGGTTTCTTTCCAAATGTGAATGAGGACAAATTGTGAAATCTGAAAATCCTTCTCAACTCTGTGTTCCATACAGCTGCACAAGAGACCTGGATTTCCTTGGAAATGAATACCTTTGTACTTGAACCTCTGAAACTTTCAGGCCTATTCAATCTGATGGTCAGACTTCCCTGTGCAATTATAAATGATGGGAAGAATCTGCTCTTGCCTCTGGTACTCCCTAGAGGACAAACCATACTTTATAGATTCCCTCTCCTCTCCAGCCCCCAGTCTGTCCTGTTCCCATAGAGTTTTTGGAGTTTTAAACTCTGCAGGCTACTGCCTGTAAGGTGGCAGTCTGAGCTGAGTATTTATGAAAGGGAATGCCTTCTCATACCTATAAGAGACGACTACTTCAGCCATGAACCCAGCTCTTCACTGGACAGCATGTTCCCAAAACTGCCTTAATCAAAAAAAAGAAAGAAAAGGTTTCTTACAATGGCAAAGACAATGCTTTAGGATTTGGAAGTGCTCTAATTGCCTACATTGCTGTCTCTTTAAGCCAAGGAATGGACCCACACTCACATCTGGTAGTCAAAACTAAATGGAACCAGCTGAGAGAATACCCTCTAGAAATTAAATTGTACAGAAGATGGCTAAGCCAGAAGGACTTAAGTGAAAGGCTTTTTTTAATAACTCCCTTGCTCTGCACTCATGCCTTTTGTTTACTTTGTTTATTTTTGTAATAAGCAAAAACAAATTAAAATGTCCCAGTTGTTAGCATTTAGCAAAATGTGTCCACTGTGCATTTAGGAGTGCATTTTCCATCTCATTTCACAATCAGGACGTCATTCATGGCCAGCAGTACTTCTCTGGAATGTTGGCCTGCAGCTTTATGAATTGATTTTAAAATGTAATGGAAATATACTGTATGTGCACAGTAGCCAACTCTTCCAATGTTAATAACAGGGACATTTCCATTTGGTTTTTGTTTATTAAAAAAGGCCTAGTCCTAGGAATAGCCATTCGACTCCTTGTGTTGAAACCGCCTGTAACTGCCTGCTCATGGAGCTGTCTTTAGCATGGCTCAGGCCACACGCAGCTTCCTTTGGCTTGTTTCATAAACTGCCAAACCATGTGGAGAGATGGGATGATGTCTTGCTTTCATTTTGCTAACAAACACATCCTCTACACAAAGCTTTTTGTCAAGTTGGTAGTTTCTCTCCTTTCTGCCTGAATTTACAAACCAGATTTTTTACTAAGTTGAAAGCTGCAAGCAACAACTCAGCTTCAGCTCTCTTCATCCTCAGAACAATTCTAACCAAAGTCAATAGAAACTACAAAATTAAGTATCCAAAGACAGAACCTTGCTGTACAGAGAAATTAGAACATTTTTAATCAACAAAACCTCTGGAAGATGTTAGCATTTATTAGTAATTCATGTACATAGTAATTCAAAATATTGGACCAAAATAGGATATTTTGAGCATTTATCACAAATAACAGAGAGATATGTAATTGGAAATAGTAAATGAACACTTTCTGTGTGTGAACTCTTGCTGTCTTATGCAAAGGAAATTTAAAGAAAGAAATTTACCATTGGTATTACTTCTGGAAAGCCAGCTGATTCTAAGCGATACATATAAGTATTCTGCCACAATATTCAGAGCTTACAATGCCGAAAAATTTTCTTTCAAAGACAAAAAAGAACTATAGGGAGGTGGAAAGTTAAATATTCCTGCTGTGAGTTTGTGTGAGCTCCGCCTTTCCTGAATAGAAGCAGCACCATCCAGGGAATCAATGACTTTAATGCAATCATTCCAAATGTTTACACTGCTCAGGCATTCGTTCTTCATATTTATGATACATACTTTTCTAAACTTCAAACCATCTAACAAACACATCCTGATTAGCTGATATTCACTGTTGTGCATTTTTTTGTACATGGTAACTATTGACATTGAGAGAAGATTCTTGCCTATATTTTCTCCTTATAACTGATGTTTATTTATAACACTGCTGCTGCTCAAAGACGTGATGGATACAGGTCATGACTGGCTTGCACTATGCCCCTGTACAGACTAGGCAAACACTGAGACGAACTCAATTTGACTGTAACAAAAGTGGAAATAGTGTTTTGAATGAACAAGTTACTGATTACCATACTTTTGACATACCAGATTTATTGTGCTTAATTTTCTATCAGTTTTCACAGAATCACAGAAAGGTTTAGGTGGGAAGGAACCTAAAAGGCCATCCAGTTCCAGTCCCTCTGCCGTGGGCAGGGACATCTTCCACAAGACCAGGCTCCTCAAAGACTCTTGCAGCTTGGTCTGGAACATTTCCAGGGATGGGACATCCACAACTTCTCTGGGCAACCTGTTCCAGTGATTCACCACTCTCAGAGTAAATAATCTCTTCTTAATATCCTAAAAATAAATAATCTAAACCTACACTCAGTTTCAAATCCATTCCCACACATCCTGTCACTATGTGCCCTTCAAGTTTCACCAAGGTTCTAATGCAAAACCGTAGTTCTTTTAAACTTATTTTAGTTGGGCTGCAGCTAGGAAAAAGTAGCAAGTAGTATAATAATACAAATAATTATTTTTATGGGTGGATGTTAATAAGTGAAAAGCTTTTATGCATTGCAAAAGAAAAAAAAATGAAAACTAAAATATTGACCAAATAAATAAGGACTTCAGGCTGCAAGGGATCTCTTGGTGACACCCTGAATGTCACAGATTCTGAACATATAATCCTTTCCCTTTATAACATACTGGTAGTTGCACTGAGAGTGCCCAGTGAATGATACTCTTGTCCTTTGGAGAAAGCTTAGCTCTGCTCCTTAAAAAAAAAAAATCCAAACAAACAAAACTTCATATTTCAATCTGGTGGAAGGACTTCATAGGAAATCCCAGCTGTGGAGCAGCAGCTCTCAACCTCTGGAGAGCTTGCAAAAGTTCACTTTGAGCTACCCCACTTCAGGCCTTGCAGTCTTGAGACCAACGTAAAGCAAAACCTCTGATGGGCCATATATAAGTCCAAATCTCTCAACCCCAACAACTCTGCTCTCCCAGAGCAGCATGGTGCAGTATGGTGCTGTGCAGCATGAAGCAAATGAGAAAATAACAGAAGCTGCCAGTGAAAGAAGGAGCAGTTACAAAATAGGGCTCTAAAACCTTTCCTGCAGCAGTGCTTGAAACATAGTGTTGCATACACAGATGGGGGACCAAATCCCCCTGTCCTCCAGGCAAAGGCTTGAAAGAGCTGGGATGTACTGCTGAGGGAAGACAATCACCTATCACATGCTCGTTTTGCTTGTTTTGCTGATGATGCTTTCTGTTGCTCAAAGCAGAATACTTGCCCTACTGACCTTGCAGTCTTAATGAGATTAATTCCCTTGGGCTGCAAGTGGGGAATTTGCAACTCTTAGGCATTGTTCTATTCTTTTCTTCTGTAAAAAGACTAAAGATATCTCAGTGAATGTCTCTGTCCTATTCCTCACTATTGCTGTGGCTCTGTGCCAGCAAAAAATAGTGCTTCAGCCTCTCATTGTGATCCTGCGCCAAGTACAGCAATACGAAGGAAGCATCAACATAATCAGCACAATGTAGTGCCTCTGAGCCAGCAGGGATATGTCACTGCTTTATGTAGAATTCCCTATCTTTTTATTTTATTATAGAGACCACAGACTGGGATATTATGGGTCACTCAAAGGTCATGATACAAAAAGCAGCTTCTTTTTGGAAAGATGAACCCCTTTTTAGTATGCCATTAGATTATTTTCGTTCTCTCAGTTGACTGCATGAAGGTGCAGAATGAATTTTTGTTTTCTGAATTCCTTAAAAATATTCACTTATTCCTGTACTTTTTCCCTTTGTCACCTGTTTGGAAAGAGGAACTTCTGCAGTTCAGGCAAAGACTTATCTTCCCAGCTCTACCAATGTAGTGGTCTTAGGCTGCCCTGTTAACTAGCAACCCAGTGAAAAGCAATAAATCTTGAAACCTTATGTGCCTAAATTGCATGTATAGATCAGATTTGTGCTTCCAAGTCATGCCTGTATGTGAGATACTTTTATGCTTACTGTAACATTTAAATGTCTAGTTTGGGTATTAAGAAAAATGTCTTCACTGAAAGGATTGTCAAGTTTTGGAACAGCCTCCCCAGGGAAGTGGTGGACTCACCAGTCCTGGAGGTATTTAAAAGACATGTAGATGTGATGATTAGTGACATGGTTTAGAGGTGGATATGGAGATTCAGGTTTACAGTTGGACTCAATGATCTTAAGGGTCTTTCCCAACCCAAACAGTTCTATGATTCTCCTTGTGGCTACATCACTCATACTTCTCTTGATACTACATTTTTATGTCTATGCTCTTCCTGACCCAGTCATCTCCTTTATCTGCTGCCTGGACATGTGGATCAACCATTCTCCTTCTTCACTTCTGTTCTTCTCTTTAGAGCTGAGACAGTACTATCAGGTGATATTTTTGCTCTAACAGCACAGAAGAACAGCAATAGTGGGAACTTATCAAAGGTGAAATTATATTTGACTGCCCAAATTGCCTTCGGTAGCTTTTCTGAAGACAGAAAATGGATGTTGTTTAGATTGAATCCAGGAGTGACTTTGACACAGACTTCCAGAGCATCACCATAACCAAAACAGTGAAAGATGGACTGTGCAAATGGGTGATCATGTAGGTGAAAGATTGGTTGTACCACTGCCCAAGGAGTTGTGATTAGTGGAAAGTCCAGCTGGTGGTGGTTACTAGTGGTGTCGCACAGTGATTTATATTGGGCCTAGAATTTTTTAATGCTTTAATTATTGAGCTGATCACTGTGATGGGGTACATCTTTAGGTAATTTACAGTTTATATTAAATTGGAAGGAGCAGAGCTGCCAGTCAAAAGGACTTCAACAGAGAATGCTCTGACTAGACCGTCAAGAATTTCAAAATAGGCAAATGGAAAATCCTGCATTTGGAATGAGTTCACACCATGCAACAGTGCAGGCTGGGGGCCAATCAGAGAGAAAGCAACTTCACAGAAAAAAGACTTGGAGATCTTGATGGACAGCAGGTTGGGCATGAACCAGCAGTGCTCATGTGCTCATTCCCTACTGGGAATGGTCCCTGGATCATGCTAACTTCTGAACCATGTTTGGACATTGTTTGAGAGAGCATGAGTTGTCAAGTGCATTAAACATGCCAAGGTCACTTCAAACATCTGTAACTGTACAGATGTTTATGTGCCAGCGCCTGGGAGTGATGCCTGTCAGCATTTAGTTTACTAGTGTAGAAATAACCTGTAAGTCTGCGAGTGCAGAGAGGGAGTGTCAACATGAGATTCCCATCCAAGAAGTGGAAAGGCAAGAGAGAAGTGTATTTCAAGGGTATTTCACTCTTGAAGCCTCCATTGAAAAGGTTTAAGTGTAATGCTCACACTATGAGCTATAATGATTGGCTTACTTGGGTTTGGCATAACGGAAAAGCCAGGCAGTACCACCCAGCACCAATATGAACTATGGGCAGGCCAACAGTTCCTCAAAGTTTCACTTCTGAATTTTTGCTAACTTTAAATATCAAATCCTCCCTTTACTCTAGTCTCTTCCTGTCCCAGCACATTTTGTGTCCCTTTTTTTAGTCCAACCTACAAATAATGCGTAGGTATATTTTGAAAAACTTGGTTTGTTCAAAATTTCTGGAAGTGTAACATTCTTTTTATTAATGAGACATCCTGGTACTACTGTACAAGGGTTTACATATGGTTCCTGAGTGGCAAGAGTATTGCAGGACTGTTCATCAGGGATCAGTGCATGCCTGGAAGTCTTGGATATGGACATTTGCACCATGAAATTCATCCATGAGATAGTCAAGGTCTAAACAGCCTCAGACTTCACATACTTTCACAACAAACCTAATGGTTTTGTGGGACTCATTGAATTTAGCCTATATATGGCAAAATCTGGGCTCATCTGGGAAATGCCTCTGCTGCCCAGTGATCCATCCTTTTTCTGCCCAAGGAGGCAGCTGGGAAAAACTGCCCCTCTTACTCCCCCTCAGGTGGGCCTCACTTATCCCTACTGTTCTTGGGAGTAAGGCTGCTCTGTTCCGAAACATATGACTAATCATGCGCAAGTCCCCTAAACTACTACAATATATATTAATTTAAACAGGAATGAGATTAGGTTAACAAGTGACCCCATCCCCCATCACATATTTGTTACAATTTCCTGCTATTGTTGTAGATTTCTTTTACAAAGCAATAGAAAACTTTGATGTAGAATTAACAGAACCTGTTTTACATATTCAGTTTTTGTTGGCAGTGGTTTTATGCTCTTGGCTTTGGTCTCAATGCACTACGTACACCGAATGGGAATTTTCAAACATTAATATATAAATTTTAAATAAGGAAGAAAATATAAACTCTAAGCCCACCTACTGCTTGTATGGCAACACTTAATAGGGTGATTTCTTAACATGCAGGAGCATGGACTTAATTATAAAAGTACTGTAAATCCACTAGTGCTCTACAGTTGGTTTCACATGCACACACAGACACACACTTTTATGTATGTACAGAAGCTTCCATAGTGAGTGAGAAAGGGTTAAATTTAGGCCAGATGCTTGCCCTCAGAAAAAAAAAAGATAAGCAAATTCTGTATAGGTGTTGGAAATTGAGATGGTTAGAAAGATTTTTATCTTTAGAAAAGACTGAAATATTGAAATTTCAAAATTCCCTAGTTTAAAAAATCAAACCTACTTCATGGCTTTCTGCTTTCCTACGTTACTTCTTGCCAGCCTGCCCATCTATGTATTTTCATAGTTCTCCATTTTCGTATCTTTTTTTCTTCCAGGGGAATAATTAGAGAAAGCAAAGAATACATAAAATAGTAGCAAAAAAGAAAAAATCTGCCATCTCTGTTTGCTTCATTTTATTTTAACAAAGTGCACAAAAAGATTTATTTCCAAGGTATTAAGATTTAAAAGTTCTTGAAATTTTCAGACTAAAAAGTGTAGCTGTTCATTCAGAGGTTTGTAGTTTTGCCAACTGAATAAGGGAAAAATGGGAATATGAAAACAAAATCGGCTTCTAAGGAAAAAAAAGAAACTACCAAGAGTGCATTTTCTTTCCTCTCCTCCACTTTTATTAATTGTTTATTGTTGGTTTTGTGCTTCCTTTAAGAATGGCAGATAATTCACACAACAAAAAAATATGTAGAAAATAAGATTATAACTTCTATTTTTTCAATTATTTTCTCAGTAGAAAATATCCATCACAACAACATTTTCATGAAAATGTTAATTCTGAAGATTGTCAGACTGACCTGTAAAACATTTGTGTTGCAAGTACTGGTTATCAACTATCGTTACAGCGTTAACTTTACTTATGCCACATCATGCTCTAGACAAGCTGCTTTGAAGAAGGAGATCTTGAAGTTAATTCTGCCAATACCCAATTTTACCTTAGTAGATGTTAAAGTGCATTGAACAGTGAGAAATATCTGGAAAATTATCTGAGACTGAAGTAGAAAAAAGTAATAGTGTAAGATAATATTCCCACATCTTGTTGTTCTGCTCCCAGAAAGGGCAGAGAAGGCATGTAATATACACAGAGAAGGAGAATAAGGATGATCATGTCTATGAATCATCTATGGTCAATATTTAGGCACAAATTAATTTCCTCAAAACAGCATAAGTTAAAGTGATTGGAAGATGTATTGCAACTGTTTCTCTTTTTCTTTCCAAGAATTTCCCAAATAAACAATTGACTAAAATACTGGAATGCGGTTTTCCTCGCTTTTGGTTTTGGTGAAGTTTTATGTACTGAAATTGCATTAAAAGAGGACTTTTGAGAATGGCAACATTTTTCCACTTTCATCTTTTTTGCTACCAAAAAGCTTTCTTAAAAATAAGAAGTTTTAAAATATTTTACTTGGAAATACTTTATGTGTTTTAAAAATTACGTAATGTTCATTACATAGTACAAAAAAGGATTGCATCAATTTCTTTCAGGTTCTCACATCTCTGCATATTGCATTATTAAAGCTGGTTAACACCAAAGTAAGACTTCACATAAAAGTTTATTCATCATATTCCTTTCCTTGTGTTCTGTTCCTTGTTCTGTTGGCAGAGGTGGGGTAAGGGGGAGGGAGGTTTCATTGTTTAATGAAGACTGGGTTGGAGGGAAAAGAAAAGGAAAAACAGAGAAATTAATCTCATCCCACCCTGGCATGCAGAATAGCCCACACTGGCAGTGGTGGCCACTTCTCTCTGCTGGCTACAAAGGGAGCTGGATGACAAGGGCAGAGATACATACCTGAACCACTGATGTCTAAAGGTGAGCTGAGTCCGATGCATTGGTCCTGTGATGCAGGAACAGGAGGGAGCCCAGGCTTCCTCTCACTCTTCTATTTGTAGCACCACAGTTTAGAATGACAGAACAAAACCCTGCAGGGCACTGGTACTATCATCGTCATAACAACTATCAAATCAGAGAATCACAGGATGGTTTGGGTTGGAAGGGATCCAAAAATCACCCAGTTCCAACCCCTCTGCCATGGGCAGGGACACTTTCCATTAGACCAAGTCGTTCAGAGCCCCACCCAACCCAGCCTTGAACGCTGCCAGGAATGGGACATCCACAGCTTCTCTGCACAGAAGTAATAATTCAAATGGGAAATTTCTTCCACTCAGTTGTAGAACTAGCATATCTGTGATGAAATGTGCCAAAGGTGAGGACCCATTCATCCTCCCTCAGAGGAAAGTCAGGGGAACACTCAAGCTCAGACTAAACCCAGAGCCCGGCACAGGTTAGCCCTGTCCGTAACTGCTCTCTCTGGAACCTGAGATCAGCAACTGCAAGGTGGTTGAGCTGGATTGTGTCTCTGTAAAGCTATGGAAACTTTGCTTTATGGGCCTCTTGTTCCCTGAACAAGCATGCAGCTGACATGCCTTTGAAGTACATGCAGCTGCACATATTTACCCCTTTTCTGCCTGATATGCAACCGGAGATTTATATTTCTCTGCTAACTCTGTGCTTTTCTTCTGCCACAGCTCTCATCTCTAATTGTTTGGCTACTAATTAATAATATACTACATAGGATTAGGTAATCAGGAAAACTGGCATCATTTACAGCAGTATTTACTGCATTTATCTTTGTTTTTATACTTAAATTTCATGTTTCATTCCAAGGTTTTACAGCCACATTTTTATTTCCATGCCTTTGCTAATGAAGAGTGTTTGTGGCCAAAATACAGGATAAAATAAAACTTTATGATCTTAACTGCAAGTTGGTGTAGGGTCATTAGATTTGGCAGTCAAGCTATACTTACTTGGAGTTCAATATCCAGTGATTGTTTCCAATTTGATCCACTTGGGCATTTGTAACAATAAATGTTAAGCTTTCCTATTTTACAATATTGTAAGTTCCAGGGAGCGTTAAGATTAAATATATGTTCAGTTTTGCCTCCCTTGAATTAATTTTTGGTGGTTTTTTTTCTGTTCCTCTCACTGCTAGTGAAGCTGCCCTCCTGAGGGATAGAAAAGGAAATTTTGATTTCATGGAACAACACCATTTTGAGTTCCACAGTTAAACAGAGCTGATTCAGATTGGCATGAGCATAGCATCTGTATAAGAAAACTTGTGCACTTCCAAACTAGGTCTAACAATTCAAAAAGTGACATTACTATCCTCAAGTAAGCATTGAACCATTACATCAACATGATTTTAGGAAATGAAGAATGATATAACCTTTCAGAGCACTAAGAATCTGATCACTTGTGTTTTCTAACAGATGTGTTTGGCCTTTTTTTTATGAAGTGAGGGAATTTGTTTGGTTTCTTGGCTTCTATGCTTTTCTTTACCAGTCCCTGTATTTACAGCTTTTTCCTTCCACTATATAACCAGATAGTATTTTTTTTTCATTCAGATTTAAAGCCTTGGCATTTTCTTTTGATTTTTAGTACCTACCTGATATCTAGGATTCATTTAGGATTGATAATTTACAAATTTAAGACTTGTAAGATCTGAAGATTCTGTTTCTTTTTCATTGTACCACTGTCTAGAATTTCTCTATCTTGTTCTCTACCAGTCCACAAAAAAACACTGGGAAAACCAGCTGTCAGTATTTAGCTGGCCGTCTAAATACAGATGTCATCTCAATGCATGGTAAGAATTAGAGACTTTAAACACAGGATGAGGTTTTGTGCATGTAGGTGCTGTTGTTTTCACACTACTATTTTCAATCAAAATATTTCAAAATTAAATCAGTGACAGCCAAGTTCAAATAAATTAGACCTAGAGCTCAACAACTCCTAACACAGTTCTTTTAACATGAGAAGCACTTTCAAGTCCAGCTCAATTGTCTCTATTGAGCAGTAGTAGAGCCAAAATATTGTTTTCCCCTTATGTTAAATTAATGAGAAATCTGACAGTAAACTTCTAAAAGGTACCTGTGGTACAATTAAAAAAGATAATTTGAATCTTCCAACTCAGAAAGTAGGCTAAACTCACAAGGAACATGAATGTATAAAATTCTTGACCTGGTTGTATAGTCATGGTCAAATTGTCACATGTGACCTTCTCAGGCAAATGATCATGCAAGCTTGAAAACATGGGCCAGCTACTTCAATCTGTTATCAGTAACTACCTTCTAATTCAGTATTTAATGCACATATTTACTTAAGGGGCAAGTCCTGCCTATGTTTAGGCCAGAAAAATTCCTGTAGAACTGTTGGGAAAGTTCTAAAAGAAAAAATGGATTCTTGCTTTGATGTAAGAATGAGGCTGTCCTGCAGGGATCAGATCAGCCTGCCAGCTGACCACAGCTTTGAAGGCCACTGGCATGCTTTGCACATACTGTGAGCCATGGACTTCATCAGATAAAAGTTTAGTAGTTCTGAATAAACTTAAAAACTGATTCATGCGCTCCGTGTTGACATGAGCTGTTTCCTCTAAACAAATTTTAAAGCTCCTAACCATGCTTCTTCTTTTGAGAAATGGTACTTTTGGGGAATTCCAGAAGTTGCGCATCCATTATTCTCCACCCTCCCTAGTTTAAAGTATTTCTGATGCTCTAAGATAGTTCAAGGTTCAGTGAGGATGATGAAGCATAAGTGTGACTCTGAGTTTAGTGATTAGGGATTTCATAGTGTTAAAGGGAGATCTTAAAGCCAATCCGTGCTTTAAAGGAGGGGGTAAAATATAGACACATTCTTGGCATCGGCACAGGAAATGAAGTGGGTCCTCAAACCATTTAATTATGTGAGTGCATATCAACCTATACTATCTTTTTGTCCTAATGACCCTTTGTATGAAGAGCTCAACAAATAGAAGATAAAAGAACATCCTTCACCCACAGATTCATTTCTACCCTTTTCAGCTTCCTTACTTTGAGTCTTCTGATGGGAGACAGCAGTTCAGGTGTTCAAAAGACTAAAGAGATGAAATGTCATCTATAACAGCCTAGCTGAACGTTGAGGTCGCTGTGCATGACCAAGAAAAGAGTTTTATGTAGAACTCAAGAACAAAAGTAATTCATGTTTCTATTTTCTTTGAAGAGCCTAATATGCTCTTTCTCTGTAATTGAAATGTCCTTCCTATAAAACCTTTACTTTTTTTATGTCCTCGATGAAGGCCAGGAGAATTGAAGGAACAAAGCCATTGAGTCTTTAACCCAGTTTGATACCCTCGGAGACTGGTAGCCTTTAAGGGCAGGTGAACTGCCTGTCAGGAGACAATGGTGGCCACCAACAAGCTTCAACAGCTCCTTGACACCTCAGACTCCTCTGGGTCAGAGAGCCTCTAACCTCACTGCTGTCAGGGGTAAAATCCTTCTTGACTTTAGCTGGGCCAGGATTTTACACATATTTTAACTGCCAAAAGCCAGAGCTGTACATGGCCTTTGCCCCTGTGTACACAACACTGCAGTGAATGTGCTAGGCTAAAACTCCAGGGATGTGGGGTCAGCTCCCAGTTCTGCTGAAATTTTCCCCCTACAGATGCTTTCCCCTGAAGTTTTTGGCAAGGCACTTAATCTACAGTGTGTTTTCTCCCCTTTTTACATAGTTTATCTGTTCTCATAAATTCTCTAGAATGAGTCTCTGTATATATTCACATATTTGTCTCTTTTTTTTGTTGACATTTTTATTTGCAATACAAATAACATTTATCTAAAATTCAACTTTACTAAGTCATCCATGCCAATATTATAATACATTAACAACAACTATTTTCAGGTCACCAGAGCATCTTACATTGCCTAACTTTTGACATTTAGTCTGACCAACTAGGCCTGAGAAAGCCAAAAAAGTAAGCAACTGCTGGCTTCTGCTTTCTTGATTCATATGAAGCCACTTAGATGTCTCTTAACCTTGCTCCTCTATTTTTGCTACCACCATATAAAGATACTCATGAAACTCCTGTTTTGCTTGAGATGTTCCTAAGCTTTGTGAAGACAAGTTAAAAATATGCATATATATATGTATATATATCTATATCTATATCTATGTGTATATATATAAACTCATGGTTGATGACTCTGCTTCTTAAACAAAGCTGTTTGTGGCATAAGGAGATCAAGGTTCACACAGCATCTGTATTTCAGGTGCCAATAAGCCAGTTTCAGGCTTTGCCTGCATAACAAGATTAATCTACAGACTGGAAGAAAGCTAGTTACAGACAATCAAGTCAACTATACTTACCCAAAGGTACAATGATAGTCACATAGACACATCTCAAGACAGATGCTTCACCTGTTGAATAAAGATGAAATCTGACCTATTTTTCCTACCTGACAAGTCCCATTGCCATGTATCTGATGATATTTAGTGTGCATGGTTGTTTTCCCCTGCAGTCCTAATGCTTCCATTAGGTTCACACAAAGCGCAACCCTGAAGACAACAATGAAATCTGAGCTATGTAGACAGCAGGAGCTGTTTGCAAGCTGTGCTAGGTCCAGCAGAGATACTTAAACAAAACATCACATTTTGCAGGAGAATGCTGCATGCTGATCACTTATGAACCAGACCCCCTCCCCTTTCTCTCAGAGAGGAGACAGTGTTCATCTCAAAGTACATGGAGAACTAAACTACAAAAAGAAAAAAAGAAAAATAAAAGCACTTTGAGGAGTTTCCCTGCATTAGAAGGACCAATCTGAGAAAGAATGACAGAGGGGAAAAGAGGCAGAGATCGAAGAGGAGGTGATTCACACTGCCTGACTGCAAGCATCCATTGCAGGCTTCTTACAGACCACTGAGACAGCAAGGCTCCTGCAGAGCTCCCTTTGGGCTCTATGATTAATTTAGAGGAACTGGCTTCCTACTTTAGGATAACTGGGCTATCCTAAAACAAATCTCTCCCAAACGACAGCCTTTAAAAAACATTATATTTTCTGTGCTATTTCCTTGCATCATATACCAAAAAAGCAGCAGTGGGTTTAAGAAAACAGGAATAAAAAAGTAATAATGTGCTATTTAATGGTGGATTAGGTCCTTGTATATAATTTCAAAGATATTGATGGTCTTCCTCCTTACTTGTGTAGGATAATAGAAGTCATGTTGCACTCTTTCAGGTTAGTCCCTGAGAGATAAAGACCCAAGTTGAGACACTGAAAAGTGAGAAGTAGTCTTGAAAATGGGTCTGAGTTGTCTGAGCCAGATGATCTGTACACTATCTGTCCACTCCTTTGGCTATTTCCTCAGCTTCAGCCTGAGCTGAAATGTTCAAGCTGTTTAAACAAGGGTAAGCTGACTGAAGGAGCTGGGGAGCCACCAGCAGAGGCTGTGTGTGCTTGAGAGTCCAGCTGAAGTGTGTGTCCTGGATGCCTGGTGTTCATGGTGCAGGCTTGAATGTTAACAGCTTTTTGGTGGGCAAGTCTGGCCTGGAGAAAGGGCTGGAATCCGCCCTGGAGAGGCACTGCAGATGTAGCCACAGAAGCTCAGCGTCAGTCAGCTCTCCCTCCGGTGCACTGAAACACAGGGACTTGAGGAGAGTGGCAAAGTGTCCCAAGAAACACAGATTTTGCCTGGGGTGCTCTGCTGAGAGGAAGCTTTCCTCTACTGTTATTCCCACAGGATTCAATTGTGTTCTTTTCTTTGCACTGCTCTTCCTGTCAGCAATCATTCCACACTCAGACCAAGTTCAATTCTTCTAAATCAGCTCACTAGTGGATATTTGCTAAATTCTTCAGACTCAGGGAGGACATTTGAAACATGCCCCCTGCTTCCTTCTTGGTCCATCAGTTTTTTTAATACTACTTCCTACCAAATAAACTGCAAACATGTTACTGCCTGCGGGACAACCATTATATTCTTTCTGTCTTGTTTCTGTCAGCAAGCCCCCAGACTTGATCCCTGCATCAGCAACATGGTTAGACAAGTCACATTAGAAACAGATAAGAGTACCACAGGTTTATATCAATCAGGAGATGGCTACTTCTCTTTTAAGGTACAAAAACTTTGTGTGGGAGTTTACTGGACCAATATGAAATTAAATGGAGCACTTAAAAGAGCAGTATACTACTTCAAGCATGTTGCAAAAATATGTCAGTAAAGATAAAAAAGGGACTAATACAAGATGGTGCAATAGCTTTCATCATTCAGTCTCATAAAAGTCTAATCCCCCTCACAGGGGGTAATTTTTTTCTTTGTATTGCCAGAGAAAAAACACAATTTAGTACAAAATTTGCATCTCTTAGACAGAGTTAATATTCCCCATTCCAAAATACCAGTACTGTGACTACACCTCTTTTATGAAATAAAAAAATACCCTTCAGTTTTGATCATAAAACTCAAAATCTTTCAAAATATGCTCCCATAATATCATAAATGTGATAAACTAAAAGAAAACAGCCTTGCATTCCTCTCATACTCCTCTCAGTTCTTCACTGTGATTGCATTTAAGCATGGCTTTACACAGCCTATGCCAGGAGGATAACTTCTGTTCAGAAAGCTGTGTGGATGCACATGGGCTTTGGAAGGAAGCACAGGACTGATCTCTCAGAGTTCTCCATCATTCCAAAGTGCATGCTTCTAATTCATGCATATATATATATATATATATATTCATATATATATATATTCATATATATATATATATTATATATATGTTCATATTTGTGTTTAGATCTCTGTGTATAAATAATAAGCATAGCAACTTGTGCAACTGTGTATAAATAATAAACATAGCATAGTAAACTAATTAATAAAATTCTGTACACCACAATGGGATGAACACTAAATTGTGTGCTATCTTATCAGAACCCAAGAGGAAGTACATTTTAATCACATTTTTTCCAGGGCTGTATATTTCCCATACAACATTCAAAGGATATCACCAGATTTTAGTAAGATATTTCAATGTTTTTATTACATTCATATGGGAAACATAGCTTTGCATTCTTGCATGTTTACTGCCCTTGCATAATACCCCAGTTGTCAGGAAAAAACAGGAAAATATTGAAAGAAAAACAGTTTTGATTAAAAGACTGAGCCCCCCTATGGATATTCTCAGATCCATGAAATTCTTTCTTCTCAGGATTTCTCTGATGGATGTGGAGGCTCATTGCCTGGCCATGGCACAGACAGGAAACCCCACACCTTGAACAGGATGACCTCAGAGAAGCTGCTGAGTTTTCAGGCCCCTTTTTCAGACCTTTTCTGCTGGGGCCAGTGATGCACTCTATGAACATTAAAGATTTCACAGTGCTCTTCAAAAGGGAGCCAGCCTTGCACTCCTTAACAGCAGTTGTCTTGCCTCAGGAATTAAAGACAGTAGGAATCGACCTCAAAACAGAACTTATCACCAGAGTTGATGAGAATTTTTTTCCCCAGTCCCTGTTGTTTTACTAGCCACGTACTCGCTGGTTCCTCCTCCCCACTATGACCCCAAAGGCAATTCCACAATTCACCAGCATTTTGGGTTCCTTCATAGGAAACTCATAGTAGTCACACTGGGTTTGATAATCAGTTACATTCAGTGTCTTTGCATTTAGTTTATAAGAACCCTTTACAGTGCTGGGATAATGTAAATGGACCTCACTGCAAGTGAAAATCATCCCTTTGTTTTTGCATTTTCCTGCAAAAGTTATGTGTTTTTTCCCATGCACAAAATGAAACAGAAAAGTCATGACAAAAACTGTGATCCTTAGGAAGGAATGCCTTGAGAACTTGTGCTACCAAAGTTTTATTATTGCCCACAAACTAGATCTTCGAAGCATTTACTGGATACAATAGAGCATCATTAAAAAATTAAACTAAACTACAGTTGTGCAAAAAAATACACAAAGTACATTTTGTGATCCATTACCTCATTTTTATTGCATTCATCCACTTTATTGCTACTTTGCAGTTCAGTAATTTTTCATGGGTTTTCCAGGCATTAGTGACAATTAACAAAAATGAGCCACAAGAATGATAAAACCACAAAAAAATGGACAATCTATTTTAAACCTCTTTTATCCAAAAGAGAGCTCAGTGTTCCTGGTCAAGGTATTCAGGCTGTTACTAACAATCCATGCTTTTGGAATAATGATGTCCTTTAGATGTTACAAAATTACTGTGCATATCCAACTATGTCCAAAAAGGAAGGAAAGCAGATGTCACAGTTATTCAATTTGCCAATGAGAAAAACTTACTGTTAAAAAACTTTCTAAATTTTTCTATGGAAAATTGAGTGTCTCTTTCCAAAAGCATCCTTTGCTTCCTAAGAATTGTGTGTGGAGTGGGGAGGAGGAGGGGGTGGTGGTTTTTTGTGGGGGTTTTCTGGGTTTGCATATCTTGTTTTGTGCTTGTTTTGTTTTGTTTTAAAAGAGGATACAAAAAATTGTAAGAGTACTTTTTCAAAAACTGAAATACTGTTTTAAGTTAGATGTCATGTCTTTTGTAACTGGAGTTCCCAGGTGTCTGATATTCCCCTTGCTCTTTAATGGTATTTGTCTGAAGTCTTCCAGATGAGACAGCAATACACTCTGTCATTAATAACACAAAGAGAACTGCCTGGAGGGAGGTTTAGATAGCCCAAATTAAAAGGTGAGGGAATAAAAGCAGCTTCTTGTACATTAGATGCACTTTCCCTAGTATTCTCATTTCACTCATTTCCCATAAATTGTAGTGATTTTTTTTTAAACTAAAAATTATTGAAATTACATAGCTTTAAAAATGTGTAGATTGGCTTCCATTTTTTAGGACTCAAACATATTTTCCAGCTATCCTGCTTCATAGTTACTACCTATCAAGCAGAAGTCAATAACGATTGTCAGGGAGGAATTAACTGAGAAAAATAAAAAATTACTGGAGGACTAGAATTGGAGGGAAAGCCTTTTGGGGTTTTTTTGTGAAAATCAGAATGGATAAAATAAAACAAACAAACAAACAAAAAACCAAACAGAGGACCTACATTTGTAGTTTTAATTAAGGTGCAAATTCTAGATTCATCTCACTTCAGGTATGCAGCTATGCCATTTAAATAAGAACCAAGGCTTGCTTTGTATCTCAAGGTAAGAGATGGACTTGTCTAGAACAGTGCTCAATTTTGAGTGATTTGATTTAGCCTTTGCAGATCCCTCCTGCATGTGTCTGAAGCTAAGTGTGCAAAATATCCATATTTGTGGGTGTTATAGCAGGAATGCAGTTTCTAATTTTTTTTTTTAATTTAGATATTCTGGTACTACTCCAAAGCAGAATGTTCCGTGCTTTATTTTTCATGATTAATGCTTTTTTGCTCTAGAGGGTCAAGTAAGAGCAGAGTTTTTGGACCACTAATTTCAACCCTTTAGAAACAAAAAAAAAAACCACTCTGAGCAGGCAGCTGCTGCATGAGAACCAGTCGTGTATGAGCAGCAGATCAGATGAGCACAGGGTGTGTTTGAATGGAGGAGGAGACCCAGCAGGAAATGGTAGATCTGTGGACCACTCATGTCCCATTTGAGGTCTTTTCAGAGAGGTGCAAGTCAACCATCTCCAGCTTTACAAATGGCATTAAAAAGCTTCATGATGATAATTTGGAAAACTCATTGACAGCATATGTATGACTTAGTTGCGGTATGTTTTTGCAAGGTTACAGTTTATGCTGTCATTTGTGGCATTGCCTATGCATTTAATTGTTCTATTTTCTGTTTTCAATAGTGCATTCTCTTTAATTATGGTATAGTATCCCCTTTGAGCAAGAAAAAAATTAAATTAACTCTGAAAAAAAGCAAAGGACTGGAAAATAAGAGACCAAGGCAATTGTTCTCAGATCTGACAAATCCTTCATGAAATTTTTGAAGATTCCTTTCTTTATCTCTGGAACTCATCTTCTCTGTCTGTAAAACTGAAGTAGTACTGAAGTAGTCCCTGTGTATATTCTCCCATCAAAGAAAGGATAAGAAAAAGAACTAATCACTCATTAAATTTTATTTCTCTTACTGTTTATGCCACTGGAGCGCGTTCTGATACACCAAATCTATTTTAGCTTAATCATTTCATAATACTAATGAAATAAATAATAAATAATAAGTGTCAAAACTCAGTCCTTGTCCCAGGGACCAACTCATGAAGTCTGCATGTAAGATTTAAATTATTTTTGCCTCTTCAACAAGTTGACTGCATCCCACCATTTATTGGAATAATCCCTGGTCCAGGCTAGATTGTAAACTCTTCAAGTCACACAGGAAAGAGTTCATTTTCTTGGGCTGTTCAAACCACTCCAAAGCAGAGATGGCCAAGATCCAGCTCCACTGACCCTACTTGTGCTTTGATGCCATTTAATGTATTAGTATAGACAAAGCCATTAAGAAAGGATGGAATGGGACGGGATGGGATGGGATGGGATGGGATGGGATGGGATGGGATGGGATGGGAAAGGAAAGGAGCTTGGAGGGTACAAATTTCTGCAGAATCCTTTGGAACTCCAGCAAATCCATCTTATTGGTAAATAAAAGATACTTTGGGATACTAAGCTTTTTCCTTTAGCAGTGATCTTACTTTCAGAGACCACTGTACTTAAATGAAAATGAGGATACAGGTGCCTTAATACTTGAGCTGGGGTAAGTTTTACATAGCCGTAAAATGAGTTTCAGCTTTTAAGTTACTGTCTTTTCCTTTACAATAATAATCTCTTCACTTTTACAAGCTCTATATTATTTTTAGGTAAGAAAACACTATAAAGTTCATGTTTTATTGTTCCTTGCAGTTATATAAATTACATTTGGCCAAAATAAATGTAATTCCTACTGTGCGAACTGAGAACCTAGAATGTTGATTTTCCTCAAGTTATAAACAATGTGAAGATATGTTATACTGGGTCACAATTTTCCACTGTACAGCAAAATATATAACTCACTTTTAATAACAAAACTGCATATATCATTAAAGTTTCCTACTCCATGGAGCACGTATTATGTTTCTCTGCACAGCAAGGGATATCCTTTCTATGTACCACAATTTCTAAAATATTGTTTGACTGAATGAAAAATATTTTAGTGATTCATTAGTAAAACAGCTGTCATTTTGAAAAATTATTCAATTTAGTCTGTATTTTTATCAATAGTATAAAATTCTTTGCAGGTCATTTGCTTTTTCTTTGTAGATATAAAATTTTTTTGAACCCCTTTCATTTTCTTTTGATGTGGTTTTTGGAAAGAGAACTTTAGAGAATTATTTATTATTTTGAATTTGTTTTTTTTTTTTTTTTATGTCTATTGGGAGTTGTTAGAGGCTCTTCCTAAATATTAATATGCTTAGCTAGGAAATCCACAATGTTCATTATGATAGTGTGATTCATTAAGTTTCTAATTATGGGGTTTCCAAACCATAGACTACCCCAAAATACAGGATTTTCTAAAGCACAAGGTCTTGCCCTAACACTGCTGCCATTCACATCCATGGTTAAATACCTGATGATGTTGGTGGAACTATTTAGGCCAATACTGAGTGCTTTTGAAGATCCTCTCTTAGAAGGGCTACCTGACAATGTCCTAAACCTTCATCTAAACCCTTCTTCAAACCACAGCACCTCTGTCTAATTGTTGAGGCATTAAAAGTCTGTGAGAAGAAATGGTCATTGCAGCATGCCTGGCAGGTTTGTAAACCCAGGCTCTGAGATGACAAGAAGGAAAACTCAAGAACCCTGTCCTCTTCCCAAAAAAACATGCTTGCAGCAGCTAAATAGCATAAAGAAACAGTACCATAAAATCACAGAAAAAAATTAGTGTGGAAGGGAGCTCTAAAGGCCAAGAATCCAACTTCCTGCTCAAAAAACATGCTAATTTCTCAGACCACACTTCCAAGCCTTATTCTATTAGGCTTTTGAAGTCTCCAGAGTTAGAGATTCCATTGTCTCTCTGGTCAAGTTCTTCCAGCCCTTAACTCCTCTTTTTTGTGAACAAAAAAATGTTCCTCTTGAACATTTTTTTCCACATCACCCAAAGTTTTCCTTAAATGAGGGCCTCTTGCCTTTTAACTGAGTAGCCCCTATCTTGAACACATAGAGAAGAATAAGGAAACTGCAAAGTACCTCAAATAAACTCCAAAATATTTAGGGCATAAAAGCTTAGCAACAACATATTGACTCCCTTAAGACACTATCGGTGCCAAATGTGGCATCTAAAGTGTCGACAGCAAACTGACTGCACAATGTAACATTTAACAATGCACTTGGCACTTGTGTGACCATCTGTGTGCAAAATAAGTATGGGATTAGGCACTGAGGATCCCCCCTGGATGGGAAAGGAGAAAGGAAAAAAAAAAAGAGAACATCACATAATTCTGTGACAACAGCCCTTTTTGTTAAGACTCCTGTCAAACACACCATTTTTATCTCCAGGGGAATTTAAAAGTAAAGTGTTATTGGGAAATAAAGGAGCAAATTGAGGAGATGGGTGATTCAGTTACTTCCAGATCTATGTGTGTAACTCAGACACAGTCATAAAGGTAAACTAAAAATGGAAGTGAATGTCTCATAACAGTGTTGTTGTTGTGAGAAAAGTTTGTGATGCATATTATGCATCTGTGAGTGCAGTTCTGGTGCAGATGAGAGAAGAATAGCATTGGAAGATCAGACAACTTCAATTTGAGACAAATTAGTATTTGTTAGTTAGCAAAGGTAGTTCAAAACATGGAAAAATGAAGGGATCAATCCAGTAGGATCCTGCTTGCAGGAAGGAGATAGTGGGTGAAAGCCATTCCGAAGCTGAAGTATGAAGTAACTAGAACCAAAGAAAAACTAGGGAGGTGGGAGAAATATTATTTTTCCTTTTCATTGTGAAATGCTTTTCTTGCATGAAATAGAAAAACACTAATACATATAAACCTAATTCCCTTCTGTTCCTCAGCATATGTCTGTCTTTAAATTCAAAAAGTTAAATTTTATTCTTTCTTGGCACAGGTGAGAATCATATTTGAGGAAACATAGAGAAGAGAATCACTTAAAAGTATTCCTTTTCATGCTTGTCTCTTCAGGCTTGATGTCTACATGGCAGAATTATTTATTCTTCAAACCGGTAGTATAAGAGCTAGAGAAATGTGTAATGTAGGGACAGTTTACTATAGACCATCTCCAAAGCTCAGCTGAGCTTCATTACCCCTCCCTAGGAACTCTGTTCCCTGCTGAGGAGAAAAATTGAAGGAAATGCTTGTGTTTCTTGAATTACTTTGGGTTACAACAATTTGCCGCTTTCTGAAAAAGAAAGATTTTTCTCTGCATGTTGGGATTTTATTACCTCTATATATCATAATCACAAAGCTATTAGAAAAAGAAACATTTTTCCTTTTTTAGCACTGTGGTTTTCAGGAGGAAAGATGATTTCCTATTTAGTAAATTACAATTTGTTTTTTTCTTTTGGCGCAACATTTCTTTGTCTTGCTACTCTGCTAGTCCCCAAACATGGCAGGACTGATGCAACTTGAGTGAGATCATGGCTTACTGAAAGATATTTCTATGCTCATAAAGTTGGAGCAGAGTAACTGAGATGGGAAGAAACCTCTGTAAAAAACCTGTTCTTCCTCGCTGATCCAAAGCAGGATCCACTGCACTTCAACAGTCTCTTAGGGAACCTATTAAACCATTTGTGTACCTTTTGATTAATTACTGCAATTGTACATCTTCATTCAGTAAACAGGTTCATCTGCACAACTTTTGTTGCTATTCAGAGAGCGACTTGCAGCTGGATGGAGGAACCTCTGAAGAGCACTCCTGAGCTCGAGGGACTCTGCCAAGATAAGGGTCTGTGGAGCTTCAATTGGAAACTCGTCAGGGAATGAAGATCTCATAGTGGGTACAAGTGGTTACTGCATTTAGAACACAATATGATATTATAAGCTTTAATGCAAAGTGCTAACATGAATGTATTTCACACATAAATATATTTTAACCCAACTTCATATTTTAGTATTTTGTCGCTGTAATAAGGTCTGGTTTGGGGGATCATAGTCACGTCCCCTCCTATTGCGCACATTTTTCTAAGTTTGTCATCTAAAAGTTATGGGGCATTTTACTATCACTATGGCTGAAAACTATCCACTATACCTTCTAATGCTCAGAAACAATCAGCCCAAATTTTTTGCCAATTTTAATCTTTTTTTATCTCAATATTATTGTAAGGTTTCCCATTCATAAATGTTTATAGACAAATATAATTTCTATTTTCAGCTTTCAATTAATGAGTAATATGTAATGCTTTCTGTTAGAATGGGCTCTACCAATCCTCTGGTAACCCAGAACAGTTTGACTTCAGGGATGGCACTTTGATAACACTATACACAGAGACTGAAACTGAGAACTGCTCAGTTTAAAGTTATCATCTCTATTACATTATCTGGGGTAATTTGAGCAAAATTTGCACAAGACAAGGCTCATATGAGACCTTTGCAAGAACATCAGTGGTACTGGAGGCACTGCAACAAAAACCTGGTGGAATAAGGGCGTTCTCACTCTGCGATCTGTAGCAAAGAATTTTGTTATATCCTGCCAGTGGTGACCTGAGCATTCCTCAATGCAAACTGGCCATTGATAGTGGGGTGAGGGAACTTAGGAAGACTGATCCACATCTGCCTGGAGTAAAACTCCTGGTAGAAACAACCATTAACTGAAAAAGAGAGACAACAGTACTAATGGTAACTTGTTTTTGTTTTTTTGGCACCCAGCTCAAAGACAGCTCTAGATTACAGGTTGAAAATGACATAAATCCATGCTATCTTGTTGTGCTCTGAAAAAAGATTTGTGCCTTCCACTAAGACATTTTACAGCCTTGCTATGTAGCATCACTTTGTCCAGACGTTTTTCTGATAGAGATTTTGGAGAGGGACGATTGTAGGCTTCCCACAATGATAAAGGAGTGGGAAGGAGTTTCAGAAGGCAGCTGGCTGTCTCAGTGCATGTGGAAATGATTACTTTAATGGTACTTTTATATTATAGAATTATTAACAATGCTGGGGAGGAGGCTGGATGCCTTGGAAAGGCGTCTTTTTAAATTATCGTAAATGTAAATGAAGAAATTAAATAAATCCATATATTTGTCATCTCCCTTACCAGATCAGATAGCACCACAGTAGACAAAGCCACACCAATTACAGCCTAGACACACGATCAAGTTGCTGCTACTTAACCAGTATTATGCATTAACTGAGCTGTGGTAAAAGCTGTAACCACAGCTTCACCCCTAGCAGCTCATACCTTCATCACATCCACGGGTGGGGCTGCAGGCAGCAGGAGAAAGGTCCATCCTGGTTGCAGGATGATGGCTTTTCCCTGAAGCCTCCTGCTCCGCAGCCCTGTCTGAGCTGAGCTCCCTGTTCCACACCTTTGTCTCTCCTGGCTCTACTGCTTGCTCATGTACTGGTTTAGGAATAAGCACGGAGTTGCTGCAGCTCTGCCAAAACAAGAAGCAGGTTAAGCTCACATATTTGTTACAGGATGTCAGGCTGCCACAAAATGCAGTGCAGGTGCTGCCCAAGATTTTTGTCTTTAGAGGCCGTTCTCTGGGTAACTGGACAAGGGATTAAGGAATATCCTGCACTGCTAATACTTCAGCTTGGACTTCTGCATGCTCTAAAATTCTGTTATTTCCAGCTCTGTCCTATGCTTGTAAGCCTAGAAAGAGATGCTGTGTTTGAGAAAGCTCTGCAGGCCCAGCTCTCGTGCTACAGTCTTTCAGCAAGAGTAGGTCCTGACACACAAAAGCAGAAAGTGGTCTTCAATGTACTATCAAAGTTCATCACAGATATCCTGATTTTTATGACTAAGCCAGTATTTGAATTCAAGTTTCAGTACTATAAATCAAAAGGAAAATATAAAAAGGGAAGAGACATTTAGGTTGAAGGTACTCTTAATTCAACAATCACTAAAGTAAAAAGCAATTGTATGCTAGTCAAAATCAATCTCTGCTGATGGAAACAAGACCAAATTATAAATCCTACTAAAATATCCACCTCAAATATGACTTGAGTTGTGATAACATCACTACCAGACACTGTTGTTTTCAAAAAATTTATTTTAAAATAATATATGGCAATGTATATGGCAATAGTTTTTAACCCAGAATAGAAAAAAGTTCTGTTACACACACATAAATTCTTGTAGGAAGTGGAGCTCATAAATGAAAAAGGATAAAGTATTTTTTTCAGTCACACAATAATCAAAATTTTAAAAAAAAAAGGGTTGCTTCTGACTTTCTGCTTTCTTTTCTGTTTTCTGACCTGTGGTTCTGTTTCTGTTCAGACATAAGTTTTTTCACAGCATGTACACCCGCTGTCATCTATATTCATACTGCAGAGATTAAAGTAAGCTCAGCTACTAGAAGAAGAGAGTTTCCCATGAGGCAGGTTAATCAGTTCTTCACTTGATAGGATTTTTTACAGCTTGGCTCTGAAGCACAAGGCCACAGTCAGCACCAACCCCTTTAACGTGGAACAGAAGAACCCAGTTTTTCATTTCCATCTTTGACATATCTGTGTAAGCACTGCAGGAGACGTTTCAATATAAAGTGGCCATGTGAAAACACCTCAAAGTTATTTCTACCCCTCAACTTATGTATTAGAAAATGAAATCTAATTCCCAAACCCACCAAAACAGAAAAATCGTTGTTGAAGAGCAAGAGTATATAAGAAGGGCATTTTGTTTGTCCAGCTGGGCTAAAGGACTTTCCACAGTAGAACAAAAAATTCTTTTATTTTGAGGATTTAATCAAGATTGATTCTGGTAGAATGAAGAATAGAATCCCCATTCTCCCACCATAGAAGATGACCATATTCAAGACCATCTAAAGAACAAGAAGGTGTAAAAGTCCATGGGACCTCATCGGATACACCCATGGGTCTTGAATGAACTGGCAGATGCAGGGATTAAGCCACTATCAATCCTGTTTGAAAACAGGAAACTGAAACACCAAACTGTGGCAGTTTAATGAAATTTCCACTGAATGGAAAAGAAGAAACATGCCCCGTTTTTTCACAAAGAAAGAAAGAATACTTGGGAAACTACAGGCCAGTCAGTGTCACCTCAGTGGCTGGTAAAATCATGGGACATAACCTGGAAATTATGCTAAAACACATGACAAATAAGGAGGTGATTGGTGAGAGCCAACATGGCTTCACTAACAAATCATGCCTGAAAAATTAGGTGGCCTTCTGTGATAGGGTTACAGTGTTGGTGAATAAACAAAAAGTAACTGATATCATCCAGCTGGATTTATGAAAAGCATTTGACACTGTCCTGTAATGACATCCTTTTCTTTAAACTGGAGAAGAGGATTTGACAGATGGAACACTCAGGGAAAAGGAATTGGCTGGATGGTCAACATCTCAATGTCCATGTGGAAGCTAGTGAAAAATTATGATCCTCAGGGGTTTATGTTGGGATTGGATCTGTTTAACATCTTTGTTAACAACACGAGCAGTGGAGTTCTCAGCCAGTTTGCTGGCAACACCAGGACGTGTGGTGGAGTCAATGTGCTGGAAGGAAGGGATGCCATCCAGAGGAGCCTTGACAGGCTTGAGAGCCTGAAGCTCATGAAGCTCAACAAGGCCAATGCAAGATCCAGCATCTGAGCTGGGGCAATCCCAAGCACAAGTACAGTCTGGGCAGAGAGTGGATTGAGAGCAGCCCTGAGGCGAAAGATTTGGGAGTGCTTGTAGAGGTGGAGCTCAACATGACCCAGCAATGTGCACCTGCAGCCCAGAAAGCCAACCTGCATCAAGAGAAACCTGGCCAGCAGATGAAGGGAGGGGATTCTTCCCCTTCTGTCCACACTTGTACCCCACCTAGAGCACTGCATTCAGCTCTGGGGTGCCCAATATAACATCCTCTGGCCCTGTTGAGGCAAGTCCAGAGGAAGCCACAAAGATGGACCACCTCTTCTGTGAAACTGAGAGGGCTGGGGCAGTTCAGACTGCAGAAGAGAATGTTCCAGGAGGTTATATCACCTTCCAGTACCTAAAAAGGGAACTATAAGAAAGGTGGGGACAGACTTCCTTAGCATGGTCTGTAGCAATAGGACAAGGCATAATGTTTGTGAACCTAAGGAGCGTCAATTTAGATTAGATATGTGGAAGAAGTTTTTTACAATGAGGCTGATTAAACACTGGTACAGGTTGCCCAGGGAGACAGTAGATGTCCCATGCTCGGAAATGTTCAAGCCTGGGCTGGATGGGGTTTGGAGCTACCTGGACTAGTTGGTGTCCTCTGCAGAGAGGCTGGAACCAGATGATCTCTAAGGTTCCTTCCAACCCAGAGCAATCTATGATTTTGTGATTGTTATAGCAAGGAAAATTTTAATTTAGTAACCTGCATGCACTGTGATGTCTCAGAAATTAAGAGACACAGTGAAATAACCCAGGTTGCATTAGTTTGTTCGCCTGTATTTTAGTTTTCTATGTTTCACAGTTTCTGTGGTGCTTTCTTAGGCTGCTCTGATATGTTTGTTTGGCAATACCAGTTTCATACCCTATCATCACAGCAGTGAAGCAAAAGCCCCTTTCCATTATTAAGCTTATATTAGTATGAAGTGCAATAAAGTATTTCCCTTGCAAATAATACCAAAAGGCAAATACTTATCCAAATTATGCAGCTTAACACTCAGAGTTACCTCAGCAAATATTTCAGAAATAATTTCTGAGATAAATGAAATTACGTACTGGATTGAAAGTTGATTGGAAACTTAGTGAGCATAGCAATTCCAGTAATAACAGAATAATTTAAAAAGTTTCTTCATTTTCCCCATAATTGAAAGCTATTCTCTAGAAGCTGCAGCTGATCATGTACCAGTTTTTTGGTACTTGCAATAGGAGTGATTTTAAAGTGAGAGATGTTGTGTCTCAGGAGAGGGAGGGAGGAAGAAAAAGAAGGAAAAAATTAAAAAAAAGAAATGGTGAAAAGGATGAAAAGATTTATTAAACTGATTTATTAAGAGTGGCAGATTTCCTCTCTGAGCCTTTGGTGTATGAGTTGTAAGCAAAACTGGTGAGGCAGAGATGTAATATGTAGTAGTGTTTCAGTGGACAAACTCAGCAAGTTTACACAATTGATTTATCTTATTATTATCTCTGTCTTCTTAGGAAAAAAAATAACCAACACAAAAAACTATTTGAAACCTCCAGGATATCTCTCGTCCATTTGCTTGGAAATGTTTCCACTTTTAACCCCCAAAATATCTTGGACTGTCATTATAATTTTCAGTCATATTGTGCATTTTCACTATATTACAGATCTCTGTTGTTCTTATTTAAAATGTACTTTAAAATGCTGTCAACTATTTAAAGAAACTTGGTCTAGAAAAGTCACCATTAAATATGTTTCTTCATTATATTTGATACTGAGACCATGAATAATGACTTACCCTAGATTTCAGTAACCAATTACCATAATATTTACTGGCAAGAATTCCGTAAAACTTGTTGCTATAGTGACTTAATCTTGGGCTTAATCCAGCTCCCAGAGGAGGTGTCCATTATCACAAAAGCCTCTGCTGGAGCAAACATCTGTAGCTGCAGTCTTGGAAGAGAAGGACCATGGACTACAGAGGCTGAGTTTCTAAACTACTGTCTCACCCCTCAGGCCACTTGAGACCACTAGTAAGGCTGCATTGCCTTGTAATAAGCATGTGCTGGAAATCTTTCAATTTCTCTGTGCTTTCTACAGAACGTAAAAGTTTCTCACTGCTCCCACTAGTTAACAAAACCACTCAGAAAAGAGGAACCCATCTGTAAAACTGGAGCTGAAGAGAAATATCCCAACCACCTTCTTTCTCCTCTCTTTTCTTGAATCATTCTCAAATCTACCATTTGACATTATTTTATTGATTACTCAATAATAAATAGGCAGAAGTGTTTCAGGTATTTTTTTTCCTTCCTCACAATGTTTCCAGGAAGCTTCCCTTAAAAATAGAAGTGGAGTAGTACTTTTTTTCCCGTACTTGCCAGAGCTGGGGAAAGATTGCCAGGTCTACTTGAGGATCTGACCAGGGTCTCCCATACATATGTGAGGAACCATTTGCTCCATTTCTGGCCCAAGCCAGGTCCTGCAGGAGTATCTAGATGGAGGCACAACCTGGGGAAGGCTGGAGCTGTCTCCTCTGGACCTGAGCTTTCCTTCCAGCAGCCTGCCTGGGCTTGCAGGTCAGCTGAACTGTCTCTGTGCAGGCATCCTGAGGTGGGGAATAAGGAATACATTGTTCCAATTTTTCCCCCGTAAAAATAAATGATTTGTTATTTTAGCAAAATGCCAGATTCCCCAAGAGACAAGCTGACTTTATGAAGAGGGACTTTCCAACAGAAATGTTGAATGACTGACTGACTGTCTGACTGATGGACTCCCAGATCTACAAGTCTGCATGAGAAAAAGGCCACTGAATCCCAGCAGTAGTGTATACCAAATAGACTGTGTATATAAAGGACCTAATTCCAAAATTTTGCCCAAATAAAGATGTTTTACACGATCATTTCCTCCTTGCTACAATCCTGCAGGTGTTTGAAGGAAGACACTGCATTCAATTAGTGTCAAGAAGTCCTGAGGGGCTGGCACCCAGGATGGTTGCAGGAGCAAGCACTTCCGACTACAGAAGAAAACTGACCAGTTAGACATCATTTTCCTCATATTTTTCCTTATTGTAGGACTTCCCTCCTCTCCAATCTCCTAAGTGAGCACTTCAGGTCATCTTGATGTTTAAATAGTATTGTCCTACAAGTGTAACATGATGTAATAGAAGTGTTAGCGTGATCCCAGATTTCTTTTTACTTGATGTTGTCTAATCTGCAAGCTTTGGACTGTGTTGGAAATGTTCCTTCTCATGAGCAGGAGTGTTTGCTCTGGTTCCTGAGCTGCAACCTAAACTTGGCTTCAAAGGGACAAAGCTGACCTTCTGCATAGCTCCGACCAGAGATTGCCAATTCATCCTGAAGACACTAAAAACAATTTGCAGTTAGCTTAGAGTGACAAGTTTAACATTCACTTATCAAGTGCAGCAATTTATTTTTACAGTGTTGCAAAATGGCTTGGGCCCAGCTAATTTTAGTCGGAGGAACAAATACTGCCACAGCCAGAAGGCACAAAATGTGCAACAATAATCCTTAAAGCAACACACTGTAATTTGCCTTCTTCTGTTTAATGCCATGTCAAACAGAAGGATTTCTACACATTTCAGATGGTGGCTGTGTTGCCTTCTCTTGGTTTGAGTTTAAAAAAAAATTGATTTACTTCAGAGAGCAGTGATAGATGAAGGATATGACATGCACTGAGCATGCCTAGTTCCTTGCTCATGCCAAAAAAATCCCAGAAGGATAAATCTCGTTTCCTGCCTTACTTCACAGAATTTAACTTTTTAAACAAGTCATGTTCTGTGGTTTGGATTCTGTGTTTATATCAGGGTTTGTTTCCAGGCTCATGGACAATAATAGTACATGGGTCTGAAAAATCTGAACAGTTTCATGTGGAGAGAAATCTTGGTGATTTAATCTTACTTTTCCTCTTATTACTTGCATTAATTCTTATAAACCAGCCTTTACAGATAAGTTGCAATAAAAGGTGATATTTTCCAGGTATAGACTGGAAAATATGTGAACTTGAGCTTTCATTTAAGTCAAACTTATTTCCATGATTTCAGGCTGTACTTATATATTCATACTGTAGACTTTATTTATTTTAGTAAATATGGAGCTGGAAATTAAGACTTAATTTTAAAAATATGTTCTGTGTTTAAACTGACTCTTGCATTTTATACATGCCCACACACACATACATCTATAAAACCTTTGTGATCTACTGATTATAGCTGGATTCAAATTGAATTGGAAGCAGAACATGAGTCCTATTGAACCTGTTTGCCGACTGCATTTAGAAGATTGTAAGAATATACATTTCTTTCTGGATTTCCATTAATAACAAAATTCTTTTAAAAAGACACTTCTATGCAATTTGATTATATCTTTCAAGGATGTGTCGTGCTATCTAAACATCTAACATGAACAAATTAAAAAAGGCATATGAATAGAACGTATACATATAAGAGGACACATAAACGCACACACAGACAAAGGGAAGCCAAGATTAGTTTAAACTTGAGACTTAACATGGTTTGGTGTGTTTAAAACTTTAATAATGCTCTGAATTTTCTCCATTACAGGTACCTAAAACTTTATTCTATACACAAGAGCAGTTATGCCTAATAGGCTAGTGATAATCTGAAAATGACCAGAAAGAAGTGAAAAAGTTGATAGTGCAGAATCTTTTCTAAGCTTGATGGAAACCTGAAAAATAGGTAGCTTCTGGTGCACTTGGCTTTGTCTGTAGCTCTCTTTGTCTAACCCACATTTTTTTCAAACTTCAGCTAACTCAACTATATTTTTACCTCCTCACATTCTGGATTATGGTGTACTATAAAAATGAATAATTTCTACCTACTTAACACATACCTCAGTATGAGTAATATACACAATAGTTATTCCTAGATAGATGTAAAAAATATGTGTGTGTCTGTGTGGTGTGCACTGGAATATAAATATAAATCTATGCATCTATATTAATTTATATATGCTCATGAAAAACTGTGCAAATACTTGTTTTATTTTAGATTATTTGAAAATAAAAGATTCTTGGACAATAGAGGAAAGAGTACCCCTTGGTGCTTGGCTGAAGTCTAAGCAGAACAGCTGGTGTTTGTCCAAAGTGGCAGTTCTATATGTTGCTGTTTGCTTCTACCGAATTATCTTCTTATCATTATTCCTTTAGCAACAGTGTTATTTTTTTCCATGACAGTATGCTGTTTTATTCTTTCTTCTCAGTGAAGGATAAACTTGAAAATTTTAGCAAATAGTAGTAAAATGAAGTGCACATGATGAATTAGATCAGTGCAACTCCTTTATATTTCCATTTAACCAATACCTATGAGACTAGTTTTCAGAGCTCCAGCTTTATTTCTTGACACTCAAAACAAGTAGTAAATATCAGTCCCTGCTTTAATGTTAATACTCAGATATACATCCATAAACTTTGGTTCTTCTGCTTTCTGTGCAAGGATGAATGACCTTTATGTAGGAACTCAAAAAGCAGTTCAAAGAGGAATTCCTTCAGAGGGATTCCTTCAAACTAATGCAGACATCATTCATTTTTTGGCCCAAGGAGGAGTAACATAAACAGCTGCTTCCACAGTACTGCTGAGGAGGAGGGGTGAAAGAAATGGGAAAGAGGGAGACTGACATGCTATGCTCTTGCTTCATGAGGAGCCATGTGGTCCCTGTTACAGAAGACCAAGACATGTGCACCTTGGCCATAATCCATGTATGAATCAGGATGTTCCTCAGCTGCTGCTCCAGCACACAACATCATAAGAGCAAGAGCAGTTATACCATCTGTAACACTGGACAAGGGAACACCTAAAGAGATGCAAAAACAACCCCAAATACTCTCTGAGATTCCAACTATTTTTAGTGGATTTCCTGCATTTGACATGGCTTATTGAGTGTATCTTCAGTGTATGTTTTTTCTGTGTTCTTGTCCAGTCTCCCCTTGAGCCCATGTAAGGTTTTGTCACCCTTTGGGGAGACATTTCATAGATCTGCTGACTGGTAGATAAACAGGACAAGCCTTCTTTGGGAGTTTCTGTTTGATTCTTCTTGGTATCTTCACAGCACAGCCTTGCAACAGGTAGTACCTAGCTCAAAGCATCAGTAGTGAATTTCCAGCCATGTGGGGTGGCCATATTCTTGTTTTAAAGACAAAAATGCTTCCAGCATCTCTAAGAAAATGTGTACTTGAGTTTGAGACATTTGTCTGTCCTGAGGCTAAGGCAAGCTCAGGTTGATGAACCTCTGTGGCTTTATCTCAGCCTCCTGTCACACTGAGATCACTTTTCCAGCTGAATCTAAACGTCCTACCCCATTTGAATGGTCTGTTTGGTTCTTGGGGCATGGGCAGCCTCATCTACCCTTAGTGCCCAGACAAAGAGTCTAAAACTTCTCTGGGTAACCATGGCACTTGTAAATAAATAAAATGTGTATCAATCATTTCTACCATACAGTACTCCCTAAAACAAAACTGTCTCTATAAATGGGTAATTCCCTGTGATTGCTCTCCTGGGACCTTCTCTCCCTCACAACTGTCCTGGGAACATTGCCTACACAATCATAACACCAAGTTCTCGACCTGGTACCTCTTGCTGTCTTTATATCTTGTTGCCTTAGCTCCTTCTGTAGCCAAATACAAATAGTCCAATTTGCTTTGCTTTTTTTCTATTGTCCTTAAACTCTCTTTCCACCCTAACTGAACCCTTTTAGATATCCTTCACTTTGTTTCTTTGCCAAAAAATATTTGATAAGTAAATGCTTTTCTAGTTTCTTAAATTTACTAAATAATATCCCTAAATATTGAGTTCTTGGAATAGTTTTATATTTAATTACTCTTGCTGTATCAGTTTCCTAGATGCTTCTCTTTTGACTCATCCCCTAATGAATGTGAGACTCTGCAGTATTTACCTGAGGAGCAGGTATCTCCTGAAGATCTTCCTTGTTTTATGTGAATTCTTTTATTTGCACGCCCTGCTGATATACTGAAGAAGGTTTTGGAAGTACGTTTCTCAGATAAACTTGGGGGTTATGCCCCTGGAATTCACTATGGCACATATAATCTGTCTGAGAAAAGGAAAATCTCAGGGGCTTGTGCAACTTTAACAAGATTTTTATGACTGGACCAAGATTATCTTTACAGCTGCATGTGCAGGGATTTATCAGTCTTAGAGCCTTCCTCCCTATGTACTCAGCTGCCTCCTGCTAAACCCCTTATCACGGAGGTGAGCACTTCTTCAGCAGCAGGCTTACGAGTCTCTTCTTGAGAACTATAAAGAGGACCTTCAGCTTACAAAAACAGTGAATATTGTCCAAACACACCAAGCCATAGGAACAGAAGTGAAGGAAAAGGTATTTTTCATGTCTGGATTCCATCTGAATTACTGTATCTGGCTCTGGGGCCCCCATCACAAGAAAGACGTGGACCCACTGGAATCAGTCCAGAGGAGGTCACTAAGCTGATCACATGGCTGAAGAACCTCTCCTGTGAAGACAGGCTGAAAGTTGGGACTGAAAAGGCTCCTGGGAAACCTTATATCCCCTTCCAGTACCTAAAGGGGCTACAGGAGAGCTGGTGATGGACTTTTTTCTAGGGTATGAAGTGATAGGACGAGGAAGAATGGCCTTAAGCTGGAAGACAGCAGGTTTAGATTAGATATTAGGAAGAAAGTCTTTACTAGAAGGGTGGTGAGGCAGTGGAACAAGTTGCACAGGGAGATTATGGTCTTCCTATCCATATAAGTGTTCAAGGTCAGGCTCAATGGGGCTCTGAGTAACCTGACCTAGGGGTGGGTGTCCGTACCCATGACAGGGGATTGGAACTAGATGATCTTTAAGGTCCCTTCCAACCTAAATCATTCTGTGATTCTATGATTCTATATTAAAATGTTCTCTGATTATATAGTCAACACACTTCATGGTGGAATTCAGTCTAACTTTATCTATGCAGCTTTTACCAATTTTTTTAGCATTATGTGCCCTCCACACTAGTCACTTAAATACAACCAGTAAATACTCCCAGCTACTGAAATTTCAACAGCTGCATCATTAATTCTCTGGCTTGATTTTTCAACAAGATCAATCAACACATTTCAGAAGAATTTCTACTACAACTCAGGATTTAGCGGGAACTCTTACAAAAGGTGTTCTGTAGGGTCAAGTAATTTAGCAGTGTGGAGGAAGCCTGGCCTTGACTTTTGACTTGGAAGCCAGAGAGCAACCCCTGGCTTATTTAATTTACTACTGTTACTGAAGATTAGGGAAAAACTGGTGCTGAAAGAATAAATTCCCTATCTTGCCAGCAGAAACAGTTATTTTATAAGTTCTTTAGAAAGTCTCTAGAGGAAGACACCCTATGCCTAACTGAAGTATTTGGGTTTAGATACCATCTTCGCTGACTACTTTGGGACAGAAGTCTATAAGTAAGAGAGAACAGTAATGTCATAATACTTCTGCAAAGTTTTCCATCTGGAGAATCACAGTCATTATTCCTATGAAAGAATTGTACTCATTAGGAAGAAGGAAAATGAAGCACAACAATCTGTAGTTTTCAGAAAGAGAACTGTTCCTGTCCCAGGCACAATTCGCTCCTGCATCCTATGACTCAGTCTCTCTTCTCCCACTCAGGCCCTGTGTGATGAAATCAGGCAAATCAGGCTTAGGTTGCATTGAAAACAAGCTAATATTTCTTTTGGATGGTGACTCTTTCCTTAACTTCTACTTATCATGTAATGTGACAGGGCATGGATTAACAACATGTTGAAGCCAATCATGCAGTCACAGAAAATGGAACTGAAACAGGATTTTGAGAGGTCATGTGGTACTTTGCATTGCCCCAAGGCAGAACTGGCTCTGCTAAGGACATTGTGGACAGCTGTTGGAAAAACAGCTGTTTTAAAGACTTGTAACGATGGTAATTCCACACTCTCCTTAAGCAATGTGTTCCAGTCTTTCACTATCTGTACTGCTGGAATGATTTTCCTAGTGTTTAATTTTAATCACCTTTGCAGCAATGTAAGCCCATTATTTTTTGTTCTAGCCCCTTTCTGGCGCAGAGTACAGATTCCTTTCTTCTCTTCAGAAGCCTGTATTAGGTTTAAATACAGTTAGTACGTTTATTCTCTAACCCTTTTTTTTTTTTTCTGGTTATGCATGTCCAGTGCTGTCAGTTTTTCAGAAATAGTCATGTTTTCTAGCTTTTCTGCATGTGCAGTTACTCATGGGACTACACAGACTTTTGGATGAGCTCCCTAAGCCAAGCAACTGTGTACTGCCAAGAACAGGGAAGATGACATGACTACATAATTGGGGAAAAGGTAGAAAATAGCAGTAAAGCCTTTTAGAACAGCATAGACTAAAATTTACTTAACCAGCATTGAAATCTAAATAAGAAAAACAAGTGAGAGCAGCAGCGGCAGGAAAAAGTTGCTTTGAACAACAAGAAAAAAAAAAAAACCTGATCTTTTGCATACGTCCTTCTACATGACAATGTATTAATTATTGTGAATAGGTAGATATGTCTTCTTTCAGATGAAAACTTACTTGAAAACTTGGATTTGTCAGCTTTTCTTTTCCATTTACTGTCCAGTCACAGTGTTACTTAAAACACTGATAGAAAGGGAGTAATCTAGGTAATCCCCACAATCCCGAGGACCTCAGGCTAGATATTCCTTCAGTTTAGCTCCATCTGTGAACTGGATACATTTTAGGATGTATGCTTAAAGCCTTGGTTAAAATTCCTTGTCTTTTTGGCTTGGGTACCAGATTTTGTCAAGACTTCATGGGGAGGAAGAGAGAACAGAGAATCTGGGAGAGCAAATTTTTCATAAAATTCTACGTTACTTGGAAGTGGAATTTTTGGGGGTGTTTCTAACTGTGTAATGAAATATCGGAGTGTTGTTTGCTCTATATCTGTTATACACCCACACAATGTAGTGATTCTGAGATTTTCCATTTTGCAAATAGGTATGTAAAACATCTTGGACCCAGAATCTTTGACTGTAATTGTATTAGTGATGTGGACAGGAGCAGGGCAGCAGCCCAAGAACTGTTATCTGTATGGTTAAATTGTTAACCTATTCCCTGGTGCCCTTTTGGCTCATGTCAAATTGCACTATCTGTCTGGGAATTAGCACATGCCAAAGGACCGTTCCCGAGGGGAGGTTTGGATGCAGCCACCCTGTTCTGTAATGTAAAGGAGTTTATTAGAGTGATTGTGGCCAGGCCAAGTCAATTGGCTTCCAGGCCAACAAACAGGCCTAGATATTGCTTTCTTGTTACCCGCTGTTCAGATAGCCTTGGTGTAACAGTTTGAGGGGAGCAGGTAACTCTAAAGTAATGTTTTTCATATTTTTCATTATGTAGTATAATTTTTGGAATTCCTAAAAATCTTCCTATGGATTAAGCTTTATAAATGTGAAGTTTAAACCTAAGTTTTCTGCTAAGTAATTTTTGGACAATCTTAAATAAAATCGGGACCTTTATCCAATTATGCCTTCCTTAGTTTTCCTTGGAAATTCCCTGTTCACACAGATTATGAAAACTTAATTTTTGATAAAATAAAATTTTATTTTTGGTTGCAATGCAAACCACCATCAAGTATATAAACTAAGACTTGAGGTGCATCTCAGGGATCTTGGCTTTTATGCCCTTCAGGTGTTCAACATCTTCCTTTTTATCACATGACACTTTCTGGTAAACACAGGTAGAATGAAAGAGTTAACTAAAGAAGAAATTTCTGTAACAACAGTTTGTTTATATCATTTTCAGTCCTGGCCCCCAAATACAAACCAGTATTAACAGCTTATAATTACAGTGTTAACATTTTCTTTCTCTAAAGTAAGCTAAACATTTAGGAAAGCTGTATAGCAACACATCTTTGTTGACTTTAATGAACCAGAGACTTTTGTCAAGTTACAATACATATAGTTTCTAAATTTTCCTGTTCTTACAAGTATAGCATTTATATGTATTTTCACTGATTCTCTCTCACTTATCTTCTAGAAAAACCCTATGTCTGGGAGGTTTTTTTGTAATTTCTTTTTCTGTTTTGTTATTAAAAGTTGCATAAACAAAGGATATACTCTGATTACTGCAACATTCACAAAACGAAAAGCCATTGGATATACCAGGATTTAATTTTTTAAAAGTCCACTCCAGACAGCCAGAGGTAGTTAAAAAAAAAGTTTATTTTGCTTTCTATTTGAAAACATTTTCATCCATGGCAGTTAGCCTGATCCCTACTGGGAAAACAGAGACCTAATTTTGTCCTGCTTAATACAAACAGAATTCCCAGTGACTTCACTGGGAGTTTTGCCTGAACTAGGAGCACAGAAGGCAGCCTTATAAACTTTCAAGAATATCCCTCTGCTTTCCTGTGGCCTAATCTACTCCCTGTAGTTTACCAAGTACTAATACTGTAGCTCTGTATCAAAGTGCTTTGCAAATTACCAGAACCTTAAGCAGTATGTTTTGACTTTTGATAGAGATCATAATTTTGTAAGAAGAGGACATCATTAAAAATTTCGCATGCTCTATTGTAGTTCCACAATCCTCTCTGTAGAGTAGACAGCTCTGAGCATTGATTCTGTATCAATGCAAATAACATCTCCTTTCCCAAGGAAAGATTTAACAGATTTAGTCAATCACAATAAATTGATATCTTGGATTCACAGAATAGTAAATATAGCACAGAAAAACAAACCATGTCCAAGAATGTATTTTCTCTATGGCTAGAATATATTATACTTTTCTACATTATTGAGGTAGTTACTGTTTGGAGAGGGAAAAAAAAGGAGAGAAGTCTGAATGGGAAAGCCAACTTTAGCAGGAGATCTACTGCTGGTTTAAGGAATGAAAAAGAGAAGTTAAAAAAAGAGAGAGAAGAAAGAGATCAGAAAACTTGTTTTTCAAATATTTATCAGACAGAGGGTTGATCATGGTAAAGAAGTTTAAAAACAGAAGTTAAAAAGAAAGGGTAAAAAAATGGTTGCTGTCTTTTTTTTAAAGATGGAGTGCAACTGGAAACAGCATGCAGCCAAAGGTCAGGGTCAAGAGTAATAGAATCCTGGCACTATGTGCTAGTTTATCTTCTACACGATGAACTCCTGCCAAACCATATACACAATGTCATACAGCAGGGAAAAGTGTCTGATGCATCTCCAGAGTATTTATGAGGGCTTCTGTTTTGAAGATAGTTTCTTAGGTAACGGAATAATAACATAATGGGACTATTTCTCATTTATCAGGGACCTTTTTTTTTTTTTTTTTTTTTTTTGGCTTATTTTGCAAATTAAACCATGATAACTTGTTTCTCCCTTTCTGAATGCCCAGTTAAAAGGACTGGGAGGGTTCTTTTATTTTTTAGATTTCTTTTAAGAGAAGGATATAGCTGGTACAAGAGCTGGTTCAAATAAGACCAAGTCTTGCTGGGCACCTTGGGAAATAAATACTTCAGCTGGAATGATATGCATTTGCAAGATTTAAAGGAGGTGAAAGAAGGTCTTGACTAAGTTGTTGCTTCTTGGACTGTGTGCCTTCCTGTCTCTCATATAGTACTGTGTGTTATGCTTTGTTTCTCTTAGGCCTGGTAGTATATTTATACTCGGCCTGCAAAGCCCTCTCCCTTCAGTCTACAGCCAGAGCATAATCAAGTAGTTTGTTTTTCCACAGCTATACTTATATCACAATTGTATAACTATTCCAAAAATAGTTTTAGAAAACAGTTTATCTAAAGCATATCACATATTTTTAACCAAAAACTTTGCAGGTGTAGAGCAAGGAATGAAAGAAAACAATATGTCAGATTCTGATCCAACACTAGGAGCAAAATATCTTCATTAATGGAACGTGGATTAAACTCACAGCAGCTGCTCTGTAATATTTATACTCCAGCCTCTCATGAACTTTTATTAGGGGACAAGTGAGATCACATTAACTGCAGAAAAAAAAGATCCACATATTCACTTACCTCAGAGTAGCTCTAATTTTCTGGCTCTCATCTGGCTTCCCTCCAAGTAAATTATTCATGTGGCTGTGAACAATGCTGAACAAGTAAGGTAGCACATAAGATGTTGCTACCTATTTCAAAGCTTTGACTTCAACAGAAGCATCCACTGTGTTTAATTTTTTATAACCATTTGTAAGAAAAATATAGTTACAGGCCTGGTTCACTCTGATAAATTAACTGTTTCAGTGAAATCAGTTGCCTCATATGGAGCAGAAACTTCCCATAAAAACTGGAAGAATGCAAAAGGTACTCCTTCTGGTCCAGATGTCCATGTGAAATCCCTGAAATGGGTTTTAAGCTATTAAGAGATGAGAAAATAATTAAACTTCAAGGAGTCAGTATGGAGCATGGGGTTCAGCATCATGCACTAAAAGTGTGGGAGCTGTGTAGTGTAGGAGTTTCATAGCACAAAGTAAAGTGCTGAATCAAAATACAGAAGAAACTGTGCTGTGATTTCAGTCCCTTGTGGTGAACGAGTTTGTATTCTCTCCTTCACTAAGTCAGACTCCAGAATTGTGATTTGATTACTAAAGGGCACATCAAAGCTGAGAAGGGACTGTAGAGCAGTGCTGTATGACACTGCTCTGAGTACAGCTTAAGACCATAGGAGTTTGCCTTGAGTGTTTTTTCCTGGAGATACTGGCTTTTGGCACTAAGCTGACAGCCCCACAGGGACGGTGACTCCCAGTGCTGCTCAAGGCTTTATCAAACTCTGTCCAGCATTGTATGAGCTCTTAATTCCAGAGAACCACTCAAAGGTTATAATTTACATGGTGAGTCAAATCCTGAAAAATCACCTGCAGCTGCATTAGTCCCAGGACTAACTTTGCAAGACCTGTGGGCTGTTTAGAGTTCAGATTGTTAGAAGGCAGCTTTGATTTCTGAGGGGTGTTACTGGTACCTGGGCACACAGCATGGAGAATGGTAAACAAAGGGTGTTACACAAATCCAGTATGAGGCAGTAGTGCTGCCTGCACCAACAAAAATAACAAGTTTATCCCTGGTTTTGCCCCTTTTGAAGGTTAGACATAGGTGACTGTTTAGCAGTGCTAAGAGGCTGCAAATGACAGACCTTTCAGTGACATTTGTCTGCTTTCATTTAGACTTCATATGAAAGGGGATATTTTCTGATGGATATTCTTCTTGGTGTTATACTTTTTCCCAGTTTCAAGATTTTCTGACCTTCTCAAGTGTTCTGCTAAGTATTCTCACTCTTAAATGTTAAACAACTTTCAGAAGAAAGGTAATCAACTCGTTCCTTCCATCACATGATTTTCTAAGTGAAAGGCTACACTGCAAAAGCAATTATTCTTGCTTTAAAATATTTCTGACCAGTTTCTAGCCTTGTAAACAGAAACAATGACCTCCTATATCTTCTTGCATGTCCAAACCCATCACTTCAGAGTCTCAGAAAGACATTGGGACCCACACTGACTTCTTCTAAGAATCTCAAACCCATCATTTTTGAGATTACTTTACAATGTATGAAATTCAACTTTCTTTGCTTGAAAGTGAAGTTGAATTGCATTACTACTGGAATATGAAACATAATTAAATTGAAATGTTACTTGCTTTTTATACAACCCAAAAAATGGTTGGCTGTGAAAAGCTACTGCTGAGTAGCAGTGAGGGTTAATCTTGCTAGCTGTTGCAAAAGTCTGTATCCAAAATATGCACAGAGTCACAGAGTAATGCTGGCTCTAATTATTACACTGTATGGAGAGATCAGTCAACTTTATTCCTAGCAATTCACTAACTTTTCTTTTGTGTAAACTTGGCACAGAAGGGCTTTTGCTATTGAACTAAATAAAACCCTCAGCACATGGCCATGGCCCAAGGGGACACTTTATCATTTGTATATAGAAAGACATTTGATTATGGCTTAATTATACAATATGCTGCTATTTATTTTCAATCAGTCTACAAACTCCATAATTGTGGATTATTTACTGATGAACTACTTACAATCCATTATTCTATTATGTTAATGTATTCAAATCCAAAAACATACAAATGTTTAATAATCTAGTTTAAATCAGTTGGGCTTTTATTGGTCTTCAGGAAGAAAGATATGTAGAAACTGACAATTTGGTAAATCAGAGTTACACACAATGAAAACAAGCTTCATTTTGTTTCATTTTTTTCAGTTGCTAAAAACTGTATAATTTATCATATCAGTATTATTTGCTACTGTACTTATGGTTGTCATCTTCTCTGGATGATATTCAATCACTTGCAGAAATCAAATAAGATAGTGGACAACATTTTCCAAAGTTCCAAACAACTGGATTTTCCAATCATAAAATTTCTTCTCAGCTACCCCTTTGGATTCCCAATTTCAAAATTATAAATTACAGCTTTCCTTTTCTTTCATTTCTCTAGCCAGCTTCTTCCTAACCATAGGGGGAATTTCTTAGAATATTTGGATTTGAGCCAAAATCAGAGGTTTTCCTGAGTTCTAGCAGGACTCAAACTGCATTTATCTTCATCTCCTGCAGAGGTACCTCAGCCAAGGGGCTACAGGCTTTTCTGAAGTGGCATTTTACTGCTGTGCAAAGATTTTATTCAGTCTCTGGGTCACAGAGAAAAGACCAGAACAACTCAATACTCTGTGGTTACTGGGCTGCATGAAGAGGCTGAAGTTGAGTCCCTGCTCCTGTTCATGCAAAAGGTTATGGATTTGCTCCAAAAGAGCTCAGAGGAAACATGAATAAGAGTATTTTATATCCCAGATAGCTTTGTAACCTGCATTTGTGCTACAGAAAAAAGGGAGAAGGAAGCAGGAAATAGGTGATCCAATTTTGAATTATACTGTCAGCATGTACTGATTTGTTGCACCAAGAAACCTCAGCAGAGGCACCAAAAGGAAGAGTCAAAGATGAGAAGCAAGATGAGCAGTGAAAATGCATCTAGAAGCACATTTTGACTTCAGTGTCACAAACAAAATTTCTGACTTGTGCAGCCCCTTTGCTGAGCCCCAGATGAGATCTTTGGCAAATACATTAATGATATGCCAATATATTTGAACTTGCCAAACTGTTTTCCTTACTTTTTAAAAATCAGTTTCACTTGATTTGGAACTTTGTTTGCTGACTTCCATGTCTCCTGAAATCTGAAAAGGTCCTTTTCTTCTCGGAAATACCCAGCTGGTTGCTCACTCCTGACTTGATGGCAGTGTGCACTGGCAGTGGCACAGAGCCAGGACCCGAGCTTCTGCAGCGTGCAGGGACCACAAAGAGCCAACTCTGCTTTCATTCTTCTGTTTCTGAGGGCAATTCGTAGCCCTCAGGATAGTTTCCTACAAAACCTTTTTAAAATATCAGCCTGCTGACAAAGATAGAAATTGCACATTCAACATTTCAGGTAAGAAAATAAGAGACCCAACCCAATAATTGCCTCTTTTGCTAACTTATCTTTTATGACTTGTCAGAGGATTCCTCTATAATGTAGGCAGTAGGACCAGAAGCAAGATTTATGTAGTAAATTAATCACATAAGCATGACAAAGTAAATCACTAATAGAGTAATAAAACATTATATTAAGGTTTCAAATAAATGGTTTGTACAGAGATTGGTAATTGAATACTAGATATTAGAAATGTATTATATACTTTAGTAATATTTGTAATGGATGGTTACAGGCACATTAGAAGGTGTTATTTGTCTGGCCAGTATATAATAACTTCTAATAAATGATTTAGCCTTTACTAAAATGTTATTATTTAAGTATCAACTCTTCAGACATTATTTATAGATATTCCATAATGCTAAGCCTGATGACTATATCAGGTTTAATAAAACATTACTGTAGTTTTTCTGCCATTTCTGAAATCATTTCATCAACATCTGTACAAACTTTTAAGACCATTTTAGTCACGGATAAAGTTATACTGTGCATATGAAAATAAAAATAGCTACAATAATGAAACCTATATTCAAAGATATTGAAATCAAGGATAGTAGAATTTCAGTATTTGTTGTAGTTTAAACTGTTTCTCTTCAGCTATAAATCTGAGTCAAACAGGTTCTCACATTGCCAGTTTGGTTTGCAAGTGGAAAAAAAAAAGCAGTTCATTTTGCATTTTCTGCACCAATTTCTTCCCACCAGGACGTGCAAAGTAGATCTAACTGGTCATAGTGAGCGCAAGCATGAGGCAAACAGCCCATAAACATCCCTTCAAGAGAACAGGGGCACATCTCTTCAGCTCTGCTTGCAGTAATTTCATCATGAACAGAACTTCTGAAAGCAAAAGTGAATGATGTTCTGGAGACCAGAAAGCAGGAGAAAATATAATATAATTTCTGCCTGAACTGGTGTGTAACTTCATGGTTCAGGTTGCTTTCTACTTATATAGATTGTATATGTGTATACATATGCACACACATAATTTGTCATTCAGTTATTTTTAAATACATTCTGATAATTTCTAATACATTTCATACCACAAATGAAAAAACAGAATATTTTTACCTTTTAAAATTAGTGTTTGCATTAAGGAAAACCAAAGCTGTCAACAGTCTTAAACTAGGATTTGCTTCATTACTGAAATATGATTAGGACCCTTATTTGCACTTTAATACATTCAGGACCTTAACATGAACACAAACAGTGTTTGCTTTCTATTTCTTGAAGTTACAGTTCTTCAAATCTTCTTATTTGGTGAGAATTCATAGTGGAAATATGTTTCAGGCCTCAGAAATGAAAAATACAATTGAAAAAAGATATCCTGGAATGCCTACCAAGATTTTGTTTGGTGTTTTTGGTTTTCTTTTTGGCTGTTTTTTTTTAAGGACTTTATCAGGTATTCATCTTCCAGTATAATTTCATCCTTCAAAAATAATTTCCTTTCTGCAGAAATCCCTATCATTCCTCATTTTCAGGAAAGAATTTCAGAAATCTTAAAATAGGCAATGAAATTTTAGATGGTAGCAAATCTGTGAGATCAATTTTGTTAATTAAACTACTTTTCTACCAGTTTTTTAAATTAGGTATGTTTCTAGAAAATATCATAAAGACATGACTTACAGGTGTTATTGATTCTTTTGCTGATTAAATGCAAAAGTGATATACTTGTACGTATAATTTTGTGAATACATTTTTGTCATCTCTTCATCCTCTTATTAATACTTGTCTAATTGTACTGTTTCTTCAATGTCTAAAGTATTTTATTTTATCAAGTGTTTTACCATTAATACTTTTTCATTCTCCTTAATATTGTATATGCTTTATCTTTCTAATTCAGGTCCTTTACTCTGTATTCCCCAAACATTAAATTTCCATTCTGATCACATATTTTCAGTTTTTTGAATGTTTTGAGGCTGAATTTTCTATTTAAATACCCTGTTTATGTCTCATCACTGATGTCCTACATGTAACAGATCTCAATGTGACCCTTTGCATTTTTGGGTTATATCTTGGCCATTAATCTTTCTTCATTGCAGAATGCTTAACAAACTGTTAAAAATAATGGTAGCTGGCAATGAAAAAGTGTGGTACCCTTTAAGAGGCATTGTTTGAACTGATTTTTAAAGATTTCTAATTCTCTGGGGTCAGGAAAGTAATGTTTTTACAAGTCATTTTAGAGCAAGTCTTATATTGTCCAGAAATGATGTTTAAAATTTCAATAGCTTCTGGTTCTCTGTGCCACATCACCTTGCAATTGCCCCCAAATTGTTTCTGAATCACGTTTCCTCTGGCAAGGAGTGGTAGCCCTCATTTTATATTACATTGTACAATGTACAGTGCTCTCACCCCACTCATAACCATGTTAATGTCAGAATGAAAAATGATAAAGCATAAATTAAATAGCAACCATATGTTTTCTGTAATACATCTTCTTTTGTTTTTTGACCCAGGTAAACAATTTCCTTATATCTCCTATTCAGATCTGCATTTTCTTCCTCCCAATTTGCCTCATGAACACAAGAGAGCAGGAATCTTGCCTGTGTCCAGACAGCTGAGCTTGAACTCAAGTTAATACAAAATGATAGTGCTCATTGCTGCTAAACAGCTTCTTATTTTAACCAGTGAGCTTGTTAAATAATGTATCTTCCATCAGACTAAGGTCACAGTGGAGATTTAAGTTTCCAGTCTCTATTATAAGAAAGAACAGTGAATCTTTCCATGGGATTATTCTAAATCCTTAGTAAATTATCTGAACAAATAAATGTTACAAAATTCTACTGTTGGGCTCACCAGGCTCCTTCTCCCCAGTCTCTTCCAGCAAGCAGAAGGTGCTCTGATTATATCACATTCTCTAAAGAGGAGGCCATCCAAAATCTACAGAAATCATCACAATAAAATACAAGCCACTGGTTTCCTCTGGTGCAGGAGGGAGACTACAATGGGCCAAGGACTTCTCCATGCGTGGATCTTTGCTGCATAAGAGCTCAGCCCAGCTGATGGGTCAGTTATTGAAAAGGTTACATTTTAATTCTTTTCCCTGAGAGATGGTTTCTGAACTGCAGACACTTTTTTTTTTGTGCCCAGGGACTCTTCCAGTGGTGGGTCACTGGCAGCAGAAGCAGTCAGGAGAGGCAATGTGTGCCTGAAGCCTGGAGGTGACATTCTTCAGGCAGCTTGAACACCAACACTGAGCATTGTGCAGGGCTCTGAGCACTGCTAGGGTCCTCTGCACATTCTGTGTAGTGATGGAGCATCACTGCTGATGGAGCATCCCTGGCAGATTCTCTGTTCTGGTCTTACTTGGCTTCCAAAACCTGCCCTCCCAGCCCTTTCTGTGTGATCCTTCCTGCCTATTTCACATTGACATTTAATCAATTCCCAGGAAAAAATAAAACATTTACAAAATCTTATGTCTAGTTTCTTATATTTTTTTGCTTCCTCTGTCCTGTGTGTCACTTTCAGCACTCTTTTTGATTATTTATTTCTCTAGCTTGCCTGTGAGGGCAGCTTCTCCTGCCCTCTCCTTTATGTGACAAGGGTTTTTTGCTAGTGTGGTGATGGATAGGAAAACACAACCAGACTTATTGTCACCATTGGTATCACTGCACCACTGAAATGCCTGCAGTAGTAATTTAGTGAGAGGCAGGACATATTTCCTGGTGGCAAACTGTGTTAGGTCACTTGTATCATCTCTGGTGAGCTGCACTAGTTCTGCTCCATTGGCTCTGGTGCACAGGCTTGTCCGGTTAGAAGAAAAATGAGGGTAAAATTCATAGAAAGCAAATGAAGTTAAGCATTTTCTCTCTCCGTCCTGATGAAAAGAAAGAGAGACAGCTGAGGAGAACATTTTAAGTAAAATGTCTTCTAGATGTGTATAATTTTCGCCTATGTTTACAAGTAGAGTTTAAAGAAGCAGCCTGGTCTTTATGCTTCGCTTACAGGGAGCTAAAGGAGTCCATCGTGTGCGTGTGCTTAGTGCCTGTGAGATGTAGCTGATATTAATATTGCTCTTTTGTTTTCCATATAATTTCCCAATAATTATAGCTAAATAGTACTGAAGTGATGCTAAACTTTCAGCTTCAGAATTTTACTGGTAATGTAGATTTTTCAGAACTATAATGTTTTTACCCTATCAGGCATTTTTTTAAATCTGAATTCAAATTTCTGTATATACTGAACAATAATCTGCTTGGCTTTCCTGGTAATTATATGTCAGTGGCTAAGACTGCAAGGGAAACTGAAAAACCTGACTGAATAATGACTTAAGTCAACATTCTTTGGTTTTGGTTGTGGATGCCAGGTAAGAGGTCTTAATTCTTTAACAGTCATATGAGAAATAATAGGCTAGATAGTGCAAGAATAATGAAGAGAAAAAGTTGTAAAACAATCCTATATTAAATGTCATGTACTCAGCATGTTAGGCTGATTAGATCTAGTGACAATATTTGTAAGACTTGCATAGAAAAGCACAACCTTTCATACATTCTTCTCATTATTTTTTTCTTTTTCCCCTAGAAGAAAAGGCTTTGACTCAACTCTGGAAATGTATTTTAAAACCTGCACATACAAAAATAAAGACTGTTCTGATATATGCACTTCAACCTCTAATCTAGATTCTAGAAAGGCCATTTGGACCTCAAATTATAATTCTACCTATAAGAAACAAACTTCAGAGAGACCATTACTCAATTTGGCTGGAAATATCAAAGTGACAAGGAACAACAGTAGGTAACAAGTTTTCTCTGGTTTTACTGAGTACTCTGTGAAGTTCTTGGAAAGTTCTGCCCTTTTGAACCTAAAAACTTGAATTTGGCAAGGCAAGGATTGGCACCTTGGAACATCTTTTAATTCTTAAAACAGACTGAGATAGGTGCAGCCCTGCCTATTTGCAAATAAATTGTAGCACTCTACCCAACAAGAAAATGGGATTTGATTTAAAGTAATTTTTTCTTCCCATTTCTAGGAATCCTTTAAGTCAGCTTTCTAAACAGAAAGATGATCTTTCTTTCATGCACACAATTCTATACTCTCAGGGACCTCTTATTTTTTGATCCCTTCTGAATACTTAGTGGTTTTTATCTCCTTGAATTCTGCTCACAGCTCCTTGCTTTCTGCTTCATCTTGCCCTGAGTAGTCCCTCCCTCTGCTCACGGGAGGGTCTGTGTGAAGTTCAGTCAGAAATCAGTGACCGGTCCATGTGATCTGTCCGCTCTTCAGTCAGACAAGTGCCTGAGCTCTGTCTGCACCACTGTGTGGCCACTGCAGCACTGAATCAGAGAGAGAACCTGGGTCCAGGGAAAGGCTTAGGGGCATCACATCATCACTGTGCCTCAGTTCATAATCAGGCCTTGTTCTCCGGGCTCAGCCACCAACTGTAGAAACTTGTGCTCCTTGTGCTTTGTCTGTGCCAGATAACCTTCCAAGTCCTCCTCACAGCACCTGTAAGATGGCATGGCACACACCCTATGCTACAAGACACATGGCATATGTCCTCATCTCCCTGCAGACTAACTCTAAAAATCATACACCGAAATAGCCCAAAAGTTCCAGCTTGTTCTTCTACTTATGTGAACTCTGAGGTCTTTCCTACTTGAGCCTGTTTTTGTAATAACATCTACAGAAACTCACTCACTGGTCACAGATAGCCAGGAAACCATTTCTAGACTGTGGCTTCCACATTAAGGCAAGGGCTAGACAAAAGCACAGGGAAACCCAGTACCTCCTTTTCCGTCTTTGGATGCCCTCTGTGTCTTTGTTTTGCTGGAAGATGAAGCAGTGAAGCCTGTCTAGTGCTGCCAGGATGAGATTATTCCATGTCTCAAGTTAAACATGTAAGCGTTTGAAGGATGGAGGTCATCATTCCTAAAGCTTTAATAAACTTTACAGTAGAAATAAGTTTCCTTTAACCCCATTTATTTAAACAATCCATATTGTTTTATATAGAGGAAACTATCCAATGCAAATACAACTAAATATTTTAATGGTTTACACATTCATTTTAGAAAGTTTTCTTTTAATTTGTTAACTTTTGTTCCTTTGAACCAGCTCAACCTACTTATTTAATCCCTTGAGCTTTCAAGGGACAGCTTGCAGAAAGTTATATACACAAATATAACAAACATTTCAAATAAAGCACAATGCATAAAGCAGAGAAAGGGAAAAATTTGACAACAGCTGCTAGATTTAACACTAATAGTTTTGAAAGATTTTGGCTTAAAGGTTAAGAGTATCTTATGACAATAAGCAGACTTTGTATATAATGTCAACAGCCCTGTTGCAACATGTCCAGTTTTAATTTATTCTTGTTCGCTTGCATAAGACAAATAATATAATTATATATGTCTGGTTCATGACATTCAAGTTGGAAAAAAATCAAATAAATCATGGGGTTTTTTTAAGAATAGCAACTTCTAAAGCCGTTGGCCTACGTCCCTTATTAACATTAGAGACATTTTTGTCTAAAAGTGATAACCTGAAAGCTTGCAAGTATTTATTTATTTTGATCAGATTTCATCTTTTTTGAGTCTTTTTGCTTCTGAATATGCTAGTGGTAACTAGTATCCTCCTTAGACTTTCTTTTCTTTTTATGTCCAAAGAACATTGCAGATTATGTCAATTGCCTGATTAGCAAGAAGTTAAGGGTCTAAGGGCTGCACTTTTCAAACTTTGAGGCTCACTTTTATTCTCTGCTTATATTGTTCTTATAGTGGAAAAATAAAACAAGGGATATTAAAACTATTTTTCAGTAACATATAATATACAACATTTCAGTGTGTTTTTTAAGATTAGTCATGAGTAAAATTTTAATTTTCATATATGTATTAAAAAAAGGAAAAAGTACCCTTTTTTAGTCATATTCTTATCTGATAAAAAGCAGCTTCATATTAATCTGGTCTCTGAAGATTTTTACATGAGAGGTGAAATTCATATAGCATGATTTTAGATGTGATGATTTAGATGTGCAACACAGATCACAGTATCAACTAATTTTAGTCTGCGATTAAGCTTATATTTTGGTCAATTAGGCACTTCTAGAGGATGATACACACATCTGTGAGGGAAAGCTGTCAGAGCCTCTATTGTTCTTTTGACTCTGAAGGAAATCCAGCGGGTGGTTTACTTTACATGTGTAACTTCCAGGAAGATTTAGGTAGGTGAAATGAAACCCACTCCAGGTAGAGATTTGTACTTTTAATATATATTACCATGTCTACTTTGAATAAAAATAGAAATACATTTTAATAGTTTCAAGTAATGCCTTTCAGACCTTCACATGTTGAACTAGTGTTTAGAATTTTTTATCTGCATTTGTTTTACACAAAGGAACTACTCTGGCTTCAGGAAAATTTCCTGAACTAAAGGAGATTAAATGAAATCAAAATCTCAATAAGGGAAAAATGAGATAGTACTAAGATGAATGGCAAAAATAACATCTCATATAGAATGCATAGGCTTAGCATGAAATGTGCATGGAGAGCTTGGAAAGTACACTTTTGACATGTATCTGTGTAATGGTTCCAAAGTATTTTATTTTGGATGATATTAAGATTTTATAAAACAAACATATGCTCACACTAATACTGTTTTGAAGTAAATGTATTAATGCAAAAATGTCCAAACAAATGAGCCAGATTTCCTCAGGGTTTGACTCCTACAGCAGCAAGAGAAGTAGTCCAAAGTGTTTGAAGCACTTTCCATGGGAGTATTTTTACCATGCCAAAATGAAAGCAGGAGCATTGTGGCAACGTAGATACTCCACAGCAAAACTATTGCTGCATCCTGGACAGGGAAGAGCCCAAGTGTCCTTCTTGGGCATAAGATGCAAGAGAATCGGGGTAGGTTTGCTTTACAGAATGGAGTTAGAAATTTCATGGTGGAGACTATGAAAACTTCTGATTTATGATCAGAGAGCAAGAGAAAGGCTAATCCATGCCTTTAGCAGGCAAACCTATGCCTTTGCAGGCACATCAGTGCACTGCCACTGTACTGAATTAAAAGAAATTGGCCTCAGTACAAGGGGTAAGGCAGGACCTCCCCATCATGTTTACCAGCACAGGCACAGGACCTACAGTTTCTCTAAACCCCAGGGACCTGCACGCTGTCAGGTAAAACCAACCCCATCTTTATTCTCAAAAATTGAAAGACCTGTGACCAGACACAGCGTGATAGCATCAAAGTGGCTAGTTTTGTTTCTTGGCATTTCACAACACTTATGCAAATACTGTTTTGTGGAGAAGTATGTTTTCAATAAATACACTTGTTTCTTGGTTTGCTATCAGTTCAATCCTCTAACTTTCCCACCAGCTCCAAACCTGCCATTAGGAAAAATGCTGGTAAACCTGGACTGGCCAACCCAGGCAGGCAGGGTACCATCCCCTGGAGATGATCCTGTGATGATTAGAAGGTTAAGCCAGACTTTTGCAGGCAGAGGTCTGAATCAAGCACTTGTTAACCAGATGATCTTGTTACTCCTATAAAAAGCCTTGGATAAAATTGTACATTTAAAATGCTTTATCTGCTATATATGCCAGACTTGGATTTACTGGAGCAGAGAGAAGAAAGAGAAGAGGAAATGCTGAGGGAACTCTAGCCGCTCCCATTACTACTCATTATTTCAGCACATAAAATTGCAGTCTCTGCTGCAAACCCAAGTTCATTGCCTCTCCTTCCATATTGGGCCTTTGTTCCCTGCCCAAATAAGACCAGTACTATCCAAAAAAGTGTGCACATATATACTGGGTGGAGTTCATGGTTTGTGTACTTGTATAAGTATATACACACATATATAAATGCGTATTCCTTTATCCGCATTATCTTTCCTAATAATTTGCATTTCTTAATGTTTTTCAGGCTTTTCTTAGGTAAAATGTTAAATTACTTTTTTTCTTTCTTTCTTTCTTTCTTTCTTTATAGGGGTCAGACTGCATTGTTGAATGGCTTTAAATCCTGAGTCAGGAACATGTCACAAAGTTATAAAACAGTACTGTTGATGGAGCAGCCTAGCGCTGATAGGAGAGCTATTGATTGCAGATCTACTTTTAGATTGGATTTGTGCTCTGCAGTTCTTTTACCTGGTCATAAAATATCAGTGGGGTTTACAAAAAAAAAAAAAAAAAAAGCAGTCCACTTAGGAAGTCTCTTAACAGGTTTTTTGAGCTTAAATGTACATTCCTTTAAGTACCTGTTAATTACTTTGCTGTGATGATGCGCACCTGTACAATGTCAGACTGCCCACAGAGCCCATTGTTAACCTGCCCATCAGCCATTTACTGTTCATGATTCACAGTCAAGGGGTCTAGGATTATTGTCTACTGGGAATTACGTTTTAGTAGTACAACAGTGTGCTGGAGATGTCTTAATGGCCGCTCAAGTGAGATTGTTATAATGCCTGCATTGTTGTTCTAGCCAGCACAGAGCCCAATTGCTTTTCAAGTTATGGCATCAGCAAGCTCCAGGTCATCTGCACTTAAATCACGTGCACATATCTGAAACATTGATGTGGTAACTGGTAGCAGTGTATACAATACTTTTAACCTCCAATTTGGTGGGGGCTTGGGATCATATTATATGAAGTGTGCATGCATGCTTCAACCTTCAGGGCTACAGCAAGCTTTGCTGATTTTAAGTGTCATCGTAAATTTTGGCTTGAACAGCTCACCTCAGCTCATGCACAGCTTTCCCCTTGATAAGCCAGAGAATAAAGACCCTAAGGGTTTTGCATTAAAACACATGTATACCGCCTGCACGGCCCTGCTATGAGTTTGCTGGTAAAGTGTTTAGATGAGTAGAGATGGAGGGTACAGACACCATGTGCTGGTTTTGCAATACCACACCACTTCTTTAACTTCTGCTTTTATCAGCTACCCCTGCACTGCTGCAAGTGTGCCCGTACACACAGACAGATAAATAAACATATAGTCACGTATGCATGCTGTACTGCAGGGAAATACCGTAGGGAGGCTGTACAAACTCTAGTTTCTGACATGTTCTGCTGGTTCCTTCCCTCCACCACCACCCTGCAAGAGCTTGAGCTAATTGGCTGAGTTCTCCTGGGAACAGCTGGAGCAATGAGGTGCTTGTCTTCAAATTCACTGCCAATGTGTCTGTGGCATTTAGATGAGGTCTTGACCAGCATTTCATTGCAAAATCACAACCAGCAGGTCAAACTATCCTGATATCCTTTCTTTTTTTTTTTTTGATGGTGTGCAGATACAGACATGAACTCAACTAAATCTAAAAAGTAACTAAAGAATTTCTAAGGGGTTTGGAGTCCATAAAGATTCCTAGCTGCACTTGTAACTTGAGCTGATTGGAAATATTGGATATTTCCCATAGAAAAATCAAAACAACCTTCCCAAAACATAACAGAAATTACAACATATACACCAACCCCCTACCTCAAATTTTCCACTGAAAAGATTAAGAATGCAAAATACTTTGCGTAATCATTCCAGTTCTCTTCTCAGAAACAAGAAAAAAAATCAATTTATCTCTAGATTAATTTCTAATTAAAAACTCCTATAACTCCTCCCCTCAGTTTTCAGCTCTAAGAAAATTTGAAGGAAAATGTCTTAACTGAACCCATTGAAATATCAAGAACTTTACTGGAGAAAATTTTGCATACTTCAAGGCATCTGATCTAACCTATAATATTATATAAATAGGACTCATCTACACTAAATGGATTTGTATTGATGTAAATATTGCCTCCTTGCCATCACTGAAACTTCCACTTCTCATGTCCTTTTATCAAAAACACAGAATTGGAATTTATAAGATTGTATTTTCACTGCTTTGAAATTTTTAGGGAGAATGAGCTCAACACATTGACTTGGGCAGGGGTAGAGGTGGTGCAGGGAAACAAGAAGGGAAGGCAGGAACAAGAGATTTTCATAAGTGTTTAATGCAGATTTTTTTCCCCAGCTTTAAAAATAAGGATTTTAGCTTAGTATTCAATGGGATCATAATAAGAGCAACTCTGAGCACTTTGGAAAAAAAATCACACTCCCCAATGTTATTAATATGAGTCATAATTAGAGATGGAACATTTGATCCAAACCCCAATTAACTTCAGGGGAAATTTGGATCCAAACTTTATGGCTTGAATTTATTTGCATGCTGAGCCAAGACAGAACTCCTGACCCAGTACTGTCCAATCCCTCCCCCACTAACAAATCCTTAGGGGAATTAAAGATGCATATCTGGTTCAAGATCTGACATTTGTGGTTTGGAGCTTTGACAGTATATCTTATACATAGAGGACACTTTCCACCTCAGAATTCCATTTGTGCTTTAAAATATGCCTCTGTATAGGACACTGATTCTTAACAAGAATCAATGGAACAAAGTGACCTGCTTCCTTCATCATGTTTGTAATGAAAATATTTACAGATTACCAAAGTTCTCAGAACTTTTTGTCTTTTAAGTCAAAAGATTCTCCCTGGAGTACTAGGTGCTTTTTCCAGTTCAGGAAATGATCCTGAGTATTTGACTCTTTTTCTTGTTCATATGGAATTATACTTGTTTCAGTTTGATTATTCATCAAGCAAGTCACTTCCCAGCCTAAAGATCTGTGGGTAAGCATAATTTAAAATCATATTTTTAAAATAAATCATCATTTTAGCATCACAGACAAACCTGGGAAATGTACCTGCTAATCCAAGACTTTGTAAGACTGTTTGCTGCTTCATGTTGGTGGCATCTGACAGTGAGACCTCCAAGGAGGTTCAGAAGGAGGCTCAGGTGGTTGTCCATTGAAAGTTTTATTCTAAGATCAATAAAATGAACTTTAACACTGCAAGGACTCTGGAATGCGTTAGAAAACATTTTTCAGCCATGGAAATATGACTAAAACAAACAAAAGTTGACATGAAACATAATTGAATGCTATCCAATTTTATGTAGCTTTAGGTCAGATAGACCATGACCTAATACATTTTTTTCTCTCACGATATCTGACAATCTTGATCAAAATTACTGCAAAATATTGTCTTTGGGAAGGCAATCATTAATAATTTATGAGAATTATTAAGCTGAAAGAGTTTAAACTGTTTGCTTAAACTATAAACTTCATGGAGATTTATGTAAAATCTTTTTTTCCCACTTTTACAGTCATTGAATGATCATTAATTGCAGTGTATATGCAGATATTGAAGAGGCAGCATCACCTACAGGGTAAAGCATTTGTGTCCAGAAAAATTTCTTCTTTTCTTAGCCGAGCTGTGTAACTTAAGATGAGTCAAGTCTCATTCTGCATGCCTCAGTTTCCTGTGCTGTAACTTGTCATGTCTTTTCTTATGGAGATTTTGTCTGTGGATGGGAAATTCAACACAGGAGTTTTGCATTCAAGTTTGTGAAAGCAGGCTCAGAGCCTAAGTGGGACAGAATCTGAAAGTGATGGTAGGACCTGCCTTTGGTACAAGCAGGGAAACCCTTGAGTTTTCATCTACAACAGGACTACAAGCTGGAACAGCAATATTCCAAGGGACTGTTCTGACAATAATGACAATGCTAAAGTAATACAAAGGATAAGTATTCAGAAGAGTACATGGCATATGCTTTTGGTCCATAATGAAATTAATTACATATTGCACTGCTGTATTGCACAGGACCAAATGTCCTCTGGCTGTGCTGCAGGGCCAGGAGATGTTTCAGGCAGGGCAACAGAGGCACACAAGGGTGTGCTGGAGCAGTCCTGAGTAATCCAACCTGGAACCATTTCAGCACACAGGCAATTACCCTGGGTCTGCCTGCACTGACTGATGTGAGCATACCCTCAGCTGCCTGCAGCCAGATTTCCACCACTAACATTTAAGGAGCTAAAAATTCATACTCGTTTCCCATTTTTCCAAAGGTTGGCAAGGAATTTGGCATAAGTGTCCAGCACTTCTTACTTGCACAGCATATCTAGCTCCAAGGTCTATAGGCAGCAGGCTCTTACCTCTTTATTATATGCCTATCTATATTACATTGCAAGGAAGCAATCAGAGCAGGTTTAGTTAGCATCCCTCTGAGTCTCTCAGCCCTCAGGCTGTACCTTGTTTACTACATAAGAACAGGACTAATCACTGGAGGTAAAAAGATTTCCTATAGATTTTGGCTTCATTTGGGATTCTGGGCAGACAGATGGCAAAGTAAATACTAGCTATAATGGCAACACTTTGATTTACTAGATTCTGGGAAAACAGTAGGGTATTACAGTAGTAACAGAGTTGTTCGTGACCGTGTGCATAGATGTATATACATGTAGGTATAGATATATGAATGCATATATATATAAAAGTAAGTGAAATATTCCAGATTGACAACTTTGTAGCAGAAAATATTGGCCCCATGCATAGTACAGTATTTTTCCTTCTCTTTTTTTTCACAAAATGTATTTTTTCATGGGTCATAGAATTTTTCGCATCATGAATATTTTATACCAGACTTTAGCCAAAGCCATGATATGCCCAGAAATTAACTTAGGGAAATCTGGTTCTCATTATCCTCTGATGTTCATTGATTCATTTTCTTTCTCAAACAAAGAATTTTAGCCCCCAAACATCGTATCTACTTAGCTTATTTCCAAACCTTCTGGGAGGTGTGTGTGTGGGAATTTATTTCTTGGAAAAGTGTGGGGTGGAATAACTCTTTTTTCATGCTATTCAACTAACTTCTATTATTTACATCACCATAAATCAAAACATTTTCCATCCATGTAAGTAGAATTTGGGCGCTCTTTTTACTCAATATTTGCACTTGCATTTAAATGTCTTAATGGCCTGATGAGGTTAAAAAAAAAAAAAAAGCAGAAATATAATAATCTGAATTAGAGTTTTTGTATTCTTTAGATATCTAAGATGTAACTACAGATCATTCTCTTTTCTCCTCCCATTTCAATCCCAACCCAACATCTGAGTAACTCTGAAAACATCTGAACTCATCAGTCACACCACATTTGGACCTGGATGCTTTCTAGGCACCTGCAGTTATGTACTGTGTGCATGCCCAGATCTACCCAGGCCTTAATGGGATCCAGGAACTCAGCTGAATGGTGCCAAATTTCCCTTAGGGTCTTAATCCTATAAACATGTCTAAAGCCCAACTCATATGTTGTGGTAGGACCAGGCCTCTCACAAGCTGGAATCTTTTCTCTTAGCTTTTAAAACAGCTTTCAAGAGAAGAAAGTAGTGTTCACTGGCTTTTGCAAAGTGGTCAGCTTAGCAGCAGATTTACCTGTGAGGTATTAAAACCTGAGCTGAAAATCTCCACAGCCTGAAGGGAACACAACCTACAGAGTTCTCTATCCAGTGCTTAATAGTGTGTTATAAAACACAAACCTGCTTACTGCTCCATTGGAAGCTGTGCTGTTGTACCAGGGCATTTGACATACCTTTATGTATTTGACATACATTTTGGTCATGGTAACATGACTAAAAGTAGAACCAAAGATTCAGAAGTCATATGTTTTCTTGTAAATCCCTTCAGTCCCTATTTGTTGCATGAATATGAGCTCAGACATAGGAGAAAATCAGTAAACTACTGTGTATTCAATGGTAATAAAAATATCTCTTTTCCTGCAGTCCATGAAGAGACACTCAGACCTTGATTTCAAAATTTCTACCAATTTGCCTTTCTATGGGTGAGACAGCTTTGCTTTTTCCTTCTGCTCTTTGAAAAAAGTCATGCATAAGTGGCCACAGGAAGCAGCCCTCCCCTACCATGGGGAGAAGCACCTTCCCAAAATTGTGATTTAGATAAAACGAGAAGAAGAGGAGGCTTGGTACCATGACTCAAGAAACAGCCCACTGAAGATTACAGATGAAACAGGAGGTGCAATTCCCATGCAGTGACTTATTGGACTCTGCAGGTTGAGTTCACTGGAGTAACTCAGCGCAGTACAGGGCTGCCCTTTGAAATGCTGACCATGCACAGCTTCTCTCATCTTCCCTAAAAAAAAAAAAACAAAAAAACTTGAAGGCCATAAAACATAAAATGGCAGGAACTGTTTTTCTTTAGGTCCAACATTTCTTGAGCTATTTAAGTTATATGAAGGGTGTTAAAAATAAACAAACTTAAAATAACCCTTTGAATTGGAATTTTGCAGGATTCTAACTCAGAGGACAAGTATTAAGACCAAGGACTCTTACCTCATGGCCATGATTTTAAATCAAATAAAGAACTACACTGACAGAAACTAACATTTGTTATGAATTCAGTACTTTGTGTGAATCTATAAAGCTATGCCAGGCAACAATGCCTGTTGATTCCAGTAGTTAACAGCAATCAACTGTGTCAGTGTTGTGTTTCTGCTTACAAACATGATTACAGATGTTTGTGTAGTCATCACAAACATTTTCATCGCCTGCCCATTAATGTTTTAGTTTTACATCTAGTCCGGGATAAACAGGTAGAAGAAAGCATTGTTAAAGTAGGTCCATGAGCTCCTCTGCTTACAGATGACTGGCAAAAAGAAACTGGTCTGATCTTAGGTCTGTGCCTACCTCCACCAACAGAGATTTCACACTGCTGCTCTCTCCAGAGAGCCAAACCTTCTGGTTTGTATTGTACAATCAATCTTCTCAGCACATGCCACTATGAACATCACCAGTATAAAAGGGATTTTATGACAGGTTTTGAAAATAATGTTATTCTCTGGACAACATGTTCCATGAAATTCACCTGAGAATATAGATAAGACAATACCTTATGTTACCGATTTTAAAATAATTCAATATCTCCTAACTTGCAATCAGCTGGGCTCTCCTGGTTAGCTAGGACTGCTGGTAAATGTTGGAAAACAGGTCAGTGAGCCCTTCTCTCAGTACCCTTGGCTGGATCCCATCTGGCTCAGTACACTTGTGTGTGTCCAAATTCTATAACAGGTCACTGACAATTTCTCCTTGGCTTATGGGAGCTTCATTCTGCTCACTGACAATTTCTCCTTGGCTTACGGGAGCTTCATTCTGCTCTCCATCCTCTCTTCCAGCTCAGGGGGCTGGGCTCATAGACAAAAACTCTTAAAGACTGGCTGAGGTCTATTTTGAATACAAAATGGCCATAAGAGGTGTTTAAAGTATTTTAGTGATACTAGCTGGTAAAAGCATGTCAAAGCATCCAGATTGCCACTCAATGCTTTTCACAGCTGATTCATCTAGGATATACCTGTGAGCTGGGAGACTCACAATTGTCTGAAATGGTTTAGTTGTGTCACTCTCTCCTGTATTATATCCCCACCAAACCAGCATGACTTCATCATAGTTAGGCTAGTTAGGGAAATAGAGCAGATATCTGCCTTGTCTGTAACAACAAATATTTATGGGATTAATATATTTGTTCTTTTACTAAATGGACTAAAACCAGTGAGTCACTGTAAGTCTTCATTCATGTGAGGCATTTAAAATACCTTTAGTCTTACTGAAAATATCCCGAGTTTGAAGCTTCTTTTCTTTTGTAAATTAAAAAAAAAAAAACCAGTTAAAAATTGAAACATCAGCAACTTTTTACACATTTTTGCAAAAATGCTTCATACAAAACAAGAGTTCTCTGAAACCAGCAGACGCCGCTTTAAAAAAACCCTCAAAAAACGAATTAGTTTTGTTCTGAAAGTTGCTGCCAAACTTATCTTTGAAATTAAATTGAAAAAATAATAGAAATAAGGGAATACCTACTTTCCTCCATACAAATTTAAGAATTTATTCTGTGCACTGTTGAATGAAAAAATAAATAGCAAACTCACTGTTTTCTATAGCATGCCATCTACCTTATACCATGCTAGCTTATTGTTTAAATATCTTGTGTCAGTTATGTTTTTGAATTCCTGAAGATAAATTTAACCAGTAACACTAAACACTGTACTAGTGTTACACTTGTAGGCTGTCTGCCAATCTTTTAATATCCACAGGATGCATAATACAATTAACATGAGAGATTATTAAAAATAAACCCACATCTTGTTGCTTAAGCATTTTATCTCTCTTTTTTTAAGAAATGATGGCTACAGCAGAATTTTTTTGTGATGAAAAAAAAAGCATAGGGAAGAACAGCAGAACTAGATGAAATTTCTATGTTAAAAATCCATAAAAAATGCTCTTTGGCTGTCTGTGCCCTTGAGCCTCATGAGTACAGTTGGCAAGAACAGAAAATCACTTATGGACTCAAAAAATTGATATAGTACATTTTTTACCCTTTTAAATCTTTTAATGTGTCCCCAGCATCTCATGTGATTTAGGGAGGAACATCAGAAAGTTTGGATGCTTTTCTGAACTTTGTTCAAAGAATTCCATATCCTTTATGCTGTAAATATTAGATGGAAATTCTATAAGAGAAGCCCTTCTTTCAGATTTTCATACCATTTACATGGAATTAGTATTAGTCTCTACAGAAAATAAAAGAGCATTGGAAAACTGCAGAGGTTAATCATATCTTTCCAATTTCAGTAATGTGATGATCCGCATTTCACTTGATTCTTAAGCAGCAGGAGCTGTTCCTTTTGGGGACAATGGTAAGTCCTGGTGAACAGGCTTAGCTAATTTATTACATTTCACTGGGATGTACTTTAGGGATTAATAAGGAACAGCAATTGATGCCTTGCCACATTCTCTCTGGACTGTGATTTCTTTTGCTCTTCTTAGCTGTTTCACAGCCTTTCTCAAGCCCAGAAAACAATCATAAATCATACTAAATATTTATATGGCTTTTTGACATTTTTCATGCGTGACTGAAAAAGATGATGGATAAGTTGGTCATAAAAATTCCAAGGAAAAAAGATTTTATGGAAATCTGCCTGTTTGTCAAAATACAAATGCTTTACAGAGTCTGTTTGATTCTGTTGATGTTAGGGTGGATGTAAAGAGGATCTATCATGCTTGCAAATACACTGCCCTGAGGGAATGAACACAGTGTTCAGAATACATCCCACAAAAGATCTTTAAAATCTGTCAGTGGAAATGCTCCAGATTTTTACTAATGGAATACAAAGCAGGATTTGGTGTCAGATTTCTGCTTTAAAAATGCTGAAGTCTAAAACATAACTAGGAGAACATGAAGGTAAGTAACTTCAGTAATAAGGATAATTAGTGAATGAATGTTTAGGGCAAGATCACTGTTACCTAACCCGAATAACCAGAATAGTTGCCAAGGCTCCAGAACCTAATAAGAGTGTTTCTTTTCTCCAAGAATGGCTTTTGAGATATGCATGAACTGAGTGTGGATGAGTCCTATTTATACAATATTATAGGTTAGATCAGATGCCTTGAAGTATGCAAATGGCTTTTGAGATATGCATGAACAGCTAGCTAAACCTAGCTAGTTGGAAAGGTTGGGCACTCCATTTGTCTGAGGTCTCCCTTTACGAAGAAATATTTGCACCTGGCAGCAATCCTTTAATCCAAAGTCCAAAATACAGTAGAGACTCTAAATACTTAATGTGACATGGATAATTTGATTTTAGATAAAACTTGGAAGCAGGATCTTCTCCTTTCTTGGTTCCCTAACTGTGAGATTTCCAGTAGGAGCTCTGGTAATGTCCACCCTGTGGGCTGGAGGAAATATGGTGTCTGTTTCCCATGGTTGTGAATTTTTGAATTCTGTATATATTTAAAGAGTATGTTTATTTTAGCATTTTAAGGTGAATTTTAGTATTGGCTGTGAGCACTGAAATTTGGTCAGCTAAACTGTTAACTGATATCTTGGATGCTAAAATAGTTTTATCTTGGGCCCAGTTAGCATTTTACAAAGTAGCTCCCAAACACAGTTTAGAATTTACCACACACCCATTCTGTTCTGGGAAGATCACAGAGTGGATGTGGCCAGATCATTCCAGTTGGACTCTAGGCCAGAGAATGGCTCTCTGTACTCTAGTTTATGGGTACCAGTATAACCAGACTCATAACAGAAGCAGATTAAATAGTCAGGTCTGCCTTGCTCCTGCTGATTACCCTGAAGATGGTTACTCTCGTGAACCAGCCACAATCTCACAGGCAGGGCATTCTCACAAGAAATAGGGAATGTCTGCAACATTATCCATACTCTTTCCAGATTCTTAGAGTAAGTATAGATGACTAGGGTACTTAGCTAAACTGTAGGCTGATCAAGAAGGTCTCTTCTGGAATGAAAATAACTAATTTTTTTGCTATTTTTAGGTGAAAAGAGAGTGGACCATATACAGGACTTGTGCCCTCTTCAGTCCATGATGTTTATACTATTTATCTGAAAAATCAAGATATCCAGTGTAAAAAGGAAACCTGGTATACAAACTTAGCATCTTAACCGCCAGAGTAGCCTCATGATGTCTTCCCTATATTAAAAAAATATAAAAACTATGCCTGCCCTTAGACATAGAATCAGAATTACAGAATCAGAGAATTAAAGAACCAAAGAATGGTAGAAGTCATGTAGTCCATTTCCCCTGACCTAGCACATGCACACAGCTTTTGAATTACTCTAGGAAAGGAGATACAACCTCTTTGGACAACCTGTGTCAGAGGTTGGCCACTCACACATGGAAAAGGTATTTTCTGATGCTCAGGAAGAACCTGCTTTGTTTCAGTTTGTGCCACTGAAAAGAGCCTCTCTCTCTCTCTCTCTCCTTTACACCCTTTGTTCTGGTATTTATATATGTTAGTGAAATCCTCCCCGCCCAACCCTTCTCTTTTATAGGCTGAAAAGTCACAGTGTCTCAGCCTTTCCCCATATAAACATGCTCCAGTCCCTTAATCATGTTAGTTGGACTCTCTCCAGTATGTCCATGTCTCTCTTGTATGGGGGAGACCATGACTGGATACAGTAAAATAAATCAAACCCAAGAAAAGTTGTAAAAGATAATGTAAAGTCAAGTATGCAAAAAATAGAAAGTAAGGAAAGTCTACTTTTTCTCAGTCAATGTAAATTCAGCCTGAATGCAAGTATACATTAAAGCCTTGAATTAAATGTTTGCCTAATACATCTATAATGAAAATAAAACCAAAACCAACCAAACCAAACCAAAAAAAAAGCCCAAAATAATGCCAAAATCTAATTTAAGTTGCCAACAGCTTCATATTGTCATCCTACACTATTGAATGTCAGAAACTGAAGTAAAAATCAATATAAACAACTTCTGTTGGTTTTTTGTGAGATATAGAAAATTCAAGCATGTGAATTATGAACTTCTGCTTGTGCTGTGTAGGGAGTATTCAGATCTCAGGTTTTGAAACTTGTGGAAGAACTCAACATAAGTTTGTCACCAATTTACAGATGAATACTGGGTGTCTTCTGCAGCTTTTTTTCCCCAAGCTAGTGCTTAGATTTTCTCTAAAGTGAATGGATGAAAGGAGGGGTCTGAATTTGTAAAAGGGGAGCTGTTTGTAGCCTGACTTTAGGCATTTGGAATTCCTTCATGCTTTCTCTCTTACCTGTTTATTTAGAACAAATTTAGACGACTTCAACACTTTTGGTATGACTGATTCAGATACATGAAGGAAATATATCTCACTTACACTGTCTGGGTTTCATCCATAACTTTCAGCTTTCCAAAGATGTTGGCTTAAAATTCAGTGGATCTATTGTTCAGGGGATAGGGAGGCTTATTATTTCCTAAAGTCAACAGCCTCCAAGTTGTCTCAAATTGGCCATAAGTCTAGGAAGAAATTAATCAGGACTCCAAAATATAACCCAAAGGAGTTCGTTTAGTTAAATTGTATCATGTCTCAAATCTGCCCTGAAGTTAGAAACAGCACTTGTAGTTGTGGTAGTGAGAATCTTGACATTTTTAGAAAGTTAAATGCTGAAGACACACACACACACACACACTTTGTCTTTCATTCCTAGGGCTTCAAAGAGACTTTCACCTCTATCAGAGGATTACAATGATTTTTGTGTAATGTTATTCCAGGATCATATATATTTAGATAAATATATGCATGTTCATACATGCATGTACATACATAGTCACAGAAACATATATGTATGCATATGTATACACATATGTGTGCTTGTGTAAGGGTATATGAATGCATTAATATATATATAAATAGCTTTGCAAATAGCATTTTATTCAAATTTGTTGATGGCTTGAGTTAATGAGTTGTTGGAATTTTGGCAGGTCCCACTGGAGTGTGGATCCAGTGCTCATAAAACCAAAAAAATTTTGTAATCTCATCTAAAAATGGACCTTTTGTGGCATGTCTCTTATTATTGTTACATATGATACATAAGGTTGCTGAAAAAATCATAAAAACTGGAAAGCAAAATTATTAATGAAAATCAGGTTCTATTTAAAGCTGGTGGTTTGGCATCATTAAAAAACTATGTGATTTCAGACTATAACAATTTTCACTTACCCAATTCGTGACAATTTCTTTTGATTATATTTAGTCAGGAGAAATTCCCATTTTTATTTTCTGAAAATTTCTGTCTTTTTTTTTTTTTTTTTTTTTGACAACGATGTAGTGGGAATGAGTAATGGACAGAGTTAGATTTCTCTAAGTAGTCTGTTAACACTATTGCATGCTGCTGCATTCAACATTTTAGAATCCTGCCTGAGCAACACCATGTATAAGTAACTTGCTCTCCTATGCTCTCTATATTTAGTAAAGAAGCTTGTTTGGAACCCCACTGTGCCCATGTGGATTCTATATATAATTTGGTTGTATAATGAGAGACAAAGCATCCCATAACATGCCCGATGTTGTACAGGACACAAATGAAGATGCCCTGCTGCCAATGGTTTAGTGTCCAACATCTCCAGCTTGTGGGTTTCTCTGCTGGATAGAGCCCCACCTCCACATGGAGCTCTGCAGCTGCCAGTGGGCTCCTTCACAGGCACTGCTCCCTGCATATGCAGCTCATTATGGGGCTGTGGCCCAAAAGACATACATGAGAAAGAACACAAAGACTATTGGAGGGAATATGCACATTTCAGTTGGCATATTCACAGATTGCTCAAAGCCATGTGATTTCCATTAAAACGCAATTGAATGACACTTTTAGAAGGCTGTTTTGGCAGGTGACATGAAAAAGGACCATTCTACCTGAAAGAGGTGTTGGTAATATTCTTCGTTGTTCTTGTAAGGATCTTCTGTGCATTATGACCAATGCAGTTTGCAAAGAAATAGATCCATGAAAGGAATAAATTTAACCCTTTGAAGTCTTCCTGTTGAGGACTATTGAGGAACTTGGAGCTCTATTTTAAAATTATTTGCAAATTAAGTTAGATCTCAGCTGGGATAATGCCAATAATCCTAAATATTTTAGTCTGTTCTACACCTTCAATGTGCAGCATAAAATGAACTATGTCATATATTACTTGCAGTTGTACTTCAGATGTAGTCCAAGTTACAGCCATGGAAACAACTTCAGCCAGGGTCAGAAAAGATGAACAAAGTCAGTGGCTAAGAAACACAAGGGTGGAATGAGAAATACACTTCCACTAAGATTTCAGCTTCTGCATTAAAAAAAAAAATAAAATCAAGTAACATTTTAGGATGAATTCCACTTATAGGGGTTGTGTTGCCAGGATAAGATATGGCAGAACTGCCACTGTTAGAACTGTTCCCAAATCTTCCAACTACAGAGGTTACTGAAGTAACTGTTACAGAAATACAGTTAATTTGTCTGAACCATAACCAGACATTATTGTTTGGGGTTTTTTTGTTTGTTTTTTTTTTTTCTTTTTGTTGTTGTTTTTTTGTTTGTTTGTTTTGTTTTGTTTTTTGTTTGTTTTTGGTTTGTTTGTTTTTTTTTTTTTTTCTGTGTTCTTCTTGGCTGGTGGGAACTATTACTATAGCATGGGATTTGGAACGGACAATAGGATTTGGAGTGGACAGCCAGTTTAAAACAAATTTTACTAGTCTAATAATCTAAAAAATTCTTGAAATAAATTTTAAAAAACTAAAAACCAAAGAAACAGGAAAGGGGGATGGGACAGGGGACACAGACACAAGGTGACTGAGGAAGGAAGAAGGGCAAAATGAAATACTTCTATATAAGGAAAGTAGAGCTTTCTTCAGCTCATGACATCTTCAGAACAAGACTGGGTATGTAAGTAAAACCCAAAATATACTGCTAAAAATCAAATCTATGGCTTGTGATATGTAAGTGCTTATATTGCATGAAATTTCAAGGTAGATAATAGCATTCTTTTTGTCCTTACTACCTTTCATTCAGCAGGATTGCTTTGTTACCAATAGAAAAAAAAAATCTGTCCTTTTTCAAGGATGATTTTGTATTTCCAGTGCAAAATAGTACACCTAAAATAAATCCACAATTTTGTTCTTAGTTACCTCCTTTTCCATGAAATATCTGAAGAGAAGTCTAGGTAACAAACACATAATCCAGACAACTCTTGCTAAACATTAGAATCAAAGGGAAACTAAAAGGTAAAAACATAGAATCATGTTCATAAAATAAAAATACAAATACTGAAACTGAAATGTCCTTTAAAAAATATTTTCTATTGTACAAATTTTGCCTTTCTTCATGCTGTCCCACCAGTGTAAATATTGTAAGATTTAAAATTGTGGGAAAGTGAAAAAATAAAACCCAACTCAATGCCTAATCAGTGAACCATCTTTCACCATCCTTGCTTGATCACATTTTAAGGCACTGGGGCACACAGATGTCACAAGTGAATTGCCTGTGGTAACACATGAAACAGCAGGAAATCATGGCAAAGCTCTGACTCACTTCTGCTCCAGAGAAACTGCTGTTGACTCCTTTGAGAGCAGAGAGGCCTTTCAGAGAGACCTGGACAAATCAGAGAGATGGGCGATCACCAATCCTGTGGAGTTTCACAAGGGAAGTGCTGGATCCTGCACCTGGCAGGGGCAGCCCTGGCTGTGTGCACAGACTGGGCAATGAGAGCCTGGAGAGCAGTGTTGCAGAAAGGGACGGGGGATCCTGGCTGATGGCAAGCTGAACACGAGGCAGCAGTGCCCTGGCAGCCAGGAGGGCCATCCCTGTCCTGGGGGCATCAGGGACAGCATGGCCAGCTGGGCAAGGGAGGGGATTGAGGGGATTGTCCCGCTCTGCTCTGCACTGGGACAGCCTCACCTCCAGTGCTGGGAGCAGTTCTGGGGTGCCACAGTATGAAAAAGATAATAAGAGATTGTAGAGCATCCAAGGAGGCAACAAAGATGGTGAAGGGCCTTGAGGGGAAGCCATGTGAGGAGTGGCTGAGGTCACTTGGTCTGTTCAACCTGGAGGAGACTGAGGGGAGGCCTCACTGCGGCCTTCAACATCCCCATGAGAGAAAGTGAAGGGGCAGGCACTAATCTCTTCACTCTCCTCAGTTTATGTTAGATATTAATAAAAATTTCTACCCCAAAGGGTAGTTGAGCACTGGAACAGGTTCCCCAGGGTCGCAGCACAAACCTGTCTGAGTTCAAGAAGACTTTGGACAATGCTTGGAGGCACACAGTGTGACTCTTGGGATGTCCTGTGCAGGGCTAGGAGTTTGACTCAATGATCCTGATGCTTCCAGCTCAGCATGTTTTATGATTCCATAATTCTATGATGTCAGAGATCACTTCCTTTGGAGTGTAAGTACAACTCATGGCATATTTCTGTTCTTCAGGGTAGCCTGCTTTGAATTCAGAGTGACACATCCTTAGAAGTGCATTTGCTTTGCTGCGCAAACATGGACATGCATGAAATAGAAAGGGAGAAAAAAAGGGAAAGAAAAAAATTAAACATCATTTAGTGGTTGAAATTATTTTCAGATTGCAACCACTGGAAGGGTTGCCTGGAGAAAACTTTTCCCTCTGTTATTACAGAATAATAGCTTGTGGATGCTGCAAACCAAACACAAGTTGTGGTTTTCTTTTAAGTCACACTGCAGGACTATCTCCCACTTAGCATTTTAACATCATGTTGTTTGGGAAAGGTCACGTTTTGACTTTCAAGACACCATTTGTCTTCAGCCCCCTCTTCTAATCTGCATATAGTTACACAATAGTTTTGGGCCAGAAGCCAAGAACTTGGTTATAAAAGCTTTTTCAAGTGGCATTTAACTAATCATGGAGGTCTGTATTGTGTTAAACAAATACAGGTAGCCTTCATTAAACTGTGCTTTTGACTTTCCTGTGAGCTGAAGAGATCAGCCCCAGTATGTGCAGGAATATAGCATTCACTGGTGTTTGCAGTTTCAGGCAAAAAATTCCTATTTAGGTGATCATAAGTTAAATTATAGTTACCTAGAACTTACTGTCACTGTTTGGGGATCTTTTCATCACTCAGACTACCTCCAGCTACAGAAGTCTGGAGTGTACTCATTTTTTTATTGTTTCAATTGGAGCCAAGCTCTGATATTTAATTCACACCTAGCAGCAAGTTTCTTCCAATACCTTTTTTGGAAGGATTATACACCACTGAAAACAGGATTCCATTTGATGTCAAGGTTGTAGATATTTATGTGGTTACTTATGATGTAGTTACTTATGATTAAAACAACAAGGATTCTTTGTTGCAATGAAGCTACTGTGGTTTTACAAAATGTGACAGATAACAGCACAACTACTCCATTTAGGTCCATTCATCCATCATCCATATATTTCTTACATTAGCTCCCAGACAAAAGTCATGGATACGGATCTTGCAGTCCCTACTTTTAGATTCAATAGTGTTCACTATTTTATCAGATTACCATATATTCTCCTTACCTTTAAATAAATTGTTCTTTTCTGCAATTTTAAATGTGATTAGTTTTTCCATGGAAGAGTTGAGGACAGCTGCTGAATTCTGCAATGAGAGATTTCTATATAAAAAGCAGGAAATTTATTCTTGGGTAACAAAATCCTTTATGACAGAATTAAAGAAAATAAAATCTTGTTTCTTGTGATCCATATTCAATCAAACTAGCAATTCAATTAAACTGAAGTATTACTATTACCCACAGTCTTTTATTTATGAGGGTCTTTTTTATGTGAATTTGAACTATAAACCAGTGCAGAAGCACTCTTTGAAGGATTAAATCAGACCTTCAAGGCAGTGCATAAAGAGGCTGTATCTTTCCAGGTAAGTGATCACAGAACTCTAAACTGGTCTTCAAGATCCCAGTATGAACTAAGCATGGTGGAAGAAAGCAATTACAATTTCTGGACTGATTTCAAGAGTAAGGGGCAAATTTCCCTCAAAGGCAGAACAGAGCTGCGCCAAAAAGCTACATCCCATCCAAGTGCAGTCAGGCGCAAGGGCAGGGGATTTGGAGGGCTGTACAAGCCCAGGTGTGTGCTGCACTGTCACTGCCATGCCACGCCCCAGTCATGCAGTCAGCAGACAGCACTCACTCACATCTGCTCAAGTGTAAGTAGAAATATCTTGGGTTTGGCTTCAGAAGACTATTTCAACACATCCGCTGCTGACACTACCTGTTAGCATTGCACACATGCTAGAAGCCATGCTGGGATTAAAATAAATTATTGTTGATCACTTTTTTATACCAATAACTGAATTATCAACTTTGATCCGAACTGAGCTTGGTCAAGATTTCAAATCCTACCCCATCATTAAACATGGATTTTTTGGGGTGTTTTATTTTTCTGGAGAAATAAAAGTAGTCTTTTGTCCTACTTGCTCATCCATCTGCTTTGGGGAATTTAAATGGAAAATTGACTTTCTATTATTATATTTTTTCTACTGAACAAATCAACGTCTAGAAGAAAGATGTGGAATGAATGGGGGTTCTCAACTTTAAAGTTTTTTTTTTTCACTCAGAAAAGAAAGACCTGAATATTTCACATTCCAGTGTCAAATTTGTCAACTCTTTCTGTAGAGAAAAAAAAAACCACAACAATAAAAATTTACTTTTTATTTTAATGTTTTCCAAAAGAAGGTATTTAGTATTTCAATTCAGAGCCATTTTTGGCTCTGATTAATTTTGAAATAACTTGGGATCATTAATAGTAATAATGAAAATTCTCAACAGCAACACTGTACATTTTGAAACATTCTGTTTTTTCTGAATTTTACTTCTGCCTCATGTCTCTAGTTTTTAGTACTGTTTTGTAAATAGCCACCAAACAAATCAACATATTATCTGTAGCTCTTGGGAATAGAATTGACCTCAGTCAGCTGTGCAAGTCAGCTGCTTGAGAGACCTCCCAGGTGCAAAACATCACGGCAGTGGTCAGAGTGCTGTAAAACTCCTGCTCTGTTACTGGAAAATCTCTTCACTTCCTCAGCTGCAGAGGACTGAACTTTGGACCCTTTCAACAATAAAGGCTAACCCCATACTGGTCTACACCATGACCAGTAGATCAAAGAAAATTATTATTTCCTTTAATTCAGCATTCATGAGGCTACAGCTGGAACAGTGTGTCCAGTTTGGGTCCCCAAAACAAAAAAAAAGAAATTAATGTATAGGAGAAACCTTAGAGAAGACTCTCCAGGATATGGAGGGGTCCACAGCACGTGACACATGAGGAAAGGCTGAGAGAGATGAGTTTGCTTAACCTGGAGAAGAGAAGGCTAAAAAGGAGTTATTTGCTCTCCAAATATCAGGTAGAGGTAGAGAAGAGAGATCTAGATAAATTTGGCAGGCAGACATTGGAAGAAACACAAGCAGTGGACACTAAGTTGCAAAAATTGAGATTCTGGGTTCATATAAAAGGAAAAATTTCTTAACTGTGCCAATTAAACATAGGAACAGATTGCATAAATTTGCTGTGGAATCTCCATACTTGGAGACACTCAAAACTTGAGAAGTCCTGTACTTTGAGCAACCTGATTAAATTTGGACTCTAGCCCTGTTTGAGCAGACATTCAGAATTCCAGTTATTTGCAACTTGAGTTATCCTACTTATCCTACTATCCTGTTATTACTGCAGTTCAAGAGATGTATTTTATTTTCAGAGGTGCACTTTAAGGAATTAGTTGGTTACTTCATGTTTTAACTTCAAAATTATGATTTGAACACAGATTATTGATAATTTCTTTGTGAAGCTGACTGAGCATGGAGATTTGTGGGAGATTATGGTAAAGTGTCCCAATAATGTTTGCATCTTATAAAGTCTTTTCTGAGACATGGGAGAATGGAAAAGTCATGACAAGAGGTTGAATCACTGATAATAGGAAATGGTTCTACATAGCTGGGATACATTACCTGACAGGTTTGCTAGAGTGAAGACTAAGAAAGAATACAAAATCCATCCAGAGTCTGAAATATTTCTGAATTTCAAGAAGATTGGTAGGAGCTGGAGCTAGTTACTTATTCTTGAATAAGTGTCTTGACTATTCTTAAGATGACACAGATGAAAAATTGTTATGATATCTTATAGAATACACTGAAAAGAGAAAGTACCCCAAATTCCACAGACAGGAAGAATGAATGAGTGGCAGAAGAAAGTTGGTCAATAGCTTGAAAGTATCAGTCCTCAGGGAATTTTAGGATGTTTGCCTTCAAGATGACTTTTATGGATTTTATTTTCTCAAAGTACAGACACTGTCTAAGGAGTACCTGGAATAGGCAAAGTATAAATATAGCATGAAACAATTAAGTGGTAATATTAATATTCTTAATAGTCAAGTGGAGTTGGGCAAGGAAAACCATCTTCATTTGGGAAGATAAAAAATTACTGCACACACTAATAATAAAAGTCAGGCAATAAAATTTCGTGAGATTGCACCACCCCCAGCTGAGGCACTTTGATCCTGGGATGATTTGTCCTCTTCTCTCTCAAGACATTCCTGAGACAAGGAATCTAAAAGAAAGGAAGAAACAAGATTTTAATGGAAGAGGTGAATATAGAAACTATTTGTGGATTAAAAGAGTGTGAGCTAATTAAACTCATTTTAGAAATCTATAGAGAATCAAAGTAATGTTTTGCATTTTAAGACACAAAGGGATCAATTCAGTAAAAGTTACTACACTAAAAAGACTAAGAATTTAAAGGTAATAAGACCTTATCTGAAATTTCTTTCCAGGTAAGAGGAATGACTAATAAAGAAAGTTATAGGGAATGGAAAGAATTAATATCACTACCGAATGATATGGCCATCTTTAAAGAATATAATTCCAGTAAGTCATGTAAAAATAATTTAAATGGTAGTGGGTTTAGGTAACATTTGACAGGTGATTAATATAATGAAGAGTTTACCAGATGAAAACAGAATTCTAAAAAAACCTTTGTTTTTTCTCATAAAGACCCCTAAGTTATAAAACCTTTTGTTATAAAGACATCTGGATCATAAATATGAAAGACAAAAAAAATGTTATTTCCTTTCAAAGATGTTATTGGTATAGGTTAAGATAATGGATGAGCGTAAAATGCTTATGAAAATATTTTGAGTATAAATTTGATGTATTCTAGTTATCCACATTGTAATTTTTAAGGAAAGTCTCCTATAGAAGATAGGTAGACATGAGGAACCCAAATTGTTTCAAGATGAGCCCTGAAACCTTAGATAAATAAAAGATTCCATGACTGACTAAAGTGACATTATAACTAGAAATAAAAACAATGCAATAAGAATCATTTTATATATATATATACTTTTTTTTTTATATCCCTAAGGAACACCCTAAAGTTCTCCTGGTCACCATTTGCTAAGCTTGCTTTCCCATTGCATTTGTTCTATGTTAAACCTGTGCTTTGACTTTTCTTCTGATACCAGCTGGGGCTAGGTAGGATTTTTTTGTTGTTGTTTTAAACTCCTTGTGTCATAGCTTGAATGTGCTAAGAAGTGGGAGAAGGTTATCCTTTGGAGACAGACCTGAAATGAATCTGCAGCATTGGGAAGAATGTGCTGTTGTACCCAGAGACACTGCAAAATCTCTAACTTGTTGGGCTAGTGCAGCTCAGCTTTGCAGTTGCCAGGCTTGGAGTCAGGAGTGATGAACCTTCTCCCAGGTCCCACTGTCTAAGGTGGGTGAGGATTGCCTGCAGTCTGCTGTGGCACAGGACGTTCATTCCTCAGGGCTACTTGAGCATATTCCCCTCTGAAATTCCATGATGTTGCTCTTGACAATGGCCTTTGGTTTTATGAGTCCTGGAGATGCTGGGTAGTGGTTTTTGCACCTGGTACCTTGGAGTTTTGTGGCAAGCTAGGGAATATTTTGCAGCTTGCAACAGGCAGTTTTAATAGTATTGATTCATAAAGTTAGAGTAACACTCTTCAAGCCTAGTTGGAAAGACCTTTATGAGCTATCAGCCTTCAGGGGCTGTTTGCTTTAGATTTCTCCTACAGACACTGAAGTGAGATGGACATTACCACAGGAGTTTCAACCCATGAGAGTTGGAAAATTTTTCTTTCTGAGTAAGCATCCTTCTCTCCTTGAGCTATGAAAAACACAGAAACACAAGACACAGAGGTAGGAAAAAAAGAGGTTTTGGAAACGCTTAAGTTTGCATTTATGAATCATGTACATTGAGAAATTAGAACTACTCTACCTACTGTATGACACCTTATACTTGTAGAGGGCTGAACAGTTTCATGGCCTGTTTCAATATGACCTGTTTCATATTTATCTTTATCTTCATATTTATCTGTCCTATATTTGGTAGGGTAATAGTAATGACAACTTTAATTGAATGATGAGTAAAGATATTCTTCCCACACTATAAAGAGACCAGATATGCAAGTCACTCTTTTTAAAAGTCCTAGAGAAAAAATGAACTAAAGAACTCATGCAAATTTGAAGTTTTGCCTGAAATCATCAAAATAGCTCAACTCAATTAATTTTAAAATGATGGCTATAAAATTGCAAAACACATTCTGAAAAGAAAATAATTATTTATTGAAAAAAATACATATATAAAATTAGCCTCGTTAATGAAGTATGTTAGTGAAGTAATCCACTTCTTGTGATATTTAAATACTGGGCAACCCCAAATAAAGTGCTCAGTATAAAAATATGTGCAAATATCTGTACACACTATGATGTCTCAAACAGAGTCCTTGCCAAAGCTGAAAATAAAAGCAGAGATGAAGCCAATGACTTTACAGCTGACACGGAGACGTGTCTGTATCCAAAGGCAAAGTCATTATGGACTAGATTTGAAAGTGTAGGCACATACATTTGCGTGCATGCATATGAGCATGCCTAATATGGCCACAAATATGCCGCATATGCAGGCAAATCACATTTCTGAAAACATACATCGCTAGTTATCCAGAAAAATGCCTGTTATCCTCAGGGACCAAGACTGAGCTTCAGCAAGAGCTAGTTGGGAAAACAGAGCAGTATGTGAGACCCATAAGGAAGAGGATACTCTTGGAAAGTTGTGTTCTCTTGCAGGCCCTGGCAGTAACAGCAGCTGTTCAAATAGATAGTTTTCTATGTTCTTCTCTGCTTCCAATGCCTGTTTTGCTTCTGTGTTCCTTAGGAACACTGTCTTATCAGCCCTACACTGCAGGAGAACTCTTGCTTTCTGCCTTCCCTGGAACTATCCATTACTAAACATGCATGTAGCATGGACAAAGAAATTAATAAATTCTGTAGTGTTGCTCTCCTCATCTGAGCCACTTTCTTCAGGCATTTCTTACTATAAGCAAAAGGACTGCAGGCAGGATACCCCCAGCTAAAAGGTGTACAGCAGCTATTCATTGGCTGATGGACACAATAGGAGGATTGAGCCTCTCAAATTGGCCATTTATGTGTGTTAGCAAGGCATATTCCAGGGTACATGCCCTGACATCAAAAGCCAATTCTGCATGCTTACTGCATAAAAGGGAAAGCAAACAACTTTAAACACTGGGACACTGGTTTGAAACCCAAAAAGCACTTTTTGGGTTATTTTGGGTTTGTTTTTTTTGGGTTTTTTTGTTTGTTTTTTTTGTTTGTTTGTTTTTTGTTGTTGTTGTTTTGGGGTTTGTTTTTCCAAAATTCACCTTTTAATGCAGTTGCTATGCTACAAAGAACAGTCTTTGAGAGAAATGCTGTTCAAGCAGCCCATATTTGCAATGATATGACAGTGTCTTTGTAGCTAACCAATCTCCACCGTTATTTTTCCTAGTAAAGAATGGCAAGACATACAGGAACCTGATTGGTTGGCATGGATTTTGTTTGCTATAATAAAATACAACAAGGGCTGTCAAGACTTATTGCTTCAAACGAAGAGCTGTGTACAGCATGGTTCCCCATAGCAGCCTGCATATGGAACCCTTTAAACATTCTTAAGAGACCCATTGGGGCTTCTAATTATTGTGAAACATCTTCTGGCAGAACCATTCCTACCCTTCCAAGAATGCGTTGTAAAAATAATTAGATGATGAGATTTAGATTGAAACCGCTAACTAGTGATTTAAGAGTTTTGCTCGAACCGTATAGAAATCTAAGGAAATGAAATGCTAAAAATCTTTTCACATGAAAGGAAAACAATCTTTTGTGGTTCACATTTTGGGGGAAATGCAGAGAACTGACTTCTCTTTTTCTCCATTCCTTCCCCCTCCTCCACTTTAATACTTTGTTTCCTGTGGTTACATGAGGGGGTGGAGATGTTTCTTCATTTTCTAAACATTAAACCACTTGAGAATCTTTCTCCATTTCTGGGGAGCCTGCTATTAGAGAACAACTTGAGGATCTTGCTTTAATCAAGCTTAAAAGCTATGAAGAATAGAATCACATTTTATGGCTTTAGAGGCTAAACCAACATGTAGTCAATTAGGTGACATCACTTCTACAAAAAAAGCAGAACATCTTTGTTTAATCAAAACAAACAAACAAGATTAGAAGTTAAGTGCTGTGATTTAGGAAAGATTCACATTTTGAATTAAATCCTGGAGCACTATGGACGTGGCAGTGATAAATATTAATCACATGAAATCTGGTGGCCAGCTTAACAATTGTGTTAACTTAAATGTGAAGATGTGTATTTCTACATTTTGCCAAGGAAAATTAATTCATGGTGTATGCAGGTGTCAGGGATATATTTGGTTCTTTTCCTTGTTTGTTATTTTCTTAATTAAGTCTTCAAACTTAGCTTTTCAACACCTAGATCCATAAAATTAATTTTAACGGAGCTGAGGGACATATTTATACACTCTTATTTTCTATTAGCTCTTTTCCACAATGTAGGAAGAGCCACATCCTGCTAAGTGTTACAGAAAGTGCAGTGCCTTCCCTAAAGATATAAAATACTGACAATTCAAAGAATAAGAGTGTCACCACACTGCCATCAGTCCTGTCATTTAAGCTCACAATTTACATGCAAACACTGAGCCATTTCTCTGTGGGTATTGCTATCCCGGCTCTATCTGAAATGTTTTCCTTCACCACAATGTTTCTAAAACACGACCTCTCCCACCAACCCCCATGGCTACTCCTCAAGGAAGCTCTCAGTGCATCATTGTTAGCTGAATACTGCTGTGACCTTCTTTCATGGCCTTGACAAATGCAGCCCTGACAAAGGGCTGGTTTCCATGGGCCATTCTCCTATCCACACTGCTGTCCTGCTGCAGCCCTCCTCTCCTTCATATCACAGCACAGCCATGGGTGAACCTTCTCCAGCAAGGCAGCTCCCAGATATTTTGCACGTGTCAGCCCCCTGATGGCTTTCTTAGCACCTTTGTTCTTTCATGTCCCATGTCTCACCTTTTGAAGATCCCTGTAGACATCAAATTATTAGGGTTTTTGTCCGCTCTTTAAGATGTTTTTCTTGTATGATGAATACAGACAGGCCACTGCTTGTCGTTCATTTCTTATCGTCCATCCCAGTTCTCTAGCTGTAGACTCAGCTTTTTCCAGTGGGAATTGCTCTCTGTTCTCTTTTATAGCACCTGGCACAAAGGGCTATGGCTCCTAGACATACAGCCGTGCAAATAATCATAAATGAAAATAAATGAGTTGAGAAATTGCCTGCAGTCACACAGCTGATGTAAGATTAGAAATTTTGGGACAGCTGGTTGGAAAACTTGAGCCTTAGTCATGTTTTTCTAATTGAAAAGTCATATTTGGGATGAAAATTTAAACTGTATATGTAAAACTCAGGGACTTATCTTGCAAGGACAGGGTTCTATGATTTTCTTAAAACCAATAATGCAGGCAAGTCCTACAGAGCTGATTTTAGGCATGCGGCAAAACTGCACAATAAAAGTTTTTGTTTCCTTCTCTTCTCCTGCATTTTAATCTTTGTGCTTTACCAGTGTTGCACCCACTCATCTGCTAGAGGTAAAAAGTTTTAGTCACAGCTCTGTCTCATGCACAAACCAAGCTTGCTCAGAAAAGGCATCTTTTTTGACCTACAGGTCACTCTCACACATCAGTGGTTAACTGCTGGCAATAGCTGGGCCTTTGGGGATTGAAAGATAATCACTTTTGTTTTTAATACTGGGATTTTTTTATTTAAACTCTGTTAGCTTGTTACTGCATGAGATTAAACAGAAGTAAGTCTGACAATGTTATGAGAAGCAGAGGACTCAATGACATACCTTAAACCCAACAAACTGTACTATTCACTGATGCGACGGAATTTACTGTGCAAAGGCTGAAGTTTAGTCCAGAAGTTACTGTTTGCAGTTTTGCCAACAGCACTATTTATAGTTTCAATCAATTTGAAATGCCTCAGATTTGGACAATGCTGCTGTGCATGTGTGCAGGTGGAGAACACATTTATATCCATCTAAAGCCTGTGCAGCCGCCATTCCACAAGTTTGTCAGAGCCAGGCCCTCTGAATAAACTTAACTAATATGTTTAAAGCCTCTTCATCCCCTGTAATCAAGAGAAACTTAATAGCTTCATGGATTAGGCATAGTGCTTTGAAACAACTTCCTGGCTGTTTGAGAGATCTCATCTCTTCAGCTGATAAGAGCCAATGTACTGTCTTAATTTAAGGACAGAAAAAGAGATATTTCAATTTAAAATATAGCACAATTCTTAATGAGGTTTTTATGACAACTTTCCAGCTGAAGTCTGAAAAGTTTCTGCACAATGAAATTGCAAAACATTCAGCAGATTGTGTATCAGACATGCCTTAAGCTAAAAAATAAAAGAGCATTTGTAGGTACTTGCTAAAGTGACAGCAAGAAGATGTCCATCTTATCCAGCCAGGGCTGTCTAGAGATGCAGCTACTCCAGATAAGATGATTGCTCCAGGCTGCTTAACAGCAAAGGAAGGAAACTAAGAACTTTTGAGGCATGATTCATGTGAGCCTTGTTAGAAAGCCATGGGAAGATGGCATGAATCACAGTGCAGAAGAGGCTATGTTGTTCATTCATTGAAAAGGAAGTGTAGCAAGCAGCTCAGATAAAGACATCAAGATTTAACCTCAATAACCTCTTTGTGTGAACACCTCAGACGTGTTTGTTAGGACACAGCCCCACTCTGTAAATCATTTTGTCCAGATCAGGTTTGCAGAGTAAGCTGCTAGGATTTTAATAAATATATATTCATCTGTTCTTTACTAGGAAAGCCTTTCTATTGTTTTAATACAATTTTCTGCACAACATATTTTATGTGTGCTTACAAATGTTGAGAATTTAGCTCTTGTAACAAAGTACAATTCTTAAAGCATCCTTTCACTAATTCTATTATTTGTAAGCTGTAAGTTTTCAGGGAATGAAATAGCTCTTTGAAAAATTTTATAGTAAAATTAAGCACATCAGCTTGTCAGTGTCTGTAAGTCTCACAGACCTATGTAAACTTTCAGCAACCCTGACCTGAATTTAGAGGTTCAAAATGAAGTATTGTGTGCAGAGATGTTTGATGAGAGCAGATGGCCAGTTGCTCACATTCATTCTCAAAGAGAGAACACAATGTGATGGAATTGAAATCCAGTTGAGGAAATCTAGGTTAAATGTTAGGGAAAACAACATAAACCTGAGGGAAGTGGTGCACACTGCCAACAGGGGTCATGGAATCACCATCACTTCAGTATTCAAGACTGGGCCACCCATCTCTTTGGGAGTGGCTCAGGAGCAAAGCCATCAATCCTGCTGGGATGCAGGGAAATGGACTTCATGACCCACCAGCAGTTTCTTCCAGGCTAAATGAGCCCATTATTCATAGGGCTAATAAAAAGACAAAGGGGAAGACTTCTGGGGGAATAAAAACAAACAACAAAACAGCACTTAAAATGTTTTCCTTTTTTTTTTCCCAGACTTACTTTAAATATCAGATTAAAGAAAAAAAAATCAAAAGCCTTGCATCTAATCTCATTTGTTTGAAACTGTTTCTAAATCAACAGATATGAGAGAGAGTTTAGCATAGATTTAGACCCAAGTTTTACACCAGATCTTTCCCATAAAGAGTGATAAATAAAATCTTGATAGCAACTTCTATTCTTGATTTACACAATTTTCTTTTGTTTTGTCTCAGATCTGTCAAGTATAAGGAATATAATTTGCCCTCCTTCCTCTTATCCAAAAATGTGGATTTATTGTCTTCTGCTTCCATCAAAATTGTTCTGTGGCAAAATTCTTCAGTGAAATATAAAAATTCCATGCTTAAATTATTGTGTATCACTCAGTTCTCCAGCAGAACAGTCACAATGGTGGTATAAAACATTCCCTCCGCTTTACAGAATACAAAAGATTAATTCAAAGGACAGATCCTTAATTCTTTTCAGACTCCAAAGTCCTATTCAGTGTTTACCTGTGAGTGTCAGAACTAAGCAGTGTTACCAAACTAAGTGCAATTTTATTAGGCAGGCAGAGCACTCCTTTTGCCTGTAAATTTTACTGAAATGAGATAAAAAATTAATCCAGTCAGTAGGTGGACTCTACTGTTCTGTGTTGTCTGAATTTCACAATAGGTACATACTTTAGCAATAAAATATGAGGTCAGTGCAATTCTAGTTCCTGACAATATCCCTCTGATGAAAGTGGGATATATTATTAATGGTAAAAAAAAAGGGTCTTTGATTACTATTTTATGTAATTTTAAATGTACAGTGAGAGGAATGATACACTTTTATGCTTTCAGTCTCGTTACTTGAGGACAAGATGCCCTGGTGTCAGCATAGCAGTCCTGTGCATTTTCAGAACCCCTAGGAACAGTTATATTTCTTGGAAACAATCGCCACAGAGCTGATGTGGATAGTGGAGATCAAATGTATTGGTAGTCAAAATTTTAATTATATCTGATTGTATCTGAAAATTTTAATTGTATGTGACAATTTTCTTTTAACTCAATTCCCAAAATTTCAAGCAGTCATTATTTCAATACAACTTTTAAAGTCTACCTAAAAAATAGAATAAATAAAAACTGCAGCCATTGTATTTAAGTCTTTTTAAAACTTACTTTCCAGTAAAAAAGTTATATGATTTTCTAAACCTTTTCAACCTCAGCAGCAATATTTCAAACTAACGGTTTATTCAATTAAAAAGGAACATTTAAAAACAGACAATATTTTTAAAGTATCTTAGCAACAGGTGATTGAATCCTTGCCTGGAACTATGAGACAAGTTTTGCCAAGTGGGCTACATTCTAATGATATCTTTCATATAGCAAATGGAATAAATCTAATATTGTTTTGGACAAGTTACATAAATTACATCATAATACAAAATTCTTCATGTGTTTTCAACAACAATAGATTATGGACCCATGAAAGAAGTGAGAAAAGAGTACATGATTTTGTTCTCTCCAGTTGAGGTGGTTAAAAGCAGGTAATGAGTTCAGATACTTGGCCCTAATTAATACTTAAATACTTCTCTCATCTTTCACACACAGAGACAGCACACAAACCCCTGCTCTGTTCCTGAGGTTTTACCAAGGTTTAAGCGAGTTTTTAAGAAAAGATCTATGAAGATTGTTGATAAGGTCGTTCACCTCTCTGAGGGATTGTTGAGTGAGGACATGACACTAAACTTCTGCAAAATCAGCATAGATTGTACATAGTCTCTTTTTCTTTTTTTTTCAGTTGTAGCTTGCTGCATGTCTATGACAGAAAAATTATTCCTTCCAAGATATCAGTCCAATACCAGCGAATAGAAAATAATTGGTTGTGATCAGAACAGTGAGAGTGGAGTTGAGCGCTGGGCTCAACTCACATTGCAGTAACAATAAAAACAACTTCCTTTGTTGTAACAAATTAAAAGCTTTTACCACAGTGGGCTCAGAGTGCAAACACATCTGTAGGCAGAAGGTATTTTGTTTCCCAGCCCAGTATTTTTCCCACCCTAACCTCAAGCCTGTTTTCTGTTTCCTGAGATCCATGCATGCCTTTGTCTCCTTTCCAAGGGAACTCCTAGAGAAAAGCCAACAGCATGGGTTGTGACCAGAAAGCCCTACCTGGGAGAAACGTGAGCTGCTGCAGACATGAACACGTGACGTGTCCACTCTGTGGCCATGCACAATCAGCTGTCTCTTGAGAGCAGAACAACTCCTTACCAACAACACCCTCCACCCCCTTACTCCCTCACTGAAAAAAAAATCTTTACACAAGAAATGGGAGTTGGAGCAGTATATATTAGAATAGAATAGAATAGAATAGAATACATTGTCCAATTGTCCCTTAAACATGAACGGGTTTGAGGCATTTACCTTCTGTCTAAGAAGGCTGTTCCAGAGTTTGAACACCCTCTCAGTAAAAAAATGCTTCCTAATATTCACAATGAATCTTCCTAGATGCAGCTTTGAACCATTCCCACTTGTTTCATCCCTGGATACCAGAGAGAAACTCAGCATCTTCCTTTCCACTTCCCCTCCTCAGGAAGCTGTAGACAACAATAGGGTTTTCCTCAAGCCTCCTTTTGTCCAAACTAGAAAAACATTTGCTCCTGAGCTGCTCCTTGTAGGACATTCCTTCCTGCCCTTTCCCCATCTTTGTTGCTCTCATCGTGACACAATATACTAAAGTTTTTATCTCAACGAAGGAAATTTCTTCAAGCCTGTAACAGTGATAGTATGCAACTGTGCATCCCGACACTCATTTTTCTTCTACCCACTATGCCTCATCCATCCACCATTGACAGAGTCATGAATATATCTAGTAATGTTCCAGAAAAGCAGCAGATATTGTTATGCCTATGTCTGTGTTGTTAGCTGTGAAATAGAATGTGTTCTCCATCCACAGAGAAGAAAAATTGAACTTTTTGGCACTCCAGCGTCCATCCTGTTACATCTCTCAATGTTTCACCCTCGCTCACTAACAGAAGTCACTCACTAAAGGATTTGCATAAGACCACTGAAATCAACTAAAAAAAAAAAAAAGAAGGAATGGTACAGACCTTTAATGATTTAATATTTATTTTTATTATGAGCAGTATGGTTTAATAAAGAGAATATTGGACTGCAAACTAAAACCCACTGGATTCTACTTATAGCTTTGCCTCTAGTTTGCAAAGGGATATTGGCAAGTCACTTATTTTCATTGCATGTTTCCCCATCTTTCTCATCTCCATAAAATTTAAATATTATTATACCACAATCTTTCATTAAGTAATCTGTCTTATAAAATTTCAGTTGTAAAATAATTTATGAAAAATGTTCAAGTATATTGTAATTTTGGCTCTTTTCTCTTTTCTTGTGTTTTTGGTTTTTTTTTTTTTTTTTTTTTTTAATTGAACAGTTATCAGTTTTAAATTGGAAAGAAAAAATAAGAATATGTATGTATTTATCTGGATCATAATTTCTCAGGAGGTTCTAATATGAATGTATGTGGAATGTTACATATTTGTTATGCTGCTTTAAACAATATAACTGCTAGTTAAAGTGAGTGAATATTTGGAACAATAAGGTAATTCTATACACTTTAAAATGAAACCAATATTATATATTCTTTTACTGCCAGACTCCTGTCATCCTTTAATTCAGCTTTTAGTCATATGATATCTCTAATGGATATTTTCAGACTTTTAATGTTGCAAACAAGTTATAAACAATATTCATACCAGCTGTATCATTGGGAGGTAAATGAGTCAAGTATTTCAGTGCAATAAAAAGAAATAAAAAATGAGATCTAGTTGAAATAACATAAAGACAAAGTCACATTTTCCCTTCTTTTCACGTCTTCCTCACAATTCAAAAAGTTTCATTATTTTGGAGGTGAGTAAGGAGATTTGCATGGACAGATAGTCTGTTTGCAATAAATTAAGTTTCCCACTTCACGTACATGAAGAACACTGTCATGCTGAGTGATGAGCCATTCTCCTTTGCCACTGACAGTGGCACTGAGGGCCTTCAAACGTACAGCACAACGTGTTAATGTGTCAAGTCAAGCTTCCTTGGATCACCTCACTGTGCTCATAAACACAAATCTACAGTACATGCACACGAGGGAGAATCTGAAGAGAAGGAAGCAGTGTCAGTAGAAGAGGCCAAACCAGTTCTGAAGGTGATGTTGAGGGCAAAAAGGTCTGGAATGGAGACACATAGATAATCATAAAAATATCTTTTCCATTCCAGAAGTTGTTGATGGAAGGACTTTTACAGATGGTATGCATCCAATAAAGTCAGAGTGGGTTTTGATAGGTCAGTAGTAAAGAACTTAGATCAAAGAAGCTGTGTTCAGGTCTCTTAATGGTCTGTGTTTGCTCATTTCAGGAAGATAATTGCGATAAATTTTTACAGGGAAATAGAAGGAACATCTTATCATATTACTCTGAATGTCTACAGCATTAAAAAAAAATCTCATGGCAATTACCAAGACATCCTGTGAAGACTTCAGAGAAATTAAAAGTGAATCTAGAAATGATCAGTCTGAGCTTACATTTAAAGTGGTAGGATTATGAGAAGTAACTCCTCTGATGTAGCACACTGCTTTATTTTTAACTTCTTTATTAATCAGCTGAACAGATCTATGTGTTTGCTTCAGTCCAAAAGCACTCAATCTTTGCCTCAAATATAAGCTGAAAAGAGGGTTTTTTAAGAGGTTTTCAGTTGTGCTCCTCTTCTGGATGTCTTGAGTAGGAGATATGCTGGTGCTTGTCCAAGAGCTCCCCCTAAAACAGCTCATACCTTCCTCCATGACTGTGGCTCAAGAAACACTCACTTAGGAGAGAATTGTCAGAGAAAAAACAATGTCTGTCTGATATCGAAGATGGATCATAGTACTGCCAGATGAGATGGACACAACTCCACTATTTCTCTCCTCTCCTTCTGTAGATTGAAGACTAGGGTAACTAATATTTTATTTTTCCCAGGGTACAAATGTATTGGTTGTTTTGTTTTGTTTTTTTGTTTTTTTTTTTTTTACTTCCTATAATCTTAATTGTAAAATATTATAGAATTTCAACTAAAATGTCCCAGGTTGTCATGCAGCAAAAATCACCTTGTCAGATCTTAACAGTTTCCAGGGAAATGGCAGGATTTTGGTTAGGACTGGAGCTTGTCTCTTGATTACAAAAAAAAAAATTTAGGCCTACTGGTCTTCTTGGAGGAATCCTCATCCATTTTTCTCTCTGTTCCATGGTCTGAATAGGGATCTGGTTCCTTTAGCTAAATAGCTTATTAGGGGTATTCACCAGGTGAGACAAATCAATCTGACAGCAATCTCACACCAATGAGAGAAGACCATAAAAGCCCACTAGCTCTGGATAGCTTACATATTCCTGGTTTCTTTCTTTTGATAGGGAAAGCCTGTATGCTTTCTCTTCAGTTCTATCACTTCTTGCAACATTTGGCAAAATGGAGGGAAGAGGAATCAATTGCTGCTTCATTTTCACATCTTGACCTAATAACAGAGTTTGTTTTGGAACATTATTATACTTCCTGTTCTTGGCACAAGTAGAGAAGCCTACTTTTGCTTTGCCTCATGGTTTCATTCAGACTCATTGGTGGCCACTTAAATGAATTAAACACAGTGCTTCAAAGTTGCTTCATGTAAAATGAAGGCTTTTCCTTAGCAGATTTTTTAAAAGGACTTTTCAAATACAGGTGGAAGAACAATATGAATTTTTAGAGTATAAACAATTGTTTAAGCAATTGTTGATGTAAAATTGATTATTTAAGTACACTCACAATGTCATTGGAACAAGCTGAAGAATATCCACAGAAAATATTCAATTAGGAGTTTTCCTATAATCTTGTAGGATAGTATTTCAGAAATCAAAAGTCTATATGTACATGCCCACATTTAAATAGTATTGTAATCTACTTTTATATAAAGGAAAAATTAGCAAATCTTTCCCCTTCAGCAGTGGCAGTGGAATAGTCTGCTAGAAGTTTCATTCCATGAAGTGTCATTTGTTTTCCAAAATGAAATGTCTGAATGTTCTGCCAATCACACAGTCCAGTTGGCCAGGCATTCGCTATTGCTTTGTGCAGGAATATGGACACGTGTTCAGTGCTGGGCACTTCAGAGAAATTTAGCTTTGAAAATATCACAGACCAGTACTACAAATCACCATCTGGAATTTGCTAAAGCAGCACTATTCATTCCTTGTGCCATTTGTATGTCAAGAAGTTCTTGATCCTAGCACATGCATCTTTAAACAGAGGTGATTTTCAGGAAATCGTCCCTTTTCAATGTATTTGAGTGTAAATGTATTTCCAAATGCACAAAATGACTGTTCCTTCTATGCCCTGGGAAAGTGTGATTTTGAAATGAGCATCAGTAAAATTTCTTCCATCATTCTGGCCAAGTAAATTACATGTAGCAAGTACTGACAGAAACCATGACCTGTTCAGCTCCTCTTCATCACAGTTAGATGAAGAGGAACCCTCTCCACTATTCTGTGCTCAGTTAAGGAAAACCTCAATCCATAGAATATTTTAAAATTAATTATTGTTTCCTTTATTTAAATGAGATACAAAATACTTTTAAATTGCCTAAAATAGTGGAAAAAACCAGAGGACTCAGCAAATACAGCTTAATTCCAGAGAGCTGACTATGGAGTAAACAGATCCATTCGTTTAATACATGAAAATACAGGCTGCCTGTGAAACATGTCACCCTTAAAACCTAACTGTGGCACAGAGCGGTGTTCTGTGACCCACTAACGTTCTCTCTGGCAAGCAGATGAAATGGTGGTGAGAAAGAACTACTGCTGGTAGGCAATAGCAGAGCTCTGGAAGAAGAAATTTGAAGGGGCAGTGAGAGAGGATGAAATGGCAGGAGGACTCCAGAGGCAGGCAGGAGAGACAAGATGGTGTTTTGCATTGATAAATTCATTAAAGGAATGAAGGACAGAACAGCAGAGCTTGCACAAAGCAAGGGGGGAAACCCAAAATTGCAATATGCAATGTCTGAATGTGGAGGAGAAACCTGTAATGACAATGGTGTACAAGGCACTACATTAAACTCCATCACTGCAGAGAGAGCTCTAAGTGAACTGCAAGACTCAGACCCAAACACAGGCAGGCCAGAGACACAGCAGTGTGGTGGAGGCACTGCCTCACAGGCTCAGCTCTTGGAAGCTCTGTAACTGCTTTCAGATTACATTGCTCTCTGTTTGTTTGGCCTGCACATCAAATGTGATCATCAGCTTTCAGCTTCATGAGTAGCTCATTCAGTGACTGTTCCAGTCCCACCATTTCACAAGCAATTACTCAAGGTAGGTGGGTCCTACGTGTGGTTTTTTTTTGTTTTGTTTTTGGTTTGTTTTTGGTTTTTTTTTGGGGTTTGTTTTTTTTTTTTTTTTTTTTTGTTTGTTTGTTTGTTTGGGTTTTTTTGTTGCTGTTGGGTTTTTTTTTTTGTTTTGTTTTCTTAGAGCTATGATACATTATTAAGTTTAGATATTTTGGATTCAGAGAAAATTTTCAAAAGTCATTCCTAGCTAGAGAAAAGTGGTTACTTTCCAATAATTGCTCACTAGAAGAATCTAAAACATATGTTTGCATTTCATACTACCATAGTTTGGTTTATTTGTAAATTAAGTGTTCCTCTTACATTTTGACAATCTGGATGAATGTGGCACCTGTAATTACTGGGACTCTGAGTATATAAATGAAGGATGTATTTGCAGGCTTAAAGTCATGCATATTGCTTGACTTGTAAAGTATTCTGTTCAGACATTAATTACCTAGTAGGTACCAGGTATCATCATTAATGTATTATCATTAAATATGGTCCCCTGACCAAAACTCCATAATTAAATACCTTGAGAATTTAAGATTGTGGGAGACAGAAAATGACACTGGAATCAGAATCAAGTATTTTACAGTAAATGCAATGGTTTTAAAATTGCTATACTTTACAGTGACAAAATCAGAGTTAAATTGAAGAGCGTCTAGCTGCATGACATACAGTGTAACAGGGTATCTTTGAAGTCTACAAAAGAAACATATTTTAATATGCTTTTCTATTTTAAATTATGCATGGAAACAATGAGGACATTAGTAAATGATACATAATGCTTGAGATGAATTCATGCAAGCAGCTATATGTTGCAATCAAACTGATGAAGATTTAATTTGAAAGTAACTTGTTTACATAGCTGCTGATTTTAAAATGTTAGAACCCAAGTAAAACCTCCTCTAAACTGGTTGTATAGTTGAGATACATTTGCAAAATACTTTCAGAATGAAGAAATTAATAAAATAGCTAGTAAAACATAGTGATTTCTGAAAGTATTAAAACTACCTTATGTCAGTGATACCTACTTTGTTCCTCTCACTTTGGACCTCACAGACTGATAAGAAAGGAAAAGTGTTATAACCCAGAAGTAAAACTGTTGCATGATTGCAACCCTGACAACCTCCTCCTAATGAGTTTCCCTGCAGATAGAGAGAAGAAACAGCTTTGATCTCTCAAAGTGAAGGATCTGAATGAACCACTGTTTTAAGAAAAGGAATCTGATTAGGCCTACTCTCCTAGTAATCAAAGTCACAAGCTACCATTTGAGGTATTTGTGAAATTCAGATAAGATTAGTTACTCCTTGGATAAGCCACCGCAGTCAGTAGGAGATAATTTTGTCTGGGATGTGTCCACAGGACAAAGCACAATGGGAAATTAACAATTATCTTGAATATACTACACCTTCTATTACAAAATATAAATCAGCTTTAAATGTTTGAAATAATGATTAATAATTCCATCTCATCAACAAATCATAATTATCTCAATTATTTGACAACATGATTCAAGTTGTATGAAATTCAAATGAAAGAGTCCTATCTCTAAGTAGTTCAAATAACAAAAAAGATAACATATTTATTTCTTATGAAAACTCCCCTGAAGTTTGTTAAACTGCTTTATTAATGCTAGAGCCATATGTGACTTGAGAGTGCCTGTTACATCTACTAAACATGGACATTAAACAGACGTACATATGTATATAATGAAGAGTGGATATACTGCTAAGTCTTATCAGTTTCCTCTCCATTATAATTTCATTGTCCACTGAAAATAGTATAGAACGGCATCTCCAGAGCTGTCAGGCTGGGAAGCAAAAACAGTTATATTGGTGCTTATTTTAGATTACATCTGAACAGGAGCATATGAGCATCTAGAGATAAAAAGGGATATCTCAATAAGGAGCACAAGAACATCTCAGGAAAAATTGTATTTTCTCAGCTGAATCAGAGTTCAAGTTTGAGCCAGAGCATCTCCTTGCCGCTGTATTTCCTGTGTTCAGCAAACACTACACACAGCACATGGATTTGCTCTCATGACAATTTTAATCGTGACACCCTTGAAAAACAAGAGTAGGCATTTAGATATAAAAAGGTAAAAGAAAGTAAAACTATTAGTTTTAGATTATTCAAGATTTTTCAGAACAAATAGCCTTTTCTAAAGTAATACTGTTGTTCCAGTTAAGAAAAAAACCAAACGGACAAATAGATAAAATCTGTTCCACAAAACTCTTCCCACTGCTAAACAAGAGTAAGTTCCTGAACAGATTTTGGCATTTAAGTGTGATACAAAGGACACAGAAATGTTTTTTCTTTTTTTCTTTTGAAGCTATTATAAAACACCTTGGTTACTTTTCATCAGATTTTGAGACCAATTTGTAGGGATAGGAGGGTTGTGGAGATCAGTGACTCATTTCAGGCTGTCACTGTTATTTGTGGTGAGCCAGAAGCAACTGATAACAGAGTATTATCTCTTAAGAGGAAAGGAGGGCAAGAAAGGGCTTATGTTTTGTTGTTCATTTAAAATTAATTACCCCCATCAAAATGCAGCCTTGAGAATTTAATTAAGCAGCTGCCTAAATACTGGTATTTAAGGATGTTAGGCATCTCATGTCAGCGTACTAAACAAATGGTACAATAAAGATGCAAGCTGCTTTGTTTGATTGAAGACTGAGCTTTTTCACTAAGTCTCCAAACCATCTGCCTCTATTTGGAGAATGTGGGATGGTAGCTGCTCTAACTCTTATCTAATAATAAGACTCTCATTGTCAAATGTGCACCAGAAAGGAAATATTACATTTTTAGGCTTATAAAATCTTTTTTTTTTTTCCCCTCTGGTGAAAGAGTGTATTTTGAAGACAATAAATTCCAGGGCCTAGGTGATAATATTTTTCAGTGACCCAAAATTTCCAGATCTTTCAATACCAATACATGACCAGTGAAATTGTTTCAAGAGATCCTATTCATCCAGATATACTTAGGGAGCAAAATAATTTGAGGTTTCTCAGTTATTACACAACCATCTCCAAACTTAAAGAGGGGCTGACCTCAAAGCTTTCTGAATAACTGGGCTTCATTCCAAATTGGGATTTTGGTCGGTTGTGTTCTTTTTCTTTCAGCTCAGATACCTGAAATTAAAAGCCATTCATGAAAAAGCTGGCTTTAAGAACCCAGCTTCACAGCCCTTCAGAACTTTGTCACTGCCAAAAATCTCACATCACTTCATTTCCTTATATTCTCACTCTGAAGTACCAGTCTGCACTCCTTCCACTTTTATTTCCAACTGTGCTGTCCACACTTCCTCTTCAAATCAGGACATTTTTCCCTAGCACTGCTCTTCATCTGACACCATTTCTTAATTTACTTCCCTTTCAACAGCCCATTTTTTTCTGAAAACTGCTTAGAAGAAAATTCACACACTGTAGCAGCTTTATTTCTACCTTCTACAAAGAAAAAAATATGGTAGGGAAAGCCCAAATATGCTGTAGAACCTTGCTGTAGAACCTTGTAGAAACACCTGGATACAAGGAAGAAGAGCTGTGTGAGCATAACCAAGCTCTGGGTGAATTGTTAGCAGTTCTCAATGGATTATCAAGGGACCATAAAATACAGTGTGGATTTCACCAGCTAAAATTTTTTACCCCTATTGTCCTGAATTAAGAGAAAATTTCAGTATGAACAGGCATCATTCTTCAAAAAACTTGGAGGAAAAATTCTAATTTTGTCTGAGTCCATCTGCATATGTTATTATCAGTGACTACTCCAGTGTAACATGAGATAAGTTCATTAAAGCTGCTCATGCAGTGGTCTCTGTTAGATGATGCTCCTTAAGTCTAAATTTAACCTAGACTCTAGGGTTCTCTATTTCCATGACATATTCATGTCACAATTTACTGGGAGAAACAGTGTTCAGTGGAGAGCATAGATGACAGGTCCACACATCTGCAAAAGTGGGCATCTAACCCCAAGTTTATTATTAAATTAAAAACCAATGTAAAAGTAAATTTAATAACTTGATCTCTCTGTTGAATGGGATTGGTCTTTGCTGGAACTGTACTTTGATTTTTTATGATTTCCAATTCAGGCTTTTCTGAAAAGAATCAATTACTTTCCAAGGACCATTTTTCTTTTACACTGCTTGATGAAGTGTGAAAGAATATAGTTTCTTGAAGAGAAGGGTATGGATCTGATGTTGACCCTTCAGATAAAATCAGAGAGGATTTGTCTGTTGATTGCAGGAGCTTAACTCTCACCAAATGCTTCCACTGAGATTTTTTTTTTGTTGCTTTGTGTTTTTTTCTTTTACTAAAAGAAAGAAATGCTGTTTACTGTATTTCTGCATTTGGCTCTGAAAAGGGCATGCATCTACCTTCAAATGGGAGAATATTTCAGAGTTTTTATAGCTGTATTTAAGAAGTGGTTGTAATGAAAATATTGAGGTTCAGAAACTCTGCTGTAAAATACAAAGGGATGCATCTAGTGTTACTGGACACATGTACATATATGGTTATTTTTTTATCTCCAACAAATATTAAACTAATTTAGGTATTAGTTCATTTATATACCCTTTCCTAGGGTAAGAGATTTGAGTGATACTCCTATGCTGCAGTGATGCTGCCTTCCAGGTGGATTCTGGGTGCCTGCTGAATGGCTGGGTGCCAGCAACTGCAAAATCAGACTTCATGTCTTTCCCATATATATTATTTCCAGATTTATAACATGAAACCAGATTAAATTCTAGATGAGCTTATTTTACAGGCACATAAATACAAAAACTGTGCTCAAGAATCCACACTGCCACTAGTGTGCACTAGTTTCTTTGGCAAAAGTGAGGGGAAGAAAACACAAGCATTATCTAGGGTATATACTTGTATATCCCACAGCAATATGCTATAAGCAGCAGAAGACACACTTCTGAAAGCTGAAATCATTACAAAGAAAGTGAATATTGAGCAGTCTGGTCTGAAATCACCACCTTATGCACCAGTTTCAGCAGTCATATTCCATGAACTACATCTGTGAACAAGTTTTAGTTTACAGCAAAATCCAGCTTCTGCTATTGGATTTCACAGAATTTCCCCCAAATGCAAAACCTTCAAAACATCCATATCCAATACTGACATCTAAGAGAGCTGGTTTAAGAACTGATTTACCTGAACCAGGTATGCAGTGTTGACAAACTTACACTGAAGTGCTGTGGGGATTTTGATCAGGAGATCTCACCTTCCTTTGGCTCTTAAAACAACCAATAAGATTTGTAACTATTAGATAAGCACCTTAAGAGGCATTAGGTTTTGAACAGCAAAAGAAATTCATACTTTTTTTCAAGATGAATATAAATGATTATCGTTTCTGAGCCTTCAGTTATTTTGTGGCCTACAAGCACTCAAGCACTTCTCCAACTGGAAAATACAGCAAAGTGTGGGAGGTTTAGGGGTTTTTTTTTTTTGTTTGTTTGTTTTTTGTTTGTTTTGGGTTTTTTTGGGTTTTTTTTGGTTTTTTTTGTCAAGGAGCTTAAAACTGATCCTTCGTTTAGGATAGGATAAATGCATTCACTTCTAGAAGACATGACAGCCTGAAGTGAAAAAAGAATTTAGGGGTGAAAGGGTTATCAGCTGAAGAAACTTATCCTGACACCAGTCTCCTGCAATCATGAGCAGATTGAATTATGTGATTTTAAATGAGATCCCTTTGGTAACATTTCCATGCTAAACCAGGGGAAAAAAAAAATTATCAAGAGAATTACTGTTTTGCATTTGTCCCTCACATATACCAAGGAAAAAAATTCCTTGCATTGAAAGAGAATGATTTTTATAAAAGCCTTTTGATTTTTCCTGAAAGTCCTCTAGTACGTTTCTTTTTCTAATGCTAACATGCTTGTGCATGTATGTGTATCTATCACCAAGTGCCAGACACATATTAAAAAAAAAAAAAAACAGATATCCATACACACAGAAAACCAATAGCTGAGCAATCTGCCTTGGTGTCTTTTGAACTACAAATTCTTTCACTAGAATTCATCAAGGTTATGTCGACTTCTTTGACCTGGACATTTTTAAACAGTACTACTCAGTTTTTTTAGATGTATTTTAGAAATGCAATGCTGCTGCTGTTATGTAATAAGTATTGGTTTTGTCTGTCTGTCTTTAAAACATGTTTCAGAAGATTTTTTTTGCTGTTATGGATAAACATGAAAAAGAAGAAGAAAATAAATACAAGCCAAAACAAATCTCCTCTCTTTCTTCAGCTTAGCTGCATTCAGCTGGGAATTCCTAGCAGTTTGATAGACTACCCAAGCTACCATAGGTAAAGACATCCTTCTGTGCCTTAATGTCTTTTACCACATGAAGAAGGGATAAAATAGAATTACTAGTGGAATGCCATGTCCATTAATAAACAGAGTGGTAGGGATTGAGCAACGACACTGAACAAATAAAGCTTTTCCCTTTCCATACTGAGAGATCCCAAGCTCCAGGCTAAGTGGGAGCTCTGTCAATCTCCAGGAGTAGTTTGAATCTCACAATTGCCCATGCTATGCCTCGGATCTGCTTTATAAAGTCTCATCACATAGAAGAAGATTAGGAAAAGGAAGGAGGACAGCAATATACCTGACTCCATAACCAGGATTAATGGATGCAACACTAAGTGCTCCTGAGAGGTAAAGAAAAACATCATCACTTGTAATGATATGTCTTTAACAAAACTGAGTCTCAGCCTTTGTGTGGGCTCAGATCTGATCATTTGACCTCCCTGAATAACACCCATCCCTTTCTCTGGACCTGAGACAATGCCACTATGTTGCCTCGTCCATCCTACTCCAACTTCCTCCCCTTCAAAACACAGCAGTGCCTTCAAGTCTATGGACCCGTGCAATGCAAGGCCCGTGTTAGAAATCCAACCTCAATTTAGTGTTGCATTTTCTGTTCAAACCAGGGGAAATGTCAGAAAGAAATAAAGACAAGCCAGATCCTCAGTAGCTGGCTAACTCTAAGCTTATTTCTATTGCACAGAAGCCAACCAAACCAGCAACAGGGTAGTGCCAAAGAGCATCAGGACACCCTGCCAAAGAACAAGCCTTAGGCCTAGCTGCTGCTACTGGAAAACCCCAGACAAACGCCTGGCAAAGAGCTGGCCCCAGACTAACACATTGTTATTGTGGGGAAAGGAATGATGACACAATTTCCTGCACAATGTTTATACACTTGTGCCCTGGAGCTTTGGCTTCTCCCTTCAGTGGATATAAGAAACAAACCAACTGCAGGAAAGGCGTTTCTGTTGCCTAAGGTATTGCCGTAACTATGAGTCCTTTCTTTTTTTTTTCCATCTGTTTTATAGTTAGTTCCTTGATTCCCATAGTGATCTTAAACAAATGAGAGGATGTCATCACACAGCGTTTGCCATCAACAAGGGCAAAGCAATCATCAGCTAATGAAGAAATAAGAGCATCAGAAAGGCGATATGAGGTGTCACAGTAGAAACAGTACTGGGAATGAAGACTGGGTTTCCAGACTCCCTCCTACATGGACTTCATCCTTCCTACTCAGCTCATTCCCATCCAGACAGATTGTGACATTTATATTGCCATGCAATTACAGCAAAAGCCAGACTTTCATTGCAGTGGCACATGTAGCCTCCTTAGCTTATGGATGTCCTTTGGGATAAAGGGATATATAGCTTGTACAATTTATGTCAAACACACAATTCTGATGTAATTTCATAAACACACTTGCTACAAGGTCACCAAAGGGTATTTCTCCCAGGGCATTTCCTTATTTTCTTTTGATCAGTGTTACTGTTCCTGGACTAGTGTGGGGATTTAAGGGGTGAAGAATATTTAGATTATTGTGACTAAGTGATTTCACGTTATAAAGAAGAACTTGTAAAACTCTGAGAGAATAAGCAAGATTTATTAACATGATAACTACACAGATAAATTTTTATACAGGATTTTGTGATTATGCTTAAAACTTTATGGGCACTTCCTCAAATGTGCAACAAACCTCTTGTTGCAGGTAAAACTTTAATGAAACAGCAGCTCTTCAGATTTTCTGAGTTGTGAAATCATATTGGTGTTTATTTTTTCTAATTCATAGAATTCACAGAATGATAACTGAGCTTTAAGATCACTCTATTCTAAATTCTCTGCAATGGTATACTAGGAGATAACTCAGCTCAGAAAAATGTACAAGCCAAACAGACAAAAGAGGTAAAAGGTTGAAAAAGTGAAAGATTCAGTAAATTATTTTCATAGATGATGTATCGAGGTGGCAGCCAAGACTGGCCGTTTTTGTTTCAATCTCTGATTGAACCACACTGTCTAGTAAAGAAACAGACATCATTTTGAATCTAGAAAAATAATGTAATAATGTATACAAGGTTAAGTAGTTAATCATCTACTGATGTAACAAGGTAAAGCAAATGGGAAAAAATGCAATTTGCAGTACTGGCATAGGAGAACACTTCCTCAGGTTTGCTGTAACAGAAGAGCATGAAGCAGCCAAAATATATTCAGTTTGGCAGGAGCAGACTATTAGGAGCAAAAAAGCATTTTGTCCCTTTCAAAAGTTTAACTGCTTCTACTACAGACCAGTCAAAGTGACATGCATTAGCTGTCAACTTCTTACTCCAGTTTTATATAAGCTGACATGTAAGCAGGTAGTGATGGCTGAATAGAAACACCGGTACTTTTAAAGCTGTTGCACTCAGCTCTTACTTAAAGTGCATGAAAATTGGTGTTATGCTGTGAGCAAATGACAGCAGAGCAGAGGCCAAGAGAATGCTCTTGAATGAGGTGGAAATGTTATGTTTTCTTAGTGTTAGCCATGAATTTTGTCCTAGTGCCAGAGTGGTTTCTGTGCAGGCTTCTTGCAGAGTGAAACAGAAATGATGGCTCTAAAGCAGCTTTTCTTCAGTCTATGGCAATTTATCAGCACGATACCAATCTCTGAAATGTCTAGCTGTTGTTCTTCTCGGAAAACACAATACAGCTAAGATAAACAGTGGTGCTTTACAGAGAAAAGACAGAAGGATAAACACAGGTTCTAAAATGGCAATCACTTTTCTTCATTTTGAAAAATTTGTTACTAGGAACGAAGTTCATGGGCAGGAGAAGGAAATAGAGCTGATACCATTTATCTGGGTTGGAATAAAAGAGGACTTTAGTTTTATCTTCGACAGCAAGACAGCTGCTTTTTTGAAAGTCCAGCATAAATGAGAACATATATGTATAAATATATATATATTTCTGTGAAGAATATCAGACACTATTCTGCAAAAGTTACCTTTTTAAAATAGTTCTTTTTTAAAAAATAAATAGCCCTCAGCTGAAGAGGGGTTATTCCTTCAGAAAGGACTGAAGGGTTTAGAATACATAAGAAAGAACAATTTCTGCAGGAAGTAAAACAAGAAAAAAAAAAAAAGATAACAGCAAGTGGAGTATTTACCAGATAAACCAACAGTAACATAAGAAACATATAAACACCTCTCAAAACCCCAAAATATTTACCACAGGACAGCAGCTATTTGCCTTTGCAACATGTGAGAGTCTGGCACTAACTTCCCTCTGTAGAACGTTGCATTAACAGGCTTCCTTTAAAACCTACTGGAAGTAAAAGGACTCTTTAAAATAGACTAATTTTTCAAGGTTAAAATTGAAACTGCACTCTATTCTGCGACATTTTAGAAAGAAGAACCGACAGGCAGGACCTTTCTTGCTTCCTGTGTCTCCCCACCATGGGAAGGAAATTTAGTTGTGCCATAGTCGAACTTAAATGATTGAAGTTTCGTGTGATGATCTTCCTCAAAATTATTTTCAACATGTTTGGCCTCTTGCATTCCATTATTTACTTGAATTATACCAGACAAGTTTTACAATTATTATATTTCATGATGTAATCTTTGACAGCAGCATCCATTACTCAGCATGCTGAAGACTTCTATTTATCTATTCTATTCCTACTTCCCAGGTGAAATAGATAAGTGAATTACAGCTTGGTAAAATCACTGGGAAAAGATTGGATATACAGAAATAAAAATCTGTGAGTTTTACAGTCAGTTTTTGTACCACAGAAAATAATTATAAAAAGTAGAAATAAAATAATTAGAGGTGTAGATGTCCTTTATTAACTCCTTTTGTTTCTCTCATTAAAATTAATTGGGATTCCATTCCAGGAAAACTGTTTAACAGGAACCCACACTTTACTTATTAACTGTACCAAAGATACATGATTCAGTGTGATGTTTATTGACTAGTTCTCTTACAAAACTGTTTCTTTGCAGTTTTGAGGGGAGACTTTGCTCACAGGTTAGTGCAACTTCTGTCTCTACTACAATCTGTACTGTTACAAAAGATTTTGAATATTCTTATAATCTAGAATAAATTTAGGAGGTTTTATTCTGCTGTCAATGAAACCTTTTCATCTGCAATGAAAAGTAAAATTTCAGGAAAAATTTATAGAATTAGCATAAGGAAAAGGTTTTGGTTTTTTGAGGAAGAAATATTGAAAATCCATATATTCAGAAAACAATGGAAGATTTTATACATATCTATACAAAGTTTATTTAGAAAATTCACAAAATTGTTTTCTATATAAAGTTGCAGTTTCTGGTTCTCTTAAGAAATCATGAAGAATAAAGTTGTCTACTCAAGTCTGGGGGGTAGAACAACACCCAGAAAAATGGATAAAATCCAGCTCAGGAATGGTTCCTTTGAAACAGAATCTGTGGTGTAGAGATGAATAACTACTGGAGCATACAGCTGCCAACTCTGGAATTTAGCATTCCACATTTCACTTAACCATAAAAAATGAAGAGGAACCATGTTCAAAGGCAAATGTAGTGAAACATTAAATTAATTTTATAGTGTGCATATTATAGGTCAAGCATGTCTAAAAGTTCTCAAAGCAAACTGCAACAATGTCACTGAAAAATATTTACCATGGAATAGCCTACGTAAAACTTAATAAAAGACATTTCTATTGTGTCTCTCTTCTGCCTCCTCATTATACTTTTAATAATACAGATGGTATCTTTGAGCATATATTCAAATCTTCTCTTGCTTTTTCTGGGCTTAATTCTAATGATTCAAAATGTTACCCACAGTAAGAACTCATTCAGTTCCATTCTTCTTTCTTTGAGATAAACTTATTTTCAACAACAGCTTTCCCTGTACAGCACGTCACCATATTGTGCTTTCAAGTATTCTTCTTTTTTCTTTTAAAACCCAAAACACTTATTAATATATTCCCATTTCTGGAATTCTAAAGGAAGGATCTTCAGCTATGTCACAGGAACATGGGTCCCCTAACTCAAAGAAACCAGAGCTACAACTTACCAGTAAATTCTGGTCACAAATTCAAGAAGGGAAAAGTACATATGGTTTTGTGAGACTAATGGTATCAGCATAAAAAGAATAATTTTTAAGTTGCCATCGTTCCTGAACAACATTCCTGTTCAAAAGAACTGGAAGCATCCATTTTGCTTTGGAGTGTCTTCAGCTGGCTCCCTTTCCTATTGTAATATTAAGAAAGCAAAACTCCTGTCATAGAAGATACCAGCATTTATTTATATTTTATATTAGAGAAGTTTTTAGAGGTACTGGAATATCAGATGTACCTGAAAACCTGATATATGGAGTAATACTAACTTGATAAGCTGTGAATGCAGATGCCCTTGATATGATCCTTTTTTTTGCTCCATGAAATTTTATTTTTTATAGACTTTACTTTATTACCTGTAGATCATAGCTACCAGTAGAAGGAGGATTATATTTTATACCTAATGAAATACTCTTAAATAATCAATAAGACTGAAGATAAAGCAGGCCCAAAAAAAGTTTATGGAAGTGTTTGGTTCTGTTGTGGGGGAGGTACAAATCTGAATCCTAAGACACCTGAGATTTTAATTGAGTAAAAAAGTGAGGCTTAAATCATGGGAAGAGCTACCATTTTGTCTGCACTACCTTTCTGTGGTGAAGAAATTATAAATCAGTCAACAGCAAATTCTAAGCACTGTTGACAGCAAAGACAGTGACAATGGATAGAAAGGAAAAAGGAAGAGGGAGAATGAGAGGAAGAGTACAGAAAAAGTGAAGGAGGTCATGCAGCCAAGGGACCTGTTCAGTATATTTTAATGCATTCTCCTGGGTCCTGCATGATTGTTCCATGTAGAAGACTTCTGTATCTCTCAGATCTTCCTCTTCACTAAATTTTCACATCGCCGTGAAGAGAGATCTCCAAAACTATAGCCAGAATAATGAGAAAAAGGCAAAGTCAGCTACACAGATCTGCAATAGAAATCACGAGTCCTAGGTAGCTGCTAGGAACTTGCAGCCTGGTTCTATCATCGCTTAGCAGGTGGGACTCGGATATGTTCACTGGAACACAACAAGATTTCAGAAGGGCTCAGAATTTATGAGACTTCCCACTTAGGCTTAATTGAAGGATCGTGAAAGTTAGCCTGGATTCCAAGATCTGCGATAGTAATCATGCAAAACTCAGCGGGTTTGGAACTTGTGAGTGACACAGACATTTTCTTCGTGTGAACTAATATTTCAAATTATTTATCATCTCAAAAAGAGATCACAGCACAAAGATTGTGTTATATGCATTCAGACCTATTTGCATTGATGATTCTTCTGCTTTATTTAGACTTTTGTAGAGCAAAATAGAAGGAATGAATTAATGCATCACATTCAGTTCAGTTTTGTTTTGTTTTTTTTTAATTAGACATGCCACCAAAAGCTGATGTAAAGACCCTGAGATTGACAGAGCATGCTTTATCATCTCAGCACTCAAGCAAGTCATCACTTGAACAGAGGCACTATGAAGGAACCATAACATCAAGTACATTTTCCAAAAGAATGAACAATATGCTGCAATAACACAGCACAAATGTCACTGGTAGAAATAAAGTATGGAAACAAAACAAACTCTCATGCTTCAAGGCATAGATCAACAAAGGCTTTACACTCAGACTAGAAGTTAAAAGGATTAAGTCTTGTCATTCAGTGCATGTGTACTTCTCCACACAATGGGATCACTGAGTTCCTACTGAAGTACCATGCTTCTGTAGTAACAATCACCACAAAAATCAGCATGGGATAGTCACAGCATTTGATATTTTTAAGGAGGGTATAAAGAAACCTTTTTTGTATGTGGGAAAGCTCAAATTGTGATTTCTTCCACTGTTTTATGAAATATCGACCATTACAAAGTGCCTCCAGCAGCACCGTCAAGTTCGTATTCCCAACTTTCTATACAAGCTATGTTCACTCTAGCAAGGTTTGATGGCAGCATATCTTTTAAGTTAGAGTTGAGGATGCAATAACTCCTTTACACACACTTCAGCTCAGTTTCAACTAGCTCTGCTTTAATACTGTAAATTTCAGCCCATTATCACTTGCTGTAGGTTAGGTCTAATGCCAAAAAACACCTTTTGGTTTATGTTGACCCAAAAAGTATTGATTTCCTGTGATTCAAGAACACTCCATGATGCAATCCAAGAAGCAGTTGGAGGGGTTAACTGGATGATTAACTTCAGAAGCCTGTTCCTGACCTGAAGTGAATCACTGTTGTAGGCACACCAGTCTTGGCCTCAGAGCGCATGCCAAAGTACCACTGAAGTGCTCCATCTGGAATGCCCGAAGGAAAACCCTAACAAGCCCCAGGTGTCACAAGGCAGTTCAGTGCACCCTTTGAAGCCACCAAGAAAACCTACACCCTGCTGCCTCATGACATGCAGTAACCTGAAATGCAACACAGCTGTGAGCATGTTCCAGTGCCTGACGTCTATTCAAAAGCTGAGTGGTGGAGGTAGCATGAAAAGCTCTCTCATTTCCAAGTGTCTCCACGTTACTTCACCAGCAAGGCAAAGCCAGGGCTCAGGACAACATCCATAAAACAAAAGGTGTGCATGTGACCTAAGCCACTGACCCTTTTGCCAGTTCCTGTAAATAGCTTTGTCTGGTGTGCGCTTGGACATGCCAGGCAGCCAAGGCCAAACCAGGAAGACATGCCATTTCTGGACACACAAAGGATTCCTTATGCAAGAAAAAAGATCACAGAGGTAGAAATTAAACTGGTGGGAATAGGTTTGATTTAAGAGGAAACCATACATCACACTGCTGTCAAATATTCAGCACATCAGGATTTGTCTGCATTTTTTACTGGCATCTTTGGATTTGAAATTTTGAGAAAGACTGAAAAGCTGTGGAAACCTTGTGGTGACCTTCCAAGCATCTGTTGTGGTGATGGAGAACCACCTCACAGAGAGTATGTTATTCAGGCATAAGTGCTTTTTAGCTGCCTACCTAATCTAAATATCACTAAATATCTACCTAACCTAAATATCGCTGCTGAGTCCCATTTCACACCAGCTATGTTTGCTTAAGAGAACCATTCAGTTCTCCTCATATTGTCTGATTTTGTGGAGCCAAGCTCAGAGTTGAAGCTGACTGCTTGCTAAATGCCTTTTTCTAAGGAGACAGGTCCATGTGTCTGCCTAACTTCTGGACAGTTGGTGGATTGCTGCGTATTGGTAATGCTCTTCCTTGGGATGAAGGTTTAGACGCCAGACAAGAAAAAAGTGTGTAAATTAAAACCATTAATACAGTTTTATTCTCTCTTATGATGAAATCTGTAGGTATACTAGATGTCGTCTGCCAACTTTTTTCCCGGGGGAAAAAATCTTTATATACAAAATTTCCAAAAGCTATCATACAAATATTCACATGTGCTTTATCAACATTAACAACATATTAACAACTATAGTTTATTCTGTGCTCCTGGAACCTGTGAACTCTCTTAATGTCAGACTGGCTTATGAGCTCCTTCCAAAAAATAAAATATTAAAACCCTCAGCCTCATGCCGATGAAATTAGAGGAACTGTCATCACAATAATGTGTGCTGACTTAGAAGTCATGCCAAAAAGGGTGATCTTTCTTTGTGTGGGACAGTAATTAATATTATCTTGTCTTTTTTGATTTGCCAATTGCATATACAAAATAGTTTATAATGGATTCAGGCCCTGGTAGAACCTTTATTTTCCCTCTCCAACTACCTTTCACTATGAAGTACAGGGGGATAACACCTGAATCAGTCTCATATTTAGATGCATTGAAGAATGTTGTGGTACTCATATTTACTATATGTGTACACAGGTAAACACACACACATATATGTACACAAAAGATTTGAGGATCAGAAAACAGTTTTGAAAGGATGTGAGCAAAGGTCAGTCAGCCCTTTGCTCACTAGTGTTTTCTCAGTGTGCCTTCCAACCCTTTGATCTCAGAGTCTTAGCTCCAAAATGAATCTATAACCAAGCGAGGAACAGGGAGCAGAAGCACGAGGTAAGCAAACAGGGTGAACACAAAAGGGTGCTGCTCAGGTTTGAGGCATTTGTTTGCATGACTACTTGTAGACCAAGGTGAAAAGTGCAACTGGCTTTTTGGACTGAACAGAGTGTGTAAACAAGCATGAAAAAGAGGTTAACTCTCACCATCGAGAAATGTTTGTGCTCTCAAAATCAATGGGTGATTCGTGACAACAAGGCAAGGGCAAATACTGAAGACAAAAAGGCTCCAACCTGCGGTTTGTATTCAATCTGCTCTTAATATCAGGTAAACTTGTTACAGATCCACAAATAGCTCAGGCACTAGGCTGTGATTTCGCTAAGGTAGGAAGACGTTTTGATGTAGATAGAGTAAATATAAGCAGCAGACTGTCTTGCAGCTGATCCTTCTTTAATCCTCCTCAATTGATGACAAATTGCTGTGTACAAAAGCTTTGTTAGAATGAAAGCCCTTCAGATAACTGAAACCCACAAGGCAGTGAGCTGCAGCAAATGTGCCATATTCCCACCAACTAACCAACCTAAACAAACAAATATTAAGCAAAACACTGCAAATATCAGCAATCTTTTTCTCGGAAGTATGGCTGTTATGATATACAGGAAAATGAAGTTTTTCTATGTCTTTCTTTAAACAGAGATTGCTGCAATGTTGATACACTGGTCTAAATTAAATGAAAGATGTTTGCAGAGGATTATTCTTTTTAAAGGTCTGATTTTGCTGCACATGCAAAGACTCCCTAAAATCAAGTCAACACAAGGCTGCAGTAGGAACTCACCGCCTGGAGAGGGGTCATGTCACTCCTGAAAGTAACAAATGTCTATCAAACATAAAGGTTTCTGTTAGAGGTAATGAATTTATCAACAAGCAAGTTTTAAAAGTTTTACCTCTACATATAAAACTTGCTTTTAATACATTACCATGGCTAAGATGTTTCTATTGCATTTCAGTGGTTTCAAAAAGCTTTAATATGCACCTGTCATACTTCAGATTCAGTCTTTATCAGTATTCTTTCATTTTGAGAGGCTGAAATGGCAAAATCAGTCCCACTAAAACATTGACTCAAAGCTCAAAACTCCTGGTCTTCTAGAAAACCCTTGAGCTTGTTCAGAATTTTACACCATATAACTGGAAAAATAGGTAAAAGAGGAACAAAGAGAGTGAGAGTGTTTAATGAGTTAAAGATAGTAAACAAGGCTGGATTAAATCTGATCTGTTGTTTGAGTAACATGGTGTATGTGAGAAATCCCTTGCAGTTTTACAGTGAGGGAAAAGAAACCATAGTATAAACATGGGAACTCAATGGCTCTAACACGGTCAGGACAATTACATGTAAATATTACTGTTTTATAAAACCCTGCATCCTCACTGATTTTAAAACAATTTTGGTGTCTGCTTTGTACCAAAAGAAAAAGGTCAAGGTGTTTCTTTCCCTTTTGCTCAAGACTTAGATTGTGTTTAATTTAATCAAACCCAGATTTTAGCCTGACCTGTACATGCACAGAGGAAAGGTGGGAGGGTTAGAGCATATTTACATTGCTTTACAGTGCCTATGGTTACCATGAAGAGCACGACAAAGAGGAATTCAATTTTAATGAAGCTGCTTGGGAACAAGACTCAAACAAGCCCAGATTTTGTACATCACAGCTGCTGGACACCTCACCAGTTATATTTATGCTGGTAACGTGTCAGGTTCATCCTCTGTACATGATACTGAAAATCTCTGCATGTTGTGCCAATCTACTTAAATTCTCTTTTTGCATATCACAGGTGATTGAGAATAGACAGTGGATTAGGAAGAACTCCTGCAATCATTGTATCACAAAATAATTCAGTTTAGAAAAGACTTTTAAGCAGCTAATTTTAATTTAGGCATTCAAATTTGTTGGCTTGGTCATATAACCTGAAAAATTTGTGTGTCAAGGCCACAGGACAGACTGCCAGAGAGTAACCCATTAGAGACACATGAGAGAGCTGAGGGGCTAACATGGGGTAAATCACTGCTTCTCTGGACACATGGAAACTCAAAAGCAAAGAGCTGCTCTCTTCTAGTCTGCTCATGGGAGAGAAGCTCTGTCCTACACATGGGAATAGGGACTAAAATATAAATTACCCTTTCACTGAATAACTTGGGGAATGCAGTGCAAATGTCTTCTTGGCAATCGTTGCCTCCTATTTTTCTCCAATGTTTCGGACTGATTGGAACCAGTAGGTAGGCTACAAATAAAAACATCTTTTAATGTCATTCAATGGAAATAAACAGCTTCTGAATCCCCGGATAAGTTCCAAGTCAGTTTAAGGAGGTTTTTGTTCTTAATTTTTAAACCAGGAATTTAGAATTAAGCAGATGCAAGACCACATAGGCAAACTACTACTTTGAGAATTCAAAGACAGCATGGTTAAAAGGTTAATAAAAGAGATTTTCCCCTTCCTTGTCTCTCATTAAAGGCAAAAAAGACATCATTGCATTTTTCTTCAGACTTCTGAGGTAAGGATGTTGTTTTTCATTCTGATTTACTACCAGAGTAGCCATAGTTGCTTTGCTACCAGTGTAATTCAAACTTGTAGATGCCTCTATTTTTTGGAATGAAAATATGTCTGATTTTATTAAAACATTTATTTTTGGTTACTCTAGTTTGCTAAAGCAGGACAAAGGATGATAACTGTGATCTTTCTCCTTTGATTTTTTTGAAGCATCTTTAAATCTGCTTCTACACTCACCTGATAGCAGCCTTCAAGTATCTGAAGGGGTGCCTACAGGGAATCTGGAGAGGAGCTCTTCATCATAAACTCTTTGAAAAGGATCTTTATGAATCTGCCCTCATATAGCTCACATGAAACATTTATGTATGTATGTATTTAGAGTGGTAGTAAGTGTTATGTATTAAAACTTCCTTTTTCTATCTGCAAACAAGGAATCGAATGTTCAAATTTAATATCCAACTCATTTCACAACAATGATTAGTAACATAGAGATGATAAAACCTAAGGTCATTCACAAGACCAAACACAGATGAGACCAAAACCAAATCGTGGCAGTCAGTTCAAGAGATAAAAACTATCTAATTACCAAAAATACTTACCACAATTTGAAATGCTGTCTCAATTATATCTATACATATTCCTATTTACATCTCTAAATAAATACTATATTTATTATAATTGACATTACCAAAGTAATATATCTGAAAAGTTCTATGAAAATTATTAAGAAAATATGAAAGACCTAATTCTGCAACTTTGTAAAAAATCCCTAAACCTGTCCAATTCCATGGGTTTAATGCTTTAACTACATAGTTTTCTTCATTGTTCAAATTTCTATGGCAAAAAAAAGAAGGAACCAAAGACTAATCTTTTTTGAGAACATTCAGGCTTTCAGGCAGATGTAGAGAAGCTCCAAATAATCTTCTTCCTCCCTCAATCTAAAGAGAACAAATTTCCATAAAATCCTCACGAATAGAGCAGAACATTTGTTATTAAACATTAGCTACAAACCTCCACTTATGAAGATTTCACAACCTATTTGAATGAGTGAAATTTACATTTTGCAACTCCAATTCACTGACAGTCTTTTAGTTTGGATTCTATTATAACCTGAGACAATTTTGTTTAGATTAGCTGTCTAGGTAAAAAATATTACTTTTAAGCATAAGTGTTTTTGTAACACAAACATAGCATTTGCAATTATTTTATTGAATTGAATGTTCCTCAATAGAGATCACTTGCCATTAAAAAACAAGAGAACAAATCCATCTTTCTCCAAACAGGCTTTAATAAACCTATTTCCATTTATCTTTTATATGTGAGAATATCCTTGCCTTATCTTTTATATTGTTTATTTACCCATTTTTCTTAGCTCTGAGAGCAAAACCAGTCTCATTGTGTTAAGCTTTACAACTTCTTTAAATTCATTTCAGAGATTTAGGTTCTCATGGGCCAGCACTGATCAGCTCAACAGTGTGATGTTTGCATTATGAATACTGTAGGTCTATGCTTGTTTAAAAAAAAGGGAGGAAAAAAAAAGGAAAAAATTCCCATTGGAATGTTGAACAAATAATCATGATAGTGTTTCATTTTTAAGAATTTTACAGGCTTTTCTTTATCAAAAGAAAATCTGGAACCTAATTTGACCTGACAGTCCTTTTAGTGCATGGAAATGTCATGAAATTACCAATTTTGACACTATATTTAAAACTGTGGTGTCACTCTTTTGTATGTCCTTCACCTTGGTGTTACACTAAGCACTGAAAACAAAGCAGACATATTTCTAGTACATATGAGGAGTGCAACTTTAATACATTTATAAGCAAATTTAGAATGGATGAAAACAAGAAAGGCCCTTATCAACTTTAAAAATATATGTGTGTGTATATTTACATATTCTCTAAATAGATATAGCTGGGTTGACTTTGGATGCAGTTCCTTATAGAAAAAGTGTTCTTTTGACATGGCAACTGTGGTTTAGGATAGTATTTTGAAGCTATTTTTAAAAACCCACCTGAGACAAAATACTTAAGAGTCTCTTTTAGAAAAAAATCCCAAGAAAGACATGATTTAACCATGTTGTTAAATAGTTTCCTGAACAGAGATGGACTGACATAGTGTGCTGAAGTGAGTTTTCTATATATTTGCTGAAACTCTGGGTTTCAACAAGCATACAATGGTTTTTGTTGATGCATTGGTCATGAATAACTATTTTGGAATATTTTGTTTTGTCTCCCTTTGGTTCAGAAATTTGGCTTGTCCCAGAATATCAATATTAGAGTGGAATAGCCAGAAAATGTTATTGTCATGAGCTGTCCCTTTAGGGACAGAAGAAAAGGACTGGAGAGGGAGTTTTCCGATTTGTGGACAGAGCTAGCTTGGCTGGCTTACATAATGTTTCATCTCACAAAACAATTGTGAGATGAACCATTATGTAAAAAAAAGAGGCAGGCAGATCTCTCCATGTGGAGAAATTTAAAGCAGTTTGTTCCAAGCTTACTTTCTCCTATTTGAATGACTAAATTAACAAAACATAAAGGAGGGATTGACAAAGTTTGAGTTAAACAGAAAGGCTTAGTTTTTTTACGAGAGCACTTGCTAACTTTGCTGTTCTGATGATTCCTCTTGTTTTACCATCCTTCTTCGTGCTAATATTATTCATTGGGAATACTTCCCCATAACTACCTGTGACCGTTTGCAGAGAGCAGAACCCTGCCCTGGATACAGGGATTTCTCTAAATGACAAAACGGGAGTGTTAAACACTTAAAACAGCAGTCAAAATCCAGCTTGATGGAGAGGAGATCACCTAGGCCAGGAATTGGGAGAGGTCATGACTGTCATGTTGAAGGGACAGATGCAAATATGTCTTGAGCTCTGACAATTTAACAAACTCTGTCTCAAAAAAACACTTTTAGGACTACTGGGGCCTAGGTTTCCCCTAGCTGTCAAAGAATGTCGTCCACACTTCTTTTTCGTCTGGCAGACCGAATGTATATTTACGTTTTCCCAGTACTGTACCACCTGGGTTAGATGCTATGCAGGAAGGGAATTTTTCTATTCTTGTTTTGACACTTTCATTTTTTATAAGATCTCTAGATTCAGGTCTCTTGTCTCCTAAAATATTTCCCTATTGTTAGCCATAAATTACTACAAGAGTTGGTGCTTCCATCTCTTAAAGAATAAATAAGGATTTGTTTGGACAAGGAAAGAAGGGATGCCCAAAAAAAAAAAAGGAAAAAAGTCTTTTGTGCCAGAAGAATTGCCAGAGAAGCCAGACAATACTTGAGCTATAAAACTCCAAATAGGATAAGGATCAATTAAGGGGGTTTTAGGACTTAAACCCATTTAGGCATGGCTACAAGCATTTGTCTAAGTAAGAGGATAACTACACAATATAATGCTGCAGGCTTGGAACATGGAAAACACTGGGAGGTAGGCAACATTTAGATGGCACTTTTTAGCTTTCATGAATTGTGTTATAAGTTTCTTTTTTCTTTTTCCTACTTTGATAATAGTAAAAGCATTTAACATCATTATATCCCACTTATAATGACTATAATGATCCTACCCTGAAATTGCAGAGGCATTATAATTATATTTCTGTAGTGAGAGTTCCTCTTACACTTGCAAAAGGAAAAAAAGGTATCATATTTAATGAAGCTCAAAACGTCATATTATTTTCTGTTTCTGGCAATCTGTGAAAGGTCATTGGTTTAGAACTCTGAACAGTTTGTTCTAAATAACTTCCAATTTTTATATAGACCTTCAATAACCCAAGTTTGGACTCAGATGGGATGCAGTGTTTTCACATTCTTGAAAAGCTCTTGAAAAGTATGACAGGATTCAAATATTGATTAAACTCAGAGCATTTCTATTGGTTTCTGGAGAAAAGGGCTATCAAGGTGCTGAGCCAGATTGCTTTATGAAATATACCCTACTTATGTCTTTTATATTTTTTTTCTTTCTAGTGAAAGAAGGGGAAATAGTAACTTTGCTCTTAACTGTATTGAGAATTTACCAATACTGAGTTTTATGCTACTTTTTGAAGAATTATGTTGACCTAAGTGAAACAAGACCTTTTAATTTAAGGTAGTCACTCTGACAGTGAATACAGCAGTCTGGTCTTTAGTAATGAATATAAACAAAACCCTACCTTTTGTTCCAACCAAAACTGTTGATATTTAATAATGAGCCATCAAAAAAATACAAGAGATTTCTGAGTTCTTTGTAGTAAAAATTACTCATAATTATCTTGAAGAATTCCTGTACCTGATGTGGTTTTAGATCCATCAAAAATGTTAGGATAAATAAGTAATTTTCATAGCTATTAGCACCGTAATTAAGTATCCATGTTAGCATTTCATTTCAGTAATGAAATTTCTTGGCAAAATCTTTCCATCATAATCTGTTTTGGGAAATTCCATCATTTCTAAGGAAAACAAGACTTTAGATCACAAACCCCAGTTCTAATGGGAAACATTAATCTACCTGACAACTGGATGGGCAGCCTGGAAAGAGGGATGGATGTGCCACAAAGGAAAACTTTCTAAACTGTCCAGGAATGTGGCAATGGTGTCAGGTAAGTCAAAGCTCACTTAAAGTTGAACCTTTAATAGTAAAAGACTGAATGAAAACCAAGTGTAGCACTGCTGCTAAATGGGGCAGGTGGCTCAGTGACAGCAGCCATGGATAAGGCTGAGATGGATCAATGCCTTCTTTGTCTCAGTCTTCCCCAGGAGAGTTTCCCAGGGTTTTGTGGGTACAGGAAGGCACAAGAGGTACAAGCAGTGAATGAGGATCAAGTGAGGGACTCTGGTAAGAGAACTCAATTCTTGTGGTCCTTGGGACCATATAGGCTGTGTCAGAGAGTGACAGGCAATGTCAGAGCAAAATTACTCTCTAAGATCTCTGAAATGTCATGGCGATAAGGAGAGGACCCCAAAGAGTATAGGAAAGTAAATAGTGTGCATATTTCTAAAGCTAAGTGCAAAAGGACTACAAATTGCTGTCTCATTTTGGTCCCTAGGAAAATCATCAAGCAAGTCTTCTTGGAATCCATGGGCATGTAAAAGACAAGATGTAACTTGTAAGCTCAGCATAGGTTTACCGAAAAAAAAAATTAATTCCCAACAACCTAATTTTCTTCTGTGAAGAGTAAGTAGATGAGGTGAGAGTTTTGGATAACCCTGGATTTTAGCTGGGTTTTTAGCATTCCAGCTAGAATGCCATGCTCTGTACTGATGAATAATCAGGTGGTTAAAATCTGATATAATGACTAGGCCAGGAGGATAGTGGTTTAAAGAGTCATACTCTGTCTATAGGCTGGTAACCAGTGGAGTATGGCAGAGGTTTGTCACAGGGCCTGTCCTTCTTAATGTTTTCCCTGGTGACCTGGTGTAATGTTGGAGAGCAATCTCATTCAGTGTGCAGACAACACCAAACCAAGGGGACTGGCTGACCCTGAGCAAGGGTTTGGAAAGATGTCAGAGCCAAGCCCTTCAAAGTAGCACATGGTGAGGAGAGGAGCAGCAAAGATAAACTGAAACAAGACAAGGTCAGTCCTCATGGACACAGTGAAGCAGTGGACCAGACTGTCAAGAGAGGTAATGAAACCTCTGCCCTTGGAACCTGTCAGGATCTGACTGGATAAAATACAGTCTGATCGCATAGCAGACTCTGCCTTTATTATTAGGTTGCATAGAAGCCTCTAGAGGTCCTTCCCCATCTAAATTATTCTAGAATTCTACCAGTAGAGTAGCAACACAGGATTGTATATTGTTTTTTCTCATAATTTATAAAGCAAAAAGGATGGTGGCATAAGTTTGTTTTAGTTATTTCTGCTGAAGAATTTTTGTGTGTGATGGTCTTTAGCTCTTATTATCTTCATCTTTCCACAGTTTTACGCTCTGCTTTGTTTAGTTTGTGTAATTGATTCTAGTTACCAGCTTGGTTAATGAAAACCACCCTGCCAACAAGCAAGTCTAGAGGAAAAAAAAGCAAAATGTTATTAATCAAAAAACAGCTTCCCTCACAGATACTAGCAGGGCCAAACACAATGCATCAAAGGGAATTGACCTACCAAGAAAGAGAAACAGGGATTTCAAGAACACAGCTGTTTTCTTTCCCAGTAACAAAATATACAAAGAAAGTACAGACCCCAAATATGTAAGGAGAGGAAAGATGTTTTAGTAGCTTGGCTTTATCCTACATCGGCTGTCCTGAGTCCGGCTTCTTTGAAAGTGTTCATGGACATAGTGGAAAAAAAAAATCTGTACAGAGGGCTCTGGGCTCTCTTTTTTTTCTTTTTTTTTTTTCCCCTTCCCCTGGAGTGAACTGACTGTTTCAAAATTTCCAGTGAAAAGTAAGTATGGTCTCTTATTTATTGTTTCTCATAAAGAATAAAAATAACTCCACTTCTGGTCATTATCATTTCTGAAAAAAAAAAAAAAAAACCTTCAGAAACATTTCAGGCCCAATCCTGTAGCTTCTAAGTCAGTGGGAACAGAATCATGGCCTTAAAACATAATGTTTCAGTTAGACGTTGTCACACAGTTGCTCACATTTTTGTTATTTTATATCAGCAAGATTAGCATTGCCTACTTTATGAAAAGAGATTTCTATGGCTTCTGGAGGCTCTTGGAAACTGGAGGCAGGGATTTCTATCCCTATATCTCTCTAGAGATTGGCTCCTCTGAAATCTGTAGGAAAGTGTGACTTCTGGAGCTGGTAAATTAGGTTTGATAGGAGTTGATTGCTGTAGCTACTAAGCCTATGTCCATCCTGTAAAATTAAATGTGCTCACAGCCGTGCTCTGGCCCTGCAGCTCTCCAGCATGGAAAGGCTGGAACCTCCAGTACGGAATCCTTGCGCCCCAGGCACCGAGCAGCCACACCCAAACTGCTCACAGCAGCCTGGCCCAGCTCACTCCGGGCTGGTTTGGACAGCAGCAGCACTCCTGGGTCAGAAGCAGCCAGGTACCATCCAAACTTGTTTGCGTGGCAACAAAGCAGCAGGGCATGCTCCTTTCTCCTGCTTAATTTATTAGTGCGCATAACTTCAGGGTGCAATCCATCTACCTTAATGTAGACATCCGAAAGTTCAACATGAAACCTCTGCTAGTTACCCTGGCTTCCTGTTCTACTCAGTGGAAGCAAATCCAGGCCACAATTCATCTGACCTGTCTTGTGTACTTAGTTCAAATAAGATGGATTGCAATCTGGGAATGTCCATTTTTTCTTCTGACTATAAAGTGAGTCTGAGGTCTTCAGGTCAGACTTAGACCTCTAACTATTAGGAACCTGAGATAAGGTGAGAGATACCAGCCTAATACATACTAATAAGTTCATCAGTGTATATTTCAAGTTAAAATATACTTTTAAGGACCTTGTAGGTTAAATTATAGATTTTTACTCAAGAAAAACAGTAGAAAAACTCATAGAGAAAAAGCCCTGTCAGAAAACCTAAACTGTTCTCCATAGAATAGTGTGGAAGGGTGAAAATTTTGGGTTTTTTCCTAAATGTATTGCTCAAAACACTAACGTTCTCTCACATGTCTCCCAGAAGTATGACATAATTTATCAGCAGCCATGCTATCTTCATTCTTGTTGTAAGCATGGAACAATACCCATTTCATTCTTTTTTTTTTTTTTTTCTCAGGGATTGACTGTCTGAGAGGATCTACCTGAAGCAGTAGGATTTCACTTTTCATCTGCATCTGGAGGTCTGAGGAGCTGCAGAGGACAAGGTCACGACTCTGCCCTCCAGCAGCATAAGTGAGACAGTTTGCCTTAAGTCTCATTAATAACCCCTCTTCCACTCTGACCTTCAGTCATAATAAATACCTGGGAACCATAGTTGTTGATTACATTTGCAGTTGATGCCAAGTTATACCATTTCTATTACCATTAATGTAAAGAAAATATTTGTGTCTGAAAATGTCACACTGCAGCCCATACACACTTTTTTGCAACCCTTAGTCATTGTTACCTTCATTAGATATTTTTCTAATGATAATTAACTAAGAAAACATGACCTAAGTAAAGTTATCAAAGGAGAGCAATTATGGGAACATGTGCCATATTATTCCAATTAGGTAACTGCTCATGGTGGTTTCACTTGGTAACAGCACAAAACTACTGTTCAGCCCACTATTCCCACTGTTACATTGATAAATTATCCCAAAGCTGCCTTTCATTCGACAGGTCTGTTTTTGGACAAAGGCCAGACAAAACAAAATCACAAGATTTATAAGTACTGCACTGGGAGGGTAAAGAAGATCTGAAAGGCATGGTCCCTGCTCTGTCTTCTCAGAACTCAAGCTTAAGAAAAATTCTCCTGGTGCACCAAATCATAAGGACTCCATTCAATCCTTAAGCAGACATCATTCAGACAAGTTCTTGAAGGCTATCACTACCTGCAGAAAACTGAGTGGGAAATTGTGTCTCGTGCTTTCTTTGTGGGAGGACAAGAAAATGCCAGCCCTGATGGTAGAGATTTTCCCTACAAGAGCTTTCCTATCTGTGAATGTGTTTCTGAAACAAGCAGTGGAGAGCAAGTACTGTCTTGGCTCTGGGACTCACTTCAGCCCTAGATCACTGTGAAACTCAGGGAACCAGCGCTTTGCACCTTCCTCAGTGTTAGACAATGAACACTGGAAAAGTTTGTGCTTCCCTGAAGTTCCCCTTCCTTCCTACTTTGTCTCTAGGCAATGAAACAAGCGATATTGAACAGTCTGGAGAAAGATTTTTTGACCATGGAATTTTATGGAATCTGTTGATTGAAATGAAATTGGAAGACTTCATCCTCTGAAACCAGGTGGAGGGCCATTCATCACCAAATACCACAATCTCAGACAAAAGATGTCCTCAATAGCAGAGTACTATAAAAAAAGTATCTTCCTTGGAAGAATATGATCTCAAAGAAATAATAGCAAAGACAAAAGAAAGTATAGGAAGTTAGCACTACGGCAAGAGGTTAAAAGACATGATCTTACAATTAAAGATATTTACCAGAGAAATTTGAACCCCATTATACTCTGGCTCATAGTACATAAGGAAGAACTGGTTTACATCATCAAAGACAAAAACCAGGTCTATAGGTAAGCTTTAAGAATAATAAACATCCTGAATTCAAGAATAAGTCTGTCAAATGAAGGGATATTGATTTTGGAACAAGGAATATTATGTCAAACAACATTAGTTTAATTGATCTGAATTTAGTTTAAGTACTAAAAGCATTTATATACAAACAGCAAATGAAAATTAACTGCAGCTGAGTCTCTTGATTCTCAGATTATACAATATGCACAAGCAACTGAAAGTTCTTGTAGGAATCCCAGCAGCATGGTCTGGGTTCTATTCCCATAGCATGACTCAATAGAAAAGCAATATGCTTTCTTTCAGAAAATATGAATATTTAAAGCCATGTTTTGACTTTTAAAAATACACAAAACTTTTCCTTTCCCAAAAAGAATTTATAACAAATTGCAGAAAAGACGCTAGAGCTATGATCATTGCTAGCATGACTTAGTTCAAATATTTCCACTTCTGAAATGGACCATCCAGAAAAAAAAAAAAAAAACAACATTCCTTCTGAAACAAACAGATTTGCATGGTTTTGTTTTCCTTTCTATTCTAACTGAGCTGCTTACCTAGCTGTCTTAGATACCTCCAAGCTTGCATTTTTTGGAACGAATGAATAGAACCTTGATATATTGACTGTTACAACATGTTGCTATTACCCATCAGGGAAAATGCAAAGTTAATTCCATAATTTAATTCATTTTAAGACCTGATTTTTTCAAAGTGGGAAGATTTTTTTTCTACAACTTTGTCATGCACCTTTTTTTTTTAATTATTTGGATTTCCTAAAGTAATGACACTTTAAAGAAATGATAACAATATAGATTTCACAATATAGGCACAGAGGTAAAGAATTTCACTTGCCACTTCTTACTTGCAAGTACCTAATTTACTGTTAGTATAGGACTAATGCTCTAAAATTTATTGATCCTATGTTTGTGAACAGTTTGAGAAGCTTCAACCAATGGAAGTGCAAAAACCACAAAACTTAAAAAATTTTGTCTGCATTTACAGTTTTAATTATGTTAATAGTAAAATAGTATAGTACTAAGAATGTAAAAAAAGTATCCAAGACTTGCCATATAAACTCTATGTCTGATTTAGGCATAGATGACTCATTTTAAATATCTTAAGGATAAATCCTATCTGCAATGAATGACATTTAAAAACCTAAAACTGTTACCTGGATTATTAATTGAGTGATTAAACCCCAAGCTTTTAGATCAGAATCAGACCTTTCAGGTCTTCTTAAAAACGTCTTTTTACATCTTTATCTCCTATAATTAATATATATTTTTTTAGTTTTCTTCCCTTTTTTTTATGTCAATCTCAATGCCAAAGAAGTGTAGGCACAAAAATCTTATCTAGACTTGTAGTAATAATTTGTAAAAATATTTTTTATTCATAACACTCATTATCCATATATCACAGTGAAATGTTACGCAAACATAAAAGGGGAGATTTAATTTTTTACACAGTAGTGCCAAGTCTGCTACCAAGTCTTGTGGTTCAGATTGTGTCAAAATCCCATCTGTACATCTGCTGAAGAATTCACTGGGGAAATATCTGGCCATTCCACTTCTCAGCCTCTTTCAGGGTTTGTCTTAATAAGTCAGGAGTGTTGATCCTCTTCTGAAAGTCTGTTGTGCACCTCAGGAAAATACCAGTGACTCTTCATGTTGATTGCTTGAACTCCTAAGGAGGGGTTCACTAGTTTCTCTCATTACTTACAGGTGATCTAGTTCTCATTTTAAAAGTGTCTCCCTACAAGCCTGGTGCCTTAGCTATGATTGACTGGAAGCCCATGGGCTAATCTATAAAGTTTGACCTCTCATATGGAGCAAAACGAGCAGGATCCAGAGGCACAAAGAAATCCAAGAAAGTAAGGCCACATCACTGAAAAATGTGCACAAGGGACTTGTTGAATGATGGTGCTCATTGCTCTTGAGAAAGAAGAAATAAACTTGTCAACTCTAATTTTGCCCACATAGAAGCTGTGGGACCTTTTACATGGGATTTTTTGTTAGTTTCAGATGCTAAGCTGAAGAATCCATGGGTTAAAGCATCACAGGGGCACATGTAAGACCTAGACCTGTGCTGTGCCTGTGATGAGCTTGGCAAAGTTCCAAGGTATATCAAAAGTCCAGCTAAAGTAACTCTGCACCAGTTTCTGAGAAATTCTTTGACTTAATTCAATGGAGCACCAGCTTATAAGTGTTGTGTGTACAGTCTTTGCTGATTGGTGAAGAAACCATCATTACGTAAAAAGACCTCTGCAAAGAGATCAGTAGGTATAAGTAAGGCAGGATATCTGCTTCTTTTTTTTCCCTTAATACTCTATCAGGACAATGTCGAAGTCTGTCTCGTTGTTAACTTCCGCCACCTCTCTTCTACTGGCTTAAAAAGAGGGGAGTTTCTGCTTTCTTCTGTCAACAACTGCTCCCTCCAACCCTGCCTTATATTTTTGTCCAAACCAAATTTATGTGTGTCATTCATGAGAAAGTTTCTGTAGAGCAAACAACCCACTGAAGACATTCATTATTTTAATGATTAACATTGCCATGAAGCAGGATTTAGACAAGCACCAATTTGTGAATATTGATTGTCTGAAAATTGTTCTACAAGAAATTTTTGCTAAAACATGGGATATTTCTTGCAGAACTGTTTCCTCTCCTTGTTAGCCCTATATCTCTTTCCTTCCTCTTTTGATTTCCATGTCAATTTTGTGTTAATGCAGAGACTATTAATTGTCACAAATATACAGGAAATAACACATTACAAAGAGAACTGTGCTGAAACAGTAGCACTTTCACTACTATATCATTAAATTAATGATGCAGAAAGATGCCTGGATGATCTGGAAATGTCAATTGGCAGGCTGAAATTGTTTCCATGGGTCAGTACAGACTGAAGGAAAGGAATTCTGGTGGACTCTGAGATTATGACTTTAGTGATTAATCAAATGCTGGTAGGACCCAGACCAAGGTGCAAGAACTAGATTTTCTTGGTTGAAACTGCAAATTTCAAAGGATATTTTGTCTGTCTATATGCCGGTCCAGGAGTGACCATACTCAAAAACCAAAAAAAACCATGCCCAGCATATTTTGTGAATCTAACCATTCACACCAGTCAGTTTTAGCAAAACCACACAGTTTTTAAATTATAAGATATTTTTAAAGCATGGATTATCAAGGCTGTGCAAGCTGGCTTCAAATCTGAGACCAAATCCTTGCACTATTAAGTTACCAGTACAAGCATGAATAGCAAAGATGTAACTACAGTCCAGTGAATTTGTGTTAGAGTTAATGTAGCTTCAGGGAACTGCAAAGCTTGGCTGTGCAGGTCTTGGTACAAATTCAGCGAGTCTGGCTTTCCCCCTGTCACCACATCATTGCTGTATGTGTAATGCAGGCAGGATTCTAAACCTCCAGGTTAATGTTAACACAACAAAAATTAAGTTCTAGCCAATTCATTTTTTAAAACAAATATGTAGTGAATAAACCCATCAAAAGTCAGGATAGTAACTAAGTATGAATGACTGTACAGGATGTATGCTCTTAGCTGTCATTCTGATAATGATGGCTTGGCACTGGACATTTGATCACCTTGAGCAAAGTGTTCTTTTTTATAGGATCTCCTACAAACAACAGGGGTGGCATGGAAACCACTTGGCAAGAGAAATACCTTTCAGTGTCTGAAAAAAATTTATTCCACAGAGGCTGACTTATTTACATTCCTTTTCTTGGGGAGAAAAGAATTCCAGAGACAGGTAGAGAATGAAACTCACACAAATTCCTGGGATACATCATGCCACGATGAACAATTATGCAGATTGAGCACATCAAGCTTCTTAATACGAGTGTCTACAGGACACTCGCAACACGGTTTAGTCAGAGTTGCTGTAACTTTAAAATATGCCTTTAGTTTGAAGATAACAGGATTAAGGAGATATCTTTACTGAAATAATATAAAACATCTTTATAACCTGCCTATCCAACCCAGTGGCCTCTTTGTTTAGTGCAAGATACTCTTTCTGCATTTTAAGCTTGAGATAGATAGGGATAGCTCTTTATGAAGCCGTGCTGGATGTTAGGGGAAACCTCAGCAAAGCTGGGAGGTGTAAGAGCAGCCCTTTATTCAGAAACATATCAATGGAGCCAAACAGCTGAAAGAATAATCACTCAACTTATAAGTACACACAATGCCATACTAGAAGTCAAAGGGTTCACATGGGATTAGTAGCATGTAAAATGACAGAAATTAGAAGTAAAGGAGAAAAGGAGTCACAAAAGCCAGAGTTGCACAGTCCTGTGATGAAAATTAAAACTAGGTGACAATAGCCAGAGTATCTATTACATGTTTGCATATGCTTTGGAGTAAAAGTGTCAAGAAAAACTCACAGATTTTTTTCTTTTAAATGTTCTTCTCAGGTTAGGAACTAAGATAATTCTAATGGTAGAGAATTTAAGTTCAAGGTTTTTCAGTACTCCTGCCTGCAGGCAGCTATCTTACAGTCCTAGGAGGCTTTACTTTCCTTCTGTCAAGGTTTCCTTGTGCTAAGTAAAAGAGGTGTTCTTTTATTCTTATATCAAAGTCCCATTTTTGTGTCAGTATGTAAAGTTTCATTAAACTCTTAATTCATATTCGGTCATATCGAGCTGGTTCATTTATATTTAGAGGAAAAAAAAAGGTTGAGAAGAATTTGGATAACGAGCAGAAAGGAATGTTTCATTTTAAATGATTTTTCATTTTTAAATGAATGCTATCTGATGTAATAAAAAAGGTTGAAGCAAAACATCTCTCTGTTATCAAAACACAACATTTCACTGGCTCAAACCATTTTTGTTATGGCTGCTTTCAAATGGATTGAAATGAAAGCATATTTCGGAATGGAAGAATTTGCAAAATTAGATTTCCAAATTCCTACTCTACTTAGAATGATAAATTTTTCATCTTTAGTAAATAGGGACTCAAATATGATTTACATAGCCATGACTGCAAGATACACAGTGTGCACAACACTTAGATCTTCACTCTCTACCTTTTTCTTTTGTACAATAGCAATGAACTCACAGAATAATTGTTGTAGACTTTTTAATTGTTGAATCTACCTGAGTAGACAGAAACTCAGGTCTTTCTGCCCAAAGAGAACCTTCTGTTTAATCTTCTAACAGTATAGTTAGACCTTTATATTTCAACCTAATGGTATTTGCTCTGCAATGCCCTGCCAGGTGGATGCAAGAGATTTCAAAACATACATGGATGTGAATAGTTCAGTAGCAGCAGTAGACATCAATAAACATCATGATGCCATTGTGGGCCTTGAAGCCAAACAAATACATGCCCTGAACTGCTTACAGAGAAATTTATGCTCACCCCTAAGCCTGGAGATGGCCAAAGACTCAGATGAGCTCACTGCTGGTAAAGAGCTGCTCCTGTAAAAGCAAAATACCTCTCCCCCTGCAAACACACATACACATGCACGCTCATACGTATAATAACATCTCAAATCACATAGAAAAAGATCTGATCTTTCCAACAAAGAAAGCCAGTGCTGTGCCTGGAGTTTCTCTTTTCTCCCAGGTCCTTTCCAATAATATTTGGCTCAAGTTCAGCATGTTACAGGGCTCCCAAGCCTCTTTCCCAGATATATCTGTCTTGTCTCTCTGGGTAAAAGAAACTTATTTCTGGCTCTCTGTCAAGCTCCCCACAACCTTGTATTACCAAACAACAATGTTGAAGGCAGGAATGCATACTTTTGCTTTGATTTCCACAGAGAATCATAATTCTTCTCTGCTTCTTTCTCCCCTCCTCCTCTCCCCTTAAGGTGACAAATGGCTCTCTAGAAGTCACCCATTTCTTCATTTTGACCTTCTGTTCACCTCCTCCATTTTTTTTTCCTCTGCCCTGGCCGATTCCAATTTGGGTAATTATTCTGTCTACAGTACGTAAAATTCTCTCTTTTGTTGCAGTCAACGATAATATCCTTCTCCTTCTGTTCTTAAATGTAATGCTATGCCTTGATAAATCATTACTGTGGTTTACCCCAAAAGGGAAAGAGTGAGTGATTCAGGACTGATATCTTTTTATAAAGTCATTCCAGTGTTTAGGAATACTTTGGGATGAGTGGTGTTATATTATTAGTCCTTAATCCCTAGATGATTTGCATTACCACTATTATTCTCTCTATTGTACAGCTTTTTAAAGGGTGTCTATTTATTAAAGTGAATTGACACTAAAAATATGTAAACCTTTGCCTGTGGAAAAATGAAAATAGCCATAGCTTTGGAAATGTTTTAGCAAACTGAAATTCTAGCTGTTCTAAATACAGCACTGAAGTGACCTGATATCCAAACTGTGATATTTTTCTTTTTTTTCCTTAAACCTGCACTTAGATCCATATATTCTTATTACAAAAACAAAAATATTTACAGACACAAAAGACGTAACAACGCCTTTTTTCATCTTTCACCTTTAGAAAGGAGCAATACCTTTCTGAAATCGTCATTTCAAAGGTCCATTTCAAAAGGTATTTCCCTTATTATGTACATCAAGTCATGCCTTGGGTTTAAACACTTTGTAGATGAAGACAGCTGTTTGCTATGAAGTACCCATTGTTATTTTTGAAACAGATGCTTTGATTTGTTGGAAAGAACTAATATGTGCTGATTTTAGCCCCAATCCAGTATGACACACAAGCATGTGCTTAAATCTATCGTTACTCAGAACAGCACTTATACATATGTTAAAAATTAAGAATGTGCTTAAGTGCTCTGCTTAATGGGGATGATCTTGAACACATATTTAAGTGCACTGTTGAATCAAGGCCAGAATGACCAACCTCAGTTATTGTGAAGTTTGCTATCTTTTTACTGATTTAAGTTCAAACAACATAGCAATGCTTTATTTCATGTCTTTTGCAAAGGAAGCAATTGCATTCTTGACAAGAAAAAAGAGTTCATTACATCTTGCAAGCCAAGTAGTGGGGAGGATGGGAAAGCCTGCATAAAATTATCAGGCTCCCTTTTCTTATACTGGTAAGCATGTGAGATGTGATTCCATCTGTGGCTGCTCTTCAATGGCTGTGAATCTGTTTCAGATCTCAGCTGGTTATTTATACAACAGGAGCTCCTGGTTCTTGCCCTGCTTCACAATCTGACAGTGGTCAAAATGACATTTTCCCCACAGACTGCAGCTAATGTGCCCTGGATTCCTTTGCGGAAGGTATCAAGGAAAAGCAGGTGTAACTCTCACTTTTTATATTAAGATATTACACACCATCTGTCAAGCCCTCTGCCCAATGTTTTGATAATTCCTTACTTGAGGAAAACTGCCAGATTCCATACCAATCTTTTTTTCTGTGATGTTTCTGACATATAATTCCCTGTGAAAGCCATCTACACCCAGTATTCTGGGAATACTTGGACAGATTATTTTCTTCTGCCTATTAGACTGTGTAGCATTAGGGCTTTTTTCAGTCATTTACAATATCCATGGTGTCAGACTCCATGTAAATTTCCAAACAGAATGCATAAGAAAAACTGGATGCTTTCTGCAATTTTAATAACTCCTCAAAATGAGAGCAGATTAAAAAATTATACTAAAATCTTTTCCATCGTTTACATACAGATCTGAACACCTGGACGATTCTGAAACAAACAGCTAGACCAAAATCTTGTTGATTTACATTCTTGGGTCTTGCTGGAAAGTCCCACTTTTCAAAGTTGTCTGAAAAATAGCAATGCAAATCTGATATGTGACATATCAAGCCTCAGCTCTATCTTCAGATCATATCTGTTGTCAGCAGCAGAAAGACAATGAATCTGTGTGGGGAGCAAGATGGATTCCCCTCTGCTTCGAGTGTCATTGAAGATGCCAATTATGTTCTGATGATGGAATATTTCTATTAGTTCTTATGATGAAAGGGTGAAAACTGAAACAAAGCTTGTTTCCCATGTTTCAGCTTGAGTTTGCAGTGCTGGCTGTTAGAAATATCATCTTTTGAAGTCCTTAATGCCATTTATACATGTTCATGCATAAAAGTATAATTGCCATTTATCTAATGAAAAACGTATCCTGATAATTTTCCACATTGCCTCACATTTATTATATGTTCTGCTCTGCTGTTTCTTCTAATATCCTCATCTTTACTCATATTCTAGTAACAATATACATCAGGCTTATAATTAAAACAGTATGAAAATCATGAAAATAAGAAAAATGTAAAAATAAAGATCAATTACATTTAATAGTTTTGTGATGGAAATGCACATCCAGAGCTCAAATTTACTACAAAGCCACACTCAAAGTATTTCAAAGCTATGGATCCACTACAAACAAACCTGCTCCTGTAATTGCCAGAAAAAAACCTAGCAGTGGTACTGTTTAAAAACATCAAAGAACCACTGTCATCTTCTTCCCTACCTCTTTAAAGGAAGGGATTAGTTGAAAAGCAGTTCAAAGTGTAAGCAAGAGATGTTTCATGGAACTTCAGAATTCGGAGCAGGTGTTTTTGCCATATGTGCTAGTAGTACATCCAGTAGCAGTGCAAGTCATCCTGGCTTAAAGAAGAAGAAAACCTGACTCAATATTCCCAGCAGATCTCCCAGACAATGAATCACAGGTTGAGGAATCGAAAGATAGGGACAGGCAGAAAAAGAAATATTTTATGAGGGTTACTGAGAGGATGAAAGAAAGGAAATCATACTTAAAACATATTACCAAAGCAAGAAAAGTTAGAAGTTTCTTATTTTTTTAAAACCCCACTGATTCTTAGCTAAATTCACACAGAGGATATGCTCTCATGACAGACCTATAGAAGACCAACACCAGAATTAGTGCATTCAGGTTGCCCTTCTCTAGCCATAATGCACTGTTTCTTCTTCACTGTTACTGCACACACCTAAGGTAATACTTTCCATAATTCTCTTTCCTGCAGTGCACTGGACTGCCCTTTATGATTTCCTGGAGAACAACTACAGAATTCACCTGTTCCAAGCCAGTTTGGGAACTTAAAGGTGGGTACTAGAATATGTCCAGCCTTTAAATTCTTGCATAGTAAGGCCGTTGTTCACATGGAAACAAAATCCCAGTATTAGTTGGATAGTTCCAGACTGCCCAAGTATAAAGAAAAAATAATTTCAAATGCAAGAGGCTGTGAACAGAAGAGGGTTTGGGCCCCAGCTAGCATGCAAGGTTATATGTGAATATCACTCAGATTTCATACAGAATAGAATCTTCAGTAGTATAAACCATGAATAACAGGCCTGGAATCTGACCTTTTAAAAATATAAGCAAAGGAGTTGTTCCACTTGCTCTGTTCTGTGAAGCTTCACAGATAAAAAGCACAATCACTCCCAACTTCTTGTCCTTATTAATATCAGTTATTGCTGTGGTACTTGGCTAAAAAGACAAGTCAAGGCTTCAGTCTGCCCTTACCAGAAAGACATCAAAATCATAGTTTCAGAATACATAAACCAGTGCTCAGTGGAAATGTTTTGTACTCAAAGCAAAGTAGGACAGGCCAGACAGTTTTGCTATGCCTTCTCAAATGAAGAGAAATTTCACTTGCAAAAGAGTCAGTATGGAGACTTCTTCTTGAAGTCTGCTTCTTGGCTTCTTCTCACCAAGGAGGTTAAAGGAAGGTGGGGAAGAAAATATAACTTTGTGTCTAACTGCATCACTCATCACACTGTGTGACAAAGTGTGCGCTACAAATCGCTATATTTTATCCAGTACTCTTATGTAGGAACTGTCTCCAGAATTTGACATCTTAATATTGCCCATTAATTCAGTGCAGAGAAGATCAAAATCCAGCATTACTGTCTGTAGGATAGTCGTGTCATTCCCTCTCTGGAATACGGCATCTGCAACCACCAAATGTTATAGACTGAATTTTGCATAAGGACTGCTGATGAGTTAATATCATGTGGGAGCCAACAGAGCAGTGTTCCACAGTGTCATGAGTTTTTTGTTTTTGCTGAACAGTCCATGCCTCTGCACAGTGTAGAGCAGCACCGTACAGAGAAGCTGCCCTACCTTATGGGAAGAGATTAATTTGGCCAAGCCTATCATATTTGATAAAATTCTCCACTAATCTGCTAAATCACTTTCAGTCAGATCATATCCTGAGAGCTAAGGAAGGAGGTAGTTTGTGATTTTTTCACCCAGTGGACAGATTATGGTCTTGCAGTGAGATACAGCTTACACAGTTTTAATGTCAACATTTTAGATAACTGCATGTGAGCAAGTCACTGTAGATTGCCTGCATCGCCCATGAAAATAAGTCAGAAATTTTGGAACACAGTTCCTCTGGCCTATATTAAATGACTGTGAGCTGACTCATATCCCAGAAATGCATGTTTGTCTCATTTATGGAAGGGGAGTTTAGGGTGGATTCTTGAGAAAGAAAAAAACCCCTTAAGTTATAGACATCTCCAGCCAGTCAGATGAATCCTGTGCAGGGAGACTAACAAGTCAGAGAGCAGACAAGACTTAAGCCAAATGTATTGAATATTTTTCACTCTGATTCACTGAGAAGTTGTTCTGCAATCTACTCAGCACAAAGTAAATGAGTACAGTACAGCTGCCTTTCGAGAGTGCACTCCAAAATATAGGACTGGCTGCAGGAATGATGAGACCCACAAGAGATTATTCAGCTTTAGTCAAAACAAAACTTTTAGTTTGTCAGTCTACTCATTTAGGTCTGTATTTTTTCTTACCTTCCTATCTCTCAGAAGACATATTCAGCAAAAAACTATGCAAATTTTGTGAGGAAACCAGAAACCATATTTTCTCCTTGTTACTCAACAAGATTGGAATTTGTTATTGATCTCACTCAAACCAGTGCAAATCAGGAGCAATTACATCAAAATTGATGGTGATAACCTAGTAGGAAGCGAGAATCTGGACCTACTATTTTTAAAATGGCGGCAAATCTTACCTAACATGAAGATGGAACCATACAGTTTGCTTCTAATGAAATGGTGTGGTCTTTTTTATGTAACAGAGAAACAGGATTGTAGCTGAACTGTTAAATAAAAGTTTTCACTTAGCTTACAGTACATTTTACTGTCATCAAAAAAGCATTTGGGAATAATAGTTCCCAAAGAGTCTCTGTTGAAATTTTGGGATAATAAACTTTTATATCTTAATATTTATGATTCTAATAAACTACCACAATATTAAAATGAAAGATACAAACTCCGAGGTCAAAAACTATAATTTGTTGTAAGGCAAAACAATTTTGAATAATAAACCACTATTGAAATCTAATATCACTTCCTATAATTTAATAAGTAATCCCCTTGGTGATATATCCCGGATATTAAACTAGTTTAGCTCACTTGGACCAGCTGTTTTAAATTGGTACATAGTATTCTGCCAAATGATAATACAAAACTAAGCATGAAATGACATAATAACCATTTATGTTATGATTTTTACCTTCATTGCTGATCAAAAATTGGCTAATTAGGAGCAATTAATTCATTCATTATTGTTAATAGTAGTGAATGACAAGTTCATAAAGATAATACCTTGTTTATTAGCTCAATTATAGCACTGTAGGATGTCAGCTGACCAGATGCAAGTGTTTGATTGGATAATATCTCTCACAGTTCCCAATTCACCTAGCATGAGCCAAAGCAGTTAGTGATTTTTCACCACAAGCATCCAGCTGCAGACTATAAGTGTTTCCATAATGAAGTCAGTATAGCTTGTATTTTAAAATTTATTCAAATGATACTGTTTGAGTCTGAGAGAAAAAACATTTTCAAAAGGGTCTGCCATGTGCAACCAAAAATAGTCCATAAACATGTATTTCACTATATTTCAAGGACACTGGTGTTAGATTGGTCAGTCATTAGAGGAGATGAAGATTTATCCTTTCCTGTTCCATATGAATGTCTGCTGATGCTGCTGATGCACCAAGTTCAAACTTTTCAAACTTTTCCTATGTGTGATTCACCATGGAAACTGCCCTATAACAACCACTTTAGAAAGACTCTGAGCTGAGGTCAAAATCATGACATATTGAATCTTGATACTCAGCGGTTACAGTTTGCCCTATTGCTGCATGAGGAGGTTCTATTCTCGCTCCAAATGTGTGTGAACCCTAAAATCTACTGGAAAATCAAGAATGTTGTTCCACTCTATGGCATAACACTTGGCTCAAAAATAGGGCTTTGAAGTCATGGAAATACAAGCAGCAGCCAGCAGAACTGACAGAGAGTAGAAACTCGTGTTGTCTGGCTCCCAGAGCTGCTGCTGATGCTGTTGGGCACTGTCACCTGCTCTGATCAAGGAACTGAACATCGTGTTGGTCATGCAACAGCACAGGCTGCAGCCACGGGGATGTGGAACCACATCCCACAGATCCTGATGCGCTTGAGAACTACACTGGCTTGAGGTCTATAAAAATGACAGTTTTATTTGCACAATTGTTCTATTATGTAGTACTGAAGGGAAAAGAGAGAGATTGCTTAACATGCTTCCAATTTGTTTATTTGTTTTCCTTTATTGGGTAAAAGTAGTGCTCAGGAAACAACTAATGTAACTGACAGCACTGACTTGAATGAAGAAGGGGTGATGGCAAACAGGGACAGTTCTTCTGGAGAGTGCTGAATGACAGGTTCTCTACCCTCCCAGAAAATCCTTCTTCAAAAAAGTGCCCTTTGTGTGTGGTAAAAGACAACCAAAAATATTTCCATTTGTGAAAGAATTGTGGTCTAACCTCAGATCAACAGACCTAATCAACACTAATCCAAGCAAGCGCTTAGGCCTGTTGCAAACAAGCATAGACTGCATTACTTTGGAAGCTCCGGAAAGTCAGCTATGAAATACAAAATGTACATCTACCCTCAACATTTCTGACTGACGTTAATGGAAATGACAGTTTACTCCCAGAATAAAGATAGGTTGTGCTGGGGGAACATAACAATTCCCTAAGAATTACCACTTGATAACTTATTGCCAAACCCTTTGTGGTGTCAAATATTCCACAGAGGTCAGGACAGAGCTATGTACAGCTGTCAATGCTCCTAAAAGTTTTGTGCTGGATCATTAGAGCAGGGCTTGTGGACTGAAGTGGTCACAAAGAAACAATGTTTCTTTACCACTCATTGAGGGATGCCAAATACCTTCTGAGTTTTGTGGTAATTGATGTAACTGAGCCCGTGTGCTGAAACAGCCCTGCCCAATCAGATAGTGGAACAGCAATAGCATCTCTCCTGGATATCATATTTGTGGTTTTCCTCTTTCATTAGAGTTGACCAAGTCAGGGTAAGATGCTGAAGCAAATGTAAAACCCATCACTTTTAAACATGACATCTTTGTATCTGATTCCCATCTGACTTAGATGGGGAATAACTCTATGATGATAACAAAATCTCTTTACTCCAGTCCCTAAAGCAGCTAGGTTTCTCCATTTCTATAATTTAGAAAACACAACAAAATTCTTTAGAAATAGCAGTTAGGATTTCCTCTGTTTTACAAAGCAGCAAACACTCTGGGGGGCTCAGAAATAATTCTCAAGTACTGTTTCAATGTGTTTGAAATCACTGACTATTCTCAGCTACATGGGAACACACACACATGCATACACAAACAGCTCTTGAAGGAAATCAGAGCATCTGATGGAAAAGGTTTACTTTACTCTGGGTGATCTCAGCTACATTATTTACACACAAAAATCTCTTAGAGGGAACCATAAAAAACACATCAAAGTGCAGTGACTTTTTGTGTCCTTCCCTCCCAAGTTCTACAACATATTTTGCAGTTTATCTTCTCTTCCTGGTCAGTTTCTTCCAGATCTCATAATAAAACAGAATACATTAAAACAGAAACTTTTCAGGGAGAAAGTGTTCTTAAATATTTTCTTTTAGGAACTAATTCTCCTCCATTGGATTTTTTTTTTTTTCATTTTTTAGAAAGTTTCATTCTTCTTTCTTCTTGAGCTGTAAGGGTCTCCCTTAGGAGATCTATACACATATGAACATGGGGATGGTTAGATCCTGTGCCTTGTGTGCCTCATGCTTTGGTACCATTAAACTAATCTAAACCACCATCTTTGCATTTTATTCCTCTCCTGAGTAGGGAGCAAGACTGTTTGCACAACTATTATGCCCCTACAGTTGATGTGGTCCTTCAGAAATTTCCTAGGATGATCTGCCTATGGGACCTGCCATAGCCAGGAAGCATTGGGTTTCATTGTGTATATTTAGCCACAAAATTGGAGCAGAGCAGGGAAGTTTGCCATATTTGCTAAAACTGGACCTGTGTGCTACCACCTGCTTATAAGAAATCATGACTCAGGAGATACAAACTCTGTTCAAAAGAAGATTTCTTATGTAGACCTGAAAAAATTGACTCACCCCTCCAACTTCAGGTCTTTCCCCATAATTTTGTGATCTTTAAGGAGGAATAAGCACCTAACATTCAGGACAAGGTAGCAGCCACATGTTATGATAGTGAGGATTGCACAAGCAGTTCAAATGAAAGAAGACTGCACACACTTCATTTTGCTTTCTGGACTATCATTGGATATCACACACACAGAACTGTGGGGCACACCTACACTATAGTTCCTATGTGGGACACCTTCTCTTGAAGACTGGGATTTAATTACTGGCTGAATTCTGGTTATCCACAGGAATTCATACTCAGGAAGAGGTGGAAACATGACTCAGGCCCAAAAAAGTCATCTCGCAGCGGCAGAAGGATGTCTGAATATCCTGCTGTAAAAAACACTGCAATTTCTCATACCCACTATCTTCCCTCTCGGAAGGGAGGAAGAAAAAGTCACACAGCTTCATTATATAAACCAAGTGTCTTCTATTAACAAATTTGACAAATTTGTTTTCTTCCATAACTGACAGCAAATCCCCAAACTGGCCTGAATTTTGAATAATCATATACTTTCCTCCCTCTTGCTACCCCTGTCTCTGCACCTGCCCTGCTTGTCATGTCTCCTCCAAGATTTGCTCAGTGAAAGTTAAAATGTCATATTTCAGCGAAATGCAAGACTGTTGTTCTGCCTTCCATCTTGCACCATAGCATGACATTTGTGTTGGCTGCTGTGCTTTCAAATTTCTGAATTACCCTTGAGTGTGTTTTGGCTATTTCCATCATTTTAAGGCCTCCCTTTTTCTTATGAGCCCACCTGGAAAATGGCAATAAAACTTACAAGCTTTAGGGGGCTTGTTTTCCAAAGTTCACTGCAGCTCTAGTTGCTTTTAAGAGAGCTTATCACTTTATCAGGCATAAAGGATTGCTGCTATTCTGTACGCCTAAATCTAAGCAGCTAAATTAGTAAAACAATTTGGTTTGTGCCATACCTATTCAGGATGGGGTCTATTAAAATACAAGTGACAAAACTCTCAATAATTTTAATTGTTTCCAAAGTATCTTACACAACCCAACAAAATAATTCATTTTGCAATGTGTAAGCTCCAATTTGGAACAAGAATATTTCAAGTTCAGTTCAAGCAGCCAAAAACCAAGAGAATCCTAAAAACAATTAATACACGGTTATTCATCTAAAGATGTTGCCCATGACAATTTTGTTCTTTCTTGTCTTAAATACAGCCTTTTGGTGTTCAATATAGGTGAATTACTCTTCTAGACCAAAAAATGGTCTCTCAAAACTGAAGGAGGGTGACAGCCTAGAGACCAGCAATCATGATCTACACTCTTCTAAGAATGTAAACAAAGACAATTCCCAATTAATGGCATGTTTTCTGCTTTAAAAAGGCATCATTTCTAAAAGGTGAGGAATGTTATGAGCAAAATTCCTGGAAACTGAAATGTAAGCAGAGAACTTTGAATGAAACTTGGACGTTCTTTTAGAAAAGTTTATTAAATGGCTAAACCCCTGCAGTTTCACAATCAAGAAAGAACAAACTTTGGCTATAAGTCCAACATAATTTTCTGGAAACTGTGAATATAAAAGCAATGTATAACATGGGGAAAAAAAAAAAAAGGCAGATTTAGTTAGCAGTAAAAATGAGAAAATATAAACAAAATTAAATCATTAATATGAGAAACTAAAAGCATTGGAAAATTCCTGTCTGTATGAAAAAGAGCAGTAACTTTAAAAGTTTTATTAAAGATAAAAAAGTGCTCGAAGTGATATAATTCTGACGTTAGATAAGGATATTAAATCTGTTAGTAATCATAGAGAAGGATAAGGTTTCAGTAAATATTGCCTTGTAGAAAAACAGGTTCATTTAATCACTTCACATGAAGATGATCAAGATTTTTCCAGTCCTTCAAGTAGCAAGGAGGAATTTAGGCAAAGTCTGTTAAATATTTTTAAATCAGTAGGCTGGGTAGCTTGAATCCAAGAGCCCTTATTTTCATGAGGAGTCAGCTGAATCACAAATGTTGCCCTTGAATAAATGTTGAAATACTAGTGAAATTCCAGAAGACTAAAAAAAGTACTGATCCTGAGCCAATATACAAAAAGTTTGAATTAGGCAAGTTATTGGATATCAATCCTAGTTAAAAAAAAAAAAAAAAAAAAAGGAATAATTGATAAAGCAATAAATCTATGTCTTTAAGATGGGCTGAGAGTTTCCTAAAATAACCAGTAATGGGGTACACTTCTAACCCTAGTGTGTCAGCTCTCAAGGATTGGCTCAACCTTGACCATACGCAATGTAAAATATTCCTAAAATAGTGGCAGAAGACAGTTGTGATTGACATATATAAAAATCAGTTGAAGACCTTATAGTGATACACAAAACTAGCTGACTTACTTAGCCAGGTGAGGCAATTTAAACTAACAATGTACTACAGCCAAGCTTCTGTAGCAGTTCTAAAATGAATCTTTAGAGATAAACAGAGCAGAAGTTCCTAATGTTATTCTGAAAATATATGAATCTTTTGTTGTGTAGACTGAGTAGCAAATACAAACAGGGTGATGATTTTGTGTGCAATATTGAAGAGATTGATACTAGAATATTGCATACACATCTGGTGTCCATATTTGGGGGGGAAAAAAAGATGAAAAATTGAAAAGGATGCAGAAAGGACCTTAAAAATCATTTCAGGATGGAGAAAATACCTTACAGTGGGGCACTGGAAATCCTCAATCTATTTAGATTATAGCAGATTTAAGGGTGGCTTGAATATATATGCACATATATTCACTAGAAAAAGCTCTGAGCACTTAAAGGACTTTTAAACCAAAGCAAAAATGCCTAAAGAAAATCAGTAGATACAGGCTAAAACCAGACAAGTTTAGTTTGGAAATAAGGCACATTTTTCAGCAATGAGTGAGATTAGTCAGGAAAAGAATCTAAAAGGGAAAGTAGTGAATTCTCCTTCCCTTCATAGTAATATTGGCTGCAATTCAGAAAGATGTGCTTCAGCCAAAAAAAAGCTATTCTGTAGTCAGAGATTTTTGCTCAACTTAACATATTAAATTGCCCAATTATTTCTTCTGCACTTAAACACTTTATTTAGGATACAAGTCATTTAACTTTAGTTGTCTACAATGTAGATATCTGAACCTCAGGTAGCCTCTGCAGGATTGCTTTAGAGTCAAAAGACACTTAGAGGGCTGAATTTATCTCACCCATTTTAGAAACCTTCATTAGTAAGTGATTAATCCTGAGAGGTTCCTCTTTTTCTCTATTACAAAAATGAAGCTATAAAGAGAACAAAAAGAGACTATAGAGGAACTTTGAATAACCAGCTCTGATTAGAGATTTTCAGTGAAGAAGCACACATTCAGTCAGGTGAATCCTGACTAAGTTTTGTGTCTGAGTGTCAAGAAGGCATTCTGACAATTCCTGAGCAATGCATCTAGTTTCAACATGAAAGGCAGTGCATGGACTTCTGCTTGGATTAGGTCAGGTAGAGGTTTAGGATATTTCTTCTGTGACTAATGTTTAGCTTTTTACATAAATTTATTTAGATTTTGTCTTCCCTTTTTTCAGCATGAGATGTAATTTAAAGAAAAACAATATAAAACTATGTTTTCCCTAAATTTCAGAAATAGATTTTCAAAGGGGAATTAAAAACAAGGAGTTGAATGTCTGTATTTGCTAAAGGCCCAACATCTCATTGCCACCCAGTAATCCAGCCTCAGCAGGAGGACACAGAACAAAACAGTCTCCAGTTTGAAATAAGAACTTGCTGTGATTCTGAATTTTGGGATGTTTTCCTGTTTGCTTTGAACTCCACATTAAAACAAGGTAGAATAAATATTTCCAACAACAGAAGAAAACTTGAGAATGAAATACAACTCAGAACTCTTCCTGGACAGCGAGCCTCAATCACTGGGAGCAGGCACATGGACACACACAGAGTTAAAGGGCTCGTGAAGATTGAAGGAGTTTGTGTTTGGAAAGAAGCAAAATCTCCCACACCAGTCCTGGTCAACTTTTTACACAAACATGGCTTGAAGTCAAGGGAAGATTTGCCTCAGGAAGGACTAGAGAGTTGGATTCAATGTACTGTTCATTAGGGCTATTTTCCTTTTCTTTATGAGCCACATGGGAATCTATCTCCCTGTTTCAACTGACATGAACCATTTTGTTTCAACAGTTTTTTACTGTTCTAGCCTGCACACTTTATTGATGTTGATTATAATTTGGTTGCTCACCAACTTATATTGAAACAAAAAGCTGCGGTCCAAACCATTTCTGTAGTGATTTAAGAACAGCTAACATGCACGATGCTTGGACCAAACTTTCTCATTAAATAGTTATTAGTGAAGTTTCATTTTTGCTAAGAAACATTTTAATACCAAAGTACATTTAACTTATACGGATTTTAAAATGCATAACACTTCTTCTAGATAGACTATTAACTTAAATGAGAACATTAGACAAGGAATGAAAATGATTAAACACTTAGAAGAGGCACTTGTGGAACATCTGAAAAGGGTAAGATTCAGCTTGGACATTATACCTTAGCCACGTGCAATGACTAATGTTATATATATATATATATATGTATGTAACTTTGAGAATCTATTTAGCCTTACTGAAAATAATGAAAATATTACTATAATATATATATTAATATTATTTTTGAAAACAATAATAAACTTTTCTGCCTAAAAAGTCACTTCATTTGTCAACTTCCTTGCTATGAGACAATTGGGAAAAATTTGGTCATTTTTAGATTATATTTTTAAGATTGCTCAGAGTATAATTGTAAAATGAATGAAAATTTCGAAATTTATTGGTTAACTCTTTAATTAATGAGCTAACACACACTTTAACATCTCTTAAAGTTCAAAATACCTTTCTTTGTGCTGCCATTTGTTTTTGTTTATATAGATCAAAGGTATAAGAATATTATGCCAAACTCTAAAACCATACTTGCAGTCTTATTGAGCAGACACAACTTTTTAACATATATTTTCTTTCCCCTTGAGAGAGAGACATGAAGCAGAGAACGGATGGAGCATCACCGAAATCAGTGTATTGCTAGAGGATGGCCTTACAGACCAAGATGAAACATGACCTAAGATCCTATCTAGAAGAGATATGAACTGTAGACTACCCATGGTCAAGGAGAAAATTTTCATCTGGAGCAACTGTTTCTACCAAATTGTCTACAATGGGACATCTCTGGAGGTTTCTCATTAAGTATGTGGCACTCCTTCGGAATAATGATCAGACATAACAATACTTTTCGTTTCTGAAATCCAGTTCCAGCTTAAAAATGCTGCCAGAGTAGTGCCACAGAGAAAACTCAAGCTCTGGAATGTGACTGTCAACATGCTTAAACTGTTAACACACCTTTGGTCTATGCCAGCTACCATTTTCCCAGATGGCAGCTGAGTCAGTTCAAGGTGAGTATCCAAATCCCAATAGATTCTTTGGATATGACTAATGTGTTACAGAGAAAGGGGTTAGATGTATGAATGTGATCCATGTGCCATCTGCCCTCAGGTCCAGAAATCAGGCCCTGAACCATTTTCCTGGCAGCACAGTTTTAGTCTTTGTGTGCAAGAAATAACATAGTAATATGGAAATCATGAACTCTGCCCTTAGGAGGATGTGGGAAATTCTAATATCCCTGGAAAAGATAAGGGACCACAAAAACTTGCCAGTCAAAAGAATAAGGGTACCTACAAACAGCTGCTGCTGAGCAAGGACAAAGAGCAATGCCAGCTGTTAGCAGTGTGCTGCTGGGGACATAGGTGGCTATTGTGAGGACAGCAGGATGGAAGGGTTGAATGGGTGGTAGGAAGAGACAAATGTTGGAGCAACAACTTTGTGGCAATGTCCCTACAGCTTTTCTAATTGCTTTCTGATCTCCTTGTTGGAAAGGTCACTGGCCCAGAATGACTCACATCCACAGTGTTCCTACCTTGAAGTGGTTTTACTGCATCTAACAAAAAGTCCACCTAGATCCAAACACAAATACAAAAAGCAACTGCCAAGGCAAGAGCATAATAACAAGGTAAGCAGCTAGTAAAACTGCATTACCTCCAACTGCTCATAATTTAGGGATTTTCTGAGCTCAGCAGCTTTCTCTTGCTTTAATTTGCCTGTTTCTCCTCTTAAATTTTGCTAGATACAGCACCCTATGCCAAGGAACTCTACCACTTAACTGCACCCCAAGTGAATGAGCTTCCTGCCTGGTTTTATGCCTTGCTTCTAGCTCCTGCTAAACAATCAAGCCTTATGGCCTCCTCAGCATCACTCTAGGCTGGATGAACATTTCCGTGACTGCCCCCCTGTCATTGCTTTACCAGACCTGCAGTCCTCATTTCTTCAGGTTTCAGAAAGAAGTTTATCCATACTCCTGCCTTTGCCTAAACTTTTTTCAGTGCTGCTGTTATATTTGAGTGATTTTTGCACTGTGCACAACTATTCCAGTTTTTCTGAATTTATAGAGTAGCCCAGCAAGCTCTCATTTTAAAATCTCGTATTCCATTCTTAATTTCTAACAATCAGCTTATGCTTTTGTGCACTCCTGGTAATGTGAACTGATTGTGTTCACACACTGAAGCCCTTGGAGCAAAGCCTGGCTTAGTACTTGCCCCATGAATTTGGCACAAACCGATGCACTGACCTCACATGATCTGCACAAAATTTGTCTATCAAAGTCTTCCCACTGGAAGCTCACAGCTGTGGCTGCCCTGCCACATCCCTGTCAGCAGCTCGGGATATTCTCACAGTCCTTTTCTTTCCTCTCATGTCCTTCCTCACCTCAGCCCAGGGTAGCCTGAGCTATCCTGCCACGAGGGCTAGATCTCCTCCTGCCCCCAAGTGGCCTAACTTTAGGACTGAAATTTTGGTATTCTTTAAGAGGGTGTACCTTTTCTTCTTGGTCTAGATGTGAAGAATGTATGCTTTGCCATCTGTCATATTTATTACTTTCTTCACAGTGACAACACAGATGTAAATTGTGGGCAGAAAGATGCAGTGTGAGGAAAAGAGTGCGCAATGTCCAATGGAGTATAAGTTGAAAAAAACAGGCTTTGTGGATAGATGTTGGATGCTCAACCGATTCACTGGATCAATCCTCAGACTACCTAAAAGATGAACCACAGGTTGTTCAAGAACACGCCTAATTTCTCAGCTCCAGAATGGATCCAATACATGGCATAGGCAGCCTGGGGAAGAGGGCTGCGGAGTGAAGCAATTAAAAGGTTGCTGCAAAGAGGAACAGAATAGTCTGCTCTCCAGATCCCCTGACAAGAGGAAGAAAAACAGTATGTTTAAATTGCAGGAAGGGACAATTAGGTTAGACAGTGGAAAGAACTTTCTGATGGTGAGAAGAGTTAAGCCCTGGAATAGCTCGCCTGGCAACTGGTGCTGTTTTTCTTGTTGACAGGTTGTAAGAACAGGTTAGACAAACATGCCAGGAATGGTTTAGGTCTACTTGATCTTTTCTTGGGTCAAATGGAGAGATAAGATCACTTCTTCTGTTCTTCCCAGACTCACCTGCTACAATATTATCATTTTCCATCCCTGATTTCTAAAGATAAAAATGGATTTTTCCACATTTTTCACTACTGCAAGGAGCAGCTTGTTGTACATGTCTAAAAATTCTAACAGACACAAAACCACATTCTGTGCTTGTAAAAGTCAGAAACTCCACAGTTAAATAAAGGATCTCTATCCAGTTCTGCCAGTTTTGCTTCATAACTGCAGAAACTAAGTATGACACATTTCTTTAAATAATATAATATTTACTCATTGAATATATTTACCCCCTTCTTTGGAAGTCTTTGCCTTTTATCTGCTGATTATTTCACAAGCTGAAAAGTAAAATGAGTGTTATGGCAGAAATCTCTTTTCAGAAGTTGTAAATAGAAACCACTTCAGAATACCTCTGGTCAGAGTTCATATTTGTTTGGCTTTGATTACAAAATTACAGATATCTGCTTAAAGTATTATAGCCAAATACTGGCCCAGGAGGGATTATATTCCCAGTTTTGAGATTAATGCATTGTACAGCTCCTGGTCATGAAATTTAAAAGCATTCTAAATAGTGGCCACTGGCCGTTTTATGTGACAGCCTAAATAATTAAAAAGGTCTGTTTCAATCCTATACCCATTGAGTAAATTTTTGTAATGTTTTACTGCCTAGAAATGGTCTCTGCACCAAAATTTAGTACTAAAATGAGAATTTATTCTGTATCAGCTAGGAATCTGCAATCTGTTTTATGATTCTACAAGGATGCATAAAAGAAATAAGCTATGGCTATCCAGTAAACTTCTCCCTGTTCAGAGATTATTGCTGAAATTTATTTCTTCGGCTTCTGTCCAAACAATCCACACTCACTATTTTCCTCAGTTCTTTGCTGACTGCTTACAACCTATGTGGAAATCCTTAGATTGCTGGTTGGAAATCACCAACATTATATTGCCTGAATTCACACGCTTCATTCCTGGTTTTAAGAGAAGTCTCGTGTTCAAGATTGGTTAAGGTGTCTCTATAGACACCTACTGGGGTGTAATTAGTCATTCCCAGAATTGTTTCTCCAATGTCACCTTCTCCATAAATGTCCAGGTCTTTGGAGTCAATATGTTTAAGTCATGAGCATGCTCTACATGCCACAAACTGCTTGGAGATTGTGCTCAGACTACAGTCACAGGCTTCACAGTTTATGTTCAAGCTTTTTGAGAAACTCTATCTCACTAGTCAAGTGTAATCCTCTAGGCCTGTCCAAAGCATCTCTAATTTAAGCTACCAAAATGTGAAGGGACAACTTGTTTTGAACCTGAGAGGTGATTATGGGATGTACAACTGCCACAACAGGATGCTTATCTAACACAGAGTGATAAAATTGTCCTTCTTGGACCCAGGATATACAGATTTAATCTTAAATTCTATACTGTCAGCTGGGTGCTTTTTCTGCAGGGAGATCATATGTTAAACATCTGTCCAAGCTTAAAAAACAGAATCAGGAGAAAGCTGATGGGGCAGAGAGATTGCAATGGGTCAGTTACATCTTTAAAAGGTTATTTCTATGTGTCTCTGCCCAAGTCAGCTGCTTGTACACCAAAAATCGATCCTCTTTCTATTCATGAAAGCTCTCTTCTATCAGGTGCTTCAGGCACGTGTCCTTTTGGAGTGGTTGAAACCACCTCAGGAAACAGTGCTTTCCTTGCTCAAAGAAATGTGAAAATAAAAACTGCCAGTGTTACAAACATCATGAATAAAAACATGTTTTAGGATCTACATAATACCATTATGTGGGACTGAATTATTCTTGTTGACAAATGCTGATTTTCTAGGAAATTTTGCTGAGACTACAGAAAACGCTAAGTAACTCTCCGCTGACATCCTCTGTCAGTCTTAATGTAAAGGCAAAGGGGTTGTCAATGGCTCTGACATATAAAGCACTCCAAGTTTTTTGAAAGAATAACTAGATATTGATACTGTATATTAAATACATTTATTTCTAAAAATATTACAAAATCTTTCATGTGGAAATTGCATTAAAAATATGTACACTCAAGATGTAATACTATGGTAGGAGTGGAGGTGTCTTTTCTTTTGAAGCAGCAATAACATTTATGAACTTTGTATTTCCCAATCTTTTTTCTCCACACTAAGCTCTTTCCAAAGGCAGGAAAGTGGTGTTTTCTAGTTCAGAGAGGATGTGTTGTGACATTGCCAATGTCTTGACTTTTTTTCCTTTCCTTCCTCTTTAGGTTCTTTAGAGCTAGATACACAGAAGATAACAGTCCTATGGTTTATCTATAGTCCAGAGAATCAGAAACAATGAGGCAAGGTGAGTGAAACTTCCTGCTGATGACAATGTACCATAAAGAGAAAGAAACAAAAAAAGAAGGGAAGGTGACAAAAAAAATTACTGTCAGATTTGAATCATCTGTGTGATTGCCTTTCATATTTTAAAAGTTTTTAAAGATTTGTGTGACTAAAAAAGCAAAGGATATCCTGAAGAATACCGAGGAATTTCCACTTATTGTAGTTCACATGGATACCAGATCCACACAAGAGGAGCAAGATGTGCAGGCCAGAAGGACAGTGTTGGATATCCAGGAAAAGAAAATAAGCCAGAGTGGATATCACCATGTTGCACAACTCAGCGGTCAGTGGTGCCAAAGAAAAGGTAACAAAGAAGACATCAGGTGTGCGTAGGCTAGAGTCCAAATCAGCAGTGGGGCTCCTGAAACAACAAAGTGAACTTACATCCAAATCCTGCCTTCAAAACTCACCACACGTTTTAGGAGGTCTTTCAGAAGGATTAGGAAGACACTGAAGAGGAACATCCATTTGAACGCTTAAAAGTAGCACTGCTCTCATACAAAGCAATGGAATAGTAGCACAAGAGATAAAGAATAAAACTAAAAGTAGTGCATGTCTGTAGTTAACAACAGATACATGTAATAGCTGGCTGCACAACATACTATACATCTTTAGAAACCCTAAAAATGCATGGAGCTATGTTAAGGGAGACACTTTGCCAGATCAGTATGGAAGATAAAATCTGATGGTGAAACATTTGGCTGAGCCGTAGGATAGCATAAATAACCAGAGCAAAGAACAAACTGTGCTGGATGCTTGCAAGAGATCATTTGGACTGGTAAAGAAAAGAAATAACTGCTTTTTGTACAGCTTCTGAGGACACTCCAGAAGTTAGTGCAGTGGGGTTAGCAACTCCACAGGAAGAAGTTTCCCCTGTGAAATATATTTTTGCTGTATACTCACTGACACACCAAGGAGGAAGAATATGTTAGGTGGCAAACTGAGCTGACACATTAAAACAACAATGGCTCATGTGGGGAAAAAAGCACTGTTCCAGTAGGAAAATCAGTCAAACAAGCCACACTGGATGAGGTCTGTTCCAGTCTGTTCCAATCTGAATGACAAAATCTGTCTCACAAATGCTTATTTCAACTTTAAATATAATTATTTTAGTCACAGCCACTCTTGATTATTATCCATGGATAGTCCTATGAAATGACATTTTGTTGTTCAATATCTTCAAGCCAGTGCCACAAGCCAATGCACATCCTGGTTCTTACATACTAGCTGAAAAGGGTAAATCATTATTTGTCTGATATTTTAAGCTGCAATCACCCAAACAGACAGCTGGACACAGCCACCTTTAAATTCAAGTTGTCACTCACATTTTTATATTTCAGTAGACACTCTTAGAATATTGCCCGTGTGAACGGCTAGGGAAGTATCTGCACATGGCAGCTGGAGTCAGGAACAGAAGACTGGCAAAGTAGGCAGCGAAGCAGTCCCATTAATGGACAAAAAGGATTAATAAAAGGCTGGATTTACCCATTGTTTATAACAACCTGTGTTCATTCCCCTTTTCCTGTGCATCGGCTCTTTCACCACACACCTTTCCACTGAGCAGCGGAGTAAATAAAAACTGGTCATGCTGGCTGACAGTGATAAAATCAAGTTCACAGGCAGATATTTCAAACCTTTATTAGCAAGGCCATAAACTACATATGCTGTTTGATTAGGATATGATGAAAAGAATTTATTAGCAGATGTGTATTCAGCTACACTGTTTTACTGGCAGCTTTATGAGATTCTCTCCTAGGATGACAGGTGCGGCTTGCCAGCTGCCTTGTACAGCAAACAGGGGATGGAGACCATGCCATGTGCAATGATTTAATCAGTTACCATCAACTGCTGGAAAATAAACAAGCTTTTGTGCATTTCTTTCAGTCCCATGTATATTAATTGAAACCAAATATTACAAATGACACTGAAAGAGAGTATCGCTGATCAGAGGAAACTTAAATTTAATAGGACACAGCCATGTAATACATAAATATAATAAAGCACAGTCATGTAATACATAAATATTTGGTTAAAAGATAGCAGAATTTTGTTAAACTTGGCAATGGGAAGTCTTTTGAAGTCTCATTTGTCAGTTTCCATTCGTGGGACAGTCAAATCTAGTCATTTGGGTCACAGCTGGCAAAAGAAAGATGATCCTCTTGGTTTATTGTTCTGATACAAAATTGTCATTACAAATTGAAAACACAGGGCAAATAAAAGAGGGCAAATGGGGAACTTGTGTGGTTACATATTTTTAACTGTTGCGTCTGGCTGTACTTTACTTAATAGGGGTTGCAGAATTCAAGATGTCTATATCCTGGGTCTCATTACTATTGTTTAAAATTTCTATATCACTAGTTTACAATTAAAACGTTCTTTCTCAATTCAGTTCTCATATCCCATGTTTTCAGTGCTCTAAATATGTGTAACCTGAACTAATATTTTTATTAAGTATCTGACAGCTGCCTTGAAACATTTTTATTTTAAATATTTGCATGTCAAAATACTGATATAGAAGACTTTTTTCCACAGCCAAATAAGAATGTTCATACAATGTAAAGAAAAAGTAATATTGCTAATCTGAAGAGAGGACATTTTACAGAAGATCCTTTAACTTTGTTTTCTGCATGTTTGTGACAAAGAGTTCTCATGATTACACTGTAAGAAAGGACAAGTGAAGAAGAACTGTAAAGCAGATAAAAAAATTGTCCAACTGATTGTGTAAATAATTATAGCAGTGGTCTGTTAAAAATTAGGAAAATTGAAGCCATGGAAGCATTTTGAAAAAAATGAGTGCTCTTTGAAGTATCAGTACATCCAAATTCTTTCTCTCAGCATAAAATCATATATTCAGATTTTAGCAGATTTTCTGTCCTGATTTAGAGTCAAGTCTTGCAGAGAACTAGAGGTGCTAGAGAAGGAACAGCAGCAGTAGCCAAAAACTATTCTCTGTCTAGTTTTTGATCATAATAATTTCTTTGAAGGAGATTATTTTTGATCTTTTCTATTTTAATGGTTTAAAATGATTAAATGGTTTAAAATGATGAGAGAGATGAGTTTCTAGTAGTGACAGAAAGGGGATCCAAAACTGTGATAATAACTCCAGGCCACATTAGGCAGAAATATGATATTTTATAATAGATTATGAGGTACTGATGCGCTTTCATTCACTCTTTTTCTCTTCATGACCCTTGGTGTATTTTGTTGCTGAAGCAGAGACCACAGCTCAGTCTTTTCAAGATTTTACAAGTAAAAGTGAAACATCAAGAGCATATGCTCTGCAACTGATTACAAAATAGAGTTAATATACACCTACACTTGCAATCAGCTTCTGGGGATGCCTCAGAGAATTTGCTTGACAAGCCAGTCGGCAGTAACTCAGTCTAGACTCTTCCATGCAAACAGCCTCATAATATTGCTGCTCTGTATTTCCAGTGTAAAATCTGCCTCACGGCATGCATGTGTGGAAGCACTCCTTGCGCCCTTCCCATGGACAGGTTTTTATCTTCTCCCAAACAACAGAACAGCCTCTCCACCAGCTTGGGGTCCAGGCCACGTAAGAATGGGTTCCTCTCAAACCATCTGAGAGAATCTATACCAGTAAAATAAATGATAGTGTGAACCCAAAGTTAACTTAGCGTGATATGGTTATCTGTCTTTACCTCCAAAATAAGATGGCCACACTCAGACTCAACATGGGGAATATCTTTATCCCATACATTATCCTCAAACCACACCTGGGAATCATCAGGGAGAGTGCTAGTTATCTTGAGTCAAAATCAGGCAAGGCACCATTTAACATTACAGATAATGGAGTTTTAGTGTCTGTGCCTGTGCCCTGTTTAATTTGCTGGTAAAAATGAAACCTTAGGATACAGCTAAAAAGTCTGCAGTCTGGATCCACAACCACAACAGACTTCAGGATGTTATAAACCCATCATAGGATACATTTATATTGCATGTCAAGCTCAGGTCAGCATTCTGGATCTGAACTCTAACTTACAGACACTGCAAAAATTTACAGCCCTAAAACAAGGTTGCAATTCCCTCAATGGCAGGGGTTTAAGTCCTTCAGGCTCCTAAGGTGCAAGGTGAGCTAGCATATGATGTTCAGGTCTATTTTGCAGGCTGAAATGATCAAGGGAAGTTTGAGGAAGTGCCTCTAACTTTTTCCCAACATCTGGGCACAAGCCAGAGTTTGCAGAAATGCCCTCTCAAGGCACCAAGGAGCATGAGGGAGTCCTCCAGGGCTGTGCCTCAGCTGGCAGGAGGACTGTTCACCATTGTCTGCTAATCAGGTCTCATACATTATCCACTAGGACATAGATTTAAGCCTGTGTTGCATGTATTACAGAGTGAGAATATAATCTTCTGTAAAGTTTTCTGACTATTCCATTTGTTTGCAACATATCAGGTGTCAGCCACTGGACTTATTTCCCAAGCAACTTTGATCTTTCTCTCTGTCCAAAAAAGAACTCTGCAGAACTCTCAGGCATAGCATGACTATCATGCAAAAGATATCCTGTTCTGGTTTCATTAGCAAAGTTTCTCTCCCCTACCCCATCTCTAAATTTCTCTGACAGGCAGACAAAGTCTGCCTCTGCAGAAACAGATGGCTGTTTTACATGCCAAAGTACAACCTTCACCTCTCCTCCAGTGACTTTGAGACTTCTGAGAGCATGCATATTCTTTAGTGTCTACATGTACAGATAGTAAGAAGTCACAAAACCTACATAGCTGACAGTCAAACAACTCTGCTCAAATGTCTGGAGTGCAAAGTATCATCTAGTTGTAATAACTGATTGATTTAAGCACATTCAGTGCATCTACACAGTTGTGGTCAATATTTCCAAGATATTTCTGGTTCTCAACATCTGCACAAAAGGCCAACTTATTTCTGTGCAACTCTGCCTTCTGCTCACCTCACTGTTTCAACAGACCGGTGTACCTCAAGAGAAATGCAGCAATTAAGTTCTTCTTAGTCCTTTTGGGCCTTAATGTTTCTCTAAATAGAATTAGTTTCATTTTTGCTCCCCAAACACATAGAAACACCAGACAATATTTCATCCTCGGCACAAAGCCCCACCGAAACCTATTCCTAATGTTATTTATATGGTATTTTTATATGGAGACATGTTATCCCCTGGAACCCCGCCAAGGATATTGCACAAGTAGGTGAGGACCTAGAAACAACTGCTAATCTCAGAGATGGCAACATGCTTTAATCTCCAGGGTCTTTGTTTAAATTCCTTGTTACAGATTTTATACACCTCTGAATGTACTTTTCTTGGAGAGATGAAATTAACCTCCTTGAATTTTGGCTTGCAGTCTAACTTCAGGATTGCTGCAGCACACCCTAGCTACAAATACAAGTTTATTGAAAAGAAGTAATGGGATTCAGTGCTGGAACTAACAGTAAGTTTTCAATCCCAGAATTAAAACTGCCTGGTTTTGCGAAGTTGGCAGATCTCACAGTAAAATCATAAAATATTTTTCAGACTTGACATCTGCAAAAATAAATGTGGGGTAGCAAAAAATGAACATGACAAAATGTTTTCTGAAACTCTTAACAAAAGGGTTGCAGATAACACTTTCATTTTTAAGCACATTCTTTTTGTTACAGACCAGTGCTTCTGACCTGTCTCTGTCAATTTCCTCTAGATATGGCAGTCATTACACTCCTGGTTTTGGTGTAGGTTAACAGAATGTAGACACATAGACATTCTCAGACCCACCTATAAGATGGCATCAAGCACACTGAATGATGTGTGATGACAAAACACTGCTCACCCTACACTAAGTCTTTCAAACACCATGCCATTAAATTCATACTAGTCACAGAAGAATTTTCTGACCATGAAAACTTGGTGGGAACTCAGATGAGTGGTAACAGATGGAGAGTGATGAGGTTTGGTTTAACTACACATGTAAGACAAGTCCTTGGTGCTCGTCACTTCTTGAAGGGCTGGGGTTTGAGTTTTGACCCAAACCAAGGCACTCTGGTAAATGCTGTTCACCTTCTTGGCAGAATAGCAAAGCATGTGTGTCATGCCCAAAACATTTCCCCTGGAAAGAAGGAGTTTGGGGCTGCAATGAAGGGCAACCTGGGAATTGCTGATAAAGCAGAGGTGTTTTTCTCCTCCCAAAAAAAAGATGCTAGAGTTAATTTGTTGCAGTTTTGTCTGCACAAGACCTATTATATGGGCTGTAATTTCACGGGATGGAGACTCTGAACTCCCAGGTCACTTGTAAACCGATCACTCCCCAGCCTCTCCTCCTTGTGCTTTTAAGTGTTTTGAGCCTGGTAAATTGAAACCTGAAGAAACACAGAGCTCTGATCTTTGGGACCTCTAGAGCAAACCTGGACTTTTGCTGATTTGCTCTAGGAAGTAACTGCTTACTTACCCCATAATTAACACCACAAAGCTGATCCTTGGAAGATAAAGTATGGGAGGTCAGAGACAGGATCAGGGAAAAGGGTTTCATTAGAACTGCAGCATTTGCAGCCTGATTTTCTTCTCATTTGCATCACATTGATCCTGGAATTGTTTCACTAAAATCAGAGGTGCTAACAACTATAAAATCTGTCTGGATTAGAAGCAGGTCATTACTATCACATCTAATGGATTTTAATCCATAAACTTAGTAAAAACAGCCACAGAAATTGCTTGTTAGCTACACGACTAACCACACTTTCACTCTTATCTCACAACAGAGGCTGCATTAGCACTTCCTTACAAGTTCCAATTTACATCAAGGTTTCAGGCACATAAATAAGTCTTCCAGTTGATTGACTTCCTTTAGCCAAGCGACTAGGTACAGTAGCATTCATAATAATGAATAACACTGTTAAACAATCTTTGTATAAAATAACTAGTTTACCAGTTTGTAGTTTGCTGCTGGGAATTTAAAGTGCTATCTTGTATTCAAATAAAAAGGAGAGGAAAAAATAAAGACAGAAAAAAGAGAAAATTTAAAAAAAAAAAAAAAAAGGAATGAGGAACGTCCAAGATCTCAACTGGTGGAAATCAGAGTGGCCTCACATGTCCCTCATTTCCTCTTTGACAGGTTGATTTCAGATTGACATCCAGTTTATATTAGTGAGGGGTCAATGAAAATATGTGATATAGTAAGTAAAAGAATCAGTTGCCATTGCTAAACTAAGACTTTCATGAACAACAACAAGAACTAAATAGGTATGATATATCTATATATATCTATATATATCTATATATAGATATAGATCTCATATATTTAGACAGTCCTTTCCAGCATCTAATTTTAGACTCAGATTCCTGCTTTCCACACAAGTTATACCACAATTTTTTTGTTGACAACCATTTATATCAGAAATAAAGAATCATTATTTTGAGGTTAGAACAAGACTTATTTATACTACAGGACTGGATCCCACCACATTTTAAATATACTGGATGAATAGTTTTTGTGTCCCTCATTTTGCGTCTTTGTCACACACTGCATCCCACATTCAGTCTTTGGCATGCGATAGTTATGCATCCCAAAGACGTTTTCCTCATAAAACTGGCTGTTTACTTTTTGTACAGCAATACCACAAGCTAATGTTCTTTCTTTTTAAGAGGGTCAGGGTCTTTGGGTCTATTTTAAAAAGAAAAATGAAATAGAGCAGATCAAATAACTTCAGAACATAAATCAAACCTCAAATAATCGAAAGGGCAGCCTCTAATTTCTTACCCAAAATATGTGAATACTGAAGAGGGATAAACAGTCTGTTAACTTGCGTTCTTGTTTTAGACTTTATCTCAAATGTAATTCTAATACACAGGAACTGAACTGCCAAAAATAAGTTCTGGCTTGCAAGCAAGAAGGCATCATATTGCCAGTTATGGACACGATAGTCCTGTTTTATGTATGACAGAGAATATTCTGGGCACTGCAATTCTGTCACTTACATGGTTAAACTGTAAGAATGGTCCCTGGCATGGTTTTGTTAAAATCACCTAGCATTTCCCAAACAATTTCCTGGCACAGTGCAGCAGTTAATATGGAAGAATGACCACTCAGAACAGGCAGATTGAAATAGTCCACATTTTGGAAATAAAAAAAACCTTAGCAATATCTAAATGTCATGACAATGCCAGCTGGCCCTATGGTTGGAGAACAGGCACTTGGACTGTTTGCTCTGTAGTATAAACTTAGCCTGTATGACTAAGACACCTCAGCACAGGAACACTGTATTTCTGAATGCCTCTTCCCAGAAACCTACCAAGTGAAAGAAAATCCGTGAAAGAAAAGAGTAGCAGAAATATCCAGAAGGGGTTTTCCCCCCACATAAAACTCCACTTTAAAAAATTAGAAAGATGTGGGTTTTTAAAAGCACTTAAAACTCCAGAATGTTTTGTAGCTGACTGGGGGATAAGAGTAACAGTGGGAATACCAAAACCCTGTGTGTAAATTCCTGACTGCAAATAGTAGTTGACCTGTAGACATCATATGGCTTCTACACAAATATCCTTCATTGCTGCACAACTGTCTGAGGTACCTCCAGGGATTCCCAAACCATGTGCAGACCCTCTCTCTAGGGCTTACACTGGCTAAGCCGTGGATGGGGTGCAGAATTTAATGAATGCACAGAATTTAATGCATGCACACTGCATAGGGTAGTGCTGTGAAAGCACCTGGTACAGACATGAGGGGATTTGTCAGAGTGCTGAACCTTGCTTTCAGTTCAGGGACTACTCAGGCCTTTGCTCTCCAGATCTTCATTGCTCTGTGCTAATTCCTCTCTCTCATATGGAATCATAGAACTGTTTAGCTTGAAAAGACTGGGCTCTGTCTGTTTTCCACATCTCTTCTCAGGTAAGTGTCTCCACCTGGGGAGGGCTGGTCTCCATACAGCTTTTCTGCTGTTGAACCTCCCCAAAAGAAATTGTACCTGCAGACCACTGTTGAGGACACTTTCCTGGATCTTTAGTCTACTGACAAAGTAAGCTTTCATTTTGCTAAAGTGAACAGGGATGTTTTAACTAACTCACATCATTTGGACCTTTAGTAGAAAATGTGGCTCTGGAGCATCCCAAGTAGGAATGAGAAAAGAATGTTTGGGGTAGACATTTTCCATATGAAAGGTAAGATGCATCTCATGCGAGGGAAGCAAGTTTAATATAAATTAAAATATTACTTTTTCTTTCCCATCTAGCCCTTCGTCTAGATGCTCAATACATGACTACTAGAAAAAATTTGATGTGCAAATGACATACATTCATCTCTCAGAAGCTGCTGGACTCAGAAACAATTACATCTTCAGCAGTGTGGCTGCTGCGAGTACAGCTCCTAAAATGGAACAAGAAATGAAGGCCCATATTCTGCCACAATTCCCACAGTCAGCCCATTGTCATTCATCCTGAACATTTCACTAAGCAAAGGGCATGAAGCTATAATCAGTAAGAAAGGAATATAAGAGAATTAGAGAACCCTAAAAAGAAAAGTTCATGAGTGCTATAAAGTATTCTTCAATATATAGGGTTTTGTTGTGGGGTTTTGTTGGTGTTTTGTTTTGAGGGGGCCTGCTTGCTTGGGGTTTTTTGCCTTAAGCAGAATAAATTAATAGGAGAAAATTATTGGGAAATAGTTCTATTTTAAAAATAAAGAAAAACACAGAACCCGTCAAATCTTGGAATCTTTGTTGCCCCTCATTTTATGAACAAAATGTAAGCTATATAGTTCTGAGGACAGCTAAAGAAGGGGATTGAGTGGAAATGTTACTTGATTCAAACCTTACCATTAACAAAACTCTCCACTGTCAAGAATCTGTCAAGGGAGTTCCTGTATTCAAATGGACAGCAAATTAAACATATCACTAACCTCAGGAAACCTAGGAATACCAAAACAAGGGATATTTTTAGCCCATTTGGCTACTTGGGAGTGGTAAGTGTCTGCTCTTATTAAAATCTTACAACTGTTTCTCCCAAATGTCAAAACTGTAAAGCTGTTGACTGATGCAGCTGAGATAACCCAGGCAGTGGTATCCCTGTGCTTTAGGTGACATTGGTCTCACCATGACAGCGCAAGGAAGCTAATTTAGCTTTCAGAGAAATTAGGAATCCTTCCAAACTGGCTTAGGATACCTTCAGAATCCGCTTCATTGTCCTGAGCTTGAAGCTATGTACAGAGGGTGAAGACATCCATTGGTCTGTTCTGGAAGCTCTGCTTTTGTCTTCACATCATGAATGTCCTCTTCGCTTCATGAGTTTCAGGGCCGTGGAAAAACCCAGGCCAGGATTTCTAGTTGAGTAAAAGCTCATGGTATGTAAATTAGAAAAAGAAAAAAAAAAAAAAAGAAAATAAAAAGTTACACACTCAAAACCAGTAGTGCAAATAGACACCCACAATGGGCAGGAAGCCAATAGCAACGCTAGAAAATACAGAACATAATATGTACAAAACCAGCTCTGTCATTTTGGAAATGGATATCAGAACATGGAGAGAATATACATCTGTGCTACAAAAAATAAGGTCAGATGTGCACATGCACGTTTTTGGGTGGAAAGACGAATTTAATTCCTTCCCTGAGTAAAGAATTTTACTCTTCCAATATTATGACTTTTCATTGCTTGCATAGGTATACTACAGTAAAATATACTCTGGGTTCAATTCATTCCTACCTCTACCTCTCTGGTGACTTCTATGAGTTGATGAAGAAGAACGTTTCACAAGTCACTGTGCTATTTTAAGCTCCCTAAAGTTTGGCACATAAAACAACTACAGTGATATAACAGACCAGAGGAGCTGTTACTGCTTCTGGCCCAACCATTTTCAAAGCTCAGAGAACTGAAGGTGTCTGGACCATGAGGAGAAGACAGTAAGCTGGAAAGTTTATTTAGGTTAGTTATAGCAATATAGTCGAGAAAGGATCTCTTAGGAATGGGGGCATTTACGTGGGACTGAGAGGATGGGTGAGGAAGGAACATGTGTGCTTGTCCATCTGCTTGACTAACCCAAATAATGTCTGGCAGAGCTAAGCGTGCACAGCCCACAGCAGCCAGAGCTGGCACGTTCTCAGGCTTGTCCAGAACATGAACCTAAAAAGTTTCAGATTCAGTTTGGAGTCTCAAAATGTGGGAGGAGGCTCAAAACTACCACATCTAGACTGCACTTACATAAGACTATTAAATTAATTAGTCTTGCAGCACAGTACAAAGTGTAATTCAATCCTGGTGATAGATTGGGAGATTAATCACAATTTACAGCCTTGTGAAGGCAGATACGCACACACACACACAAAAGTATGTAAAAGGAAAGAAAGGAAAAGAAAAATATTCAAGCACTCAGAGACTTTAGCTTCCAGTAATAATTAAATGTATTGATGACATTTTTGAAAGATAAAGTATTTCTCCCTTTTTCTGTTTTTCGTTGATCATAAAAGTGGAGTTTGACTGCTTTCAGTTTCTAAAAAAAAAAGGAAGAAAAAAACAAAAGCAGACAAGCGGGGCTTTTCTTTTGAAAAGAAACCTTGATACTTAGAATAATTTCTTTTTTTCCTGGCTTTTTTTTTTTTTTTTTTTTTTTTACCAATTAAAAAATGTCAACAAAATTTACTTTTTCTTGAAAAAAAAAATCAAGTGAAAATTCAACAACCTCCAGGCTAGCCCTGGGCCAATATGGTCTTATAAATTAGATATTAATATTCTTACACCAGTCTTTGGGTTTGGGGGTTTTTTTGGCTTGGTTAGGTTTGGTTTTCTTTTTTTTTTAGTTTTTGATCAGAAAAAATAGCTTGAATTTCAAAAAGTGAAACTCTATTACAGTCTTGACAACCCACAAAAACCTTTGTAAAGCATTTGAGAAGTGAAAGATACCATTTTGGGCCCTAAGCCTTCCACATACCATTCAACAGTCAAAACAAAGTCATTTCAGTGGCAGATCTCCCATATTGTATAACCTGTGTATTTTATTTAAAAATTATGCTCATGACTAAAAAGTGGCTGTGGGTGTTATTACTTCTTACAGAAAAGGTGTGAAATCAGTACATTACTTTAAATACTTTTAACTTGTAGAGGGTATCTATAATTTTTTTTTTTTTTCTGTTTTGCAATGTAGTGCTATTTCTCTGTTTTGGTTGAAAATCACTTACATCAATAATAAGAACAGAGGATTTGAATTCTCACAGTTGTTTACTGCAGCAACAGAAATCCCCTGAACACAATTATCTTGGATGAAGATTTTCATGTCCCTCACTCAAAGCCTTCCTAAACACAATGTGTTTTGCCCTCAGTTGACTGAGAGGGCCTGAGTTTCAGAGAATAGGGCTTCAGTGCTTCCTGAAAGTGTGACAGCTTCAAAGTATGTCCAATGAGACCCCAGAACCACCAGTCATTTTGGAAAAATGTTGTTGCTGTTTCTCTGATCCATTGTCTTTTTCAGAGTGGCACAACTGTGTTTGCTGTGCACAATTCCCAACAAACTGATTGATGTGGAAGGCAAGCCAGGAAAATCTCTGCTCCACCCCACTTTGCGTGTTCCACAGTCAAAAATGTTCAATAACTGCCCAGATGGGGAATATATTTTTTCCTTTCTGTTCCTGTACATACTCCTTCTGCAAATTGCATTATTATTGGGTCGCTTGCAGGCTCTTGACTTCATTCTACAGCTTGTAACCCTTTGCATAGTCTCCCACCTACCACATTGCTCTGGAAAAGCCACCAGTGAGCTCCTGCCATGAAATGTTCCTGTAAATGGGAACAAAGGGAGCATATGGATCCTTTGATTCATCCTTGCTACACACACACACACATGCACAAATTTTTTTACCACCCAAATGAAACCCGTGAGCAGTCCCAACATTTTGTGTGCAGCCCCAGGCTGTAATGACATTTGTGCTATATCTTGCTCTTGTTGGGGTGCTGTATAACCATCATCACTCGAGCCTATGTCTTCATTCCTTCTTGGGTTACATGACCAGCACTGAGATTAGGAACAGGTTTCAAAGTATGTCCACATACTGGTAATTTATCACACACACGTTACACAAATAAATAAATAATACACACATATATATCAACTTAATTGCTGCACATGTAAGTACCTCATTTCACATAATGAATACTTCAAGGAAGCCTATACCCCAATAGATATCAATTACTCTGTCTGAACTAGAGGCCCCACTTTTCTCCTAAATATGCTACATTCAGTGAGCTATTGTATTTATGCTGTCGCTCATCATTGTGCTGACCTAAATATTTTATTTGCTAAAACAAAAGCAAAAATGAAATTAAATCCCCAAAGGTGAGAATTTTTTTTTTTTTTTTTTTTTTTTTTTTTTTTTTTTTTTTTTTTTTTTTTTAATGAGGGATATGGAAAAGGTTGGATAGTTTTGGAGCAAAACTCAAATAAAATTACTTTTCCAGGTTTTATTTGCATTGTTTTATTTAAACTATTTTGGTGTCAAACAATAAGAATATTGCAAGTATTGTCTTTGGAGAAAATAAATCCTTCTGCCCAGGTATACTTCTGGATAATTTGCATAATTCTTAGTTTACATCAGTACAGGTAACAGATGATTATTTTTTTCTGGTAGTGAGTTTGTGCCATCACCAGAGCTGGGTTTCTCCCCAAGAGCAGGCCGTTCTTCCCAGCTCGGCATATGCAGCACCAGTAACAACAGAGGTATCAACACTTCCTCACAGGAGGAAATTCCAGCTTTTACAGGGCCACCCTCAATTTCTGAGGAATTTTGTATGATTTAGGACCACTACAAATTTCTGGTCCTGATCAGCAAGTCTGAAGTAGATACAGCCTTGCAGGCTGGAGGTACATTAGATGCAACAGCCATACTTGTGTTTTGCTCTGTTAAAAGAACACCATTATTCTAAGTCCCAAGTAATTGCTAAACAGTCACACTTCAGCAAATTTCCATGAAAGATGTACAAGTCCCCAGAGATGTTCTGGTACGGGAGTGTTAAGTGCAGCATCCTTATATTTTAAGTAGGTGATTCTTTGCTACATAAATGTCCCAGCCTGCTGCATGCACAAAGGTAAGATGACCCTCCAGAGACATTAACAGGCTTTTTACCTCCTCCATGCCTTATTCACAGGCAGGCAACATCCTACCTCCCCTTTCCAGCCTTGCTTTGCTTATTTGTGTTTATGGTACACAAGGCAGTAGATAAACAAAAAGGAGTTTTAGACACTTTCTGTTCTTAGCTAAACCTTTTAGTTACACATTAGGGAACAGAAGTGTGGTACGACCCTCTGTTTATTTGTGGTTCTTTTAAGTGATGTCCAGAGACCTACATTTCATGGTTGTTTGAAAGTTTATATAACAGTGGGAAGCTGTTAAACAGCAGTTTACCTTCACTTTTTTCCTTTTTTTTTTTTCCTCATGTAAAGGATTTGAAACTAACATTCATTCTACCATATTATTTTAGATATTATTCAACATTCACCAAGTTTTCTCTCCCAATAAAATTTATATTTCCTGTAAGTAATGATAAGAGTATTCATGTCAACAAATCTAAAATCTATTTGGTTACTATGTACTTTAAAATAGCCCTTGAAGTTTCAAAATAAGTTGCCGTTCAGCTGTCTGTAAAAAAAAAAAAAAAAAAAAAAAAAGATTAAAAAGAAAAATCTGCACTCTTCACATTAGACCTATGAACAAGGCAAAAAGTACTTCCAAAAAATATCTTTTCTTTTTAGTTCCTTGCATTCTAATAAGTAATACGTAATTCGATCTTTTAAATTAACTGGATATGTTTTTTTAAAATGCTCACAATGTCCTTGCACGTCTCCCAGCTCCTAAAGTTTGTCATGTTCAAACACCCTTAGGATCTCTCTCTAGCACTACAATGCATTCAGGAAATAAGTTTTTCTTTCATATGTCTAAAATCTCCCCTTTTTTCTTTATATTATTTGACCTTAATTCTGTTTCCTTAAATGTCAATTATACTTTTGCTTTGCTATAGGATCCACTTCTTTTACTGCCTTATACAGCAGCAGCTCCTTCCAACACAGACCACTTCTTTCATTAAAAGAAAAGTTTAAAAAAATTTCCAAATTAAATATATAATTTATTTAGTAACCAGGTCTTAATGTAAAGTCACTTTGGGATATTGGATATGTTGTTTTCGTTCAAATCATCTTAAACCTTCAAGCTAAGAAACATTGAAAAATTTCCATGTAAATCATTTAGTATATAAATTTGATTTGGACTAAGAAATAACTGTATAAAAACTGCCAAAATTTTAATGCAAAGTATTCATTTTCTTGGCTCCTTATATTAGGATGAAAGAAAACCCACTTTTTAATTATGAATTTAAGTGTTTGGAAAATAATTTTCAGCCTGAAAGACAAGCCAGTTTTGTTGTTTTTAAAATTATTTGTGTCCAGGAATTTTTCTGGGAGAACATAGATGGAATTCATAGTAAAATAAATTTAATGTAATTCCATCATTTTTTTGGAAAGCTCACATGACAGAGTCATATCCCATTAATTCACAATGATCACTAGAAGGCCAACTGAAAACTACAGAATAATACAAACTAGAGCCAAAAAATTTAAACGGTTCACTACACAAGACCTCATTTATTTTAGGTTTAAAAAAAAGACATGTTGTTTTCCCCATGATAACTTTGTGCAACAACTCAAACTTAAATGACCACTCTGTAATGAAAACAATTACCTTTTAGGGTTATAAATTCTCACGGTATAATGTTATGCATTTATATTTTTTCTGAAACACTTCTGGATGCAGATTCAGACTCTTTTACAAAGATGTAAAATATTCTGCACTACAAGGCAATGACTAAAACAAAATTTCTCTTCTAAAGTTGCTGAAAACTCCATAGCTCACAAAGATGAATTTGTCTTATTATCATTATTAGTGTTTGTCAAGTTATACTATATATATTCTTTCTATATATAGAGAGAGAATATTCTATTCTTTAACTCTTCCTGAAAGAAAACCTTGGTGAGTGACAGAACTGCAAATCCAACCAAATACCATGAAAACTGGCCATAATAAACTTTGCTGTAGCGAAACTCCACTTAAGGGTGCAGCAAAATGAAAATCACAGAGCACGTTTATGCTTTTTGACCAAGCACACTGCATTTACACAGCCACTTGAAACTGCTGACAGCCAAGATTTTTAGGGAGGGAAAGAGTCACACTGAATAGGTAACAAGAATAATAATCAAGATTTCTGAGAATGCTCCCCAGTACTGATCTCGATAGAGTGTACTCGAAGGGACCAAGTGTAACTTTTGAACATTTAACCAGAATTTGTCTTGTAGTTAAAAGACAGATGTGGTGTGAAAGCTCGAATTCACAGTTAGTAACTTCCCCCTCCTCAAACCCATACAATAATAAAATAAAAAAAAAAAAAGAAAAAGAAAAAGGAGATTGAAAAGATATAAAGCCCTGCTTAGGCCAACAAGTTGTTACATTTCTTGAGCAAGGACAATTTTCTAAGTACAATCATTTCCTCCAACAAGGTAACTCATGTAAACACCATCAGGGTCGTACTGTTTGTTCTGTGCTGCCAGATGGGGGATATAAACCATGCAGAAACAATTTCAGATTTCCACCCTGATTAGTTCATCTTGAATATTTTCACAGTGTGAATCTGGAAGTCAGAAGTTTACATAATGGTTATAAATTAGGGAGAAATCCTGCTGCCAAGAAAGTCACACTCAAGCAAACAAACTGTCTCCTTCCTAACATGTTTTAGGTGTTGCTTATCAAACACATTCTCAGCTGTAGGTGGAAAAAGACCTTGAATTCCTCGTCGGTTTTTGGATTGCTGTTTTCCCACCGCGGGCTGTTTGGTCACAGCGGTGATTTACCCGCACCGTCCCCATGCCCATCCCGTGCCGGTGCCTGGCCCGGCGAGCGGAGCTTGCGGCAGCCTGCAGCTCCCTCCGGGGGCCAGCGGAGAGCCCGCAGCCTCCAAACCCTCCAGGAGCTCTGAGCCACCGGCCAGGGAGAAACTTCACTGAGCAAAACATACCCCCTGCAAGTCCTCGAGTCCTTCACACCAAGTTTTGCTACCAGGCAGCCGAAGGGGTGACTTCTCCTGCAGCCCTGAACTCCTCTCGTCCATGCTGTGCCTTCCTGAGCTTCTTCAGAACATAGCTTTGGCTGGGTTTTACTGTCATCCCTAAACATAAGCCTCAACCCCAGTATTATTTTAGAAAAACTCAACATAATGCCAGTTCTTATTAGGCTCGATGGTGGCTGGCGTTGAAAGGAAAATAAAGCTCACAGCATGCCTGTAGAGTAGATAACAAATACCCAAGTAAGGTTTATGCAAAGGCAACTCTCAAGGCACAGGCAGATGGAGTAGGCAAAAGGTAAAGTTTATACATTCTTTCCAATTGGCTTGGCTGAGTGCTAAAGCCAGTAAAGCGCTTGCTTTTATTCAGAAATCAATTTAAAATCCATCATGTGCCAGACATCTAATTGAAATTTCTAGTTACTGTAAGTACAGGGGTAAATTCTGCCCTCTGATACATGCACAAGTTCAGCTTCCCTTTAGGATCATCAGGGTTAATGTACATACATGTTAGGGCAGAATTTAGTATTATCTCCGTGCAGCAGTGAACATTAGTTCTAACAAGCCAGTTTCATTTAATACTAAGCATGTTTAAGGAGAAATGTCAGAGTTCAGTTCTGCTGGCTAATGATGTAAATCAGGAATCACTGAAGCCAGACACCTATTCTGATCTTATACCAAATTTGTGTTAGGATTACTCACTGAAATAAATCAGTTCTTTACCAGGAATCCATCCTACTGACATATGAGCAGTTCATAAACTTTGCTCAGACAAGGAAATCATGCCATGCAGGTGAGTAAATTTATTTATGTGGTTTAACTACTTGCTAAAGTTACATTTTATTGCTGCTGTTGAATTATTTTCAGCTGAACATTACTTCTCTTTTTAAACAAAGTTTTGCAGGAAATACCAGTTTCTCTTCTCTCTTTTTTAAAAATCTTTTTTCTTTCTCCTTTTTCCCCCTCTCCATTCAACCACTTTTTTCCCCCCCCTCTTATTTTTTCTCTTTTATTCTTTTTCTCATCTGTCCTTCCTTTCTCCTCCCTGAGACATACTATATGAATTTTTAAAAGAACTCTTCAAACATATTTTTCAAATTTTTCTAACCAAAAGGTTTTGATGTTTTAATGAAAACACCATAGATTTTTTTTATTTTTTGTGGTGGTGGTGGTGTGTTTCATTGTTGTATTTCTTACAGCTTTTTTTTTTTTTTTTTTTTTTTTTTTTTTTTTTTTTTTTTTTGCTGCTGCTGTTGTTATATTGAGAAAGAAGGGGAAGTTTCCATTTAATTCATTTACCTGGAAAATGAAAAGAATAGAAAAGAGAGACAAGTTTTCCAGGAGGCAGAAGAGCCGCTGGAGCCCTGGAGCTTAGCGGACAATCCCACCGCAGCTCAGCTGTGCCGCATTCGGTTGCGTTTTGCCGGGGGCAACGCCTGTGCTAGTATCAGAATTATCGCCTGCGCTAAAGGACTTCAAACACTAAAAGCGCACATTAAGTAGCACACGCGGTGCTTTCACATGCGTTTCTCATGATCGGCAGGTTGCCGATCTGTTGGAATCCTTTGCCGAGGGGCCGCGGCGGACGCTGCCGCCGGGCGGAGCAGGCCCGGGCTGAGGGAGCCGCGGCCGGGGCGCACCTGGCAGACACCGGGCGAGGCTGCGCTGCTGCGGGCTGAGGCCTCCCCCTGCTCTTCCGAGGCCAGGAGCTGGGAAGCAGCTGCTCCTTGGAGCGGGAGGTGGTGACCGGAGCGTGTGAGCTGCCGGCGATGCTGCCCCGGGCCGGGCCGCTGGCCCCGGCAGGGGCTTGGCAGCCACGGGCGCCCCCGGCCCCGCTCGCCTGCTCGCTCCTTCCCCCTCACAAGCTGTGTAATGGCGCCTCCTGCCTACCAGCGCAAGGAAGCTGCCTCTGGAGGCTCAGCCGACGAGCTTTTTCCAGTTACCGCGCCGAGCTCCTTGCAGGGCTGCAGCGCCCTGCGGGACAGGCGGGAGCAGCGGGGCGGCCGGGGAGCTCCAGCCCTGCCCCACACCAGGTGTGGCCCCTAAGAAACCCACACGAACTCTCTGGCTGTGGATGGGGAGAGACAGGCACCCTCAGAACCCAGAAGAACAGGGGAAGCGCACCCTTGTTCTCCCCACTGTGCATCGCAGAAACTTTGCAGAGATGCAGAGTTCAGAGATGCCCGGTGAGCTGAACTCTATTTGCAGGCTCACCTTAGGGTGGGTACACGCTGTCTGCAAGGGCCCTACCTCGTCTTGGGTTATCATCTTCCTCTCCTTCCTGCCTGCGGACCGAAGGAAACCCCTGGTACAGGTAACAGCAGCCACCTTGGTCACTGTCCTTGGTTAGCATCTGGTAATTTTTGAGCCTCAGTACTATTTGGTGGCTTTGGAGCATAGACGAGTCCTCAAATTGGGAGCAAGGCAGAGTTTTCCACAAATAGTGACTACAGAAGAAGAAGAAAGGGAAACTCAGGCAATGATGATGTCATTCATGCCATTCTGATTCTGTTGCACACAGGTTCAGTACAGTAAAAATTAAATTAGTTTTAAAGAAGTGGCTTTTCAGAGAATAATAAGGTACCAGACTTTTCTAGAATATATTCTGGTACTGTTATTTGTTAATATGTGTAAGGGAATCTTCCTTCATGTCTAGCTACAATTGCTTCATTTTTTTTAATACGTGTCAATGTGGCTCAACCAAAACTCAGGCCAAATAAGACAGAAAATATTAAGCATGTAGATTCTAGTCTGCCATATTTAACTGTATAAATTTCTGATTTTCTCATTGTTAAATGTTTTCCTTGTCAATTAAATGTCTGTACTCCCCGTAAGCATGATATGAAGTGTAAATATTGCAAATATAATTAGGGCTTCTATAGATGGTTTTGAACATGAGGTATAAGTTGCTCACGCAGATTTCCTCGCATAATTTCTCACATACATGGCAATACCTTCAAGTGGAAGTGGAAATAGCTTTCATTAACACTGAAACAGACATTTTAATACTCACATCTGAATGTACTCCCCCTGAGCTGTCTGCCCGTAATGTACATACTTATATATGTAAGTATAGATATATATATATATAGTGAACCACCTGTGCATTTCAGCTGTGAAGAAGATGACAGTACTTCAGCCTTTCAAAACATCTCTGAGCTATGTCAAAGAACAGTCCTGGTTCTACTCAGCTATGTATTTTAGTCCTGTGGATGATATCTAGCTGCTTTATGAATGCTGATGGAATTGAAATGCATAGATGTACCATAACTGCAAGCATTTGGATCAGCATATAAAACAAATGTTCTCAGAATCTCCAAGACTCACAGTCCACAAAGCTCTGCCTTTCTTTTATAAACATAATGAACTCAAGGAAGAATGTGTAAACTCTCCCTTCACACACCTTTGCCCTTATTTTCTCTTTAGTAAAGGAAGAACCTCAGCTTAAAGCAGTTATATCTGTGGTGACTATACATCTGCAGCCTTTCAACAGACAGTTGTTCTCTCTCAACCTCTTCCTTTAGAGCTAAAAAAACCCACAGACCATGGACTAAAAGTGATTTAAATGGAGGCTTTCCCACCAAGGTGGAAGAAGATACCTGATTCTCAACAACGATACCTCTATAACCCATCTTTCATGTTAGGAATATCAAACTCTGGCCACAGTGTTGTTTCTGAGTCACTTCAATGCATGCCAAGCATTTGTCACATCCTGTTTCTGGATTTCACAGACAGAGGATGTCTGTCAGGATAATTCAGGTGTGAAGTCAGCTTGTGCACTGGCATTTGCATTTCACATAATGCTTATCTTTTCTTTTAATTATTTTTTGTTCTTTCTCTTCATTCAGAAAAGTCCTGTGGGTATGTGGCCTACAGCCAGACTGTTGCTGTTCAGGATTTCTAATGTATTCACCACTCTCATGACCAAAAATTGAAAAGGGAAAGGTTTTTCTGAGTTTACATTAAAATTTCTGATGTGTACAACAGGGAACACCAAATATAATTTACTTTTGCTTTTCTTAATAATTTTTTTTTTCAGTGATGCACTTACTTTAATTTAAAGAAAAGAAAGAAGTGGAAGAAGTAAAAAGAAAAAAAAACACTGTGTTTGATAATTTCTCCATTTAAATCTTGAAAAGGCTATGTATGACATCAGCTGGAGAATGGAGGGGTGGGTAGAATCTCTTCCCATGACTACTGCTTGCTGGAATCAATTTTCTGGAAGACTGGTTTTATACTGCCACACCACATCAGATTACATTCTGATTATTATATCTTTTTGACATTAAGAAAGAAAAGTATTTTGCTAATTTTTTACGTAATTTGAAAAAATATAACTGAATTCAAGAGGCTTATTGCTGAAAACCATAAAACCACAAGAAGTAGGAGTATGTTCATAAGTGTTTTCAATGTGACAGCCAAAGCTTCACCAGCTTTCTCAAAGCTATTCATGTGCTTATTGGTTAGGCTAGAGCTAATTGGGCTCTTCAAAATCAGAGGTAATCACTGAAGAGAAAACCTCTTTTTTGGCTTTTAGCTTTATCTCCAGGCTAGAAAATACCATTAAAACTCCTGGCCATTACTACTGACTTATGATGCCTTGCCTTTTTAGTTCTATATTTTTCTCCTAAAAAAATAAGAGAAAAGAAATCTTTAAAGATTTTGACCTCAGTGCAAAACAAACAAAGAAAAAGCTGAAACTCAAGGACATTTCCACATCCCATGCACAGAAAAAAAAAAAAAAAAAAAAAAGAAAAAAAAAAGGGGTTGAGTAAAGGGTTTGTTTTTCAAACTGAGTATGCTATATTACAAGACATAAGGAAATCTTTTGTACAAGTCAGAAACATCTGTAGCTGCAATTACAATGCCTATGGTACATTATGATTCTGACGTTTAATTGGAAAACTCACTATACAAGACACTTAAAACAGAATCAAAGCAGGCTTTTTTAATCAGCAACATCTATTTCAATCCTCTTCATCAAAGATTATGTGGGCAACTCCCTGGCTGATAGCAGTGGGACCAGGTTTGTAGCTGATAAGGCACCAGATTTGTCATAACACACCAGAGAAGTGGGCTCTGCTCTGATCAGGCATTATATGTTGGCTCTGAGGAGGCGGGGATGCTGTCTTGAGAAACATCAGGTCTGTGGTTGCAGCTGGAAGGGAGCTGGCAAGTTTAGCTCGTTTAACAGCTCCATCTCTGTGACTGTTAGGGGGGTGATTTGAGAACATCAAGATCTGCTCAAATTCCTCACCAACACCCTCCAACCGCCAAAAGTGGAAGATGGGAGAGGGACCACACATAGCCACCGCTCCTGCCTGTTAGCAATTAAAATGTGCTTGCAAAAAATTAACAATAAAAATCTTAGCTGTGTCATATTCATTCCCTCACACATGAATTATGAGGTGAGCCCTTACTTTTGTACAGATTTGTGATACCACACTGTGGTATTTGTGATACCACACACTTGTGATACTTCCCACACTGTAATGTAGTCTCCTTTTTGTACTTACTCAATGTAGGCTGGCTGGCAGCAAATGATACACTTTGGGTTTCCATGAATATGTTATATGCACATAAATTGGGCATGGTGAGAGGAAGAGAGCCCATAGGTCAGGCACATTAATAAACAAGAAATAGAAACGAGTAATAGCCATTATACCATTCTTGTCTTCTCACAGCATGCTGAAAATGGCATTGTGTGAACCATCTGCACCCTGTATCTGCTTGCATATGTGAAGGCTCTAAAAGAAAATTAAACCAATAACTGTGGTCACCTTTGGGACTTCAGCAATAGCTCCTTAGGTTTCCCTGTGTCTCTCCTCAAAGTAAAGAATTGGCTGCACTTCATCCCCATTATACATTGGGCAAAAAAAATTTTCACAGCGTAGGAAACAGGAGTAAGAGCAAAGTTTTGCAAGCAGAGACTAGAGCAGAGGTTCCCATGTTCTCTGTGCCCCACTCATCACAATTTGGTGTGGTGTGAGGTACCAGCATCCATCAAGCTCCAGGCAGCCATCTGTAGCCTGAAGGTTTACAGCAAGGCTGGTCACTCTGTGCTCCCTTTGTGCCCAGTGGGTCAGAGTAAGTACTTCTAGGGTGCCAAGTGACTCAGCTGACAAGTAGATATTAAAATGCGATTGTTCCCTTCAGAACTCCACCTATTTCATCTCCATTGGACAAAGAGAACCCAGAATGACTCCTTCAGATTTAGGTATCTACTCAGTAAACAGAAAATTAGGAAGGAGTCCTTCCACCCCAACTAGGAAATGCAAACTAGCAAGTGTGCTTGGTTTTTTTTTCTTTAAAGGCCATGGAATCATGGAATGCTTTGGGTTGGAAGAGACTAGGAAAAATGCCCTCCTTGATTTGTTGCTTGTTAACAGAGATAGTCTCATAAGTGAAGTGGTGATTCGTGGCCATTTTGGCCACAGAAACTATGGAGTGATTGCGTTTAAAATCTGTTGGCAGGAGGAGAAGTGCCAGCAAAACTTCTACCCTGGACACAAGGAGAGCAGGGAATTAGTGAGTAAGGTTTCCTGGGAAAATGCATTTGAAGGGGCTGGAGTCCATCTGTGCTGATGGATGGTAAGAACGGCATAGGAATAGGCAATTCCTCAGTGTTGGAAGGGAAGGAAATGAGGCAGAAGTCTGGCTTTGCTGAGGAGGGATCTTCTTTTGGAGCTAAGGCAAAAAAGGAAGGACCACGGTTGTGGGAATTATAAATTCCCAGTCAAACCTGAACTTGTGTGGGATCTGCTGCTCCAGCTGGACCTCTATAAGTCTATGGGGCTTGATAGGATTCCCCCTGACACGGAGGCATTGGAACTAGTAGATGATTGAAATTACCTCTTAGTCCTTAGTTTTAATTTTTTTCCAAAACCACAGACATGAAAAATTCAGATAGAATACACTGTGGTGTGCTGGCATGCTTGCAGAAAGTACAAGGGTTCTGATTTTGATCTGGAAGAGCCATTTTGAGGAATTTCTGACCTGTTGGGAAGTTTAATGAAGTGGAAGAAAATAACTGGAATCAAAATACTGAGAAAAAGTAAACTGATGTGCACATAACCATAACAAGAAAACCTTTAGATGCTCAAAAATGTAGGTTAGTTCACCAGCTAATCTTTTATTGGTAATTTTTCTTGACTTCCAGAGTAACACAAGAATTTGCCTGAGCTGACACTAGTGCTGCTTCTAAGGGCAATTTCTACCCCAGTGGTGGTGACCGTGGTGCAACCAGCAGCAAGTGGCACTGCCAGAGCTTCTCTGGAGCAGGGGCAGGGGCTTCACCAGGAACTCTTGCAAGTAGCAGAAAAATCCAGTCCTATTATATTAATTCTATTTAGCATATAGGATTTGGGTTTCTTGATTTTTTTTTTGAGGTTTCATTTCTCTTTTTATTTATTTTAGTTTTTATTCTTATCACTAGGATTTCCACATTGATGTTTGAGTTGAAATTCTCAAGTGGCAGAGATTTTTTGTGAAAAGCTCCTGTCAACACTGATTTGTATGATCAAATTTAAGAAACTACATTAAAAATAAACTCTGATGTGCCTTGTTAATTTACTATATATAAGAAAGGGTGCATTAATGCCCCTGGAATCACAGGGACTATATTATCACAGTGCTCTCTGGTCAATAGAGTTTGTGGATTTGGAAGGAATAATTTCAAAACTCTATACACAGGAATACAAATTGTTTCTGTTTCAGTGGATAAAGACTGCAGAATAGTCAGATGCAAGGTTTAACACTCTTTAGAGAGACATCACATGTTTTAGAAGTATGTGAGTACATCTGTGACAGTGGTATTTTCTCCTGCTCATGGTTTGGTATGTTTAAAAACGACACCACCACATATCATTGGAAGGAAGGAAGGAAGGAAGGAAGGAAGGAAGGAAGGAAGGAAGGAAGGAAGGAAGGAAGGAAGGAAGGAAGGAAGGAAGGAAGGAAGGAAGGAAGGAAGGAAGGAAGGAAGGAAGGAAGGAAGGAAGGAAGGAAGGCACAAATAATTTCTTAACAGTCACCTTCTTTCAAACACTTTTGCTGCATGTATTCTAGATTTTAAAGTGTTTGAGCCCCTTTCCATATTGTCAAGTATAAACCTGGAAAGAAGTGAACTGTTTCTCTGAAGGACAAAATGTTATTGTGGCTTTTTCATTCACTGCAGTAGTATTTTGTTTTTTGTTTATACCAAGTTGGTCACATAACTCTCAGGTACAGCATCTGCATGACTTCTGCTCCAGTTCTTATGTCACCTGCTGAAGGAAAAATGCTCAGACTGTCTGAGGATTGAGCAGCCACTTCTTTGAAGCAGTTACCAGCCCGGCTTCTGACTCCAGCCCTCTGCCAGCACACATTCAACCAGCCTGCAGACATCAGTAGCTGGCTTTCCCCCACTCTGAGGCTTCAAATTAAATTGCTGTTGAGACTCTATGACATAAATTAAGAACAGAAAAACCAGTTTTAAGCTTACAGCTCTGAAGAAATCAGTAAATGAATTCTATTTTGGCAGCTTGCTGCTCACAACTCAGAAAATACGACAGCAAAGCAAATCACATGTCCAGTGTGTGTTTTATAACCCTGCACAGACTAAGCCATCTTGTAGGCACATGCTTGACTATTTTTAGTGGCTGTACTCCTGCAAATATGGCAAAGTCCTTTAGTGTTGGTGAGTCACTAGGGGCTACTTGAAAAGTAGCAAGAGATGTCAGTTGCTGGAATTTTGACTGAAAATAATAATACCTGGATTTAAGATTTGCTGCACAGATTTGCCAAAGAGCAAATGAAGTCAGCTCTGGCAATGTGACGATCTGCTGATTGCTGCCTCCAGCCATGAAAGCACAGGATCTGACTGTGTTTTATTTTCATCACCATTGCTACAGCATCATTTTAAAGGTACACACTGGTTCGTGGGAATGCCAGTTTTCCAGGGTATCCATCTGGGAATCAAACTCTCCTTCAGCTCTGAGCAGGCACTGTGGTGTGTCCAGAGGACTTATAACTGACACGGCCCATTAGTCATAGAAACATCCCACTAAAATTAGCGGCAGCTTTTCATCTTTATGGGCCTCATGCCTCGGTCCATATGCAGAACATACAGAATGGATTTTTCTTTTCTTGGCATGTAACCCCGTCTTTCCGGTACTTTGGTTCCAGACCTTCATGAGCAATGCAGGTGGCTTTTGTTGTTCCACAGCTCATATTCTTGACAGTTACTGCATCTACACAATACTTCTGGATTCAGCCAGGCTGAAACATTCTCGCAAACAGTTACTTAAGATTACCAGCATTAGCACGTAAATATAATAATAATTAATAACACTTTGGCTTCTTGAAGATTCCTTGTGCTGCTCTGTTGGCTCTATTTCAGCACCTAAAAAGCCAGCAGCAAGGTCTCTGCCCACCCCAGCCTTGTTTTTAATATTTCTTTAGTTTGTTTTTAAGGTGTGCAGCCAAAGCATGGGGATAAACTACTGTGATTTTCTCTTTGGGAGGCCAAGGTTTTCATGGTCACTTCTCATTTGGTACTGTATGTATTTATTCATCTGTTGGGTCCCAGACGGAGACAATTCAGACCTGGTATTCAGAGGTGTTGGGCAATTAATAGCTTCCATGTGAGCCAAGGGGAACTGTGACCATGAGGTACTGTGCTAAACATGGCTTCTGGTTTTTTGAAAAGCACATGCCACAAGACACCATTTAAACAGTGTTTAACTTATATCTTTGTTCTGAATCTAAACTTATAGCAAATGGAGACTTGAATTTAGTCTGTGTTATTTACAGAATTTATTAAATGAGTAAAGGATCCAACCAAATATTTTACATTAGTAATATATTCCAAAAAGAAATTTCAAGACTTCTCAACCTTACCCTTCTACTTGAGTTTCTTTCTTGCTGCCTCAACATATAGGCCAAACACTGAATAAGAATCTCCTTTTCTTAAGAAATAGTTACTCCAAAGCACAGGTGGGGTTGTCAGTGGTGCTGTCATGGGACCATTGTTTTACCTGGCACACTGGATTTTATTTTTCAGTGCTGTAAATACACAAATTTTCCAAAGCATTGCACATGTTTAGAAAGGCAAGAGTATGCCAAGTTGTCTTATTTGAAGTCCCCAAGTTTATACATCCCATTTTGTAAAAATAAAATAGAATATGTAAACTGCCTGGATAAAACTCCAGGAATACTTGAAGTTTACTCATAATAAGGGCAGCAATTTTGTGCCATACTGTGCAATGTATTGCAAGGCAGGCAATGGCTGTTCCAATCCAGAAATAGAAAAGGTGATTCATTTTGGTTTGGAATGAAACAGCAGCATGTCTTGGTATTGCTAATAAAAGCCTTTTGGGTTTTTCTCCCTGCAGGCTCCATTGCAATAATAGCAGTGCTTCTGTTAGCTCATTATCAGCATTGCTGGCAGTGGAGGAGGCAGAATTGGTTGCACATTTAGATTATTATTGTCATTGCAAGACTTTATACTAAGACTCCTTAAACAAAGGATTTACAAGCCATGGTAGAGACAGTCCATCAATAGAAGCTGTTATAGGTTCCCTTACTACAAGGACTGATTAGGCTTTTATTGGCACCCTGTGAGAAAATTGCTAACTACCCATTAACTTTTTGTAAATGGAGCTGTAGTATGCAGACACATACATTTGAGGAACATCAGGGACCGTTTGGGGGACTGAATCTGATTTCCTACAGATTACAGGTCACAACACCTTGCTAGAGGAGTTCTGCAGTGAGACAGCAGTTTCTGGATGAACTACTTCATCTTTCCTAGAAAACCATCTCTTTTAAATCTGAAGTTCTCAATAATCCTTAATAACTCAATATTTAAGCTTGAAAAAGGCAGTTACTCATGTGATTCCAGATTTCAGATATTAAATAGTTTGCTAAAGATCCTTCCATTACTGCAGCCTTCCCCCTTCTCTCTCATTTGCCTTCTTTCACTTCATTTACATTCTATATCATATGTAAAAGTAAAAATCCTTACTTAAGAATTAGGTTTTTGGTAGAATCTGAGCTCCATCCAAGCTAGGGATCACTCATGCTGATGTTATTATGATCAAATGCTAACTCATTCTTCCAAAAATTACATAGGCAGCATCTAATGGACAGAGAAAAAGTTTAAAGGCTCAGAGGCTCCCCACAGAGAACAGAGTGAATAAGAAATGGACACATGCAGCTCCTTGCCACTTTCATACTATGGTAAGTTTTCTTCTCAGAGCTGTACCTGCAGGGTTATATCCCTTGGGAGGGCCCTCTGGAAAAGGTCTCCCTCCCTCAGAGGGAGATGGTGGTCAGGCTGCTTGTTATGGGTAATTTGAAATAGTGAATTAAAACCAAAACTAAGGTAAAATAACAAGATACCATCACCCATGCTACAGCACACATGGAATCACTGGATTTTGGTGTTGTAGCAGACAACAGCTGTGAGCTCTGCCCTAACCACTGCTCTTCCTGTGTCCATGAGGTTTGTGTCATAGCCTCCCTTTCTTACAGACCACTCTTCCTTCCACACCTCTTCATGAGCTTCCCTTTAGCAACCTCTTGTGCTGAGCTTTTCTGAGCACACAGTGACCTGGCGTAGAAACCCCAGGGTCCACTTCAGATTCCCTCATAAAGTAACTTGGATCATCTCTTGTTTTTCTTGAATAAATGCAACACATTCTGCCTATTATTTGGCCAAGGTATTTTGCAACAGTAAAGCTGGGAACTGCAGAGTGCTGGCCAGCCAGGCCAGGAGATGTGCTTAATGCAGCAGTATTCCTCCACCAGCTGGTTCTGCTTCCCTGTAATTTGTTCAGGATTTGTGACAGGACCTCTAAGTTCACCTTCTACAAAATTTTTTTTTCTCTTTCTCTCTCTCACTAAGAGAAATGTTATCCCTCTCCCTTTTTTTTAGAAGAGAATAATTTGCCACTGGATTGGAAACAAATTAGTACCATGTTGGCAGGGCAGCTCTGCCTCTTTCCCTGACACATTTATTGTATTTGCTAATTCTTTTCAACATGAAAATGGCAGAAAGGTAGAGGTGACATCAAATGCTCACTTAGGAGCTCACTTAACAGAGGCAACTCTAAAAAGGTAAGGAGACTTCATTCTCTGCAGTTATAAATGTGTTCCATTCGTTGTGACTGAAACATGCTCCAGACACAGGAAGGCTGGTGACTTTGGAGAATTCACATTTCAAATCAATATTGACATGTTGCTAAAAAAATCCTCTTAACTGAAAGATATTGTTGGATATGGTTATTAATTATTATACATATCTGCCTAATTCCTTGTCTTTTAAAAATGTTGGACTATCTACTTCGATCATTAGATTTAATTTTTGCCATGTTCCTAGAAAATCTAAAGGTTCTAAAAGTCTTTCCTGATGAAGAGAATTTGTGATATAAAAATAAAATATGACATAAATTGATAATAAAGTTGGCGGTAGAAATAAGAATTTTTTCACTCTGTTTTAGAAAAAAAAAGAATGTTCAGATTTTTCACTTTGACACACTTTGGGAGTAAGCCTAGTTAAATCTGATGTAAAATTGAAATGCAGAAAAAAATAATTGCAAGATAAATGAGGTATTTTAAATCAAGCAGTATGTTTAATTTGATCAGAATTGAAATAACTGCTCTTTCATTTTTGTTCTGGTAAAACTAACAAAAAAGTCATTTTGGGTTAACCTGAAATAATTTTTCCCTAAGTTTAGACAGAGAGTGGAAAGATTAGTTATTTAGACAGCACTACTCCTAAATTCAAAGGCTGTGCCATTTCCAGCAGCCTATCCTTCCTGCCTTAAACAAGCTTTTCATTCTTATATATATGTTTATAACAACTGATGAGAGAAATATTGAGTAATCACATAGATCACAGTCAAAGTTTCAAAATTCTTTTAACTATTTGACCTTCCTTTCTTGGAAGGGGATCCTACGTGTGTGGAACTTATTCATCATTCCAGCTTCTAATGTGATCTTTTTGTTGTTTATTGTGGCCATTTGTTACTTTAAAAATAAAAGCTTTCCATCTCTGCTCCATCTCCTGCATTGTGGGAGAGAATTTACAGTGAAATACCTGGCCCTAAATAAATGCAGGTTCACTTACCGAAGGAAGAACTGTTGGAAAATATACAGTGAGTTGTCCCCAAAATAAACAAACTTTACTTTTCCATTTTGGTTCTGCTAATGGCTGTGTGATACTGAGTACATAGGATTAGGATGTTTGCTGACCATCCTATAAAGATAGCTAATGTTTCAGTCATGCAGAATGAATCACTTTTGCTCTGTTGGACTACAGAGAAGCAAATAATGTTTTTCTGATTCATCTTCTAGAAAGATATTGCTTTGGAGAAGCTATTTATGAACACAAACACACCAAGAAATCTGTTTGTTCTTTGATTCCTTCCCCATTTTCCTACTCATAACACCTTTTCTGACTTAAACACATGCAGCATAAACCTCGTGTCATGTGTTATAGGGTAGAAAATCTAAAATGCTAAACACACTAGTGCTCTTTGGGTAACACCTACAATCATAATGAAGTGTTTCCTGGCACACCACATGCTGTACCTTAAATCACTTTTATTTTGAGCTCTGGAAGTGTTTGGTCTTTTTCCCAGTTTCACCTCTACGTTGGTTCCTGAGGAAAGGGAGCTGGGATGCTGTAGGCAGCCCCTGTCCAGGCAGTGGCTCTGCTGGAGATGTTTCCCACCATCAGTGTCAGCAGGATTTGGTGTTGGGCTGAACTGTTCCTACAGCACAGCCCCATGCTGGGACAGGAGCATCAGCTCTGTCAGCAAGGCTGCAGAGAGGAGAACCTCTGGCCAGAGCCAAGGAAGGAGGGGTGAGGTGCACTTGGTGGCAGAAATGTCTTTTTCCAGCACAGCAGGCTTCAAGAAGAAGGATTTATCTGGAGATTAGGTCTAAAACCCCAGTTCAGCACCATTGTTAAGACATGTCCAGCTGAGAGCAAGTAAGGCACTTAAATGTCAGTGGGTTTTCTCATGCTGTTAAAACAGGTATGCACTCCAGGGATTATTTGGGAAGATTCACATTTTTTTTCAGGACAGAGAATATTTAGAGAGACCTGACAGAGTAAAAGACAAGAAAACTGAAAAAGAAAAAAAGTCATAACACAGAAGAAAAATCATACAAATGTTGATAATTAACCAAGAATTTAACAATTCTGACAGAAACCTAAGAAAGATGATGTAGATTAGATATAACATGAGTTTGAAATTAATTGGAAATACTGTGTGTGTCCAAAACATGTTAAAAACACCTCTGTTGGGAAGATAATAATCTTTTTCCTTGATTATGTTGGAATTGAATGTGACAGATGTGTATTTTAATTGGCCACAAAGATCTTCATGTTCAGACCTTACATTTTCTGACTGCTGAACATTTTTCTAAACAGCCTGATCATCTTGATGGCCATGACCACCTACAGGCCATAGCTCCTATTCAAACTAGATTCCATGTAATCTTGTCGTTATTTGAAAATTACCAAATGACATGTTATTGGCTCTAAGAGAAAGACCTAAACTTGCATTGCAAGTCTGAGATGAGTAGACATTATTTTATCTCATAGGTGTTATCAACACTGCTTTCTGTGGATTTATGATGGTTCATTTATCAACAATTGTATCTGCCAGCTTATTACTATCAAACTATTAACACTGCTGGTAATTTCATAGTGTGAGAACCAACCTTCTGCAACTCTGAAGATTCTTTAAAGTTTTGCTGCTCTAAAAAATTCAGCAGTTCTGGAAAAGATTGTTTCATTAATGCAACTCCAGGAATTACCAGTATCTGTGTCCTCAGCTTCATGTAACTGATTTTAAACAATTGGATGTTAGTATCAGGATTGCACTGCCAAGCAGCAGCAAACCATCAAGGTCTGGAGTTTAATCAGGCTCATAGTCCCCTGTCCTGGGGACACAAAGAAGTCTGCAAGATTTTTTTTCAGAATCTAGATGAAGAAAAGAAAATCCACCCAGACAGAAAAGGTGTATATAATTGTACATTAAAAAATAACACGTAAATTATATTAAATATTAATTATTAAATATTGTTATTACATAAAAGGAAAAATAAGATATGGCTAGAAGGTAAGTTATATTAAAATTATTTTTTAATTCTGTGAGTTAAGCATTTAATTTCTTCCTTTGATTTCAGTGGCTTCCATTAATTTTTCACAGAAATGGGCTCAAGTCACTGGTGAAGCTGCAGTGAGGGAAGCCAGGGTATGGTTTTCTGGAAGCTCAGCCACTTCACCCATGAATGACCTTGTTCCACAGCCAACATAGGTAACTTACTTGACCTTTGCTGCCAAGGCTGGACATTTGTATATGTCAGATTAAATGAATATAAATCCAGGCCTACAGGCTAAAAAAAAAATAAAGTTATAGACTATTTTAAAGTATTAGACAAAATCAGTTTATATTTACTGTAGATGTTGTATTTTAGGTTAAAAAAGTCCTTAGGATTAAGATCGGTAAAGCTTCCTCACTGATAAAAATATTTTATAGACTATTTATAGAATAGTCTCCAAAATTATAATCATCACTGTGTACACTTCTTCGGAACTTTTAACCTTTTGATCCTAAAAATCAAAATAATAAGAGGCTAATCTGCAGAGAAAAAATCCAGCACAGGCCAGAAGATACACCAGACAGGGTAGTGTTTATCTGTGTTTATCTGTTATTTGCATCTGCTGTGATTGTGAATGAAACACTGAATATAAATTCATTTACTTACTTTAATATTATCTCTGTCTATTTTAAGGGCTAATTCTAAAGCAAATCATTCTCATTCTGCACATCTTCTGACTTACGCTATGGACATATTCTCACAGCTTGGCACAGATAACCAAATATTATTTAGTTTTGATTATCATTGTGGCTTCAGTTTCTTTTGTGAAATGGCTTGGATTGTTTTCCTGAAAAATGATCATTTCTCACTTTATCCATTATCCACTCATAGTTCTTGTGTGAGCTCCAGGGAGGACACATTTTTCTTCTCTAAGTTTTCAGAAAGCTCCAGCTGAAGAATCCTGTAACTGGAGTAATTTTTATTGTCTTAACACTCTCTTCTTCAAGCTTTATCTCTCCAAAGAAAAGCCTAAGGCCATTCTAACAATCCAGAGGATCCTGACCCTTTAAGAATCACCTCTGATCTTGGAACAGGGATTCCATGTTTCACATGAATGCAGCTTTCCTTCCCAATCTATTTTGGATATTTTTACAATCCCCATGTTAGCCAGGAAGTCTCTGAAGCTCAGCTCCTACCAGAATAGTTTTATACCTTATACCTTTGACAGGAACTGCTGGCATTCGCCTGCAGGAAGCTGACATGTGATTTAGGAGGGGATAAAACATGTACATGTTTGTTACTTGAGTTTTACAGCTCTGCAGGGAATGAAAATCTTTTTCACAAAGGATTTAAAACCTTGGCTTTTTTCCCCACTAAAAAATTTCAAAATTCTCTGAAGGGAAATGGCTAGATGAAATTAATTTGGGGTCAATTGAAAGGTTTCAGTCTGACCAAACCCAAAATCCTTTTAATTTTGTCTTTCATATTTATTTTTTGCATTATAATATACTGAGCAGCATAAAATATGAGATGCTATTCCTAATGCTTTAAAGAAAGTCTTGAACATATGGCCCAAATGTAACTGATACACTGATGTCTAGCTGAGTTTATGGAAACCCTAAAACAACAACTGTGGGAGATGTGAAATGAGCTATTCATCCTGACTTGTGTCCAGGAATGATACTTAATAACAATGATACTTAAAATAGTTTATCAAGAAATATGACAAACAGAATAGGAGAAAAGGGCATGATACAGGAAAGACCAGGTATTGTAAGAGACAGCTTAATTTGGTGCCAAGAACAAACTATATTTGCTAAAACTATATTTTTGTAAGTTATAAATGTTCTTGTATCCTTGCATACTTATGTGTTTTCCAAGTCAAGACACACAGAACCTCCAGCAGCAATGAAGCTCTGCTAAAGGGAAGAAGAGTCTCCAGAGACAAATTTTTTAGTGCCGCCAACATCCACACGGATTTAATGCATGGCCATTTGCACTGAATGGTAAAATATTTTGCTGTATCATTTGACTGAAACCTTTTCCATCAGAGGAGCTTTCCATCCTCTCCAGCACCACCACAATAGCATTATTGCTTCACCAGCTTGAAGGACAGGAAGGTAATCAGGAACAGTCAACATCAGCAGATTACACACCACCAGCCCAAGTGCTTTTGATGAAGAAATGAGTGTCTGTGCAGATAACATGTAATACACTCTGACTTCTGTGAAACTGTTGACACCATCCCACACAGTGTTTTCATGTGTAGGCTGAGGAAATACCGGCTAGACAAACTGTCTTCAAGATGGGTTGAATACTGGCCAAGGCACCTCATTCTAATTAGTGTCTCAGTATCAATTTGGCAGCCAGCAACAAGCAGAGCAGCCTGGGAGCTGATAGTCAAACTGGTGGTCTTCAGCATGTTTTTCCATGACCTGCATAATGAGACAGAAGCCACCCTTGTCAAATGTGTAGTAATTAAGCAGAAAAGGCAGGATTTGACACACTCTGCAATTAGAGTTTGAAGCCAAAGGGACCCTTAGGAACTTGAAGATTAATCTCAGAGAAGTCTCACAAAATTCAGTCAGGATAAATGCAAAGGTTTATACGTGGGCCAAGCACAAGTCAGTGAGTAAATTTTCTGAATAGCAGCCTCTTTGAAAAGGACATTTGCCATTTAGGGAATACCAGACCAATGGACACAACTGTGCTCTGATCACAAGCACAGGGAACTGTATAATAGATCACATTAGGAAGAATGTGGCCAGAGGAAGGCAAGATGAAGTTGCCCTGCCTTTAAGCAGTGATGTGGAGGCAAAGGGGCAATTTAACAGCAGACTACAACTCTTTGAAGGACAGTTGTAAAGGCAATGGGACCAAACTACTCTCAGGAGTAGATGATTTAACAAAAAGGCAAGAGCAAAGTGCTGAAGCTTGGGAGATTCACCTTGAACATCAGGACTTCTTCAGTTTGATAGTATGTAACACTGGAACCCACATGTGCGTGGAAGTCCTGTCCTCGGAGGGTTTCAAGAATCAGCTAGACTTGGCCTCAGCTGGTCAGATCTACTGTTGTTGTAGTCCTGCTTTAATCAAGATATTGTAGTAGACAGCCTCCAGAGAAGTTCTGTTATTTCCCTGATCTTCTGATTCACTATTTTTCCTCCCCTCCCCTTCAACCTGTTAGGAAGGTCAAATGACAGTTCAAAAAAAAAAAAAAAAATCCTCTGAGAATATGAAGCCATGTAAAAATGTGTACACCTCAGTGTACTCTTTTAAGATAGGCACAAATCTTTTAAAATGTAATTTGAAAATAACAGGAGGACACCGGTGTGTGAAGTGGATCACCAAGATAATGTGACTTGTTACACACTTGTCACTAAGGACAGTACATAGCAGACAATAGATTACACTTGATACTTTGTCCTATATCCTTTACAGCAATGACAATGAGCAATCTAAATCCCTTCCTCCCTTCCTTATTGGCAAGATCTTTACTCACCAGTTCAGTATGCAAAGAATGGGAGTCACCATGACTAACTGGGAATGATTTCAGCAAAATGAAGTCCTTCAGGCACTCCGTTTTGTGGGAGAAGGTAGCAAAGTAAAAGTCTGGACACAATCTGGAATTTAGGTCCATTTTATTCAGAATTTGCACATGACTACAAACTGCACTGTTCTTTTCTTTGATTATAGATGCATTGAAATTCTCTGTTAAGGGGGAAAAAACCCAAACATATGAGAGTCTGCTGAGGGGATATCATATCATTTCACCTCACTACTAGTGAAACTCTACTGACGGGACAAATGTCACCAGGATATTTACCCTAAATCAGTTAACTTCCCAGAAACACAATTTCCCACAGCTTTGGGAGCAGTTCAGCATTACTTTTTAAGATACATGCAAGATAAAATTAACGTGGTGGGAAACACTACCTACATATGATTTCCCAAGTAGACAGATAATAAACAACACAGTGAAACAGGAACCACCAGAGAAGTTTGCTCAAACAGAGAATTGGAAGTTGTTAACACAGAGATTCTGAAAATGGGCAGTCCTAGCCTCTGGAGAGACTTTTTACAGTCTGTGTGGCCCTTGGAATATTTTCATCCAAGAGGAGTTCCCTTGGATGAGACCCTTGGAAAATATTTCCCTTTGATCTCTGGTGTATTACTCCTCTTTTGCAGCCAGCCAAAGTTTAAAACTAACTTGACTCCCCTTTGACTGATACCAGTTTTACAGTCAGATACAGAATTAGTATAGCAGAAAGACCCCAAGAAGCGCTGCAAATAATCAAAACACTGCTCATGTTGGGCAGTGGAAAAATGAAAATTTTGGATATGTCCGGAAGAGACTTTTCTCATCAGCACCAGATGCTTAGACAGAAATGGGCTATGGAGAGAATCACAAATGAGCATGGAACTCACAGTTGCACAGAAGACAATGCAACCAGATCAACTCATACCACCTGGGAATCTGGGCTCTGAAGACTGAAGTCATAACAATGGAACTAAAAATAAGTTCCCACAAACTGGCCCACTCGTCAGAACTGTATCTTGCCTTAGTGAAGCTGGAGATCTGCTACTAATACAGGCTTCTCTGCCCTAAATCATTTATTTTGGCAGCTCATAAAATATGGAAACTCTAACACTCAATATTCCCTACTCTCTCATGATTACTGTTCAGGGACAGACTCTTTATATCAAACAGAAACTTAAAGATTGTGGCATGTTATCAAAACCATAACGAAATCTTGTGCAAGCACAGTAATCAGAGAGGGCTATTTGTCAAGACATACTGTAGAGAAAAACAAAATCCCACAGTAGAAACAGGAGTGCTTGCTCTGCCGAGAGATACTGTGAAAATGAAGTGAAACTCTTTTTTTCCTCCTCCTTAATCAAAACTCAGTATGAAAACAAAAACCTTACCAAATAACTTTTGCTGATAAAAAAATATGTTGGCTGGAAAGGAGTAGTGCATAATTTATACAGAAATAACATTAAAAGGGGGATTGTTCACACAGATATTTCTGAGTGTGTGATCAAAATTTTGGCCCTGCGGGGAGCTCATGTTACTGCCACTACTGGGTTGAGGCTGGATTTTACTCTCTCTGTGAGACAGTCAAAACCTGGGAAGTTGCTCAGGGAATGAAGGTGTGGGCAGATCTGATATTATTTAGGAAGTCCCTGGTGAGGGCATGCCTGTGTTTTGACCCCACCTGCTGCGGGAGGTTACCCGTTCTATCCACAAAATATCTATAGAGGTTTAAACTTGACTCACTGCTTAATGAAGAGAAGCACTGGAGGGGGAGTTACGTGCTCTGGGATCTCCTTCTGGCTGTGCTATTGATTTGCGAGCCAGAGGCCTACTCTGTAAATCAGGGATAACATTATTAAGTTACTTAAATGGACTGTTGGGATGTTAATTACCCAGCACATTTGCAGTCAGTCTGCCCTTCTGAAAATTAACCCACTTGGCTGTCTAAATGATGCTTAACTCTAAGTGCAAAGATCAAACACTTCAGCTTAAATGTCCCCATTCTCAGCTCCACAGGCTTTCATTGTACCATCATATTTTCAAATACCATCCCATTTCTAGAAGAGGAGGGCATGGTTAGGTCAGGATTATGTTTCAACCAGAGATCTGTAAAGAAGATCTTAAAAGAAACAGTGCTATCTAGTGTTATTGTTTGCACAGTTGCACAAGCACTGAATTACTGACTGTGCATGTAAATGCTGTTGAGTACAGGGCAGGAAGCCTGTGTGGCTACAGGGGTATAACAAAATACTTTATTTTTGATCAAAAGTACAATCCATTATTGTGGCAGAGCAATGCAAGGTTAGTACCTGTCAACAAGACAGCTGGAGGCCTCTTTTTCACTGACAAATGTTGAGTGCAGCTGTGCTTGGACTGTAAACAGGAGCCATGGCTTTAACATCATTCTGATTTTTCCACTCCTGATAATTGCTGCTTCTACTTCCTCAGGAGTGGTGCCCAGGTGGAATCCTGAACTCTATTCAAACCCAGAGAACAAATTAGCTCCTAGAGCTGCTTGGCCTTGTAGTCACTTGAATTCATGAATTCATCTGTATCAGCTGAAAGAATTACAAGTCCTTAATTTTAGTTACACCTAGACCCTCAAAAGTTGCTTCATTGGTGGACAACAACAGACAGAGCTGGGCTTTTCATGTTCTTCATGGTAACACCCAATTTTTGCAGCAGCCCACACTCCAGTGAAGAAGTGGATATGATTATTTCCCAGGATGGCATGATGGTCTCATGATCAGGCCACTTGCCAGAGCTGCAGTTCCATTATCTATCATATAAATAATTCATGACTGCAGGACTCCTTCCAGTTCCAAGAAGTGTGCATTGTAGGAAGAAAACAATCACACCTAGAATGAAGTACTTAGTATTTTCTATTTGTCCTGCCCCACAATACTCTTTTAGTTTTGCCAAATTTAACTATGTGACCAAGAGTAATCTGAAATATTAACATGAAAAGAGAAAATGTAAATCAAAATAACGTAGGACAGCAGGTATCAGACAGAAACAATATTTTTAATTCAGAGCACTGTGAATAGCAAATCCATTGATAGGAAAGGTCTTCACCTTCATTTTTCTATCTAAAAAAGTAAAGATTAATATTTAGAAAAAATGAGTATAATAAAAGGATAAATAGACAGAAACTTCTTGACTTCCCTACAGAACCTTCAAATTGAGATAGCTAGAAACATCCTCCTGGTTCATTGTCCTAAATCCATATCTGTTCTCTTTTCCTTGATAAATCTTTTATTTGTTTTATTTTTCTCCACACTAAACTCTATGACCAGTGGTGCTCTTTCTTCATATCAGCTCCTGATTTTAACTTGTACAGTTGTACAAACCTTCACAGCTTATTTCATGTCTTGCATTGTCTCCATCTGTCATGCTGGATGTTTTACCAAAGAGCAATACTGCACTGAGCCAAAATTCCAAAGACAATTTATCTACAATGACAAACTAGAGGTGAAGCTGAAAGGTAAATAGATCTTTACTGTTGTTTGGGTTTGGGTTTTCTTAAAGCATATGATTCACATATATTATGTTTATCAAAGATCTAGGACTTGTTACAATGCTTTCTCCATGTATCCCAGGGATGCACCTAGGAGAGCTTTGAGGTAAGTTGTGAACTCGTTCTGCCTGACACCTATACCAACCCCGAGTAAAGCAGGTGCAGATTCAACAGGCACCTATAATTAGTGCTGTTGATTTGGAGCTGAATTTAAGTGTTCAGCTGGCTTGAATCACCCACAGAGGCACCCGTGAGACTGGTTTGGCCAGCTGTAGGTATCCACAGCATTAGTGTCAGCATCTGAGTCAACCTTCTGCATTGTTTTTAGAATCACTGGGGAAATAGAATCTCCCTTTGGAGACTCTGTCTTTCTGAACTGAATGCAAAGGAAGCCTGTGCATTTCTATGTCCAGTTTTCCAGGCTCAGATAACAGTTCCTGGATATGGATATGAATGTATCTGACATGTTGTGGTTACACAGCTGGACCTCCATTAACAAACCTTTTGCTCAGAGCAGTTTGCTGATGCCAAGCTGGAAAACATGCAAGCATTTCCTTCACCATGGTACTCAGTGCATTTTGAATGCCCAGCAAAGCACAGACATGGCTCTGGCAGCAGCTGCAATAGTGGCAGTTTCCATCACCCTTGCTGGTTATGGTAAACTCAAGCAGTGCACTCTGCCTGCTGTGAGGTGAATGGACATTATATCACCACTTTATTAACAATATGTGATACATAAAAGTTACTTAATACTTAGGTATTAAAACTGCAATTAAATTTCCATTCTATTGAGTAATTCTCACAGAATTCACTTTAAAAGATGTACATATTTATCTCTGCAAATAATTAAATTATTTCCTCCAGCAGTGCCCAATAAAATCTTATATATAAATCTAGAAATATTATTTCCTTTAAAATTTTCCATCATAGTGTTTTACTGATCTCTTTCTTGTCATTGCACCACTATGAAACATTTCTGTTTTTTCTTCAGCTCACCATCAGTTCCCATTTGAAAAGTCTGTAAATTCTGTGCTCCTCTAAAATCTATAGATAATTGATTCCAGGAGTATGTGTCCACAGCAAAGTGTGTAGCTGCAGTTCCACTTCATTTAACAATATACAGTTCTTTGTTAGGTAGAGATCAAAGAATATAATTTTATTAAGTTTTATTTGCCAGATTGGAAAAGAATGAGCTTGTTTTATTCAAATAAAAAAAAAAGGGCAGGCCAAATGTTTTTCTAATAGAATATAGAGTGCAAAAGGAGGTAAAACAAAACTAAAAGCAATTTATAAATATCTTGAAGTAATTTTCAACCAACAACAGCCTTAATATATACTGCATTCAAAATATTTTTATCATTACCATAGAACAGTGTCATTACCAAACAATAATGAGGGAGAAGAAGTCTTATGAAATGCAGAAGTAAGCAAGGATTTGCTACAATGTGTAGCTCAGGAAAAAAAGTTGGATGGAAAATAAAAAGTGAGGTTATGTTTAATTCTGTGTTACATTTCCATGCCTCTGACTTCATGCACTTTAGCAATTTTGAGTCAAAGTTACTTTATGTCTATAAGAACTACCAATTAACATGTGTAAGTGTTTGCAGGATCAGGTCTTGCCTTTGTAGAGGATGCCTAAAGTCTGGGAGCAGGGAAATCCCTGATGGCTCAAGCACAATGCAGGGCATCACTTCTGCAAACACATGGTCCTTGTACACCTGTGTGAGGGTGATACCACAGTGGCACTGGGTTCAGAACACTCTGAAGCATCCTAAAGGCCTTCTCTGGCTGAAATGTCCCCTTTGTTGTTTTTTGTTGTCTTTTTTTTTTTTTTTTTCAATTATGAGAAAGCATTTGCACAATTGTTTAAAGGTCTTTACTGAAAGTGCTTGAAAAACAGTTGAGATGAAGAATAGATTAAATAGACAAATCAAAACAGGATGTCCTGGAATGTAGCTGCCAATAGCAGCTTTGTTTTGGAATGGAGAAGTTCTCATCTTTTCTTTGGTACTTTATTGCTTCTGTTTTAGGTTTTGGAGGCCTGGGTATTTGTTTCTGCTTGAAAGCTTGGTAAAGATAAAAAGCAGAGTCCAGCCTTCCTTCACTGTAAATTAAGTGGTTTTGGAATGTGCAATCATCTAAAAAATTTGCCACTTATGTGTACCATGGAACAGCTTAAATAATTTTGGATATTGACTCCAATAAATTTTTTTAATCTAGTTTATGATTCTGTGTGACAAAACAGCATAATCCCTGATACTTATTCATTTTATAAAGTCAGTTCTTTAGCTCTGGTTTGTTTAAAATGAGGTTCATGTTCAGAGTGTGTAGAGTTAAAAAAATGGACTAATTATTGTACAATGGGGAACTATAATTAGTGCAGATAACAGCTGCTTGCCCAAGAGTTTTAAAACAAACAAACAACAAAACAGTAAACAAATAAATAAATCCTGACAAAGTGCAAGTGGTGGGACAACAAATTGGTTTTTGCAATTTTGTGTTGAAAATTCTAAGCAGTATGAAGAAAGTATGCATTTTGAAATGAAAACTTTAACATTTTTTATTTCTTTGTATTGAAATAACTTCTTAAGCCATTTTTCAAATAGTCCAAAATTCAAGATCTGAATGATTATTCAATTTCCTGCAACTAAAGTGCTCAAAAATAAATATTAAAGAATCATTATTTTTCTATTAATCAAAGAAATGTTACATTTTCAGATTGAAAAATATCCAAGAGGAATTTCCTTACATTCTTTTCATAGACTTCTAACCTCTTTAAAAAACTCAAAGTGAACATCAAACCAAGACCAATAAATTCTTTTACAAACTGTGCTGTGAAAACAAAAAAAAAATATGTTAACTTTGTCATAAATTGTCTGTCACTGTGCCAGGATGAAAACTGTTTCATTTCATGCCCAACAAAAGTAGTTGTTTTCTTATTCCCCAGCATCATCTAGAAAAGACAATTTTTATTGTCTTTTGTTTAATTTTTATTTCAGACTTATTTTTGTTAAGCAGAATGTTAAGATACCTGGTTTTGGAGCATGTTTAACATCTCTATCTATTGTTAGCATTTTCCATATACCTTGCTTTTATTTTTCTCAATAAAATTGGCAGAAGAGGATTATTTTGCCAAAACTGGAGATAACCACACTTCATTAAATTAACTAAGTCTGAGCATTTTTAATTAATGTAAGTAATCATATTTGACATGTTCTATTGCAATACTGTTTCTGTGTATCTCAGGCTAATTTTCACAGTATCTTTGGGGGTTTTTTGAGCAAAACAAACTGGGAAATAGAAGTATGTATTAATTTCTTCTAATTTTAGAAATATAACATGGAGTACATATGGTATGTGTGCATTAGGATCACAGTTTCCCTGAGTTCTGTCTACAGTAAAAGAAGATAGACAGGAACCACCAGAGGGAGGTTGAGCCCATAGAAGGCCTATACCAAAGTGGTATATAAAACAGAAGTGTTTGTGGAAGGAATATAGAAGAAGAAAAGAACAAGGAAGAGAAAAGGGAAAAAAAAAAAAAAAAAATTAAAAAAATAAAAAAAAATAAAAAAATAAACACTCAAAAAAATTGACATTGTTTTGTGATATAAATCTTTGGTTCATGTACAGTTTGATCATTGTGTATTCATCCCCTCATCTCTAAGAGATTATAGCGACCTAGTTTGAGAGAGACAAGGAATATAAAAATAGGCACTGAAGTGGAAATACTTACACCAAAGAAGCATGAAATTTGGCTTAGAGTCTTCAGCCTGAGCAAGATTTCTTGAGGAAATAGGTACTATTATGTCCCTCAAAGGAGTTGAACTTGGAGGAGATGGTCACTGTGCATCATATTTTTCAAGAGTGGATTTTACCAAAGAAGATAAACCTATGGCAGACTTGGAAAAAAAAAAAAAAAGAAAAGTGGGGGTATGTAACAATAAGAAATAAAATGTCAGAATTCATTGCAATGTGATGCAGGAGTAGGTTCGAGGAAATCAGGCACACTCATGGCATAGAAATAGTTCAAAGCTACTCTCAGATATGGGGCTCTGGACTGTGTGGATGTTTGCTCTGACTCTCTCTTACCCTCCTTGATTTGTCTTTCTGAATAGGTTTCTGTGGCCCACGAGGGAAGGGCATAGGAAGCTTTAACTCTGGCTCTGTAATGTTCAGCAATGTTTTTAAAGGTGATGAAGTTTTAAAGCACTGCCTTGCCTCACTTAGAAAATCTGTGGTGCAGCGGGGCAACTCACTCCAAGTCTATAGCTAGCAACCAAAGACATCCATCATGTCTAAACAACATTGTTTTTTTTTAACTTACACAGCTTTTTCCTGGAGTTCAAACAATTATTCGCAGCCTGGGAAGAGGGCATCTGCAGTCACTTGGAGGATTTGGTCTCCTGCACAGCCATATGAGACACTTCAGTCAACTTGTGGGCACAAACATAATTTCAGATTTTCATGTGTATATATCTATGTTATCATATTCTTTCACTGTGAAAGCAGTAACTACTGTATGTGGTAAAATGATATATTGTTGTCCGCAAAATGTCTTTGGCAACAGGATGTTCACTAGCCTTGGAATTTTGCCTTGTATAAATATTTTTAATCTACTCCATGTAGGCATATTTTGGCTGCAAAATAAAGGGTTTTGGAGATTAATATATCCAAGTTCAGTTCTGCTTATACATACTACATACATCAAGGTTTTATTGAACTCTGCATCTAGAAACTTTGCAAAGCAGCTGTTTTGTTGGTTTGGGTTTTTTTTGCTTCCTTTACTCAAAGGGGGATTATGACCATATCCTATTTTTATACTCTACAAATGTAGTAATTTAATATACAGATATATTTTCATTCTTCAGATGTAACCTATATAAAGCATGTTCAAATTTATGGTCTTTGCTTTTCCTGTAAATAATATTATTGGCCTCTTTTCAAATGTCCACATTTTCCCAAGGACTGTCCAAATGGCTATTTATCAATGAATAAAGAATATAGCAATTATCTGACAGTATCGTGTACCTTTCAGCTGAGTACCTCAATGCTCTTTTCAACTATTTATTGATCCTCACCACACCCTGAGGAGTTATCTTTCACCAGTCTGTTTTATTGGCACAACGACTGGGTCTCAGGGAAGATGCAGGCCTGGTTTCAAGTCTGAGAGTCTATCAGTCAATAGCCAAAACACAGCCCAAAGCTTCTGCCCCATCACTGCTCAGTGGAGCAGTGGATTCTCTTGCTGGTAAAACTTCTGCAAGAAGAAATGGAAAGGAAGGCTAAGATGGTTCTGCCCAGCCGCACTTTGCCATTTCCTTGTCAAGAGAAATTTATATGTATATGCAAGTATACACATACATCTCCTGCAAGCATTTAGCCAAGTTCTGTAGGTTATCTTTCTGCTGCATTCCAAGTGATGCTGGCTTTCTGAGATTGCCAGCCTTCTTCTGGAGAAGATGACAAGTAACGAGTGGGTCCCCCCCACACCCCAGTGTTGCAGTCCAAAGGACTGTAGGGCTTACTACAAGAAAACAAAACTGCCACTGGTGGAGGGGTGAAGCAATTTAACAGAGAGAGGAGTTTTTCCCCAATTCAAATAGCAACAGTTCTGCTGAGAATACAGGAATAGCTTTCAGATGAACAATGGCCATTCACATCTTTGTCCAATTTCTGCCTCAATCTGGATGTGATAAGATGTCTGCAAATGCCAGTTCAAAATATAATTTAACAGCTGCCCAAAGTGCCACAATTTTAAGTCAAACCTCATTTGAGCAAAAAATATGTTTCCCACTTCTTACAGAGCTGGAAGTTGTTGCTTGCACTGGTGGTATGTGCTTTTCTTCATGTAGCACTATATACATTTCAAGTGTAATACAAGTAATATTAATTGAAAGAGACTGTTGGATCTTTTATTTATACTCACTACCACATGATTTTTTTCAGAACTTTGCTGGGACAATTAGTCTAGTTCTCCTGTAAGCTTATATCTCCTTACAGAGGACCAGACTGTCCTCAATAGCACAGACACACGCACAACATCTTTAATTGGAAATGAAAGGCTGACACTGACACCATCCTCTGCCCCTTCCAACCCGGCTCTGTGTCCTTGGTGATGTGTCGGTGTGAGAATGCAGGGCTGGGAGATGGACCCTCTTCCCTCCCACTCTCCTGCCTCAGAATTCAGCAGAGAAGTGAAAGTACCTTTGTCATGCTTTCAGCAAACCTTTGGCCGAGCTGATGTCCATAGGAACAAAAAGCTGGTGCAGGAGCTGCAGCGGTGGCTAGAAGCAGGTTTCTGGAAATGCAGAGTAATGCAGAATGAGAAACAGGGCAGAGCTGTTGCTTAGAAGATGACAGTGCCACCTGGAAATATAGTGGTAACCAAGAGATGCTGTCTTTAGAGAGGTGAAGCAGTATTTTCCTCAGCTTGACATTGCCACCACTGTTGACTTAAAATCCGTCATTATTCCTGGACTTATGACCTAATATATACACTATCCTGGAAAAAGGAACAAGAGTAATCCATGTCACATTGTGACAGATGTATATTGCATTATTTTTTTCTGTGATAGGGAAAATAAACTCAATTCTTCAACTTTTCATGACAAATCTCCTTATTCATTTTCAAATCTTCTCTCACAGTATTTAACTTTCTTCCTCTTGTGCATACCTGTATCCTCCTTGATATCCAGACCTCATCACAGTATTTTATCTGAGACCTTACAATTTTCAATTAAGTTATCTGCCACAGGTTGTAGGACTTTCTGCTTAACTTCTTCTGGAGTAAGACCTGCAAAAGCATCAGGCTGAGGATTAAGAAGCACAAGATTTGCTGTAGCCCCAGAGTCACCTTCTACTGTACTGATGGGATGCAGAATCATGGAGGGAGGTTGGCTTTTGGATCCGATGGCAGTCTTGCAGCTATACTATTCTCACATTCAAATGAGCTGTTTGCTTATGGGCCAGAGAAATATTATCTTCCCTTAAGGAATGATATTAAAATTTTTCCTATTCCCCAGGGGCTCACCCTGCTCTTCCTGCATGGTTTCCCACAAGAGATGAGTGGTTCTGGACCGTGAAATGGATCTATTTTATGAATAGTTAGCTTCATGTGTTTACAATGTGTTAATGATAGTAAAGCATAGAAAGTCTTTAAATTAATGGTTTTGCAGACTGAGCCAGTGTGTACATAAAGACATTTTTCTTCCTGCCACTTCCATTTTAAGACACAGTTTTCCCTCTAAGTCATTTCTACCAAAACTTCACCATCAATAAGAGCAAACTACAAGCCTCTCCCACAGACACAGGAAATTTCCAAAATAGAGACCAGTCTTCAGCAAATGTAGTTTCCAAGCCTTGCCACAGAATAGCTTCTCTTTGCAAAAGGGAGGTTATAATATCATGTAACCTCATGTGACCATTGCTGGCTGATTAATGATGGCCACTCTTATACACTGGAGACATTGAAAGTGTTGGTGGTAGTTCTTCTCCTTGATCTCTGCCCTTCTTCCTCCCCACCACCAGAGATCGTGGAAAGAATGCCCTTGCACTCCCATTGTGATATTTTGAACTGAAAATACTTGGTCTGGCCTCACAAGCCTTTCTGGATACATTCTTCCTTAGCTTGACTTCATTTACTACACCCTTCAGGATGTTATAACATTTCATCTTCCACATTTTTATTTATTATGTGACAGTGCTGGCTTTGCTCCTTTGGCTGCACAGGATACACATTTTGTGTCCCAGGAGTCACCAGGGATCGTGTGAATGTCCCAGTAACAGGGAATGCAAATAGTACAAGATTTAAGTACAAAAATGAGGATTAAACTCTTAAGACCTTGCTTTATACTCACAGCCCTCCAGCTAACATACCAGTGCTCCTGGCTGGAGTCTAGTAGTAAAAAATTCTAGTATTTTGTCCAACAGGAAAGATTCAGAATAATATTGTCTTTTTGGTTATACATGTGCAATTGAACAGTACATATTTCTGTAGTCTAAGTAGTCATGTTTCATGTAATCTGTAATAATTAGTAAAGCCTTGTTGACCTATAGCACTCTTAGCTGCAAAGCAGAGTGTGTGAATTGCTCCTTGAGGAAAATTCATCCTTAATGTAATTCCATTAACTTCATGCCCTTGAGATTTATACTGATATCTACCACTAACATCAAAGGTCTTGGATAATTAAAGCGTAGAATAAAAATTACCCTTTTCCATCCCTTAAAATTCCACCCAGGCCAGAAGGGAAATCCCCTGTGGTTTTTATTGTCCCTTCCCATAAGGATAAACAACCTTCTCTGAGAGGTCTTGTCTTTACCCATTGTGACAATTAAATGGACACTGCTGGGTTGAAAGTAATGCTCCCAATTCTAATTCTTATTTGCACTAGTATAAATCACTAGTAGCTCCACTGCAAGAAAATTACTTACAATGAAAAAAAAAATCAGTATAGGTGGGAAGAAAAACAGACTCTTATATTTATAGCAAAGGAATGAGCTCTATCTGTATGTTGTCTACAACCTGTCAGTCTCACAGAAATCTATTTGTTCTTAAAATCCACTTATCAGTCTTTATGGTGTTTAACTCAATTTCCATAAACTTACAGAGTTTACATATCTCAATTATATTTTGTTTCTACCACATAGCTTTAAAAAATACTTTTCACTAGTTCTGTAGTATAATAAATAACATTCTTTAAACCAGTCATATCAGGGAAGTTTTTTCTGCTATGAAATTCAGGATATTACTACTTTAAACAGTGGAAGACCACTACATGCTCCTGTCCCAAATAATATGTTGCTATCAAAATCTGAGGAGGTTATATGAAAGTTTGGATAATCCATGTGCATCATTTCAGTAGCATTTCTGTGCCATCAACTATATGAGATTAAGTTGAAATTTTCTTCTGTTGGGAAGATACCTTTACTTAAAAAAATTGAAAGCTTTACTGTCTTTTGGAAAATTAGAAATATAAAAACACCCCATGGAAAAGAAAATCCACATTAAAAAAAATGTTTTGTCACAATGAAGCTATTGAAATTTGAGGTTTGAAATTTACATGATCAAATAATTCTTGGAAGATCACCCTCTAAGCCTCAGACAAGGCTTCCACACTGCCCAGCCCCACCAGCACCAGCGAGGGTCAGGACCTGTGGAGGTTGGGGCAGCCCTATCAACATGAACCTTAGAAGAATAAACAGTTTCTGGTCCAACAACAACCTGTGCGGGTTGGCAGGAACATGGTAAGCTTCCAGCAGGACCCTGTTTGTATTTCATCAAAACTTCATCAGACTGACACATTCCTATGAAATACTTCTGTTTCCCCATGCTGGCATTTTCCAACAAAAGAAGTGTTTGATCACTGGCTCCCAACCAGCTCTGTTCTGGAGCGATCTGTACAAGCTGGCCCATAAACAGTAACAGGTAATTTCCAGCAGTTTACACCTGACTGACACATACTCAGCTCTCTTTCACTCTCCAAACTATTCCTCCAGGCGCATTTGTTTACAGACAAAGCCTCTGGGAAAGAGCATAATTTAGTCTCACTAAGAAAATATATCAGTGGTCGCTGATCAATGTAATATACTTTAGAGACTAAACCAGATTAAAGTGAGCCTATTAATACCACAAAATACCAATCAATATTTGAACTGTTTATCTATATATACGCTAAAAGTGCATTAGCAAAATAGCAACATATATACAAAGCCGCCCATTGTACCCACGCTGGTCCATTTTTCTTCAGCCTACAGCTGTGCACCTAGCCCCACTGGTTGTAAAATGCCAAAACACTGCTCCTGACAGATCACACCTGCTTCAAATAACACATCTCACCCCACACTAATCTACAGCTATAGGCTGGTTTTAATGATTTTAAAATGCCGGTATTAACTCTTAATGCTCAACTAGTTTTTATGGAAGCAGCAGAGTACATTTTGTCCAGTTTTAATACAATCCCAATAAAACAGCTGGGAAATTGCAGTGCCAGAGAAAAGACATTCAAATCCACCATTTCCCCTATTGTAATAATAATCAGCTTGACAAAGTCAGATAGTAAAGGAGATTGTAGCACTTTGGGGCTTTTTATACATATATTTAATTATATTGTTAAGTTCCCCATTTGAAAGCAATTAAAAAATACTTTCAGTTCAAGATTATAAAACTACCCACTTCTGATTTCAGACTGACATTTTTATTGGTAATCTGAGTTATAACATGCTCAGGTTCATTCCTTGTTGATTGGCTGCTGAGCTTTCTGCCAGCATTTTATAGCTTTATGGGAAAGTACAGTATTTAAAACTCCTTTAAATTCATGGGCTACTCCTGCTTCTGAAAAAGCTTCTCTTGACTTCTCAGAAATGCATAAGAGTCCATGTTTACTTAAAAACATCTGCTTCATCCTTTTTGCTTTAATATAAAAAGTGAGGTGATGTTTTCCATGTTCTCCCTTGACTGTCCCTGGAGGTGTTTAAGAAAGACTGGATGCAGCAATTAGTCAGGTCTAGTTGACATGGTGGTGTTCAGTCAAAGGTTGGACTCAATACATTCAGAGGTCTTTTGCCACCTAATTGATTCTATGATTCTGTAATTCTACCCTCTTTTCAAACTATGAGACAATTTCTTTGGGGCTAAACCCGGCTCCCCCTCTATCTCGCCACAGCCAGTGGAGTTGTGGGGTGAGATAGGGTGAAAAATGGAAATCCCAGAGGAAGGGCTGACATTCCATGGCAGTGTACACCAGTGCCTAGGGACTTTGACTTAGGTCATAGCTACAACTTGATGTGGGCAAAGGGTGGGCAGGAGATCTCAGTGCCTGGGCCTGTTGTTGGTTTCCCAGACGAGAATAAAAGCGGCATAAAGACCACGAGAAGAAACACAGACACCAGAAATGTTCTTTTTGCAGTTTTACAGGGAACCTCAGACCATATAATGCTAGCAAGTGCAAAGAGCTGCTCTTTGTACCAAAGACAGGGACAAAAAAAAGCACATTGAAGTGGTCTAATTTTTGTTATATGGTTCTGCAGCATTTCCGTTCATCTGAAATTCTGTTCTGAGCTAATTCCAAGTTACATTTTTTATTTTTGCTTTTTATTCTGCTTTTCTTTATTCTTATTCTCTTTATTCTTTTGCATACCAACCACTTGTCCACCTAGGAGGCAAGGGTTAGTGTGAGTGGTGGGGAAAGAGGACGCAGGGCTGATGGCCCACATCACTGGGACTGCAGACCGTGCCCAGGAGCTCTGATGGTGATGGAGCAGCTCTGTAGGTTGTCACCAGCATGGAACCAAGGACATCAGTGTGCCATCCCCTGAGAGAGTGGTGCTCCCTCAGCATCTGCAACAGAAATTGGTAAAGCTTTGGCCCAAGACAGCACAGCCATTCCTACTCTGTACCAGAGGATGCTTAGATAAAGTTATAGTCAGGATATTCTGAGGAGAATGAATTGGGTACAGGCTGCACTGAGGCCATCCCTGTGTCAGGCACTTGGCACTGCTTCTAGTAAACATATAATACTGAGTGCCTACTGATGATAGATATCACTGCAGTGTGGGGAATAGACCAGGTGAGTTTTGCAGAAGCTAAACCTCTGTCAACAAATGAGAATCATCACACCAGTCTTTTGAAATATGCTTTTGATGCCAGTTAGCCAGAGGCTGCTACCTTGTACTTATCCACACCAGCAGGCTGAACCTCAGCAATGATTTTTATGCCACATAAATGCAAGTTTGTTTTTCCAGACGTTTTTTAAGAAGGCAAAAATTCACAGCTGTCTCCCCCAAACTTAACACTGTACTTACTGAAGGAACATGGGGTGTATGAAAACATAACAGTAAGAAGCTGTTTATACCCTATAATATTATAACTCAGCTTTTGTCATAAATCTCTCTCCTTGATTGCACATACCTCCAGCATGAACTCATGCTCCTTTTGATTTTCCTCTTTATTACCCTAAGCCAACTGAGTGATGTGTGAGTTCCTGTCATGGTGCTGACTCTATTACAAAGTGCAAAGGTAATTTACATTACGGGGCTGGCAGGGCAACCAATAGCACCGTGCCTGGGAGGTGTGCAGCTCCAACAAGCCTCTCTCTTTTATGGGTAATGGGGAGCAATATTTTTTTAAAAAACAAACTATAAATTTCTGTGCATAGTCAGAGGCAAGTCCTTGGGGTGGGAAAGCAGATTTACACTTAGCCCACTAGTAGCTTCATGAGGAGTCAGCATCTTCATTTGAGTGAAAAGCCCCAAAAGCAGAGCCTGAGCCACCCCCTCCCTGGCTGAATTCCTTTGGCTGGCTCATTGTGGGGGAATCAGAGGAATGGGGAAAAAACCAGAAAATTCATGTTTCTTTGTTCAGGAGGTTCACTGTAAACCAAGACTCCCTGGAGTCAGAGCTGCAGTTTTCACACAGCTCCATAGCCCGTACTACATGGAAATTTTAATTCAGTTTGGATATAAACAAACCTTCACTCTATGAGTTCAGGCAGGGGCAAAAGCTCACCCAGGAGCATAGCCTGAGTGAACAGGGTCAATCTTCAGAGAGCCAGGAGGAAGCAAATACTTTCCAGGTGGCACTCAGTAGATATTCACAGTGTCAGTGGAAGCAACTAATTTCAGAGGCCAGTCACCCTACACTCTCTTTATAGCCATTAAGGAGAGATAGGCACCTCAAAAGGCAGTTTAGAAAACCCTATTTAGGCTCTTACTGTGATCAGTGCTTTGAAGAAATCATGCCTTTGACTGTGGTGTACAAACCTTACTCCTACCTGAGACAGGAGCCCACGGTTTCCTGCACCCATCTCTTCACCTGTGCCACTGCAAGCCTGGAGAATCCAAACTTCCCTGTGGCTGAGGACACAGGCACAGCATCAACACCATCCCAGGCTCTCAGACAAACAGGGATGGTTACACAGACTCCAAAGTCTGTCAGTTTCAATTCAAAATACTGCAGGATACACCCCAATGACACAAATTCTATAAGCACTAGAAAAATTTCATTTTATGGTGAAAGTCATTTTCAAAAGAAAACCCGTCCCAGGCCTTCTTCTGACAAAACCAACACTCTGACCCCAAACTTTGCACTCAGAGAAATAGGTTATTGCTCTGTTCATACAGATCAATGGGAAGGGAAGGAACTTCCCCACCTTCATATGCATCCCTTGGATTTACATGTGATAGCTCTGTTTTACTTTTTAAGAATTTCAGCAATATGAAATGTTGCAGTGATACATGGGAGCCTTCTGTACCACACAGGAAAAAAGGATTTTCCTGCATCTTCTTCAGGTTACTCATGGGTGCACTGTTTTCATGCTCCAGTGAGAATGTTTAAATGTTGTAAAACATTCATTAGAACAGCTCTTCCTCCAGTGTTTGACAACATTTTGATATTAGAAATATATTTTGAAAATATAGTAAAGTTTGATAGATAGAAAATTTGGATCCATTTGATAAAAGCTATTCAAAGCAATCAGCTCCTATTTCAATTACATGTGAGCTGCATGACCAGGTAATTTTGTGAAAAATTTCAGCACCCATCAAACTCAAATTCCAGTGTTTGTTGAACTTCAGAGGAAATAGTGTGTTGAACTGCAATGGTGGTTGTGTGTCTTTATTTATGGATGTGCTGCACAGCTTCACCGGATGCATTTCCTAGTAATTTGCATGCAAGACAATTCAATATACTTTCCTCTACTGGCTTTCAGTGCACAGCTTAATTCATGTACTTTCATAAGGCGTTTATTTTAAGCCAGGGATATTAGGACTGGGAATCTTTCCATAAAAGTATAATTTTCTACCCCTCCCTTAGAAGAAATGGAAAAGAATTATGCACTGCATAATTTTAAGAGAGCCTCAGCATTAATACAATAGAGACCAGTGTAGCCTCTCTATAAATACTCTCACACCAAACATTTCTACAGGACTTGTTTTTACAGCAGTAGCTTAACTCCAAAGCCATATAAATCTACCTTGTTTGTAAAACTACTGTAGGGCAATGCAACACAGGCCAAATCTTTGTTCCACTGACATCCATAAGACTGATAGCAGCAGAAGAAAGCAACACTCCCATATGTTTATTATATCATATTTTATGTGGCTGTCATGCTCCACTAGCTTTGCACCAAGCTGAAGTCTGACCTTCATCTCAGTACGAATGTGCAGGGCAGAGTGACTGCATGTAGGCTGCTTCATTCACCAGCCTTCCCTGGGTGCTGCATTATCTCCCTCTGGGGCATGTTCTACATCTGCTTTAAGGGTGTGTTTACACTGGAGTGAGTGCAGTGTGAGCAGACATTCCTTAGTAAGCATTTTAAGGAGTATCTGAGGACTGTTTGCAGCACAGATGTGATAGCACAGACTTCAGCACAGACTGGGGTCCCCCATATTTGCTCAGTTTTAGGGCTTGTCTGCCTGAGCCCAAAACTGCTGGCCAGGACAATCTCTCCAAAGTCCAGGGAACTTGGACTTAGGAGGTGCACTCATGCTTTTGTTCTCTCATCCTGTGCACAGAACAAGGTGGTGAGATTGCAGAAGACAGAGCAATAGCCCATAAGCTCATCCAGCAGACACCGTGTACTAAATATATTTATTAAATATTGAATTCTAGACAGTTAGAAGAAAAATGCATAAACACTCACTCATCCCTAGGCTGTCTGGACTAAGAGAACAGTCTGTTTGCCTTTCATATTGAGACCAGCCTGAGCTATTAAGCTTAGTATTGGGGAGGGTTGTAATGTTAAAGGAGCACAAGGTCATGCTTTAAAATTGGGTACTTCACTATGAATATCTACTGATCAAATTTATCAATTTATGGTTGCTTTGACTGTTGTTCATGTCATTTATATTCCCTTGACACTTGGAGCATCCCTCAATAATCCAGGCAAGCCAGAGTGACATGAACAAAATCAAGGGTGTTCAACAAAAAGCAGAGTGCAAACTTAGATCCTAAGCTGTCAAAAGGAAAGAGCATGAGCACATTTCTCTGCATTGTTCTGATTTACTCTTAATCTAATGTTGTAGTGAAATAACTTCTGTGTCCTCCTCCCTGTAGCTCACACATTCCTGTGTTTGTTCATTCTCTGTTAAGTCGATGTGACTGTCATGGCACCTGTGACTCGGAGTTTGCATCATTTTTTCTAAACTTCTTATCCATGTTTCAGCAATTGCACTCAGGAAGAGATCTATGTGATAAGGTCTGTCTTTTCTTCTCCAACTCGCCTCAAGGTCCAGCCAGGCTTCCCAGACTGAATTCATGTAGATGCTATTTGAAATTATATTGGTTATTCTGAGAAAACTGCACAGAAGGCACCATAGATGATTTGAGGAACTGTCTCTCTAAAGAACTTCCTAAAGAAGAAAGTATCAAGTGTCTGTCCAAGCATTTGCATCAAGTATAACCAAGGAAATCAGTGCCATCGTGATCCTTTAAACATGGCATTAAATTGAACCTGAGACATCTGCAGTCTGATTTGTTGGAGGCTGCTGAATAAGCTGGCTTATTTCTGAATACCTTGACTTCTTCACCAGTTAAACAGGGATAAGATTAATTTCCCCCATAAGTCTTTTCAGATATATTAATTAATTATCTACAGAAATAAGTTTTATAAGGAATTATACTTAATATCTTTATATCCTTTTGACAAGTCCACCTGTGTTCAAAATCTGCTCTACAGGTGGAAATGAAAATCATTGTGGCTCAAGTGCTTGTATAAGTTTTATAAATCTAAATTCAGGGGTTTTTTCTATGTCTGTATCTTCATTTTCCTTAAAGAGGGAGATTTCTTTATCTGAACTTTTACAGTTGAACCCTTTGAAAACTATCTAAATTAATAACAGTGTAGCTCTGTTGTATGGAGGAGAATTCTGGCTGTAACTTTAATACTCGTAATAATTTCTTTTTATGTATCATAACAGCTCCAAACAGTAAGCAGCACATTGCTATAGCTGGCTATTTATTACACCTACTGTACAAAAGGAACCAAGTCTCTATTACTTTTTTATTTATATAGATGTTCCTATAAACCAGATAGTTAAGTGATGTATTTATTTTGGTTTCTAGCCAAGCAGAAATATTTAAACCCTGCTTTTGGAAGCAAGAATTATCTAATCACTTGCTAGCTTTTATAATAAAACATTTATCATGGAACATTAATCCATTAGTACTTATTTTCCATCCCATCCTTTCACTAGCACCTTGCTTTGAACAAGGTTGAGTTTGGCTGTGATTTTTCCTTTTATCATATATCATAGTTACATGATGGGACACACCAACATTGAATTAAGAAAAAAACCTTGCACTTTGCTTGAACTTGGCACCCAGATGTTCTGCTTGTGCTTCCACTGCTAAAAAAATAGTGCATGTGTGAGTTCTGAAATAAGTCTTTCATTGTAATGTACCAGGGTTTCGTGGATGTAAGGAGGCATGTGGAAACAGCTAAGAATAATTACCTGCTAAAGAAAAACCTGTGTTTAACTAGCTTTGTTTTTTCACAGCTTTAATTTGCATAGCACATCACCAAACTGCCACACTTAAGCCCTCTGGCATTAAAGGCAAAAATTAAATGCTTCAGGGGAACTTTCTGCTTTATTATGTTTTGTTTTGCCAAATTAGAGATTAAAGGTAACCCCTGACTAAAAAGTGCAGTCCCTGACTCTGTGATGACACATCACCTGTGGTGCCGTGTGGTTGATCAAAGGCTGGACTTCCCTGGGCTCTTGCTGGACCTGGATTTTCAAAGCCACTGCTCAGCACAGTGTTAGCTCAGGACCAGAGGGTGACATCTCCTCTTACAGCACAAAGCCAGCGAGAGCAAGGGGAGCACTCAGGGAACCCCACAGTCTCGTTCCATTTTCTTCAGCTCCCCCTGAAAAGAGGGAAATAAACAAAGAAAAGGAGGGTGAGAAAATAATGAAAAAACAGGTAGGAAGGTCCTTGAGAAACAAAAACCAGAATGTCTGTGCAACTGAGAAGTCTCTGCTTATCTGTGGCCTTTGTGTGCTGCTCTTTCCAGCAGCAGCTGGATGCCCAGGTAGGTAGGTAGGCATCTCTGGAGGTATCTCTGGAGATCATCACAGCTGGATCTCTTCTCCATTCCCTAGAGTGTGCTGGGATCAGAACAGGGCCCAGGCTGCAAAACTCAGCTGAACCCAAGATCATTCCCCTTCACACACCTCAAACTGCACAACACTGATCCAGTGTGCCCCCAGATGGGGTTCTGCAGGCTGGTGTCAAAGAGAGGCTGCTGCATTTGTTTCCCATTTCTATAAAGAAATGATCCATTTGTGAGCCAAAAAACCACCCCTTTTTGTAGCATGCATTACAGAATGTATGAAACATCAGAGCCAAATCCTGTGAACTCTGGGTGTAATCTTTACTGCTGGAGTAGATCCTTTGCAACCCATAGGTGTAATAAATACCATGTCAAACTTTTACAGAACAAGAGCCAAACTATCATTAATTGTAGCACTGGAAGACCCTGATTCACTCCACCTCTCTGCAGATTTAACTGAGGCCTGTGTCGAGGGCTGGCTTTAGGCAGGCTGCAGCCCAGGAAGATGAGTGACTCGAGTGACCACAGTGATTCATGAGGCTTGGGTAAGTCAAATAAAATGCATGCACAGAAAGAAACTGTACACTGGAGAAAATTACTCCTGGGAAACGGGGAATAAAGGAGGAGAGGAGTTTGAAGACCATGCATTATTTCATTATTCAGATATAAACTTTCCTTGCTGGTTGTTAATAGATGAGAGCAGTGTGGTCTCTGTTGTCCCCAGAGGAAAGTGCCTGTCACCCTGTGAAAGAGCCTATTGCCCTGTGGGGGCTTAAGGTGTGACAGAGTAACAGAACACAGATACTGGAGTGGTTCTTTGTGCATTTCAGACTTTAATCTTCATTACCAGTCTCCTTATGATTTTGTACGGGAATAAATTTGTGTCTTTTCACTGTAGGTTTTTAATCATCAGATAATTGTTGTGCATCCTGCACCTGTAATTCTCATAGAGCTTCTGTGGACATTAGAAGAAATTTTGTGTGCAAAGACAGATGCAATGCAGGTTCAAAGAAAGAAAGCTAGTCACTAAGCAAAAGTCCCTAAAAATAATTTTAAAATTTATTTTTAGAGTCCAAGCATTTAAAATACAACAATATGGTCATGGTTGGAGCAACTCCTTAATAAAGTCATATTTTCTTAACTTATTCCAGTAATTCTTTCCTACTAATTTATGTGGAAGTTTTATCTTTGCAATACAGGACACATATATGCACAAGAATATATCCCTATACTTCTAAAAATATCTATCCTTTCAGAATACTTGTATTTTCAGTATTCTAATGTTCATATTTAAAATACCCTTCCTTTTTTTTTCATGTATGCTTCACTTTTTTATTAGAAAAAGCTCTTCAGATTTTTGACCATAGGTAATTCAAAGTTATATTAAAAATTATGTGGATTGAATATCCAGATATTACGATTAACAAAAAAAAAATTATTTTCTTTCTTCCCATTGGGAAAACAGTAACTGCCTTCTCAAACCAAGTTATCAGCTCAAGAATCTGAGAATTTCTGTCATTAAAATGGTATTACCTCATTTTTTAAGTTCATTAAGTGCAGGTGTGTGTAAATGATCTGATGGAATTCCCTCAGCACCTACCGAGCCAAAGATTAGTTCAGCACTTGTGTCAAAATGAGTAGCATCAGGAACACCAACATTTGAAGCTGGGGGCTGTTCCAGTGGGCTGCTCCAGAAGCCAGGAAGATGTAATGAAGTCAAATTCAAATCAGCTTTCTTCTTCTGGAATCAGACTTGCTTGTATAAATAAGAACATGTAAAATAATATGTTGTGAAATATTATACAATAAATATGAAACAATGGAGTACAATACAATAAATAGATCTAGCATTATTGAAGAGTTATGAAACCAGAAACTGAACTTTCTACCAGCTGCTGACACTGGGACACTATTAGGAAAACCTCTTTTGACAGTGTCATCCTATCTTTTGATGAGCCTTCTGACCCCTCCATGCTTTGCTGGAGGACATTCCTGCATGATACAGAATGTCTTACCCAGTCGGGTGCACAATTGCCCTGAGAGATGTTTATAATGTATGAGAGACCACTCAGAGGGACCTTGACAGGTCTGAGGGTGCAGCCCATGTGAACCTCATGAAGTTCAGCACGGCCACGTGCAAGGTCCTGTAGCTGGGTCAGGGCAAACCCAAGGACAAATACAGGCTGGGTGAAGAATGGATTGAAAGCAGGCATGGGGAGAAGGATTTGAGAGTGATGGTGGACAAAAAAGCTCAGTATGGCTTGGCAATGCTTACTCACAGCCCAAAAAGCCAACTGCAGGGTCAGGAGAGGTGCCTGAGGACTAAAAGAAAGCAAATGTCACTCCACTCTTCAATAAAGGCAAGGAGGAGGATCCAGGGAACTACCTGCCAGCCAGCCTCACCTCAATCCCTGGAAAGGTGATGGAACACCTCATTCTGGAGGCCATCTCTATCCACATGGATGATAAGAAGGTGGCCAGGAGTAATCATCATGGATTCACTAAATGTGAAATCATGCTTGACCAATCTGATTGCCTTCTAGAATGAAATAACTGCCTGGATGGACAAAAGGGAGGACAACAGGTATTTTCTACCTCAATTTCAGCAACACTTTCAGTGCTGTCTCTCACAACATCCTCACAGGCAAACTGAGGAGGGGAGTGAGGTGGATTAAGGTGGATTGAGAACAGGCTGAACAGCAGATCCCAGAAGGCCACAATCAGGAGCACAGGATGCAGTTGGAGATTCGATACTTGGCCCAGCATTGTTTAACTCATTCTTCAATTGCTTGGATAAAGGGACAAAGGCTGCCTCAGCAATTTCCCCAATGACAGAAAGCCAGGAGGAGTGGCCAATATCTCAGACAGCTGTGCTACACTTCAGAGGGACTGTGGCAGGTTGAAGAGATGGGCAAAGAACAATCTGAAATTCAGGAAAGGTGCAAGGTGCTGCATGTGGGGCTGGGGGCCAACCTGCTGGAAAGCATCTCTGTAAAGGTGACAAAGCACTGGAACAGATTCCCCAGAGGCTGTGGAGTCTCCGTCATGGGAGATATTAAAAAAACATCTGGACACAATCCTGTGCCATAAGCTCTGGGATGACCTTGCTTGAGCAGGAAGGTTGGACCAGATGGCTGTGGTCCCTTCCAACCTGACCCAATCTGTGATTCTGTGCTCTGGGCTGCATCAAAAGTAACATGTCTAGCAAGTCAAGAAAAAGGAATTTCCCCCCCCCCCCCCCCCCCCACTCTAATCTTGTGAGACCCGACCTGGAGTTCTGTGCTCAGCTGTGAGGATCCCAACACAAGAAGGACATGGACCTGTTGGAGCAAGTCCGGAGAAGGTCACAAGGATGATCAGAGAACTGGAAAACTTCTATGAAGACAGGCTGAAAGAGTTGGGGCTATTAATCCTAAAGGAGCCTGCAATGGAGCTGGAGAGGGATTTTTTAAAAGGGCCTGTTGGAATATGATGAGAGGTACTGGCTTTAAACTGAAAGAGAGGAGGTTTAGATTAGATACTAGGAAGAAATTCTTTACTGTGAGGGGGCGAGGCACCAGAACAGGCTGCCCGGAGAAGCTGTTGATGCTCCATCCCCAGAAATGTTCAAGACCAGGCTGAATGAGGCTTTAAGCGACCTGATCTACTGGAAGGTGTCCCTGCCCATGGCAGGGGGTTGGATCTGGATGATTCTGAAGGACCCTTAAAGCCCAAAGGATTCTGTGATACACATGCACATTGGAGAAACAGACCCATTTACAGTTGACCTTCACCATGTACAAAGGGGCTTACAATCATGCAGGACTGATCTTTATGACAGAGAAACTTAACCTCCCAGGACATATGAGCACAGTGACAGACCTCAGTGTCTCCTGAATAACAATTCAAATACACATATTTGATTAGCTTTTTTCACTCATTAATTAAATATTTATAGAAAACTTTACAGAGGGGCAAATGTTTGCAAAAAATAGCCCTTATCACATTCTTCTTATGATAGGGTTGAACGGGGAGCAAAGCAACACTAATAGTTAAGGTAGGTCTCAGTCTTCCAAGAAAATTTAAATATATTTTATTTCTGTGCATTCCCAACTATAGGAAAAGGTAACTTCTTTGGGATTTATCTTTATTACACTATCGAATGTGACTACAATCACAGGAAATACTGCATACTTGTGTCTGTATGTACTTAAAGACATTACAGGATTTCTTATATGGGAGGTACTGTTAGCAGTGTTAAAATATGGAAAAAAAAAAAAACAAACTCCGCTTTAAAAAAAAGCTGCATGGAAAAAACAATCAAAATTGCCTAAGCAATACTATCACATAATTAGATTGCCTGGCATAAGCTTAATACATGAAATGTCCTCAGTTCTCATGCCATTCTCTGTCTTGATTAAGGAAGGAACTAAAAGACCAGACTTTTTCCATTGCTAAATTTTCCATTGTGAAATTTGACGTGTTCATGACTGCAGAAGCTCTGTTAATCAATAAATCACTAGACAACTTTGATTAATTAACTAGTCAACAACTCATAAGACAGTTCAGTCAGAACATCTGCATTTCCTTTTGTCCTATGGGATATTTTAGTGAAGTAAAATGTGGCTGTTTCTTTCCCAGACTGTTTGCTTTAAATGTTCTATAGAAGAATTATGGATTATTTTTATTTGCGCTTCAGTAGCAGCTAACAGCCTCTTCTAAGCTCCAGGCCTAATTTGTGCTAGGTTTTACATGATCCCACTTTAATAGGCAAGGCTGGGGGTAGAAAGAGATGCAAAGTAATTCCAGGGGTGCTCGTCCGTACCCCCGCACAAGCCCGGAGGCCAAGCCTGCACCAGAGCTCGGATGTGTGGAGCCCTCCCACAGCACCCTGCCAGCCAGGCTGCCTGTCCTGCCTGGAAACACAGAATGCTCTGCTCTAAGAAAACAGCATTGTTTTCAAAGACAATTTGCCAGCATGAGCTTTCCTGTAAAAGGAACCATCTCATTAGCACTCTGGGTGGGATGTCGTCCTCTAACAGGATGTCTCCCAAGGAGCCACCTAACCTGCACTCCAGTGCTGGGTGCTGAATGCTGTCATCCTTCCAAAGTCAGTGCCCAGCCCTTCTGCAGGGTATTCAGGGTGGTGGAGGATGGTAGCTAGAAATGAAGAGGCACATGTTATGGGTGAGGGCATGTTCTCCTCTGGAGAAACCTAATATTTGGATGTGTGTTGGTCAACATAAAAAAATTACAACTGTGCACAGACTGTAGATTTGGTCACACTTGGATGTCACTTGGATGCCTGTCCCAGGAAATGGATCCTGCAGAAGGAGACATATGAACTTAAAAAAATATAAATTTAATCTGACTTCACAGCACTGTTCCTATTAAGCTCCCTCAGATTTCAAATTTTCTTTTCTAGAATGTAGAAAAGAAACCTAGCATTTACTATTACTGACATACACAGTTTGCTGTGCTGATTAGGCTCTTCATTTACTTTGTGTTTTTTTGCTTTATTTGAGATTTAATGCTCTGTCTCACCCAGCTGACATTTCCAGACTCCCCTGACTAAGGGAGCATTGAAAACCTTCCTCCCACTCACAAGCCCAGCAGAGACCTCTGAGCCACGCTTGGCTGCCCATGCAGGAACAGGTCCTATAACCTCTGTAGGACTGCACCACGTTCTGGTTTATTTAAATATGGGAATTGCTGCTTCTACACTTATTTCCTTACAGTGGTTCCAATTCATCTGTATGACTCCCACTGTTTTCATCATTGCTCCTCATGATAAGTCCTCTTCTCCATTTCTGTTGTTCTCCCTCACAAATCCTTGTTATAAAAGAGGATGAGAAAAATATGAAATGCTGGGATTACTACTAGGCAGAAATCCCAGTATTTCAGGCAGATCTGTTGCTGGTCTTTTTAATTCTGACAAAAAAGGCATGAGTCTCCCTATCATTTTCCAGAATACATGAGAAGCAAAGTGGGGACCAGGGTGTCTTCCCACCAGGGTGTCTTCCCCCAGGACACAAGGAGTAACACAGTTTCCTAGTCATCACCCAGAACACCATTTGAGACTGATTTCAAATACATGATAGCTCAGTTTCCATCTAAATCAGCCAAAAAACATGCAAACCAGAGAACATTACCCATTATTCTTTATCTTAAGCCTTTCTTTTTTTTTTTTTTTCTTGCCTCAGAAACAAAAAACAGAGGCTGCAGAGCAATATATTGAAAAAGTTGAAACATACCAACCTTTGAAGAATCACATACAAAATACTATTTTAAATCAAAAGTATGTGTGTTGCACTTTGGACCAGGTTGCCAGCTGATGTAAAACAGTTCAGCTCCTTTAATCATATGGGGTTATGCCAATTTACATCAGCTGAGGATCTGTCTAATAATAATATGTGAAGCAGGGCTTCACCACATACTGTACTGAATGTTGGAAAACATCCTGTGCTTAAATGCATGCAGCTCTTTAACTTGGAGTATGAGACTGGCCACATTGTTTGACATAAGGGTTAGTTTTCAGATAGTGAAATTTCAGTTGCCAGGTGCCAGAGGCAATTTATCAGACACTCATAAAATAAAGATCAAAAAGCCCATCAGTCTCCCACTGCATCTGGGATCTAGGAAGGAACACTTACAGCCCCCTATCCTTTAAACAGCTCTCACTTAAAGAGCTCACTGTTTATAATAACAAGAAAAGGAGAAAGGGGTCAGGTCAAAACCAGCTGAACAGCAGGTGGTGTTATAAAGTTTTTTTTTCCACAGTTAAAACTTTTGTGAAATAGTGGTTCAAGTGTACTCATACAAGCCTGTTTCATATTTTTAATTTGTATTTTTAGATAACTTTTGGCAATTAGAATACAAGTCACAGATGACGTGACTTTTTTTTTGTCTGTTGTTTACTCAAATATGTTACAAAAATAATCCTGAATGATTTCCTTTCATGCTTCCCTTTTGACTGAAAGCCCTTGCTACACACTACTGAACTCAGCTTTTAGATCCAGAACCAAAATTCCTCCAAAGTTCAAAGGGGTTTCCGAGCCATGTTCCCGTTCATAACCAGCTTAGCTGGAATGGTGCAAGATGAGAAGTTTGGATTCAGATCTGAACTGTACTATTATTTAATATTTAATGAGCACTCACACTCAGTCTTGGCTGAAGTCAGAGACATGAACCTTGCCTTCTGAAATGTTTCAATGTCAAGGCTCTGGCGTTGCCCTCAGGTCTCCTTGGTGGGGTGGAAGAAGCATCTCTCCACCTCCAAGGAATGTGTCACATTCTGGTTTGAGTCCATCTCTTATGACTTCATTCCTCAAAACAGCCAGACTCTATCAGGCAAGAATTAGCCACACATGTTCAGAGTTGTCATCAAAAACTCCCATAAGAAACCCCTCAAACGAGATGAATATAAGATACTTTGCTATTCCAGAAGAGTCAGTGAGTGTCACATGAAAGCCTCACCTCTAGTCAGCAACTGACCATGACAACCTGACAAATTTGAAACACTAATTAAAATATAGCATTACCCCTGAGGACACAGGATCAGGGGAAATCTGCCCCTGATATACTAAAAAAATCCTATGAAGTACAGAGCACACACAACCTCCAGAGACATTTGATGGCACTGAACACACTGGAGCAGAGGGAATGTAATTTGTCTTGACTAGTTTTAATCCCTTAATTTAGGTACCTGCTGAGGTTCTAAGTATAGCAAAAGGAAAGAAGAAGGCATCAAAATTAATATACTAATTGCCATACAACTCAGATATTTTGCATCATCCTCCAGAGGTGCTTTCCTCCATCACTCAGGCTTGGGAGCCCTGGGTCCCACACAAAACCCCTAAAATTGATCCTTACTGCAGGCAATGTGACTGATGTCACTGAAAAAAGCGTTATTTTCTGCAGTGTGTGCTGTTTGCTCATGCATCCATTCAAAAGTGTTCTCCTCTCGTTGCTCTTACCTCCACTGAGTCTAAGAATTTCTTCACCACAGCTTTGATTAATAAGCAGTTGTTGGGAACAGCGATGTCTCCAAGTTCACAAACCCAGGGCTCATCATTTTTCAAAAATGTAAATGTTTGTCAACAGTTACTGCACAGAGGTAATAAAAATCCATGGGAAAGAAATTGTGTGCCCTGGATACAAAAAGTATGACTATCATTAGTATTATTTGCTGGCATATGTGACTTTTGTAATAGTGACCACAATATTGTTACCATACATCAGCATTCAGAGAGGCTAGTACCCCCTAATTTTCTGACTGCTATCAGGCTTCCCAAACACCTTGTCCCAGAAATCATTTTTCTATTCCAAAGCATGAGTCAGGTCTCCCATCTGCTTTGGACATCCATTCAAAAAAGCTCACTTGGCCTTAATCCCAGTCACTGAATTCTGTGTGGTATCCAGTATAGTGTATGCATTATTTTGAAATGCTGTAATATTGTTATCTTTGCTTTATAACTGTGATCCCTTAGAGCTTTCCTTTGTATTTCCAGCATTCATTTCCCAAGCAGTTTTATAAAAATGTAATGAGGTGCTATTATTAAAGCCTATTAACTTATACAGGCTTGTTGCCTGATGAGAACTCAAATTTTATTTTCCTTAAGCAGCAGGCCAGATTGCAATCAAGCAGTTTCTCCAGTGAGTATCCCAACAAATTCATCACTCTCTTTCTTAGTCTGAGATAATGCCACAGTAGAGACCAGGCCAAAACTTTCCTTTTTCAAAGTTACAATGAAGACATATTTACTCTTTTCACAGTAATTGGCTGCAGTAAGGTAGTTCTTTCCTTCATTTCGTAGTTTCTTCTCCTGTTTTCCAACTTTCATCCCAGAAATTAGACTGAGATATTTACGAATTGTAAATGAGCTGAGCTCATGGGTTTTAATTAAGATTTCTACACACCTGGATAATTTCTACAACGTACCTCTTGTAGCAAGACTAGCATTAGGCTCGTGCAGCCTGTGTAGGCACAAGACCACACAAAGCAGGAGGCTTTGCATTCCAGGTCACCGTCTCTGGAGGCCAGAGAGCAGCAAGGGCTGCCAAATCGGTTTCGGTGGGCCCCAGCTCCGCCTGCAGCTGTCAGGGCCCTCCCACGCACTGACAAAGAGAGATTTTCCCACCCTCCTCTGACCTCCAGAGATGTGCCTAGTGTGGAAACCTGCCGAAAGCACCAAGGTGTTAGGCACTTCTCCTTAAAAGGGCTGGAGGAGGAGAAAGACCTTGCAATGAAAGCACAAGGTTGTCTGGCTTCAGTGACTAGTCCTATTGCTTGACCGACCTTACATTTTACGCCCTCTAATATTCTGGTTTGACTTTGTGTTTCATAAAACATGAGAACTTCTAACCGTGATTCATGGAAAAACACAGCCATCAAACTGTGCTCAGGTTTTTAGTGAACTTGGTAAAAATAGGGCAAAACTTAAAAAAATAAGGGGGAGGGGGGGAGTTATTCAATATAGACTACAAAACACAAAGACCAGATTCATTATGAGATAATGCTATACATTTAAAAATTATTAATAATTCAACAGCTTGGATATGTGATTCTGCTCTTACTTCTAAAAAAATTATATTTCATGCATACTGGGGCTTCTGAATCTTAAAAAACCAACATTTTCTGGCACTGCAAATATCTCATGAGATTCCTTAATTGATCCACTTGTCCAAAACGTACAGATTTTTGGAAAGCTACTTTCATTGAACTGGAATTCTTCCTAAATTTCCTTGGCACTCATCTAATGATATCTGAGGTAATTTAACAAGTATTTCACAAATGCCAGGCCTAAGACAAAATGCTACTTCAAGTTGTCTCCGTGGTCTGGTTGAGTGGAGATAGACAGTGTGATGGCTGAACAAGATTTTCATGGCAGACCCTTCAGCAAAGGATCCAGGTAATGGTATATTCCTAGCAGGAAGTCACTTTTAAGGAGATTTCTATATTTCCTGTTCAGTCAACTGGAGAAAATGTAGTGTCTTTCAAGGCATCTATTGAAAGTCTCAATCTCCCCAGTTTTAGTTTTAGGCACATCAGAGCAGCCAATGGGACTTCCTTTACAGCAGCACAGGTTACTGAGGCAGGTGACACACACCTGCCATTACCAAAGAAAAGCTGACCTAGTTTTGTGTGAGGTCTTCCTGTGGCACCAAAAAGAATCACTTCACACATCAGCCTTTACATCAGTTCTTGAACTTGGCTCTGCCCATGCATCTCCTTAAATCAGCTAAGAAGACAATACTGAACAGAACAAAGCCTTCAGTGTATCAAATTTACATCTCCCTCTATAAATTTTCTGCATACTAAAGCCAGAAGAGATTATTATGGTCATTTGATCTGTTGTGTAATACACCACCTAGATTTGTCTTCATAATATATTTTATGATAATATACTGACTTTTAAAGCAATTAATTTCTAATTATACACTATCAAACTCCATATTTCCTTATCTAAGCTGTTCTAAACATTCATTAATTATAGTTAAGATCAAGTTTCACATGACAATAACTTGGAGGAGTATGATCTAAAACAGAACTTGTGAAATTACCACTTCTATGTATGTTCATGTGTAGCTAGACAGCAAAATATATGCCTCCATATAAAAATTGACATACCTATTTCTGATGTGAGCCCTGTCATTAAATGGAGTCAATTACTCCTTTTTGCTATTCAAAATTCTACCAATTCCTTCCAGTACAACTCAGGTTCATTTCTTGGCTGCTTCTTTATGCTCTGTGATTTTCTCAAATCTAGCTTTTCCACTCATTAAAGTCATAGCTAAATTCTCCTTTCCCTCCTCCCTCTGCTCCCAAATCCCTTCACCAGCATGTCTGATATGCCTTATCAAGTCAGAAGCAAGCTCCTTACTCATGTTAAGCAAAGCTCTGGAATACGGTTCCCCCCTACCTCTGCAGCCTTCCCTCTGCCCATTCCCACGGTCTCTCTCCAAGCACTTCCCAAGCCTTCAGCCTATCTGCTCCAGTTGGCTCTTTTCCTGTTCTCTGTGGTCCTCAGGATCTGCCAGCTGGCCTGCTCTTCCGTCTTCCTCAGAAAATTAGATACTTTTGCTGTCCCCACTACCTAACGTGGAGTCAGGTTCATGTAACCCCATCTTCAGAAGGAGAGATCTAAACTCATTTTTTTCTCTTGCCTTGCTGTTGACACCATTTTTGGGGCCACTCCAGTGAAAGGAAATCAAAAAGTTGTGTATGGTTCTTAGCAAAGGTATAATGAGCTGGCTCGTGAACATCAGCTGCTGGATGGAATTTAAGTTCCTTGATGGTTTTATGAGCATGCCACCAAACACTGATTTGCCTGCAGTTCCAAATCTTCGTTGTTTGTTTGGGAGGCAGAAGCATCTTAGTTGTATGCAAAGATGGTAAAAAAAAACAATCCAGAGTTGTCATTAAAAAGAGAAGAATTTGCTAAAATTGTTGCCAGAAAAAATATTTAATTTGCAAAAGAAAAAAAAAAGCTCTCTTTCTCCCTTCAGTATTTTAAAGTCACAACTGGCCATGCAGTTTTGTTGCAATGTCTTAAGCAGCCACTGATTCTTCATTTTGGAGTGTTAATACCTAGTTTACAAATTGCCAAGTGTTGAACTCCTAATGATATGGTTATTTAATGTTTCTAGACAAAGGGAATTACTTTTCTCATATGTTATGAGAACTAATCATCATGGGAACAAAAGGAAAATTTGGCTACTGAACCAGAGGAACTAACAGATCCATTACTTTCCTGGAAATGTTTCCTTTTAGTTGGCTAATGTGCATCATGAGCTAACGATAATGCTGCACATGACTGCATGAAGGGATGACCTTTTTCTGTCTATTCTCTGAGAAGACAGACATAATCTATCTCCACTGCAGACAGCACACAGCACATTAGTATGTTTTAGTGTCTATTTACACTAGATCTGGGTGCTAGGACAGCTCAGTAATTTCCAAGTTACAGATGGTTCATGTCTGGGCCATTCAACATACAGCCTGCACCCATTTTAATGGACATGCCCACACATGAAAAGCTCAGTTCATTGAATATCTTTCTCATCCTTTTTCATTATCTAGCCAGGAAAGTTGTTGTCTTAGAAGACTTATTTTCAAACTATCTTCTGGGAGTGAATTTGATTTCATTTGGCAGATGAAAATGAAAAGAAATTAATATCCATTTGCCCCTGTGCCTTTCTCCCAAATGGTGTTCTGAACCTGAGTTGCTTTTATTTCCTCTATTCTGACAGAGGTAGCTCATTCTTACTCTTCCCAGTTTCATCTTATTTTTGACACCCATGGTATGATGGAGGGGTCAAAGAACCCAGCTCAGCCTCTTTTGTTCTCAATCAGTGGGAGAAAAATTGTCTCATTCTTGAGAATTGTCTCATTCTATGTCTTCTTCCTTCTTTCATTCCCTCCCTCCACAAACATTAAAAGAGAAGAAGAGAAATATCTGATAATAACACAAGACAGGATTGGAAAATTGCTGTATGAATATCACCATGTCCTGTAAGTCTTAAATGATATGTATGTCCTGCAGAGGAAAGTACTACTGCCAAAAGAATTTTTACACCCCCATGCCTCCTAGTTTGAAAGATTGTTCCATAGAGGAGAAAGAAAGATTTTTTTTTAATGTACTTAAAAATTATAATGGCGCTGACATTCCCCCCCTTAATCACACAAGTCTCACAAATATATTGTCATGCAGACCCTTCTGATGTTTGAAAATTTGCTTTGTTCTTCAGGTTGTTAACCACCTTTTACAGCAGGACCTGTGAAATCTGAGGCTGAAGTAGTATACATGTTTCATAAAGAAATATATTTTAGACAGCGTTATGCAGGAGGATAATTAAATAGGGCTCCTGAATTCCTCTGTGTGTGGGGCAGGGCTGTACTTGTCTTTGCATGCCAGAAAATATCTAAGATGAAGCATGGGACAGTTTTTAGGTTATGCCAAATTCTGTATAGAAAAAAGAGATATGGTACTATGTGAAAAGCTGAAGGCTTTACTCTCTGGTTTGGTCCCTGATTTAAAGCAGTTGATTTTTTTCTGGAAAACACAGAAATTTTTATTATGCTTGTTGATTGACTGCCTCTGGCCCAAGACAGTAAATGAAGCACAGTTACTCTTGGATAATACCCAGTTTCACCATTACTGATTGATCTTCCAAAGAGAAATCAGCACGAAGGGCTCGTTGCCTGCTACTGCTTGGCAGAGAGGAGAGAGCAGTGTCAGGATGGGACCGCTGTGTCAGCAAGGCAAAAACAGGCTTCAAGAGCAACTCAGATTTAATGTCAGTCTTGTAATTCACCTGTGGGGTTACATCTTTTACAGCTGGGAATGCTTCGTTAAATACCAGGCATTGTTTAAAAATAAGTTTGCCAAGCTTTTTTTTTGTTTTTTCTTTTAAGTCTAGAGCCAGCAAAGAAACCGCTTTCTAGACAACAGAGATAGCTTAACTTCAGCAAATGTACAAATGCTGATAGTGTCGAAGAAGAAACACATCTCTGACAAGGACTGAGCAGAGGCTGCACAGCAGATAAGGAAATTATTTTTTTTATATGAAGCCAGAGGAAAATGGAATAAAGATAAAAAGACTTTATAGTTGAGGGTTTTTTTCTTTTTTCCAAGTGACAAAAATCTGCCAGATTAATACAAAATCAACAGGACTGCCTCATTAAGGAACAAAGTTATCTTGAGACTTGTTTATCAAACAAAACATTTAAAGAATCTGTTTTAATTAAGAACATTACTTCTATCTTTTACCAAGTGCAATCTTCTATTTGGCACAGCTTTAGTAACAAGTGGCAGATATTTAAACAAATGGGATTTTAGCTGTGGAAGAGCGACGATATCTATCCATTTGGTTTGTTTAGAGTCCATTCACACCTTGAGTGATATCTATAGGCCTTGCACAGATGTAGCAAGGCAAATGCATGCTTTACTTTGTGCTGTTGGCTCTCTTCTGCACAGGAGTGGGTTGGTATTGCAGGGCACCAGCAGAAGCCTGATTACACAATGCCACTCTCTCCCCCTTCTGGCAGGGAGAGCGAGGCAGGACACAGCCCCAGGAGCGAGGAACGGCTGCAGAATTGTCCCTTCTTATGTGACACAAATCACAGCTGCTGTGTTGTTGAGGGGTTCACTCCTTTTAATTCTTGCCTCTTTTTCTCCCTTAAACTTCCTCCCTCTCACAGGCAGGTTTGTCCAGCCAGGCACACCTGGGCAGTCCCATGTGTCTTTCCACCTTTGCGCTGTGGGAGAAGAAGAGTCCTGGAGTTCTGTACATCAGAAAGGCAGAGATTTAGCAGTGCCATTCCAAGCATATGTCCTCATTTAAAGCAGCTACCTAGTTACTTCAGTAGTTAAACTTCAAGTGCTATTTTGGAGAAAAGCGTGGGAACTGAAATTTGCTAGATGTGCCCCAAAGGAGAATTTGTCTGGTTTTAGATTGTGAAATACTCCAGCTTCTGGTATTGTTGTTCCTTTTTATTTCTCAAAGTAAACACATATTGCTACTCTGATGTGTCTGGTCCTTCAAATGTTAACACACAAGAGTAAACTTTTATGGTTTCACAGATCAAAGGGTTGTACAAAATTAAGAACATGCATAAAGTGTTTGCAAGATCAGGAACGCAATCGACTGTGCCCAAAATAAAAATTCAGAGAAATTAGAGAAAACTTTGTAGAAATTTTCTTGCTCTTGAATTCAAATGAATACATCAGACTGGACTGAAGCTGAATACGAAACCTTAGAGTTTCAATCTGCTTCATGAAATCTCTGTCTAAGACAAAAAATAAAAAAAACTTACAGAAAATGAAATTCTGGTTCTGGCTTGGCAAACTAAATGCCTGTGCTTAACTTTATGAACAAAACCTTTGATGTCTGTGGGTTTTACTCTGTAATGGCTTGTCACACACTGGATCTGTGGGACTTTTTTATGGCCTGGCATACTTAGGTGTACTTTTTTTGCACAGCGCTAAAAGGAATCATTGGTCTTATATGTGTAAGTTTAGCTTTTATTCCAGGGGACTTTTTAAATACCTGGATTTTGTTGAGCAATCCATAATATAAAAGTTCTTCCTTGCAGCTGAAAAACACAGCTTCTCCAACATTAGCTGCTGTACTTCACATGCATATAATATTGCTATCAGCTGCTTATTGACTTAAAAATGTTTGATTTCTCCCTCTCTCTCCTACTTAGCAAGATTAAAGGCTTAGATGTTCTGTTATACCATACCATATGTTAAGAGGAAAGACTAATTTTGGCTGCCTACAACATTCCAAACCCTATTTAAATAATATTAGCTAAAAGCTCAACTTGTATAAATGCTTAAATCTGCAGATGTAAACCTTGATTAACAAAGCCCTGTAAGGAACAAAATCTGCAATTTACTGCTTTTGAAAAGTCTGCCATGCTCCAGGGAGATGTACTGTTTCTGGTGGAGCCCTGGCAGGACTCTCTGAGGTATTCACAGGATCTGTTCACACCCACTGGATTTCACTTAGGAAAAAGTCTGTGGAACTCCCCTAACCACATCATTATGATAGTTACAAAGCTCCAAATTAAAGCAAATTTCTACTTTTCTGTTGCACAGCTCACTGACAACTACAAGCAAATGCTTCAATTTTATTCTGTGTTCTGTTCCCCTTGCAGTTAAACGAGGCCTGAGTGAGTGTTTCCTTTCTGGTGAGTGAGTATCCCACCATGCAGGCACAGGGATAAGAGTGAGCAGAACTGCTGACATCAGCCTTCTGCCAAAAGCTCATGAGCTGGAAGGTCAGATTACACAAATCAGCCTGTGATAAGATGCTAAGGGGAGATGATCACATCCTCATCAATTGGAAGAGTTCTGTAACTTTTTACAGTGCATTCTAAGACAACTGCTAGGATTAAACTTATAGGCACTAAGTTAAGGATTTCTGGTTCTCTCATGGGTGTAGATTCAGTAAATCTCCATTCCTACAGAATTTGGGGGTTGTGGAGTTGCTGCAGCAGGCAAGGAGAATCAACTGCTCTGGGTTTAGTGAGTGGCTGTGTTTCAGTCTCAAATGTCAGATTGTTGTTTGAAGAAGAAAAATAATTTTTCTATCCTGATGAACAACTTCAGGCATTCTTCTGTTTACTTGCTCATTTTCTGTTTAGCTAGTGGGTTGTTGTTTTGGACTGTTTGGTTTGGTGCATTTCTCCTCCCTCTGTGACACTGCACATTGGAAACCTTGGGACAGAACAGCACTCTGAGAGGATAAAAAGGATTCTCTTGGCCAGCTGCATAAAGATTAAGGCACAGATGAAATAATATAACCATACTCTCTAGCATTGAGTGTAGTGAGATACATAGATATAAATTCACATATATTGGTATTGCAAATTATAATGCCATTAAACTCTGTTGTTTTAACTGGTACTATTTAAAAACAGGAAAGAAAATATAAAACCTATGATTTTTATAGCACACCCTTCTTTTTATGCCATGAAGTCATCATGCTTTGCTAAGTACCCCTCTTTCCATACAGATTTACTTGCTAATCCTTCCATATCTTAACTAGGTGCTGGATCTGCTCTGCTGCATGACTGAGCCACAGCTCTCTCATGTGCATGGATGTTGCCATAGGTAGCTACGGGTGAGATCGCCTCGGCAATCAGAGAAAGACCATTAATTACTCTGAAATTCCTTCAGTCTTTCACTAGAAGTCAATCTAAAGCTCTGCTTTGGAGCATAAACACACCCTTATGGCCCTTTCTTTTAAAACTTGCATCTTGCTTACAGTGACTTCTGAGGGTAAGCAGTAGCCAATTGAGTTTTAATGTGGCACTGTAAATGTATGTGTTGCACAGTGCCTTGTAAGCACAAAGCACTCCAGCTGATGATCTACATCAGACCATACATCTGGCAAGCATCAAGGAGATATTAAACCTGCTGCCTTGACGAAAACACCACCAGCAAAGTCTGATTGTATTAGGAATTTCATACAAATACCTATTTCCATTTTGGTATGTGAATTATACAGTGTATAAATGTCTTCCAGGCCTGTCCCAGCCACATGGGGTGTGTGACCCTTCAGATCCCACCTGTTGGGACCAGTCCCTTTGTACACTTCACTGTATAGCCAGTAAGTCACCATCAGGCTTTTCATCAGCCTGCCTGAGATGGTTCCTAGGAAGATGGGAGAGGTGTTGATCAGGCAATATCCATGTTATTGGCCAGTCCTGGGAGTTATCTTTACAAATAACAGACACGACTACAGATTCTGGTTTCTTAAGGAAAAAGTGCCTAGGGGCTACTGCAGATTAGAGAGACAGTCATGCCTTGCATCACACATTAGCATTATATGATACACTCAAAAATTATACCTAGTCAGATTGTATTTGAAATTTCTCTTTGTAGTACTTTTGAATTTTCTTACAGGTATTGATACAGATTTAAGCACCCTTTTTTTTTTTTTTTAAATTAATTGGATATGCTGGGTTTTGAATGATTTGCAAAAATACCAGTGACTTTGTTTCACATCTAGATTAATAATTTAAAGGACTATATTTGTGCTCAAACCTCTGCCTTAACTATTTATTATTGCATGTATTGTCAATTGCTTATTTGCTTACTTATCCATTGTTTTTTATGGAATTTTACCAATTCTTCATTCCTGATCCTCTAAATGTATTACTTGGCTTGATAATTGATGTTTTCTTTAACCTAAAAAAAAGAAGGACATTTACATTAATGTGATTGTAACTATGCTGGAATAATAGTGCCAAGTGAAATCAAAATTCAAAATATCAAAATATCTCCATATTTCAGATATCTAGATGTGTTGCATTCCCAAAAGAATTAATAATTGAGGGAGCCAAAGCCCTATTTCATTCAGCTGGGCATGATGTGCACAGCAGAGGCTGACCAGAAGAAGCTCAGCATTACTGTAGCAGTAGATGTTGTTAACAGAAGAGAAAAGCTGGAAAGGGGATTGGCACTACTTCTCATGGAAAATTCTGATTTGTTTCCTCCCAAAGCCCAAACGTGCATGTTCTGTGGCACCTCAGAGGGATATTTCTACACTGCTCACATCCACTGATGCTTGATTTGAAAGGTCCAAACAGGACTTGATTTTTCCTGTCTAGGGAGAAGCTTCCCCCCAAGGGAAGCAGCACCAGAGGCATAGGTTGGTTTTATGCTGAGTTGTTTCTTTACATATGGCAAAGATACAAACTTATCTAATAATGGTCTATTATGATATGTCAAAATCATAGGATTGTCGTGTGCTGAGCTGCTGGGATATCCTAAGCTGATCTATCATTTTAACTTGGTGCCAGTTTTAGAGGTGTTTTGGACTCTGATAATGAGACACGGGATGGGAGATAGGAAAACAAATTGAGAACAAAGACGGGGTTTAAGGGAGTAAAATTCAATCAATAGCAAAACAGATATTCCTGGTGATTAAAATAAAAAAAAAAAAACAACTTTGGAAACCAGCCATTCTTAGTATAAAGTATGTGCAAGAAGGAGAACCTCAGAGTGGTTCCACCTCATCTGTACCTCCCACTGTTTTCATCACTGTAGCTCATGATGAGCCTTCTCCTCCATCCCTGTCAGTCTCCCTCACAGACCCTTATGATCTTTCCTCCTCTTATGGTTTTGTGCTTTTAAATTGCTCTATGTCTGCCAGTAAAAGAGAATGTCTAAATATATAACTGATACACCCATTCACCTTATGATGAATGTTTTATTGGTTTGGATGTCATCATATTCCTCACAATCACACGTTCCTCCCTCCAGCACATATGGAAAGCAGCTGTATCATATGGGCACTGCTCTTGGAGTTTAAACCTGGGAGACTCAGAAGTTCAAAATTAAAACAACAAAATAATAACTATGACCTCTTCTTAGCAAGCACTACTTTTAATCATTGCAGAAGTGAAGAAGAGCAATGAGAAAGCAGAAAATGAGCAAGGAATAGTAGTTCTCCTATGTTCAGAAGATGCTGTTCCAAAGGAGAAATGGCACTATTACTCCATATCTGTGTGCAAAAATTCTCAAAAAAAGGCCCAAGTTTCTGACTGTCTTCTTCAGTTTTATTGAATAAACAGGAGTGAATATTTGCATCTGATATAACCAAACGGTAGAGTGCTCTAAAAATAACATTCAGAACTTTTCATTCAGATATCTTAAAACTATTTAGAGGGGTAGATGAGGTACATAATCCCCACTTGACAAGATAGAAGAATCAAGATTCTGTTAATAATTCACCTGCCTAAAGATAGCCTTTGTTTTCACCTAAGGGACCAGACCAGATAAATGGTAGTCCAAGAAACTGAATCTTGTATTTCCATTCACTCATTCTATTGTATTTCCCCATAGCAGCACATTTCACATTAGGTGATGAGGGAGAGGCCATGGGACCTTCCAGGACACCCTCATGCCATGCACACCCATCTGTGCCTGGTCCTGTGGGCTAATAATGCCCCACAAACTGGGGCATGGGTGAATAAACAGAGAACTGCTGAACACTTAGTCTACAGAAAAGCTTTAAATCGTTAAATCCAATGGTCACCTCAACTTTGTCCTCTAAAGTCCATGTGCAGACTGCAGAGACTGTAGTTTGAATCAAAGCCTTTGAATATTGCAAGCTCTTGGCATAAATTGCTCAGTGCAGCAGGAAATCCTCTCACAGAGCAATGCAGTGCCTGGTTGCAAAGAGCCTCCCATTCACATGGCTATCAGGACAGAAACCTATCAGCATGACTGCACAGCACATAGCAATCAGCCAATGCTATATTTAGATTGAGAAGCTTTCTTTCATTCCAGCTGCATTGAGAGACTGGAAATTGCATTGCATGCAAGACCCAGAATTAGCTCCTTGCCTTCATCTGCTCCACTAACACACCAATCACTTTCTTCTTCCCTTCTGATGTCCTGACTTTAGTGAGCCACAACAAAAGACCTTTTCTGTAGTTGAAATGGAACTGTGGTTTGTGGGTATTTTCTTGACACATCTATCCATTCTGCTGTAATTATATGTGTGTCAATAATTATAATTGACACACATATAATAATTATGCAATAATTATGCAATAAGCAATAATTATGCTGCATAATTATTGACACATTCACTTTTACTGACAGCTTTTTTTTTCTCTCTTTCCTTTTTAAACTGAGCACCTGCCAGTTCTGAGTTACTACACCTCCTGTTTACAGCAGTGCCCTGCTCTAAACCTGTATTTATTTTTTTCTCACATAAAGCAAAATTCATGCATTTTTCCCTATGTTGTTTCAGTTAATAGAAGAAAAAAGTCCTCCTAAAATACAAAAGACTAGTGAGTATCAGGCAGAAAAAGTTATGACTGTCACTTTTCAGGATAAACACAGAAACAATCAGAATATTTTCTCTCTTCCCAAAGCTTCCCTGCTACCATTTCCCATGGGGCTGTTCATGGCAGTCTACAGTGCTCATTATTAAGGAAGTAATAGATGCTCTTCAGTTCTCAGGATCACGGGATATGCTGCAGGTGGGCTGCTTGCTCTGCTGGTCACACTGGTGCTGTTTATCATTTCATATTATTTGTCTTGCTGTTGCCCCAGAAATCTCCTGGTGTCAAAAGCTCTTGGGAGAGAACTTAAATAGACCTTCAGTAACAAGTGTGGCTTGGAACATTTCATCTCTGAAAATGAGAATGTTGTGAAGCTACACTGAGGATTTCACACGTGACCTCTCTAATATAACAGATCATCTTCCTAATGGGGATGCGATCAAGAGACATCAGGTGGGAGAGGTCAGAATCCCTGCTCCATATCAGTAACCAGGAGATCATCCAAGAACATGGCAGGGGATTTCTTGATGGGTACCAGCACAGGAAAGGGAATCAAAATCTGAAATAGTTGTGAATTAGTAGGATATCCAGCAGAAGTGCTCAGATTGGGAAATGGCCAGCACACGGAGACTAACAAGATAAATGTGCAGAATATGCTCACTTTATTGCTAACTCATCTCTGTGTCTCCCTTTCTCCCCTGCACATTTATTGCCTTTGATGGTGTTTTCCAACAGCACTGTAACTTTTCATTGTAAAAGCTGATGGGCAACAGTGTACATATAAGAGAACAGTGAAGGCTGGGTTTTGAATACTTCCAGATTTCTGGGTGTATCCTTCCATTGTTCATCTTAATAAGCACATAATACCGGGATGACAGGATGGAGCAAGGGTGAGGAGATGCTGAAGGGAAGTGCAGCCATCCAGTGGTCACTCAGTGCTCAGCTACACAGCGAGTGCTGCATGGAGCTGGGAGGATTTCCTGGGATTTTCCTTAAAGCTGTGAGAGAAAAAAACTCCTTAGAGCTTTGGCAGAAACAATGCAGGACATAAACTCACTTTACATTTTAGTGACTGTATTTTGGCTTACATGAGATGACAGGAAATACCTCAAAATTTTAATGTAAGTCTTCCTATTAGTCAATTTACTATACAAGATAAATATGTAATATTCCTACAGTGTTACTTCAAATTTGCATTCTAGTAGCATCAACAAGCTCAAGATGAGCTCTAAGCCTGATGATCAGTATAATATAATGATTTCTAATGAATGGCAGCTTTGCCCATAAAGATTTTAAGATCAGACAGGGAAGAAATAAAGTGCCACTAGTCCTCTAAACCATCAGAGACCCCACATGCAAAGAGTTAATGTGACTTCCACGGTCAGCCCAGGAAGCTGTTGTCAATACATGAGGACAATCCTGTGTCCTGTGTTTTAGTCTAGTGTCACCCTCATGCTGCTTTATTTTTTACACTGTGCATTCTGCATTGAGAAGCCCATTGATTTAAACTCATATCCCCTTACATTTGCCAAGTCACTATTAGGAAAATCACAGGAGCATAAAAATGAAAAAAAAAAAACCCAATATATTAACAATTCAGTTATTGTGAAACAACTTTTTTTTTTTTTTTTTTTTTTTTTTTCTCATCACAGAAATAGAATGGTTAGATTTCAGGGATTTTCTTACGTAGAACAGACAAGCTCTCTGTTTTGGGTTCCAGATATCTTTGGGCACTGAACTGCCCATAAAGAATAAGGTATCAACTGTGTATTTTGTTAAATGTCTAAGAAATTGTTTTTGTAAACTGCTTTTAGATTACTACAAAAGAGAGATCATAAAAGACTATAGAATTATCATTATGTAGGGACATTCGGCCTCAAAGGATCACAACTGATAAAACTATTCATTGTGATAAAGAAAGTCCACTTTTTTATTAGGAATGGGCTGATAGTGTCCAGAGTTAGGTTAGGGTTGTAATTTGTTTGAGGGTAAATTGGACAAATGCTCAGACATATTAACAGCAATATCCTGAGGCTGCTTTTATGAAACTCGGGAATGTCTGAACCAGAGAATAGGCCCCTTCCAGTATTGGATCCATCTGCTATTTTGATGTTAAACACAGATATGTATAAAATAAAGTGCAGAGAGGTAGAATTCAAAATTCTACTTGGGGCATCTTTATTTTTCAGCTTTAATTTAAAAAAAGCGATTTTTTAAATCTTAAAAAACTTAATCAGAGTTTGTATATTATGCAGTTTTTTCCAATCTTAATTCCTGGAACCTTAATGAAATCTCGGTAGTGAGCAATGAGTAGGCATGTTGAGTGTTGGACTGTCTGGGGTTGAGCCTTCAAAAAAAAACCAATCTTCTTGTGGTTCCACCATTGCTGAACAGCAAAATAAACCCTATTGACTCAGGCTGGATCAGGTCAGCATTAACCCTTTTAAAACACACCACATCCTCTCTTGCTTTACACAGAATTGGTATAAATATCATTTATTAAACCTCACTAATCTGGTCACAAACCCCTCTGTAGCTATTATATTAAAACAGATCTATCCTGTGAGACCTTGAGGAAAGAGGAGATGAACCACATTTCCCTTGAAGCATCTCCTTCTGGTCACTGGTTTCTGTTGGGTATTGGCTACTGGATTATATTAACAATGGATTTGATCTACTGTGGGAATTCCTATAGCTTTCTTCCCAAAGTATGCTAAGTTTTCAAATTGAGAAGGAAGTTTTCCTCTGAGAAAGAAGAGGTAAACTACATTCAAAATTAATTGAAACATACCACCTTCATTTTTATCTCCTAAGGTATTTCTAGTAGGTAAGATAGAACAACTTGCTTCACAAAAATCAGGGATTTCCTCACACAAGTTGAATCTCCTTTGCCATTCTCATGAGTGAATTCTCCTTTCTCAAAGATCACAATGAATTAAAGCATCTCTTCTTGAAAATGCTTATATTTTATATATTCATATTGCTATAAATAATTCAGCTGGCAGCATCATCCTAGAGCCCTAGGAAGATGTTAATAAATCTTTATCTTCCTGATCTGTCATGAGCTGTCCTAAGAAGTGGACTTCACTGTAAATTTTAGAAGTGTTTTCTCTGGTCAAAATATCATATGAAGCATGAGAGGTGCAAAGAATAACCTTCAAACCACAGCATAACAGTTACATAAATATTTTAAATGCCCAAAACCCAAATCAAAACAAAACAATGGTCCTCAATGTAACAAAGCTAATTCAATCTGTTTTCCTGTAGCTTGTGATTTCAGGGATAGATTCTGCTTTTCCTTAGAAAGGGTCAACAATGACTGATACTCTCTTTCAATCATGTTTTTATTCATGAAGGCAACTCCTTTGACAGTCATATTCCAGCCTTCTCCTCAAAGAGGACCCTCACAAAGAACCTGCATAAAAAATGTGGAAGCCTGTTATGGTTAGTAGTTCTTCCTGAAATTAACCAAAAACATCAAAAGCTTTCAGAGATACAAACGTGGTCACATAAACTCGGATTGTCTTAATCAAAGTCCAAGGTAAGTGATGTCTTTTTGACTGCTCCTGGAGTTAACCTGCTAACCTTAAGGATCCAATTTTGCATTCTGCAAAAACTGTAAGCAGTTTTACTCATGGCCAAACCAGGTCTGGCTGCAAAAACTACATTTGCTTCCAATTGAGTAAAGTGAAACTTTTGTGCAAGTATACTCGTGCAGAGTTCCTGAATGACGTGCATTAGTGATCAGTGCTTTCTCAGTTGTGACAATAATTAGAAATGGGGTCTGAACCAAAATTCTTGGAAGTAAATAACGCCATTCTTGGATTAATTTCCAACTCAAACCCAGATGCAGCTCTAAATTTCACAAATTAGTTCCTCCTCAACACAGAGTAGAACTAAACCTACATACCAGATCCCCCAAATTGAAGAATTTTAAAATCCAGCTCTGTATTTTGTGGTTTGGACACCAGTCTATTTCTGGAGATATTTTCAAGGTTAAAACCTAGTAACAGGCAAAGAGTTTCTAGTGTTTTTCTCCTCAGAAAATACTTCTATATATCTTTCAGCTGGTCAAATTATCCTATTTGGAATGCATTTGTAATGACTGAGTGACCTGGTTGTGAGGCTCTATCTGATCATTTGCAGACCCTGTTAAACAACAGCTTGTGCATGACTTTAGCAGATGGTTTAGCTAACATACAATTTCTATAGGTATATAAAATAACAGTTGGAATCAGAAAGCATAATGGCCTCAAGATTCTCTCTCCATTTTTGCAAAGTCATTTTCTTCTAGTTGTTATAGCTCAGCAGCAAAAGACCAGAGAAAATGATGTTGGGGTAAACTAAGCTGAACAAGAACACTATTTAAGTTTTACTTTAGAAACCCTATTAATGTCTGTGTGAAAATGAGCATTTCCCAGATAGTTACAAAAGGGAAGGTCTAAAATGTCCATATCAACCAAAGCAGTTTGATCAGCACTGATTTGGTCATGGTCATAAATATCTGGAGTCTCCAGAGAGGCTTTATTTTAACACAGTCAGCAGTAAAGAGCTGGCCTATAAAAAACAATTCTATAATTTATTTTCAGGAGATAACATATTTTAAAGGATATGCATTATCAAAATTAAGAGGCAAGACATTGCTCAATGGTGCTTGGATTTTATTCCAGATGATAAAGAAACAATATCTGGATTCACAGCTGATGCTTTTCAGAGTTTGGAGGGACAGAGAATCCAGAGCATAACTTCAGATGTAAGTAGTAATTCATGCTATACTTCATCTGTATCTGACTGAGTGAGTTAGAGGTCCTGGAGAGCAAGAGGCTCTGCAATGCCTTGAGGTTACTTCATTGTGCCCCTTGCAACCCTGATCCCAACATGTGCATCCATAAAGCCAGAAAGATAAGCTCTGCAGTTTGCCCCACAACTTTTTCCATCAGGGTGTAAACTGAAATGGTGGGATGTCCTCTGTACCTGTGGACTTGCACTTCCTTTGGAATGAAATACTGATATACAAGTGGAAGAAACACAACCCCCATCTACCCCCCTCACAGGGCTGGAATGAGGCCATAGTGCTGCATGGGCTGAGCCCGCAAGGATCCTGCAGGGATCCTGCAAGGACCTGTCACTCCTGCAGTGTTGGCTCAGCCAAAGAGCCCCAGTGGGAAATTTCTGCTTTGGTTCTCCCCTAGGAGAACCCACCACTCCCTACCGACCATGAAGGAAACCAAACCCTTTGTCTAGAGTCAGCCTTTGTTATCACATTTGTTAATCATTTATCCCCTGTTAAATGCATGGCATTATGTTAGCTAATATTAGTTCTGCTGCGAAGAGAGGTGAAGGTCTTGCGTGCAGAGTTGTGGGTGTTCTGCACATGCATTAATGAGAGAATATGTCATCCTCTGGAGCAAAGTGAACATATATCAGAAAGTTCTGTCAAAATGCCTCCTCAGATGTATTTTTCTTAAATATTATAGGCCACAAAAAGGGGATACAACTTTGCAAAAATGTTTACAGTTCCCATTCCAGTTTTATTTCCAATCTGATCTACCTTCTCTTAGTATTTAGGGTGCTGTAATTGTCCAGCTCAAACCAAAAACCAATCCAAAATCATTATTAAGTGGTGGGAATAGCTCTGCTCATTGACATCTGTGAGTGTGGTGAAAGAATCCCCAATATTTTCAGAAAATAATAAATAACAGTCAACTGCAGCAAATGAAGACAGAGTTTATAAAACTATCAAAACATATAAAACTATCATTGCCAGTCCTGCAACACCCACATACATGAGCCTAATTTATATGAATTGTTCCAAGCCTCATTTACCAAAGAAAATTGCTGTCATTATGGATACATCGGTGAATTGGTCAGGATCATTTTTGTTCTACTTCTCAAATTAGAACATATTGATTACTTCATACAATACTTTTTCAAGGGGAAATGTTGGTTTTGGGAAATGGATTGAAAAGCATTTGGAAATGTTTTTTGAAGTAACGAAGACTTTGTCTCTAAAAATGACTATTCTATGTCTCAAAATTGCATTTCATGAAGAAATATAAGCAACTTAAATTACAAAGTATATATTCAAAACAACCAAACTATTTCCAAATTGCCAAAACAAAATGTTACAGCTGATTTGAACCAAAACCATATCTTCTGGATTTATAGCTCATGATGTTTTTAGATTTTTGACTGCTTTGTCCTGATTCAGGACATAAACATTTTTCCATACTGCTACATTTGGCCAGAATGTGAAACTTATTTCCTGCCTGTTTCTTTTTTACTACCACACTGATGGCAGTTCTCCTAGCACAGTCACAGCTGTAAGATATTGGCTCTGTTGCAACTGTAAGGCTGCTTTTGCTGAGATATTTTATATCAGTTCCACAGACCCAAAAGATAACTGTGGTGCAAACCTAATTTTTTACTTGCTAGGATAACTGTATAGTCTTACACACACACAACACACACACACACATCCATCAGACCTAGCTTGTGTTAGCCATAAATGGGAGTAGATTTTCCCCTATTCACATCAATTAATCTACTTCACTGAAAGCATTCCTGTAATTCAGCAAAGTGCAAAGGGTCTCTTGGGTCCCATATGAGCAATTTTAATGTTACTGTAATCCATATTTTAATACTTGAATATAGTGATGGGAGATGCACTAATACCATGGAAATACCCCTAATACCCCTGTTAAAAAAAAAAAAAGGCAGATTAGAGGTTAATAGACTTGCTGTATTCACTCTGCTAATTTTATATTCTGCTTCTCTTTTTGACCTCTTTCTTGCTGCTCCAGTTGCTGTCTGTGAGCTCAGGTAAGACTGTTTGAATTCCTTCTCACATCCAGCACTTGGATGTGAGAAGAGCTGAAGAGGGACCATGGACTGTGTTCTTTTCACTCACCTGATGTGCTTCTCTGTTTCCCAATCACAACACTACAGTAGAGGGGTGCAGCCTTCAGGGAAATTTTATGGCATATCTACAATAAAGACCAGTTTGGGGGCTGTTCCTGTATTCTGAGGACAGCTGGCAGGGCACAACTCATGCTCACAAGGGTAACATTTTGCCTCCAAAAGCTGAGTGTCTATATGGAAAATAGTTTGCTGGAAGCAATACCTGTCCCATTAAATCCCTGGAGGATAATCCACGTTGGGTATGGTTGGAAGAGCCCTGTGTGGCACAGCTCCATCGTGCCCAGGAGCCCCCTGACAGCAAAGCACTACAGGCAGTCATGGGCTCAGGCTGAGTCCTTCCCCAGCCTGGTATTATTCACTAGTGTGGTCCAGCCCAGCATCCCAACAAGACTGGGGAGAAAGAAAACTTTGTTGGCAAAGGTTTTTCAGGACCCCCAGCCAGCAGACAAAGAGTTACTGACAAGAATATAGCAAGTGCCACCTGGAGGTCAAGCCCCAGAGACCAACCCTTGGCCATCCAGGGGGTGGGGGATCAGTCAGAGAATCTCACCTTGAAAGTTTACTGAGCCCTCATCTACAACACTTAGCAAAGCGTGGAGTGATATTGGTGGTGAAGTGATATTTTTTTGGCAGTGGTATCATGGAAAGCTTGAAAAGAATTATTTCATACAATTCCTTAAATAACATTGTGATGATTTTCAGTTTATTTGAATGAATACTGACTTTTTTTTCTTTCTGTTGGGTGAGATATTCCTTTAAGTCTATAAATACCTAAAAGCAATTTTTTTTGGTGGCTTGTTTGTTTATATTTTACAGAGATCTTGCTAATAAAGAGAGGTCAGGGAGCATGAAAGATGGAAGAAAGAGGTTCAACATTTTTAATTTTGACCCTACCATTGCCTCTGGACAAACCACTAAACAGTTGAGTTTGCATATGATATAAATTTCCTAGCCCCTTGTGGGTAATGAGAGCTGCAGGATAATGAATCACATCATCACTTCAAAAGATAATATGTACAACCTTAATGTTTTCAAATTTCATAAAGATGACACAAGGGCAGTTGGAAACCTGCCAAACTTCAGAAGAGTTATTGAATTATATGCACAGTATCAAGGCACGACGTGCATGGATGAAAAATCAATGTTTTGTAGAAAGAAACAGAAACTGAAAAATAATATTATAATGGATAAACAGACATACAGGGGTCCACATTTTTGCTCTGTGATATTACACAGGCTGATCATGTCTTGTGCTTGATTGATTAGTCTCCTCTGTGTTGCGATCCCCACAATGCTTCTGAGATGGTAGACAATTCTGTTCTTGCTCTACCCGTGTATGCTTCAAACCTCTTGCAGCTGCAAAAAAAGGTACCAATGATCTCAAACATCGGATCAGAAGTTTTATCACATTTGTTGACAGGTAGCAGCTCTCAGCATAAAGTAAGCAAATGACCTAATAAAGTCGTGTAAATATACCGTCATTAAATATGTGTAATAGCTATTATAATTTGACATATTCTTAGCTGTCAGCAGGTTTTGGACTGGGCTCTGGGTGTTCCTGTGTGGCAGTTCAGGCAGAGGTGGCAGCCAGCAGACCCCTGGCAGGTGCTGCCAGCTCTGGGAGTGCTGGCTGCTGATGAGCAGGGAGCTGATGAGCAGGGAGCTGTGCAGAGGTGAAGCGAGCAGTGCCCAACAGCACATTTGGGAGATGCCAGCACGGCCCCGAGAGCAAACAAACAGCTGGGTGTGTCTGCCCTTCCTGCCTGTGAGGAGATCTCTGCTTCCCTGTATGGCCATCACAGCACTGAGGAGTCCAAAACACCACCAGAACCAAACACGGCAGTTACAAGTAAAGTAAAATATAATAAGTTTTCCTTTTTGACTGCATGAAAGACATGGGGTTTGTGATTGTCTTTGTCTGGTTTTGTTAATACTCCACAATTCTGCTTGTGCAAAACCAACAATAGTATTTAGGACTTTATTTCAAATACAGCATAGGGAATGAGTCTGACCAACTTCTTTAGTTAGGACAGGTCCCATTTCTATATATCCTAGTTTTTGCCTTTTCACTGAAGGAGAAAAACTATTAAGAGTTGGAAATGAATCATTTGATTTTAAGTGCAGAAAGGAATAGCCTTCTTTTTCAGAGTTGTGCCAGAATCACTTCCAGATATGACAAGAAATCGGGAACTTGCATCTATGTCCTGGGATTTAATTTTGTTCTTCCTCATTTGCCATCAAAATGATGAAAGATTCAGGGAATGCTTTGCACTGGAGGTGGCAATAGGATTTCAAACATCCATTTAAATATACACCAGCTACATTTAAAAAGGCAAAAAATAAGGGCAAAAGGTGCAGGGCTTTATTTCATCTGCCCATACTTTATCACCACTCTGAATGGTGATGGGGGTTCAAAATTACTATTTATGAGATATTTTTCTCTAAATACTAGGGGAGAAGAATTTGGCCAAAACTCATGACAAGTCCTCTGTTTTGTCAGTGTGAAATACTTGATAATTTGTAATGCATTTAGCCATTAATCATTTTAAAGGGCTTTTAAATGGGCATGGAAGTCCTTTGAGTCTTTTCCATATACAGACATTGGATCAGAAACCTTTGCTACAAATTACTTTTGTCTGGACTTCTAATACAAAATCAACTTGAGAACAAGGGAAATACATCACTGTTAAATTTTATTATAAGACAGAGCCCTTACAACACATCATGGGAAACATTCTTGAGCTGCTCTATTAATAACAGCAGTGCCTGATTTCTTTGGTTTAAACTTACCTTTTTCACATTTTCTTGTGACATTTTCCAGATATAAATTGTTATGATGAAGAGTCATTCAAAGCAAGGGAAAAAGCTGTAATTATGTTTCTCTTTTCCAAAAGAGAGTGGGGCAGGAGGGGGATTATTTTACACAGATCAGTGAAGGACACCCTAATAAAGATTGGTCTGGAACATTTCTTTTTATGACAATTGACTTATCAGCAAGGGCCATTGTAGCAAATCTGGAAATTACATAATTGCCAGAAACTGTAGATATTTGACTTGGCAAGAACTTCAGGTGTCTCTGATTTATTATTTTAAGAATTTGGCTCTGCAAAGATGAAGAAATGTTTAATGAAAGAACAGTAGAATTCAAATGAAACAGGCATAGATCTTGTTTTCAGAGGCTATATTTAACTACATTGTCACTTCTACTGTAACACAAATAAACTAAACTGAAAATGTCCAGGGTGACAAACCAGCAGAGAGATCAACCTGCAAGAAAATACTAATTTCAACAGCTATGCACTCATCTTTTCCTCTCCATTTTGAACTACCCTTTGGGCAAGTTCTTCGTGGGTCATTCATTATAATAGATGTTATCCCTTTTAGCACAGGCAAAATAATAAAACTGTAAAGTTGAAAGAAACTTTTTTATGAGGAATTGCATTTTTTAAATCTGTCTTTCACAAGGCACTGAATCCCATTTAAGCAGCAAAGTTTAAAGGCATTAGGTATTATTAAACTTAAGAGAAATGTAGGTGACTAAGATCAGAGTGGTGAAGTGGGGATACTGCAAGTACTTATTTTAGCTTTGGAGGGCTTGCATACCACAGCAATTCTGAAAACACCCATGATTATTCTCTGTATCAGAAGACCAGGTCACCACACAGTAGATTAAGGTGAAGGTCTTTGCTTAAACCGTTTGCATCAAAGAGATTTACTTTGGCAAGTCCTCCAGGAGACATTTTCCTTTGATAAACTTCAGCCTCTTTTTCTAGAGAAATTCTGTTTCCTGAAAATGGTTTATCATCTGCCCTTTAATATCTCTTAATGTTTCTCATGTTATCTTACTACCTCATGGAGGAGTTGCTAAGACATCCCACAGTTTATGTGTCTTGGCATTCAGCTGGGCAGCAGCAGCTGGAATCAATGCCACCACTGCTGCTCCTGGCAGCAGCTGCTGACTGCTGCAAAGGGAAGAAATCCCACTGTGGTGTGAGATCCACATTCCTATCTCTGAGAAGACACAACAGCTGGCACCACCATTACCCATTAGACCAGGAGCTTTGAATCTGCTATCAGGCTGGAGCTTCTCTGCTGGCACTTGGACAGACCACATCCCTGCCAGGGCTCTGATCATCTTTCTTATGGAGGAGTAAAAAGCCCTATTAGAAAAAATGTTTCTCTTGAAGTGGAAAACTCACATAATGTATTTCAGAAGATTAGGAAGAAATATAGCAAAAAGTCACATAGAGACACCTTGTTACCTCCTTATTTTTTTTCCAAGAGTCAATACTGAATAGGTGTTAGTGGACATGCTGAGAAAGAGGAGACATACCAAAGAGTCTTATTTTTCCTAAATGATGGAGATATTAATAGCAATAAATTAATATGGCTTCATATTTCTCCTGTTCCATATCAACCCTGATATCATTAATTACTGATGCTGCATAGGCAAAGGTGTCTCCGGACACCTGAACACCAAAATATTATTTCCTCAAGCTTGAGTAGACAATTCCAAGTAAGTTTTCAACACATAGGAGCAAATGAGTATTCCTGTGTTCATTAGCAACAAAATATGAAAGCATCACAAAATGGAGCACCTGTTCAGCCTGAGCTTTATCACTCAGTCCATGTAATCAGGAGCAGCATGGCTTGTGCTGCATGTCGTGCTACAGCCAAATGGGATAGCTTATTTACTGGAGAGAATTCCACTTGATGCTGGCCTGAAGCCCTAGACCAAGAATCAAACCTGTAGTTGTGTCATTTCAGGTGAATCTTAACTAGTTTGTGGGGGGGGGTTGTGTTTGTTGGGTTTGCTGGATTTCCTTTTTTAAAGAACTTTTAAAACAAACTGGAAAAATCTGTCAGGTATAAGAACACTCTATTCTCTTTTTTTTTTCTCTTGGTTTTCTTTAATAGCTTAATCTATGAAGAATGTTGATTCACAGTGCAATTATACAAATGGAAACAGGAAGTATTTAGAAATGGTAATAGGATTTGAACTCTCTACCAATGCAAGATGACATAAGACCAACTCACAAAAAATTGTCTCAAAGTGTCTTACAGGAAAACTTGTGCCTATTATAGATTATTATCTTTTTGCATGACATAAGGAGTATGAAAAACATTATGGGTGTTTTCACATATTGCCCACTATTGCCCATCTTTTTTCAACATATTATAAAACTGGTGTTCAAATCCTCTGATAAATTCCATTTATGTTATATTTTTTACTATAACTTAATTGACTATTTACCTTTTTCTTTTCATCAGAATCATGTACAGTGTGTGGTCTGCCATTTAGAAGCTTTTTCATGGCAATAAAAAAACCACAAGAATTAGATTACCAATTATTTTACAGCTTATTCAGCTGCAAAGACGTCTCCCATTGTTGAGTGAATACATTGTTGGTAGAATGCATATAGTTTATATGCTATAACTCTATTTCAACCTGGACTGAAAAAAGTTATTTAAGCAAAATTTTCTCCTCTCCTCTTAGAATGTATCTAGAGAAAAATATATAATTTGGGTTGCATTAATACTTTAAAGCAACTTTTGTCATACTTCTGAAAGTTAAATTTGCCAAGTTTTGAGGATTTGGAGAATCTGTTTACACATGCTTAGGAAGGATGTACTAGAGTTAGTTAGCAAAAATTAACCTGCACTGAGAATATTCTTTTCTCATCTATATGCCCAAAAGCCTCCTGCAACATGCTGCAATTCACAGGAAAAAAAACAAACAAACAACCAACCAAACCAAAATCAAATCAACCAACAAACAAACAAACAAACAGCAACAACAACAACACCAACAACAACAACAACAACAACAAAAACAGCCACAAAAAATCAACACAAGCAAAAGATAAAATCTATTGTAATGTATCAAGAGTCTTTTGACCAATGTTTCTGAACTATTCAGATGCTGTTATAGCAAGGTAAACTATATCTGCAGGATTTAATTTTTTCCCTGCTCTCAGTCTCTCAGTGGTGCTTTTTTGACATTCATTACTGACAAGGATTAATAATTTTATGAAATTCAGAGGAACTGGAGATCTAAGGGACTTGACAAAGGGTTTCTAACTTAAGTCCTACAGGACCAGAAAAAAAAAAAAAATAAAAATAAAAAAAAAAAAAACCAAAACTTATTGCTATAACATAGTGAAACTTTTTTCCTTTCAAAAGAGTTTGCAGCCAACAAAACAAACCCAGTTACCCCTATGCCATTTTCTATTTCTGCAATGGTCTATTAAGTGTTAAAGATTTCACTTCTGTGTGGGCTGTATGCAACGCTTGTCACTGCAGGCCTGCTGTGGCTCATTTGAGATTTCTCCTGATGAAAATACTCCACTATTGGCAGGAAAGACAGGATTTTGACCATAGAACTTATTTAAGAGATGTGGAAGAAAGTCATGCATAAGGACAAATATTATAAAACCAATTAAAGAAGACAGTGAGAAATACCATGTACAAATATCTGTGATATTATTTGAGATACAAGTATCAACAGGAACTGTGTCTCTTCAGTAGGAATGAATGGATCCAGACTGGAGAACAAATGGTACCAGTAGTGATAAGCACTACTTACTTCTGGATTTTCTAAACAACATATTTCATCACACACCTCCTGCCTGGATAAGAAGACATGTTATTTTTACTTGATTAGCATAAATGGGAAGGATATTAGAGAAGCATTATCTACAGAGAGAGATATGGGTAGGTTTTTTTATCAAAAAACTAGCAATCAAGTCAGCTGAAAATAAATTGAAGATACAAAGTAGTATTCAAAGCTTTGAGAGAAAGAAAGAAAGAAAGAAAGAAAGAAAGAAAGAAAGAAAGAAAGAAAGAAAGAAAGAAAGAAAGAAAGAAAGAAAGATTGCTTTAATTTGCTACCAGTGGGTATTGCAATAATATGGCTAGAGGGTGAATTCAGGACCAGCTCAGCCTTCTGACTTGACAGTTGCATCCCAGCATCATGCAAATCCTGATTTACAATAATCCTCTGAGTCTCTGTGAGCAGACAGGGCAAAAATAAAAGGACATGGTTGCAGGTCACAAAAACATTCAATGCAGTTTAATTAAAAGCAAAAGCTGGCAGTGGCTAGAACTGTCATCACAGAAGTGACAAATTTGAACAGGCCACTGGGACCTGTCAGGGTCTCTCCAAATACTACACTCAGTCTGATCCCCCAGGGTTTCACTGAGTTTAAACACACAAACAACCCTCTCTATCAACTTGTATAACCTCCCTCATGCCACAGACCACCGAATTTCACATAGTAATATACATACAAGCCCAGCAAAATAACAGAATATGCATTTCAGATGAACAGAAGCTACTTGTTGAGTTGTGCTTACACAGCAACAGGCTGTGCCAATGTTGGTTGCTACAGCCCATGAGTAAACTTGAACTGATACTGCCAGGAGCAGACACAGCAGCACTGGGCCAGCCTAGGCTGCACAAACACTTGCTAGTTGCCCTGTGCTCTTTACTGCTGCCACACTGACACACCAATATCCAACATAACTACTTTGAAGACCCTTGGGTGAAGATCCTTGGGTAATCTTTGACTGTAGTTCTCACAAGCTCTCCATCTTTTGGTAAGTCTGTAGCTTCTAGCTTTGGAGCCCTCCACAGGGCTTGCTGGGCAGAGTCCTGCAGTACCTTTAGAGAGACTTCACATTAATCTTGTTGAAAAGTCTCAGATTCAGAGGTCTGGATTCATTCCTCCACACTGTGCCAGCATTACACACACACACATACATTTGCCAAAGGCATTGACCTCACCAGCACAGTCACCTGAGGCTCTCTGTGTGAAAGAGAAGAGGGTGCAAGTTAAGCCTTCAGTGTAATGAATTGTCTTCTACACATAATTTTATTTTTTCTTTACAGAGAAAGAACATATTGAATACATCCAACCTGGACATTTCTGTACAGGAAGGAAAATAGGATGAAAGATGGCCAGTTAATTTGTCTTCTTCAAAGTCAGGAGCTGAAGTTGATAACCCATTTATATGATCCACGACCTACTGAAATCTCATTGAGTGTCTTTTTCTTGTGTGTTTTTACAGAACCACTTAAAATGAGGTATAGCACTATTTAAAATTATTTTTGTGATGTAGGTACTTACTACAAAATTGTAGAAGCCTCATTTGGAAACACAACTTTTATGTTATTACTGGTGTTGCTCTTGTCATAGTTGTTATCTTTCCACACTCTCAAGAAAAATATTTAAAACAGAGAAATGCAAACACTGCTTTAATATAAATAACACAACTTGAAAGTTAAGTTTAAGGGAACTAAAAACAGGCTGCTGAAGTGTTCTCTACACTGATGCAAGCACAGTAAGAATTGATGAACACGTCTGAGGAACATTCAAGTCACTAAAACAAAAGAAGAAGCCATAGCATGAGGAGATTTTGAGTGTGGATCTCACCTTCAGTTGCAGCTGAGTCCCATAACCTCAGCTCATGACCCTCTGCACCAGCAAATTCCCACCAGCAATCACACCAACTAGGTCAGCCCAGTTTTCTTGGCTCTGCAGGGGCCAAGTGCAGGAGAGGGACTGAAACACTGCACTGCAAATGCACGACACAGCAGCACAGCTGTGGGAAAGCATGTGGAGAAGGACAACTGTGGGAGCCTCACACTTAATGCTTGAGCTTGGAATGGTCTGCAAAAATAATCTTCCTTCTGCTGAGAGGATTTGAGAAGGGAGGAGGGGTGTCATATGGGGAGCACCTTCCTGTGTGTTCCTACAGCAGCAAACACAACAGCTCCCCAATGCTTTCTGAGGCCCTTGGAAACTAGCACAACACAAACAATAACACATTATCATTGCTTTTAGTCCTTACCTGTTTTCTCCCAAAAGCTTTACTTGCCAAAAGGAGGGAGGGGACCTGAACCAGAAATGGGATACACATTCCCTGAAAAAGAGAATCACATCATAACTCAAGTAACAGAGAGCTTGTGTGCAGGTTGCTGACAGGTTTGAAGCCATAGCTTAGAAAAAACCCTAAATCTCCTCTTCTGTTTACACTTCTGGCTCCTCTTTCTCCATCAGAAGTGCTACACTAATCACTTACAATCCTATTTTTGGACCTGGGTGGTAACTGTGCAGCCAAAAGCACTCTTGCTGCAATTAAATTTTGTCTCCTTTATTAGTATGTATAATCACATTATCCCACATCCCTTGCTTCGAGCAATTGGTACATTTTATGACTATATTCCTATTCTTCACTGCCTAGGAGATAGTAGAAATTGTATTTTTTTTCTCATATTCATAAAGAGACAAGCAAAAAGCTCTGTTCTCAAGGACAGCAGCTGTTTTCAAGGACAGGATGGCTCCCTATGCAAACAAAATTCCTGTTGCTCAGTCTGCTCCGTAGGTGAGTTACATTGTGGATTAAGGCTCAAATGAGACTTTGTACGTGTGTAAAGAGGAAAGGCAGAAGTTCTGGTTTTGGAATGCAGTGGATCTGTTTTTCCAATGTGTGAATAACATCAGTGCTGTAGCAGTCAGCGGATGATTTTGCTCTGACAGCTCTGCTTTGCCATTGCACTTGCTGTCCAAAGCCCGTGGGACCGCTCTGCTGTCCCATTAGGGGTGCCCAGCACTCCATCAGTGTCACTTGTTGCAGTGTGCTTTTATACTTTGTAATAGTTCTGATTTTGTATCCCCTTATTCTCCCCAGATGATGTACCCCTTTTTGTACCCCCTTCCTCTACCTGTGTAACCATTCTCCTGTGTTGAGATCATCCCCCAAATCCCCGCCCTGGCTCTCTGTCAGTCACTCAGCATCCCATCCCCTCTATCTAGATCTTTCGGTCAAAGCCGTCGAGTGATTAGCCCGAAGCCAGGGGTCAGCCCCCCAAGGATGATGTTATACGCTATCCCAAATGTCCATCCCCTAAGGCTGCATCCCTGGAGGGTCTTTATTGGTCAGCAAATGTATCTACCCTCGATTTCCTCCCCCCCTTTAAATGTAACCTTGAGAGTCCTTTGTCTCACTCTGAGCACGGCGCACCCCTGAGGAGTGGGGCTCTCTGGGGAGCTCCGAATAAACCTTGGATTGGCCCCCTGTTCAGAGTCGGCCTTTTACCCTCCACCGATGTCTCCTTTGTCTCTTCTGCTGCAAAGGTGACAAGCCTAGCTGCCCTCAGTACCCTCGGGGCACCAGAGAGTGTCCCCCCGCTGTCGGTCACTTCGGGGCTGCCCCCGCGCTGGTTGCCGACCCGGGGCTGGCCGGGGTTCACTGGGAGGCACCCAGAGAGACGGAGACAGTCACTCTGGTGGACACATTGTTTGATACCTTCTTCCAGTTCAGGAAATGGAGGGAAAACTAGTTTGCTTGAATGGGTTTCTCTGTACACCCTGGAGCAGGGCGAGGAGAAACACATCTCCCCATCTTTTAAAACTATAACTAGCGCAGTGCAATAGAGATTAAGTGATATCTTTATGGTAGTTTTGCACAACCACATAAACAAAATCCAATAATCTTTTCCAATAAGATGTTCTTATTAAAGATTTTAACTTAATTGAGTACTTAATGTGAACTCTTATGAGTAATAGCACAACTAAACCATGGGTATTTAATACAGAATAGAACATGCAACTACCAGAGTGAATCTGACAATAGTTTAATGTCTTTTGTCATGGTAAAATGAATCAATAGGGTTTCAACGTTTAGGTTTCAGTCTTGCACAGACATGTCCCTGTGTGGAGCTGTTTGCGTGACTAGATCCTCCATTAATTTCCATTAATAAAGAGATAATTAGTGCATAATGAAAAATGCTCAAACAACTGTCTCTGTTATAGAGCACTGAATCTAAAATATTTCATGATATTGAACTTTTTATTCAGTAGGATTTTGGAACCCCAAAGGCTTTGTATGTACAATTTATCTGCATTCCATCTTATGTGTGGCTGTTTTGCAATGCAAATATTCTTCTGTTTAAGCTTGGAACAGGGACAAACCTTTCTCTGGCTCATTCCCACCTCCCCCCTTTGTGCTCTCTAAGTGCCTACAGAGTGATTCCAGTGCAACAAAGTCAAATCCTGAACAGCTGAACCTGTTATTATTCATATATGGTTATTGTCATTTATCTTTGTTTTTATTGATACAAAAGTAATGACTTTATTAGAGATTTGTTTCTAACTCAGAAAAAAAAAACCACTATATCTTGATAGCATATGTGCCTTTTGTAGTGCCTTTTCTGACCACAGATTTTCAACAAGAATCCATTTTTGTCCTATTTGTCATAGTCCACATAGTTGAAAAGATGGCCAGGATTGCTTGCTCACTGAATGCTTCTCAGTTCTCCCTGTGGAAAACTATGATGGGGCAGACATATTCAGCTTTGGAGATAAGACACTATTTTTCTACTTTTTTAGTTAGAATCTAGGTAAAAATAATATTTTATCTGAATATCAGAATTCTTCTGGATTTGTTTTCCATGTCACAGTCATGTGACAGGTCTTTCTTGGGGTAAAGATAGATAAAAAATTGTTCAGAATAGTTGGAAGAGAGTTCAGTTCTAAAAGTTTGGTTACAGTTATATTTTCCTAGGAAAAATTATATTAAGTCCTTTAAAGAGAAGAAATCTCCCAAAAGCTAAAGATAAAACTTGGCTGCTGATTTCCTTCTGAGAAGATTAAAGAATAGAATTAACTTTCGTAATAAGGCAAGTGAAACTTGTATTGCAATGATTAAACTGGATTTCTTTGTGAAGAGAGATCATGGCTCAGAAAGTCTTAATGAGCATTCCTCCACACTTGTGCTGGATTCAGCTCTCCTTGTCACCTCTCTCACGAATATTGGAATGAGTCATGCTTAGAATGATTAAGGTGGACTAGATCATCTAAGAACAAAAGATCTGTGTCATTAGGGAATTTATGTGGCTGTTGCAAATGAACATATTATTAAAGACCATAGCAAAGCGATGCCAGGGGAAGATGAAAGGCAGTTGCCACAGATTGTAATGTGATGCCACAGGTTTTTGCATCCTTGTTTCCCTGCACAACACAGAGGGTGGGAAGTGGGAAAATAAGGGAGAGAAAATGAAAAATGTTGCTGCAGAGGGACCAAAAGAAAGTGTCACGAGATGAAAAAGGAAAGTGAAGACTATGATGCAATATTGAAGGTTTCTTCAACATAAATAAATGTGCCTTCTAGGCATGATGCAAATTCATATGCACATCTCTGGTACAATAGAACTGCTTTTTTATTTCTGCCTGTCCTAGACTAAATTTGATAACAGCAGGCAGGCAAAGACTGCCTGAGATCCACACTGAGGATTTGTAGAAATCATGTAGAAATGTAGAAACCTGTGTAGAAAATTGGCTGTTAACTGTTTTATAGAATCAGTTCCTCAATGCTAGGATTGTATCAGAGGTGCTTATACTATCTACAAACAGGACAATTTTAGGTATTATTTATGTGGCTAGTCAGATGTAATGTGGCAGTGCTATCACACATTTTGCCATGCCAGGCTGACCTAGATCAAAGCCATTCTCAGGTTCCCTCCTTCTGGGAACATCACACTTATACTACGGATCTTGGGCTCTCGGCATGCAAAAATCACAATGCATATATAATGAAGAAGTCAGTGCAACTGCACTCTGAAGTGACCCTGGCATGTCCCTGGGAGAGTTCGGCTCTGGAGTCTATATGTTTGTGATAGGCACAATGCACACTGGGATCTATACATTTAAAAGTGAGGTAACATCCTTCCAATAAAAAAATCTCATAATTTTGCTCTCATTATTTTAAATATTTGGAAATATTTCATGTCTTTCCAAATGAAGTAGGTATCGAGAGAAGAAAAAAAAACCTACAACATTTTATTATTTTCAGTAATGCAATTTGAGCTCCTTCTTGAACAAGAACATATAAATCATTCTGAGTGGTTGTTCTTAACACAGGAAAAATATCAGCAGGTCAAGCAGGGGAACTTTCTTTTTATTTGAATACTTGTAACAGACTTCAGAGAATGTGCATGACTAACTATAAAAATGTGCATACAAAGATAGAAACACAAATTCTTTTTTTTTTTTTTTTTAATGTAAATGCCCTACAAATTAATGCATGATAACAGAAAATTCCTTTCTTTCCCTTTCCTTTCTAGCTTAGCTCAGAAACCACAAAGTTTTGGATCCATTCCTATTTCTCAGACTCCCCAGGAGGTTTAGTGAAAGCAAGACATAGCTCTTTCCTGGAACCCCATGGGCATTACTACATGTTTTAGATGTAGATAAGGCTGCTACACTCTGCATTTGGGAAGTCAAGATTTCATTTATAAGGTGCTGAAGCTGGAAGGCTTTCATGTCAGGCCCTCAGCTCACAATCTCCAGCAAAAGAGGAAATGGAGGGTATGTCAGCAGCAGGCAGCCAAGCACAGAACAGAGACGTGGCAGCTCAGTGCATATGTTCACACAGCTGAGTGCTGTGTAGAGATACCATGTGCGTCTGGCAAAGTATTTCTGTTAGCATAGCATTGCTTTCAGCAGCAGTACATCAACAGCACTGCCTGGGCCCAGCACCAGATTATCATCTTTTATGTTTTCAGATGTCTTGCATAGGTTAAAAGGAGTCTTTACTGTGTGATGACTCTTTTTTTGGGTGGACAGGAAAGGGGGTAACAAAAATAAAAACCAAGAATGTTGCTGAGGAGCTCTGATTTTGCTCCTGAGTAGATGCAGGGTGGTAGGGAACACAGAACAACATGAAGTCAACCTGTGCACAGCTCTTTTAAAGTATTGTCCCATGTTCACACAGAGAGAACAATTCAGTTTTGTAACCACTAAAGAATTGCTTCCTGATTGTTCCTATTCTTTTCCCCTCTTCTCCATGGGCAATGTACTCAACAGTTTAACTAGGAATTGTCTCTTCTTGGAGATCACCTTCTTAGACTAGTGCTAAATTCTCTGAGCAGGACAGCAGTGGCGACTGAGAACAGAAGCTGCTGTTCTGTGACCTTTTTCCAGGTCAGCCTGGATGCTCAGCCTGATCTCTGTGTGGAGGGGAGCAGGTGTGGCATATGACATGCTACAGACATGGAAACACAGAGTGAAATATTCACCATAAAATTCAAGGGGGAAAAGCACATCTATTAGTAGCAGAGCTACTAAAATCAGGTTTGTTCAGGTTTAAGTTATGCCTTTTGCAGCTTCCCATGACAACAGCCACTACAATGATCCTAACTCGTCTTTTTGCATTTGTTTTCTCAATGCTCTCAGTACATCCCCTTTAACCTCCTATTTCCAGCTCCTCTCCCCAATATGGTCAACTCCCATTTCCTCTAACTTCCCCATTTCCATCACTTCCTGCTTCCAGATCCCTCCCTGGTTAGCTGGGCATCAGGCAGTGTGGCAGACTTCGAGGTGGCAGATCAGCCAGGCAGTATTTGTTTGCTCCTACACAGCAGGGGAAGAAGCAGATAAAGTGCTTTCCCCAGCAGGGCAACAGACTGCATGTTACTGTTGATTGCCATTAAACATTTTAACAATTTAAATCTCTTTGAGATCTTTATCCTTCTGTCAAATTTGTTTTCAGTTGAACATCACTGGGGAAAGATGGACAGATGGTATAATCACATAAGCCTCCTTTCACTAGGAAGCCACATAAAAAAAAAAAAAGGCAAAAGTAACAAAACCATCCTGTTTCTTTTTGGAGGCAGGAAGATCTGACAATCAATACAGATATGTAGTGATCAGGGTTGGAATCAATATTTAGAGTCTTCATTCATCTTAAGCGGGCTTTGGATGGTGATCACATGCTATGACATAGATATCACTATGGGTCTGTTGTGCCATATCCTGTACTGGCTTAGGAGAAAATCCGATTCCTTCTTCACTTTCTACTCTCTCCTGTAGCTTATCAGTGTGGAAACCTTTGCTGTGGTTCAGACAGTGATCAGCAGAGGCAGACACGACCATTTCAGACAGCTGTATTAAATGCTGCATAGCTCTGTGTGGGACTCTGGATTTTAGGACCACTCCAACCTCATGCCAGAATAACAGTTTTTGTGGGTGTGAACACACTCTCAGCAACACTGCCCAAATTGCTGTTTCCTGAAGGTATTTTCTATGTGGCATAAAGGACCCAAGGCCACAGACATCGACCCCATTTTGATTGCTAAAACATATTATATAAGATCTCCTGGGAACTTGTTGCAGTTAACGTTAAATCAATTAAGCCATTGCAGTTAAATAATACATATCTAACACTGAGGGCTGCCGGCTGCTGCGGAGGGCAGTGGCCGCAGTCAGCGCCTGCTGAAGGAGCCGCCACAGGTGCCGTGAGGGCCCCGCGCACCCCACGAACCCGCCATGAGGGGGGACATTGCGGGCGGGCTGCGCCTCGCGGTGTGAGGGGCGGGGGGGTCGCCGGAGCCAGGTCCGGGACTGCTCCGCTCCGGGGGAGGGCCGGACCACTCCGGGCCGCGTCTCCGGGCTCGCACAGCGCCAGGGAGAGGCAGCGCCGGTGCCTTCCCCGCCTGGCCAGGGCGGGGCAGGGGGGCGGCCGCTTCCCGGTCGCTCGCTAGGGCCCGGGCCGTGCCAGGAACCATGAGCGGCTCCGGCCCGGAGGGGCCGCAGCCCAGCCAGACGGCGGAGGAGGACCGGCAGAAGGAGGCCGAGCAGGACTGGGCGGCGGCCAAGGCTTTCTACGACAATCTGGTTACTCAGAGGCCCCGGCCGGTGAGTGCGGGCGGGCCGGGGGTGCGGAGCTCGGGGGCCCGGGGGGAGGCTGGGGGCCCGGGGGCTGAGGGCCGCGGGCCGGCGCTACCCTGCGCTCGCTCCGCAGCCCAAGCCCCAGAACGCCATCACGGTGGCCGTGTCCTCCCGAGCACTCTTCAACCTGGTGGAGGAGCAGCGGATCTACGAAGAGCAGGGCGTGGAGAAGTACGTGGAGTACCAGCAGCAGAACGAGAACATCATCCTCAAACCCGGACCAGCGTTCTACTTCGTCAAGGTAGCCAGGAGGCGGGCGGGAGAGGGTGTGGGGTGCGGCGGGGCGCGGTGGATGCTGCGAGGCCAAATTTCGGGAAGAGGAAGAGCTCGAAGCCTCCTTCAGCAGAGATAATCCTGCCTCGGGGAGATGCTTTCGGGAGTTGTTCTCCCATCGCCGAGCTCGTCGCGGCGGGACAGCCCGGGAGCACTCCCCGCATCTCTCTGCGCTCCCTGGCCCCGCGGCCACCGCTTCTCTCCCCTCTCCCATTCCCTCTCCTCCTCTTCTGTCCTCTCCTCCCGCCGGCTCTAATGCCGAACGCCTGCGGTAGAGCACGTACTGCTCGCGTCACCGGGACCGGAGTGGTACTCCCAGCATCCCGGTTTGTATCCCGGCTCACAGCACCACGTCCCGGGTGTGCGTAAGGAGCAACCTGCTTTTTCTGCTGGACGTGGGGTGTATGACGCACCTTTCCTTTTAAGACCATTTCAGTCAAGATAAGCCCCATATTTTTTTTGTTTAAGTTTGTGACAACCTCCTCCTCCTCCCCAAAACCACCCAAAACAAAGCAAATAAACCAACTCACTTCCTCTCCCCACCTCCAAAAAAAAAAAAAAAAAAAAAAAACCACAAAGAACCAACATAAAAACCAAACCCAAACAGTGTTGATTTTAATTTATTTTGGTCAGCTTTAGTTTTTCCTTGTTTTTGTTGTCACCCTTGTTTGAAATTGTTCTTGAGGACCAGCAAAAGAAATGGACTCCCTACTTCTGAGTCAGGGTTTAAGAAGAGCTGAAATGGAATATTCTGCTTTCATTGCACAAGGAAAGAGAAATAACCAAGAAAAACACCCTGCAGAATGGAAAGCAAGTGAAATTACAGAAAAGTCAAAAAACCTGAAAATATGTATGTTTTTGAAGAGCACAGGTTTTAGTAGGACTGTCGTGAAAAACACTGTCTACAGAGTTAATTTTATGTCCATTGAGAACTGTTTGCTGAGCTTTACCCCAACAATTTTAGAAAATTAATGAAATCATAATCAGAAATCATACTTGCTGACATCAGGATTGTGGCAGAACATTTCAGGTTTTAAAAGCAGATTTTCTTTACTTCAGTTTTGTTCTTCATTACTAACTTTATGAACACACACAGTGGAAAAAATACTTATGTCAATACCCATGCTGCTGTAAATATAACATAGCTATTAGTAGCATTAATGGCACAAGCACTGTAAAGGTGTTTCTAACATAAAAGTGTGGCCATAAAATAATTCACAATGTACACCAGTGAGGGCAGACTGACTTGGGAATTTATTGTATCTTTTCCTGTATGTAGCAGCCCTGCTAGCACAGTCAGTTTTTAAGATCAGAGTTCAGTGTCAAAATTACTTAGAGTATAAGCACAATTTGACTCTGTAACTGCTCATACTTTGGAAATCAGAGCTGTTAGCTATGCCCAGATAAATGCACCTTGATCTCTGTTCCCTTCTGATATGCTGTTTTTGTTTGAATTCTTTATGTTGCTTAGTCACAGGAATCATTAAGCTAGAGAACTGTGTCTGTGTTGAGTCATCCCTTCTACTTGGAGACAAAGCAAAAAATGTACTTTTTTTTTTTTTATTCCCTTATGGAAATGTTTAAGATACTAACTTAAAAGTATTATATCTCATGCTTGTAGGGCTGAAGATTTGTAATCACAGGCCAGGGTGTCCTTACACTGCAAAGTAGAAAGACACTGGACAAAAAATTGAATCCCTTTCTCCTAATAATTTAAGAAATTGCCTGTGTAGTATAGTCTTAACAATAGAAGTGAGTTATGACCACATACTAAGATTTTTTTCTAGGCCTTATACCAGGCTCTAACTTGGAATTTTCCTAAGCACAGTTCCACAATAACATAGCTTTTTACAGTGAGATTTCCAGAATTTATTTATGAAATCTGTGTTTTAGTTCTGAACAACTGGCCTGACTTTTTAAAGCACCTTAATAAAAATCACTCTAGCTTGCATTCATTTGATGATTTATTATTGATTTTGTTGCTGTAATCCCAAAGAATTCCATTCAAGGGTCAAGAGGAAGTTCTAAATAGGAGAACAGATGGATACAGAGAGGGATGAGCAGATGAAAGGTCAGGAAAATAAGAATACCAGACTGTGGGTATAACATGTTGGCCAATTATCTTTTAAGAGATCTCAAATCAAAATCTGTCTCATTCATTGCTGCAATTAGAAACTCTCAAGATAATCATGCTGACAGGATGTGATTTTGTACTCATTACTTAAGGATGGTCTTTGACACCTGATGACCTGAACTGTTAGTGAATCAGCAAAAGTAAATTCCATAGCTCAAAAAAAAAAAAATTTACTTCTTGCTGCCTTTCAAATGAACCCAGTCAAATGGTTGCTGGGGGCTGCAAACAAGCAGAAAGGAGTAAAAGAAGTTCAGCAAGTTAAACTATCAGGTACTTTACACCCTCCTTCAAGACAATCCTATCACTAAAACTACAGTGACTAAGAAAGGAGGCACACTCCACTGCTGACTTCCACGTTTTCAATCTGCAGGCGCTGGAGCACGTCAATGCCCGGCTTCTCCAGCTGTACCCTGATGACGAAGAACGGTTTGATATTGTCCTGATGACTAATAACCATGCCCAGGTGGGAGTGAGGCTCATAAACAGCATCAATCACTATGGTAAATAAAATAGTTACTGATGTGTAGAATTGCCAGCTGTTACATAATAATATGAATTAATTTTATTCTTCCTGTTCTGACTTTGGGAAAAACAGCTTCTTGGATATTTATTTTTGAGTGTCAGCATAAGTGAAATAGTATTAGACAGAATTTGATCCAGTGCTCTGGATTTGTCAGGTGTAAACCATAACTTCTGAGAAGTCCTTAAACTTTTTCATATTTGGTATCTATGCTCCCTATACATACATCTTCACAACAGTTACTCTGCTGTTGTAGAGAGAATTTTTTCCCTTAAATTCTCAATGAGGATGAGCTGATCAAACATTGTAATTGTTTGAAGTTGTGTAACTTGTTGAAATTACAATGAATGTATTTTTTTAAGTTGTTTAAGCTAGGCTAGTGTACCTCTTCATAGATTCCTTTTACAGGTTTGTAGTGTCAAGGCAGAGCCACACCTTGTACTGTTCTTTCTTTAGGCTTAACAATTGAACGTTTCTGTATGACGGGAGGAGAGAGCCCCATTGGTTACCTGACTGCGTACCTCACAAACCTGTACCTCTCAGCGGATTCTGACAAAGTGCAGGAAGCTATAGAAGCAGGTTTGAATTGACTTTCTTTTGCTATCTGTCGATATCTTTTGTTATCTGTTGAGCCTATTCAAAAATTATATACATTGTGTGTCTCACAGAAAGTAGTCCTGCTTCATCAAATGGAGAAAGTCACCACTTTGTGTGGTGCAAGCTTATCACTTACTTTTACTCAACCAAATAAAAGCTGTTAATATGGTTCTTCTTTGACCCTTCAGCCTGCTGATAGTGACAACTTAACCACTCTGCACCTTTGTCTCTCCCCTTCAAAAAGAAACAAGACTCCCACCTCTATTCAACATCTGTTTGAATAGCATCATCTTTTTGATACAACTTAAAAAAGCAACTTCTATGTCCCATTTTTGTTAAAAAGTAACAAATACTTTGATTGAGTGGTCTCCTCGGGATTTTCTGCTTTTCCCTCATTTGCAGCACGGCTTGGGAAGCAGTTTTATATAGTCTTATGTGAAAGTGGAAGGAAGCATGATCAAGAAGTTTTGGCAGTGGGACAGCTTCCATACATTTGTGTTATAGAACAGCCATCTCTAATTAGCTTTTGTGATCAGTTGTGCTCACCATATATAAGAGTCACGACCAATAAGTTGTTGGACCCAAACTGCTGATGGTTTCATGACTGACTTTGCAGGACATGCTAACTGAGGGTTTCTGATCTGTTTTCAGGCATTGCATCAGCTACGATGTTCACTGCTAACAAAGATGTCGTTTACTCAGATACACAGCTGAGGGTGGCTTTTGATGGGGATGCTGTTATCTTTTCTGATGAATCAGAACAGATTTTCAAAGAGCAAGGATTAGATAGATTTTTTGAACATGAACAGCAGAATGAAAATAAGCCTCTTGCACAGGTTTGTATTTCTTCAATTTCTTGTTTAAAGGGAGTTTCCAAAAGATCTGATGACTTTCATTGCTGCTGTATTTCTCCATTTCCCAGTGTGGATGTGTTCTTTGTGAAAGCTGATGCCCCTGTTTATTTCCTTCTTCGAAGATAATCTTTAAAATGTGTGTTTCACATAAAAGAGGCCACCATTGCAGTCCTTTTACCAGGCCATCATTGTAGTCCTCTCTCATTTCTCTGAGAGAACTGCATATATAAGACAGTGACTTACAGATGTCTTTTTATAATATCATTAGAAAAAGAAATGTTACTACTGATTTCCCTGATTTTTTTTTTTATCAGACTATAGGTAGTGTTAATTTCAAATACTGAGATATTCTGGTTATTAAAACAAGATAATATCTGCTTATTCCCAAGCAGAGCTATGCCATTTGTCTAAAAACGCAAATATTTTTACATTAGCTTAAACTGAAAGACCAATTCTGCTATTGTTAAAACAGTGTAAATTCAGAGTAAAAGCTTTATTTATGAAAGTACTGGACAGTGCAATTTCAACAAAACTGTCATGTGCTTCTATTAACTGCAGTGTAGTATAGTCATTAGTATGGGAAGAGTTCATTGACAGCTTTGTAATTAGGTCTTCTACTGTTTTTTGTGCAGAAAAAAAATTACACCTCATGTTTCATACCAAAAAGAGTTTCACGTTTTCAATGAACATTTTATTAAAGATAATAATTAAAAATTAATGTTGCAAGAGATCTTGTAAGCCTTAGATAGAATTATTTTTCCACTGATCCTACCATGTAGTGTTGTGGTTTTAACTTTTTGCTAATGTGTGAATTCCTACTAAGGGCGCAGACCCATTTGGAGATGTTACATAGAGAATTTGTGGAGGAGCACACCATTAGGAAAAGGAATTCTGTGTGTAACTGGCAGTTTGGAAGAAAGCAAAAGAATTATTTTGGAAACTGTGGGCATATACTAAATATGCTTCTGGTATTTCATACTCAGGGTCCTTTGAAGGGTTTTCTGGAAGACTTGGGGAAACTCCAGAAGAAGTTCTATGCAAAAAATGAACGATTAAATTGTCCTATCAGAACCTACCTGGTCACAGCCAGAAGTGCAGCGAGCTCTGGAGCCAGAGTGCTGAAGACTCTGCGTAGCTGGGGTCTGGAGATTGATGAGGCACTTTTCCTAGCAGGAGCACCTAAAGGACCAATCCTGGTGAAAATCCGCCCTCACATTTTCTTTGATGACCAGATGTTCCACATCGAAGGAGCACAGAAATTAGGTGCCATAGCTGCACATGTCCCCTATGGCATTGCTCAGAAATACCAAAAACCTACATGACTGGAGGGTGCCATTAAGGATAAGGTTCTTAACTCAGCCAGCCTCTGCTGTTCCAATAGTTGCATCTGAAAACCTCTACATTTCTGTATTGTGAGCACTGTGTCTAAAATTTAACTTTTGGCTAGAACAGCCTTTAAAGGAAGTATTTTTAACATTGGTAAGTTTTTAATAGAGTTATTTTAATATAATTCTTAAGGAGTTTAGACTTTTTTACCTGTCTGTATCTAACATTGTGGTTCTGATATTAGGAGATTTGTACTGTTTTTATAGCTTCAGACATATTCTGAGAGACAGAACAGTTATATTTTATGTAAAAAACTGTTGACAGGTTATTTATAAGAAAATTCATGCTGCAATGCTGGTTCTTGACAGTTATTTCTGAAGTTCTCAAAAGCACAGTTTACATGTAACTGTTTACCTGTTGGTTTGCTGGTTAAATATGTGTTCAATAGGTCTGTCACCACACAGTTTTGGCTTCTAGTAAAATATTAGTGCATTTGGTTGTGTTTGCACATATTTTTCTATATTGTTTTCTTATCTTAATAAAGCTGGCTTTACAGAACATTGTCATTTTTCTATGTAGAGGTTTTAGCATAATTTCCTAGGCACACTTTGTGTAATCAGAATGTTCCTGATGTTTGGAACCAGAAGTGACCACTTGCACTCTAATCTGAGAGCTAGAGGTCTCACCTTAACCCAACACAGTACACAGAGCTGGGTAGAAGTTTGAGATGCTGTGAGTATCTTGGCTGGGATGAAGGCTGAAGCTTTAGAGCACACCTTCATAATAGCAGATAATCTACCTGGAAATAATGCTGCTGATGGAACTACTTTCTTCTTAACTAGATTCCCTTAGGATTTACAACTGTTCTGTGATCTGGTCAACTCAGTTTGGCAACTTCTGATGAGTTTCCAGGGGACAGGTGCCTGTTGCTGCATGACTTCCTATGTACACCATAGGTCAATTCTCTCCCTTTTATACTACATTCCTGTATCTCATTGTTATCCATGTAACTAAGTGATATCCAAATGACACCACTAACACCTGTCAGGTGGTGTTTGTTCTCTTTCTCTCCCTAGTGGAACAGCTGTCCTGTTTTTTTTGGTTTTTTTTTTATTTATTGTTGTCATATATTCATACCAGAAGAGACAAAACCAAAAGAATGTGCTTTGCAGTGGCAGTAGAAATGGTGAATCAAGCTTGTCAGGATCTGTGGTTCCTGGGGGAATTCAGCCCAGAATCTCACATTGGCCTCTGAAAGTTTGGTCTCCTCTGTCCAGATGAACTGCCCTGTTATTATAGAAAGCTCCACTGCATCAATTATGGTTTCCCTCCCAGGAACATAGGCAATCATTTTAATGTTCTGGGTCCAAGCCACAAAGTTTGTTGGAAGCAAAGGCAAAAGCCTTGATCCTGCCTGAAACACAAATAGAGAAATGTTTTCAAGTGTTCACACCAGTATGTGATGTTGATGGGATGCACTGCAGATTTCTGGTGTACTTGGAGCTTTGTATGTGCTAAAGGCTTGGTGCCCAAAATGTATCACATTTCCCAGCCCAGCCAGGAGGTGAGGAAGACATGAATTAACTGAGGCCTGGTCATTGTCTGCCAGGATGGGATAGAGTTACCAAACGGAGATTATGAAAAATGTTATTAGCAGATGTTTTTATGTCAGAGATCAGAGTCCACAAGGAATTCAAAAATATTCCTTAGCTGTGGAATATAAATTGTGTGTATACCTTTACCACAAAAGCATGGCTGCAAATTTCAGAAAGAGCAGACCTGCCTTTTTGAAGCAGAGCATGTATTATCTGGTTTTCATCCCTGCATTGTTACAGCTGTAGAGGTTGGGTGCAGGAAATAAAACTGGCATCTGACTTTCACTGAACAATTGCATCTTGATAATGAAAAGGTTAATGGAATCCTTAATCCCTGTAGGAGTGCAGAGGTGAGTCTCACACCTGACAGGGCAAGCATGAAAATCAGTGAAAAAATTGGAAGCTGAGTCATGTGGTCTATTATGTTTACCTTTATTTCCAATGAACCATCCATGTACAGCAAGAATGAAACCTACTGGCCTTGACACTGGAGCTTCCAAGTATTTTTTTGATCTGTGCAACACAGTACTAGGGGACTCCCTCTTGCAGTATCCTCCTGACAGCACTAAGGCACGTGTAAAAAAACTTCACAAATCTACACAGCAGAATTTACATTCTCAATCACAGAATTCAAATTGACATTAAAGTTCAGAAGCTGATGTTAAGGCCCATAATCACTTTTCCTGAATTAGTTGAGCAAAATGCCCTTACATGTTTCAGATCATACACTGTCTTTAATTGTCAGGCAACTGTCCCCAGGCTCGATGGCTGCTTCTCTGCATATCCAGCTGGCAGCATGGTGAGGGAGTGGAGCCTACCAGTTCATGCAAGTACCTTCCAGATTAATCTGGATGTTTGGGGAGAATCAGCTTGCCAAGCAGCCTCTGCCTATTAAAATTATTTTCTTCTGCTCCAAGGCACAGCTTGGCTAGTGGACCGAAATAATCTTTTTCAAGAAAATTCTGTGAAGTGGGGTGGGAGCTGAGGGAAAGGGCTTTCTATTTTTGTAGACATAGAAGAGAATTGTCTCTTAATAGCATTCCAATCCACAAAACAAAACAAACAAGCAAACATCAACAGCCATAAAACTCAACAAAAAATGTCTTGCTTCTCACGCTTATCGGGCTACCGTGAGTTTGTGCCCTCATAACCCTAAGCCAGTCACAGCTAAAACAACAGAAATATTTTTCAGTAGCGGAATAGAGAGAACTGTCCTTTATCAGCCTGTTTACAACACTGGAAGACAGACTCATGAAAAGGAAATGGTCATCCTAGACAAAATCTGGAGGAGGATTAGTAATAACACAGATGAATTGTGTGGAAACAGAACTCCATCAGGGAAACCCACTTCTTGTTCCCTTAGTTTCCATGTTCCTGCACCACATAAAGTCCAGGAAAGACAATAAGACAAATGGGAATGTCTCCAACTGCTACCAATCCCTGTGGAGAAAAATGTTATAAATAGGTTTCTGAAGGTGTCTTCAGATTTTTGTTTTACAGAACATATTCTCAGAGTGTGCTAGATATTTCCCACCAGTTACCAAGACATTATAAACACATGTTCCCAGTTCCTTCCCATCTTTAAGACACCCTTTTAATTTCCAGGCTAGCATGTCATCTGGAGGAGCCAAAATATAAAGTATTTCAGATCAAAAAATTGGAGATGGTCATCATCACATGTCTTCCAACATGTGTTTTGGACGGCGCTCTGTTCTGAGGATGTGAGGTTCAGAGGGCTCCTACATTCTGAGGGGGATCCTCAGGTACCCCCTCATGCTCCTCTGCTGGATCCTGTATCCTGCACTGGCCTGCAGTATTGCTAAACACAACCTTGAGTGCAATAGAGGGGTACAGAAATCTGTGGAGCAGGTCAATGTCAGAAGAAATAATTTCCAGTTATCATCCTCAGTATGATCTGGGACCAAGATCTGGGTGCACACATCATTCCTGCCTACATGAGCAGCTTCTGGTCACCACGAGCTCCTGAGCACAATGCTCCTTTCACTGAAGGCTGGACTGACATTGACAAATACAGGCAGCCCCCTCGAAGCAGTGCCCTCTCCAGCACATCTGCAGCCTTCTAAGTAAGGGCATCAGAGATGACTGAAGAGTCCTCACAGCAAGAATAGCAGATTCTTTAGCTCCCACCAGGATGATTTCTTACAGAACAAATCTGTTCCTCTAACAGGGCATTTCCTGGTTCTCCTATTTTGACATCTCTTTGGCAACTACTCTTCCTTCCTCACGGTCCTTGACTGGGCGTGGCTGCAACGCCTTCCAGTACATGTTTACTAAGAGAAGAACATATGGAAGAATACCCCAACATGGTTCTTACACCACATTAACGATGTAAAAATTCACATTTCATACACAGATGCTATACCCTGGCTAAAATACCCTTTGGTGTAACCGTGAGGCTCACAATGGAGTGAAGGGCCAAGAATGAAGAAAGTGTTTTCTGTAGTGAAAACAAAGACAGAAGAGGTTTGTCAACAAATCTAGAGTGTTTAGATGTCGTGCTGCCTATACAGCCCTTAAACAGCCTGAGAAGTGCGAGGGACAGTCAGAAAAGACATGGTAAGGATACTTCCAGAAGAATCTGCTATTTCTGCTGCTGTAACATGAGCTGAGGTCAGCCTCAGAACTGACTGCAGCCATGTGACAGCCTGCAGGTAGCACCAACATGTGGCAGTTAAGGGGAGCTTGTTATTGCAAATGGTTGTCATGTCCAGACAAGCCACAAGAAACCTGATTAAAGGCTCATGGGTTGCCTCTTGGGTTTCTTAGTCATTTCCCCAAAGGTGCCAGGTCCTGACTCAGGACAGACATGCTCCTTATCAGCCAAGACAGGCTTGTTTCTTATCTCCCTGTATTCTCCTGCTTCCTGGCCTCTAGTTCCTCACATACTCTCCTATTCTATGTTGTTCTGTCCTCTTTGACTCTTATTCCTAAATCTGCACTGAACTCCAGTACTGTGGTTTTGGGGTAGTTTTTTTGGAGTTTGTTTGCTTGTTTCTTTGGTCATTTGGGGGGGTTTTTTGTTGTTGTTTTTGGGGTTTGTTTTTTTTGGTTTTTTTGTTTTTTTTTTTGTTTTTTTGTTTTATTTTGTTTTAACCTACCTTGCTCTTGATCAAAATTTGGTTACCGTTTAATTCTCTCTCTGTACATTTCTACTACTGACTCTTCCATGGCTAGGGTGAAAAGGACTTTGAGTGGGTGAACTGCAGTGGCACTCCTGCCTCCCTGAACGGGTTCATGATGCCCTGGCTGGGATCATCAGGGTCTGGGATTAGTAACAGTCTAGAAACATGACATGAAGTCGATGGCTGAAAACAGATTTTGGGTTAAGGATGCAAAGCAAAGCTGGCAGAGCTGAGAGGCCGCCCAAGAGCTCCAGTACCAACAATTACAGAAAGAGGTTCAATCAGCCCCCAACCTGCGCTGACACTCGGACCCTACACTTGCCCCCGCCAAACCCCATTCTCTCCGCCCAAGTCCCCAGCCTGGGGCGGTCCGAGGAAGGGCAGCCGAGCCCTCAGGCGCCGCAGCCCCGCCCGGCCGCGGGCAGCGCGCAGGCTCCCGAGCCGCCCGGGACCACAAGCCCCAGCAGGCCCCGCGCGGCCCGGCCAGGCCCAGCATGGCCGCGGCGCTGCCGGCGCTGGCGCTGGGCGCGGGACTGCTGGTTGCCGCCTGGCGCTGGCTGCGGGGCGCGGCGCGGCCCGGGCGCGGGGGCTCCATGCGGGGCAAAACCGTCATCATCACCGGCGCCAACAGCGGGCTGGGCCGGGCGGCGGCGGCCGAGCTGCTGCGGATGCGGGCCCGCGTCATCATGGGCTGCCGCGACCGGGCGCGGGCCGAGCGGGCGGCCCGCGAGATCCGGGCCGAGGTGGGCGAGCGGGAGGACGGCGGGGGCGAGCTGGTGGTCCGCGAGCTGGACCTGGCCTCGCTGCGCTCCGTGCGCGCCTTCTGCCACCGCGTCCTGCAGGTACGGGCCCGCGGGTCCCGCCCCGGAGCGGGCACGGCAGGCGCGGGCTGGGCGGTGCTGGGTGGCGGCCTCTGGGCTCCGCGGTGGTGCCCGCGTTCCCCTGTGGGTGGGACGAGGCAGTCCCTGCTGCCAGCAGCGCGCTCGGAGACTGGAAAAGTCGCTGAGGTCACCGCAGGGTGAAGAGCATGTAAGCAAACTGACCGTGAATTAGCTCCTGGAAGCATGAACTTCGTGATAGTTTGGTCTGTTTTGGTTTAAAATATTCTAGATCTTCTCTGTTCTGGAAACGAAATGCTTGTTTCTGTGTGAGGTAAATGATTTTTCTTCCTTTCTCTCTGAATTAACTAGCTTGACCTTTGTTGGTTTCAATTAGTGTTACAGCTCAGCTTTGCCACCAGAAAAATAAGTTGCCAAGTGTACTGCTGACATGCTCCAGACATCCTTCTGCTGCCTCCTTAGGTTGTAAACCCACAAGGATTTAAATCTCTCACCCACCACCAGCAGAATCTATTCAATAGACATTTTTGAATATATGCAGTTTTTGCAGATTCCCTGAAAACCTGAGTTTAAGGAGGATGGGAACATCCAGTTGCTTTGCCTGACAGAAATGCCGCTAGATTTGTAGAGCAGAGGGAAGCACTGCTGGAGGCATTATTTCATTCCTACCAAAAGCATCTGTTGGGACTTTGATCTCACCACATCTAGCTACTCAAGTCAGGAGACATGAAGTCATGGGAAGCCAGGCTTAATAAGTTCTGCTGCTCAGGGATTTGTTAAGTACTTAAAAGATGCTCAGACCCTGTTGTAAGAGGGGAAGAAAACAGGGACTATAAGTGTCAAGTTCTAAGTTCTCTAGTGGGACACTTTGTAGTCTGTGTAAATATATATATATATATATATGTATATATATATATATGTATATATATATGAATCCAGTGATAAGGTCTAATGTTGTTCCAGTGCTGTGGGAAAACCCGCATACAAAGGAAAGAATATAAAATTGGTGTAATAAGCACACAGCAAAGAAAGAGACATACTGTTTAATTTTTAGGAATTGCATCTTTATTGTACAAAATATCAGAGTGGCTCTTAAGAGAGTATGCTCTCTTCAGAGTATTACTGATGCCTGCATTATAACTTGAATGACAAGAGATGCAAGCTTAAGAGATACTTTCAAGAACTTTTCCGCCCAAGTTTATGTTATTTACCTTCCCTATTTTTGAGTCCTATTTGGAGCTGTTATTTTGGGGGTTCTTGTGTTGGTTTTTTTTTTTTTTTTTTTTTATATAAAGAAGACATAAACATTGACAGGATGGAGAGACAGTGCCCTCCCGTTGCTTAGCCTTATTTGTGGGAGCTTTACTTTGCATGACTGAAAGTGATTATATCTCTCACTCGTTAGTCTCACTGAAAAAAAAAAAAAGACTGAGATGTTGGAGAGTTCCATGGGAAAATGGAGGAAGTGAAGGTGAGCTTAGAGGCTGCATCTCTCAGTGATGAATATTACTGCCCATCAAAGCAATGTTTTGTGCACTCTGCTGCCCTTGGTTGTAGTAGCTGCCTTCTTGGCATTGATCACATACCTCTAGGTTATTACATGTAGGAATTTCACAGAGTAGCACATGTGGAGGTCTTGCTTCTTGAAGTGTTAAGTCTTGCAAAATAAATCCTCCAGACAGATGTTTTTCTCTAAAGAAAAAAGAAGGATCACTTCAGTGAGCAGATCTGCAGTCACTACTTCTTCACTCCTGTCCTGGTTTAGTGATAGTGACAGACCATGGTGTCCCTTTGAGTGAAGAGGAGAAGTGAGTTTGATGTTCTTTGGATCATGTCTTTGGGACCCAGTTATATGAAACACTGAGCAGCCACAAGTTTCACAGAAATCAGTCTGAGATTGAAGTACTTGAAGTTTTGAGTGATCAGATGCCAGCACCTTTTACTGAATGCCAAATGCAGATTTGGGGTTTGCTCTTTGTATCTTTGCTGCTAATGGCAGTGAATTAAAAGGGAAATGGTGCAGAATTCATTTATGAGGTTCTCTATTTTTATCATCAAAATGGTCCAAGATTGTCTTGGCTTGTCTTCCAGTCCCTGCATTGGTTTTAAAGAATTAAAGGCAAAGAAAACTCCCAGTGCTCTTAGAGAAAATGAATACCTTTGCCTCTGATTCATGCAAGCATAAATTGTGCTTTCACAGTCTTTTGTCAGAGGTGGGTAAGAGTGTTGAATTCAGAGCTTATTTATGCAGCTTACTTTAATTTGGTTTGTTGTTTTGTTGGTTTTTGTTTTGTTTTGTTTTTTAATTACATTTTTGGGTAAATTGGAGAGCTCTTAATTTTTGAGTGGATTCTGGAGCATGAAGTGCACGATGCCTACATCTAAATTATCAGTGCCATCTCTCTGTTAATTACTTATATTTTCTGCTGTTAATTACTTATATTTTCTGATCCCAGAGAGTGTAACATATGTCCTTGGGTCTGATTTTTACTAACCTGAACCAAAATAGTGATCCATCAAATCTCATGTGCTGAGCACCTCACAGAGCCTCTGTGAGTCCTGCTCCATAGTTCTCACCCAGCAGCGGAGTGATGTGTACTGATTTTAAAGACAAGTTTAAAATCATGAAAACATTATTTGGCAGAGTTTTTCATCTCATCCCAGTGAGATGATGGGGCTGCAAGTGTAATGGCTCCTCCTCAGCTCTGAGGTTAGTTCCTTGTGCTAACACCTTGTGTTCCGTGTTTGTGTGTCTTTTGCATACTAGATCCCTCTGCTGTAGCAGAGATTTGCCATAAATTAATGTGTGTCCTCTTGCAGTGCAAAAGACAGGTTACTTTTTAAAGTGGAAAAAAATGCATCACAAAGATAATTTATCACCGAATAGAAAAAGCTGCTCTTGGAGAAGCCAGTAGTTGTGTTCTTTGCCTGCACTGGAAGTTGATACAGACCTGTTCTCAGGTACTTGCATCCTACCAGGGTCAAGTGCACAGTTTAATGGTAGTTCAACTTAAAGGTGGTTTTTTTTTTCCAGCAATGCTTTAAGAGAATGTCAGAAAGTTACAATTCAGAAAACTGGAAATGAAATTATTTCTTTTTTAACAATGCCCAATGAGAAATTGAAGCATAATAATGTTACACATGGGAGTTCTAAACCTGAATTATTTTTTTTTCTTTCCTCTTTAAAGGAAGAGTCAAGGCTGGATGTTCTGATAAATAATGCAGGGATATTCCAGTGTCCATACATGAAGACGGAGGATGGCTTTGAGATGCAATTTGGTGTGAACCACTTGGGCCACTTCTTGCTCACCAACCTTCTTCTGGGCCTCCTCAAAAATTCTGCCCCAAGCAGAATTGTTGTAGTGTCCTCAAAGCTTTACAAATATGGAGAGATCAACTTCGAAGACTTGAACAGTGAAATAAGCTACAATAAAAGCTTTTGTTACAGCCGAAGTAAACTGGCTAACATATTATTTGCCAGGGAGCTGGCCCGTCGGTTGGAAGGGACAGGAGTCACTGTCAACTCCCTTCATCCAGGGATTGTCAGAACAAATCTAGGCAGACATGTGAATATTCCTTTGCTGGCCAAACCTCTGTTCAACTTGGTGTCATGGGCTTTCTTCAAAACACCTCTGGAAGGAGCCCAGACATCTATTTATTTGGCCTCTTCTCCTGATGTCGAAGGCGTGTCAGGAAAGTATTTTGGAGACTGCAAAGAGGAAGAACTTCTGCCCAAAGCCATGGATGACTTGGTTGCAAGAAAATTGTGGGATATCAGTGAAGTGATGGTTGGCTTACTGAAGTAAGTGCCAGGGAGTGTCTGCAAAAAAGAATGCAGATAGCCATGCAGTGCATTTTGGCAGCAATGAAATTCTCACTTTAAATGCTGTGGGAATGCAGAATTTTGCTCACAAAGTATGACAGAAGAGAGTGATTTATTTTGGAACTATGACTTGAAATGAAAGACAATCTTCAAGAGACTCAGGCATTCAGAAGGATTCCAAATAAAATTTGTGGGTGTGAATATAATTTCTGGTTAAATCTGCTTAGAAACTTGTGTTTTACAAATAAAAATTAAGCAGAAGTGTGTTTTGCAATATATAAGCATATTTGTCAATACATGTCTTGCTGGACAACGCAGGGTACTGATGGTGAAACACTTCTGTAAAAAATTACTTGAAAATAAGTCTTAATAATAGTCATCTTTTTTTGAGCCATCACAATGACAAATGGAATTAAGAATTTTCCTGATATCTTGCACTGTAATTGTTGAGGTCTCTGAGTGCCTTTCAAAGGCTTGTCAGCCCCATGGTTCAGTGAACAAAATTGTTGAGCCATGCTCAGTTTTGCTGTGAAGCACAAAGTCAGCTATTTTATGATGTTGCTGCTGTTCAGTGTGTAACTTGGTTGTGCAAGTTGTATTTTTATTTCACATGTGTTGAACTTGCTGTTTCTTGAAACCTTGGGTTTCATTAAAAGGGTAGTTGCAAAATGTATAATGGTCTTGATAGGGCTTTGCATGGCATGAACTGTTGTATGACCTCATGCAAATTAGACCGAGAGAAGAAGCTTCTCAGTGTGTTTGTCTTGACTGATGGCACTTTACTCAGTAATGAGGTTCCATAAATGTCTCGTACAGCTGACTGAATATTCTTTAATAAAATCTTTTAAAAAGAAGATAGAGCATTCATTCTTTTATTGTGGGAGATCTATCAGAAACCAGTAACCTTGTTTCAAAGCAGAAGATGAACCCATGTGTTGGTTTAGGGAGCCTGTGCTGTGGAGCTGGTAGAAATAAAATGGGCTCCCATGAAATACGTGAGTATTGCGTGAGTCTGTACTGTTTTGGTTTTTTTTTTTAAATTCATATAACTTATGATTTCATATTGACATTTATGCCTTTTTGTTTTGGTCAACATTATTAAAAAGTTCTAGTAGTTAGGATATATAGTGTAAATATGAAAGAATGGTTTAGAGTGATCTATATTACTATTACTCAAAGGAAGGAGAATCAATAATAAATGATGTATTCAGTAGTTCCTTAGTTATAAATACATCAGTTCTGCACTTCAGGTGGTGACCTACTAAATTTTTAAAATCCCTTCTCTTATTATTTACTCGGACTCTCAGCATACTTTTGCACAGTGGACTTGATCTTGCCTTCCGATTCCCCAGCAAGAGTCTAAACTAGGTGATATGGGTGGGGCAAAAACAGCATTCCAGACAATCAGAAGGCAGAGCAGGTTTGTAAAATCCTGTAACAGGTTGAACTTTGCATTACTCACTCTAAGGCAAGGTGTAGAGGTGAATGTGTTGTCAGAGCACGCTGTATTAAACAAAGTTCTCTAAGTGATGCAGAGGGAGTTGTGCTACACACTTAAAGTCCTGCTTTGATCTTCAGTGATGCATTTCATATTTTAATTTTAAGCAGTAGTAAATGGCTGCAAGAGCACCTTTATCAGGCAGCTGAAGAATGAAGACTTCATTAACTTCTCTGTAGAGTTACAGAGAACTTGGGTTTGTGTTTCAATACTACTGTAGCAATTCTAAAGAAACACTACTGCATTGTTCCTCTGCTGAAATGTGTGTATGCCTTTTGCAAGGAAAGCCTTGGATGCAAAGGTGGGCAGTGGAGAGGATGATTATCCTCAAAATAACTGCAGTAAAGAGCTGCATGGAAACTGCCTGAAGAGCAGAGATATATGTAATTTTGAGACTGAATGACCTACGTAGGATGTGCCCTTGCCTTCAAAAGAGCAAAGGTGAATTCATAGTGAAACAGGAGATGCAGAATAAGTCCTAGTTGTATGCAACAGGCCATACTTCATACATCTACAATGTACTTACTTTTGTTGTTTTGAAACATTTTTGAAATAAGAGCCATTGTCAGGAAGGGATTACATTCCTGTAATTGTAACTAAATTATAGCCTCATTCCAGAGTAGACTAATCATTAATGGACTCTTAAGGGAGGATGAATATTACCTGAAAACAATTTGAAAGGATGGATTTTTTGGGGGGCTTACAGAAAGGTGGGCTTTTTTCAACATCTGAAATAAGTAAAATTTATCACTTTCAAGCTTGAATGTCATTTAACTGCTGTGGACTAGAAAGCTTTGATTACTCTCTTGAGGCTGCTGTGAACGTTTCTTTATGTGATACCTTTGTTATTCTGGTAGAATCCAGGAACTGGAGACCTCACACGTGAAAAGATCTACAAAAGCTAAGTGCAAAACCAAAGAGTCCTTATTCAACAAACAGTAATGCTGACTCAGTCTAGGTAAGAACCAAACATTTTGGCTAAGGAAGCATTCTCCTATTCTCCTCTCCTCTCCTCTCCTCTCCTCTCCCCCAGTAAACTCAGGTGTATGTGTATGATTTGAGGACTGTGGGCTGAATGTCTCCTCCTGGAGCAGGTTGTGCACAAAGAGAGGTTCAGCACGTTCACACTTGCCCCCAGTGTAGCAGTGCCTCTAGAATGATGTGGCAAGCTCTCTCTATTACTGTTGTATAAGCGATTTGTATCAAGAGCATGCAGATGAAAATGTTGTATTCCAGTTGCCTTCTTTCACCATCACCACCATTTGAGCACTCCTATCCTCAAACTTACTTCCTATGAAGAATTAAAGTTTTTAAAATAAGGGTGAAAGAGGAAGGCAGTGACCAGGGATATCAGGCAAAGCCCATGGAAATGCAGCTTTAATTGACAGGTATGGATACTGAAAACATTGCTGGCAAGTACATTACAGATATAGGAGTACAAATATCTAACCACCTGCAGATATGTAGATAGAGTTAAGAAAGCCACAGCTGAGTTTAAGATCCTGCTGAAGTTTCTGATAAACATAAATGTTAGAAGGCTTTTTTCAAACACAGAATGTACCTTCAGCTTTCTTAGGTAAATGGTTAGAATTTGAGTGTTGTTTTTTTGATTCCATGAGCAGCGTTGGGCCAGCACTCCATACCTGTGCCCAGGCGATTTGAAAACAGGCTGGGACATGTCTAGGGCACAGTGACTCCTGAGAACATATTCCCTGCCCTTCTGCTTTTCCCAGGGAAAGTGCCTCTGATAGCTGGGAGGTGGAGAGCCACAGCAGGGCTTAACTGTCTATTTGCAGACTTTCCCCAGTGAAGCTTTTGGCCAGTGTTAGCAGTGTATCCAAGTGGCCCCATTTCTCAGTGGTCACATTTTATATGGCAGCAACATTGCACACTAACTGCATTCTGAAAGGCTGGGATTAGCATTGGCATTTTGAGGGGTGGTGTGTTCTGTGTGTGTGTACAGACACATGTGTAGGTGCAATTTAATCAGTTTAAAAGACAGGAAGAGCTGTCAGTGAAGTACCAAGGAGCTGAGGTATATCAAGGAGAGTGGATTGTCAGCACAGGAGTGTCACCTGCCACTGTGCTGCTCTGGTACGTGGTGAGGCACTGGGCTGGGGACAAAGCGGTCAGGCTTGGGCTCAGTGTTGAGCTCAACTGCTTGAAGCCACATCCAGGTATACAGTCTCTGGAGAACACACAGAGCTAAGGGTAGGAAACATCTCTGTGTAATAGTCAAGAGAAACAGACTTCAAATATCTTAACGAGAGCATTTTCTAACTGTTTCAATATAATTGATTCACCTTTGGCTGTGGTGCTTTTGAAAGTACCTGTAATAACCAACTTCCCTTATGGACAGACCAAGAATTTAAGAAAGAAAAATTGAAAACATTACTTTTTTTTTTTTTAGCTTCTTTATTTTGATTCTAAATTGCAGGCCCTAGCTATCAGCCAGGTCTCCCTGCACACATGTATGTGTTATAGCTGAGGTTTCTGCAAGCAAACTAAATTGAAATTGCATGTATTCATTTTATATGCTCCATCTGTTTAAGCCAAGGGAGACTTACTTACTTTTTAAAAAGCACTCTGAATCTGTCACCAATTTACCTTTCTTACCTTGCCACAAAGGCCAACATCTATCCCCAGGCAAAGAGACAGCTCTGCTCTTTCAGTTACTCCAGTCAACACAGTAGGCAAGCTTATAAACTCAGTGGGGGTTCTCCAATAAAAATTCTCCATCTTAATGAGATAAATGTTCAGTTTTTCCATGATGCAGTAAAACCAGAAGTATTTAAACTCTCCTCTTTTCAGCAGTTGCTTGGTTTGCCTGAGCTTGCTACAAAGTGAATGCTTCACAGGCTCCAAAGCCTGAGCCCTGTGAATGTGTGGCATGATTATGCTTTTGCTGAAAAATGTGGATAATTCCCACTTCAAACAGACTTAATTTCTTTTCACCTAAGGCTATAAACAAAATAAACAACTTGCAAGAGTCATACAAATAACTTTAAAATGGAAAGCCTGTTCCCTTTTTCACATAACTTTTTCCAAACTAATCATTTAGAGAGTAATTGACTTGCAAAATGATCCAGGAGGCCTCCACAGTTGAATTATTATTTTTGATCTGTCCCAGAATGGTGCTGCTATTTCTCATAACAGAAAATGACAGGCTCCCTCCAGACTTTTTACTTACAGCTTTAGCTACCACTAGCAGCCTCACACCTGTTGTAACTGGATTCAGATCAGAGAAATTAATTAGAAAAGTTAATTAATTCCAAATGTCCTGTGTAACATGGGGAAAGGAATGCTTCCCTAATTGCTTTTTTTTGGAGGTAGCCTGGCACAATGACCACAGAGCCCTTTCTTTCCACATTTAAGAAGGATCACTTCAGGTAATGTGGAAGAAACTTAATTGATCTTCATAAGGAAAATATTGATAGCTTATTTGCCATGAAAGACTCAGGAGGCCATGACATGCTTGAATCACTTTATCAGGGTGCTGAGAAAGTGATAGCTTTCCTTGCTGTCTGCTTCTTGGGCAAAACAAGCAATGTGGAATCATGATCCCACTAAAAGCACTGGGAGTCAGACATCTAAATATTTTTGCTGATCTTGATCTCCTGGCTTTAGGTTTGGACAGTAGAACCTTTACAGCCAGATGGATGATGATTGTTTTAAGCTTGATGAATGAGGCTTTATGCACTCCTGTGGATGTATGGCATTTTTAAAGAAATACTTCACAAATTGTGAAATTAGCAGGGTGGAATGGTGGTGGCAGTAGCAGTGCTATGCATATATTAAATATCCTGCAGCGTTCTACAGAAAGGTGTGAGCTTTTCCCCAGAGAAATGTCAGCTCATTGTTGCAGCTGTTGGGATGTCTGCCAGTTTGCCTGGACTGCAGTCTGATGATGACTGATGTTCCTTGAGTTTTTCTAAGTTCTGTTGCAACCTTCCCCAACAGGAGGTTGGTGTTCTGGGTCCTCCTAAGTCCTGGAGTGACCATCACCTCTCCAAATGCCACCTGCCCTGGAGACAAGCAATGCCAGGGTCTTTCTACATGCTTCAAGAAAGGGGTCATGAACAGCCTCTGCAAAACAACAGGTGACACACCTGAAGGCTCAGAACCAACATGCACTGCAACAAGTAGTTTTAGTATAATTTTATATACTTATTTACAGACAGAAATGCCTTCTCCAGCATACATGGATAGGTATTTTAGGCTTCAGGCTTCCCTGAAGTCCTCTATATGCAACTGTGTAGGTGTATCCCATGAGTAAAGCATAGTAAATTGAAAATGGCTTCAGTACAACCAACCCATTTTCTACTCTGAAGGGCTGAGATCCTACAGGTCCAGTAAAAATTATTGATAGTTCTAGTTGGCACCTCACCTGGCTTTGAAAATACTTGGGAAGAGACTAGAGCTTCATTTTCCTTCAGTCTGCTCTCCTCAAAATCTTCAGAGTCCTAGATGTGTCTCAGAAGGATCACCACAGATAGGGAAATAAAAATACGATTGCCTTATGAAGGCTTTTTGTCCATAAAATTTTGCTGTCAGTGGAAAATTTCAAAAAATTCTTATTTTATATAGCAAGATGTATTATGAAATAATTGCATTAGCATAGCTAAGACTGGGGTCTTGGGCCAGTAGAACAGACTAAGAGATAGCAAGCTCATCTGTAGTCACAAAAGAGACAACTTAAAAACTCAAAAGGAATAATTGAAGAACTTTGATTACACTTATGTTGTTTCTGATTTTGGGTTTTTGGGAGGGTTCTGTTTTTTTGATTCTAGATACTTGCTACTTTTATTAAAAGGGTTAAAACTGTATAAAATATTAAAACATCCATGTTTCAACAAAAAGGCACAGTTCTTCACTGTGGAAAACCCATAAAATGACAGGAAATGGCTTAATGTGGTAGGTGTTCATTTTTAGAGGTTCTGTTGACAGAAGTTGATGAATGAAAATATTGTATTTCATTTTTGCCTTTTGTTCAGTAAATAGCCTGGAATTTTGATGCTGCCTAGAGGGACAGCTTTGTACTACGGTGGTCTAAACTGGGATTTTTCATTAATGTAACTCAATCAGAGTAGATGGAGTTTTTCCTAGATTTTTGTTCTTCTTCTTTTTTTTTTTTTTTTTAGGAAAAAGCTGAAGTCAAAGAGAAGACCAAGAAAAAAGAACCACAAAGTTTATCTTTTGCTCATCTGGAAGAGTTTATTTTAAACACGGAACATTGTTTGCTGCTGTGGAAATGAAAGTGAGAGAGTTGCAGCTTTCTTCCAATGCCATCTGGCAGATGATTTACTTGCGTATGGTATTCACTAATCCAAATAACCCTGTGTGTGGCAGCATTGTCTCTTTACTGATCATGCAGCTGAGTTGGCTGAACCCTACATGGCTCACACAAGGCTATCAACAGCACAGTACAATAGGTTGTTTAAAATTAGAACAGCATTATGGAAAGGGATGTGCCAAATTCATTGTGCTTTTACCTATATTAAGCATTTTCCTTGAGTTTGATGTTTCCTTTTCATTCTCTTCATGGTTTTATTCACTCCAGATCTACTTGGGCTTTAGCCCGTTTATTTCAACACTTACATGTAGCTGAGATGGGACCAGAGTGGTGAGAATCCAGCCCTAGGATGGTATCCTTGCCCTGATGGTAATTGCATTTTCTCCTGTAAGGTCCCTTCTCAGCCTCACAAAACTTTTATTTCTGCTGGGAAATAAATATCTTTTTTTAGCAGGACAGCTGTATGATGTAACCAGTAGTTTTGTGGTTAAGGAATTCTCCCAGTTCTTAACCTGAGCCAAAATTTTCTCCAGATCAGGATATTTCCATTTATCAGGCAACAGATCTAGCTACTTCGTTATTATATTAATATTAGTCTGCTTCCTCTTGCAGTAATACAAAAGAAAGAGCCTTGAATGGCTATATCTCAAAGTAAAATAACCAGGGGATTACACCTTGAGAAGCAAATCCCAGGCTGTGAGTAAATAGAAGAATTCCCTTATATCTTTTTTTTAAATTCTAAGGACAGATGGGTATTCTGATGCTCTTCTATGCTCAAGATAATGTAATGTCTCCCTTCTCAATGTATTCTGACTGAGTTTTCCACTCTATGACATAGAGTTAGACTGAGTGTCTAACTCTATGTGCATAATATGTTTCTCATTTTGGACTGAAATTCCACTTTCTGGTCTGAAGTTCTAAAATATAAGTATTGAGCGTACCTTATTTTTAGTCACTTCTGGCTTTTAATTGGATTTGGTCTTGATAGGTCACTTCAAATAGTTTATTCTGTGGTTCCATTTGCAGTTGAACAGTTTGTTAATTGCTGATTTTCCTCAGAGATCAATCAATATGACTCATGTGTGAAATTATAATACATAATAGTGTAAATATTTTTGTAGAAGATAGGGAAAGAATTGAGAGCTCAGCTATTTTCTTGCAAAGCATTTGACACTTTGAACTCACTGGCTGTATCTGTATTACTGGGCATTTATTGCCAGAATTAATTGTTTCCTTAATCACGGGTTGACAGGGATAGTTGGGCAGCGTTCATGTTACCATATCCTCTTCTCTCCCAGAAGATGTGTAGGTGCATCCAAACTGCTTGCTGGGAGTGTCCTTGGCCCATGCTGACTCCTGCATGGTGCAAGGAGTTATTTAGAAAAGTATTAGTTGGCCAGAGCCAAAATTATGCCAGGAACTGCCAGAACTCTTCAACAGCACTGGTGATTGAATTTCAGTGCTTGGGCTGGTGCCCTGTAACTCCTTAATGGGGTGCAATAAGCATAGCCAAAAATGCCCTTCTTCCTTCAAATTTTAATAGATAAAAGTGATTTTTTCAATTTATATCCATGACATTCAGAGACTGGTCTAAAAAACTGAACCATAATTTCTTTTAATAATTTTATAGTGTGAAAATTCCACTGACTTTGCTGCAATTTCTATGAACTGACCCTGTAAACAGATGGGAAATTGGTATTATTAATATCACCATGTCATCATTCCAATTTTATAATGATAGTCTGATCTCTTGGAATTGTATCTGCTATCACAGCACTGGACTATGGAAACCTTATTTTATGAAAATGTGTTATTCTTGGACTAGAATTCAGAGTTATGCCATTTCATTTTATAGATTCATAGATTTTTCTAAAGCCAGAAAAGGCCCTTAGATTATTTAGTATGACTTCCTGAATGACACAAGACATTTAATTTAACCCAGTTGGTCCAGCAATCTGGGTTTGGCTAAGGCTTATCTTCTAGAACGATGTGCAGTCAAGATCTAAAGCCATCAGTAGTTGGGAGAATCCATCACTTCCTTTGGAAGTGCAGCCCACCCTCTTAAAAATGTGTGGTTTGAGTTTTGCCTAGTGTGTCTGGCTTTCACTTCCAGCAATCACCTCTCATTGTGCTGTTCTGTGTGAGATGAGGGTGCTGCTATTACTGCTCAGTATTTTCTCCTTGTGCTGATACTTGCACACTGTAATCACTGAAATCACCACTGGATGTTTTTATTAAATTCAACAGACTGAACCCCTTTATTCTCTTATTGCAAGGCCCCTTTCCAAGATCTCCAATAATATCTGTGGCTCTCCTCCACATCCCAGGCAATGTTTCACCTCTTTTGTGACACAAGGAAACAAGAACTGGATGTAATACTCCAGTGTGTGTCCATTTATAGGCAATCCTATTGCTTCTCAGTGCTTTCCCTCAGTTGCTCTAAAGCTATCATTAATTTAGGTGTGCCTTGGACAACCCCCTGCCGCTGAGGCCAGCTGGAATATCATAGTTTGCATCACTACTCTTGAATGCTTTTTATCTTTCACAACAGGATATTGACATCCAAACTACTTTTTGGTATTGCTTCTTCTCAATTTCTGGTAGTGAGTTGATGTTTGGAAATCTGGGAAAATGCTGGCAGAGGCCAAAACCATGAAAAATAAACATCCCATGTTTATGTGTGTATGCTCAAGGGCTCATCTCTAGGAACATTTCCTGGGATTTTTTTGTTCAATATGGTAGCCTAAAATGGTCCAGTTACCCTCAAGACATCACTTATATTTTTAGCTTCAATGAAAGTATTAAAAAAATACACATTTTTAATTTTTGCTTTAAGAATCTAGAAGACAGATGTATAGACTCAACTGGTCACCTCTGCTAGATGGAGATATTGTCAAGTTAGAGATGTCCTGATTTTCATTCACCCCATTTTCCTCAGATGCCTGGTTTTGAACAGTTTCTTTTTTTGGTAGGATTTGCCTCTCCCCACTTCACAGCTGACAGCAAGGGTACTTGTACAAGTAAAAGCCCAAGTCCAGCTTCTCATGACAACACTTAGATAAAATAACTCCTGCTCAGCTTCATTTTTGTGCACAACTCCTAATCCTGTGGAGATGACTCCTATGTGTGATAGTTATGTGTCTAAATCACAGAAAGGGGTTTTTTTTTGCTTAAATTACCCATGAATATAATATATTTGCATGGAATGATAAACAGACTTTTAATTCATTGTCTCTGACCCTTACAGTAAGATTTGTGCATGAAATAGAACCTTCTATCCTGAGTTTTCAAAATTCAAACAGTAGTGTGTTTGTGCATGCGCCTGGCTGGGTGAAAGCCATGGAAGGTCCTTGCAGCTGGTTTCGCTGTCTCCAAGAGACAAGTGCTAGTGAAGCATGGACTGCTGAGCACAGCATATTCAAATTGTGAATATGAGACTCTCATATTTAAAGGCTGTCACCATTTTGGGCTGTGGACAAGTAGAGTGTGCTGTGGATTGTGGTATTTTGGGACCAAAATCCTGCTCTGTTCAGTCATACTTGATGCTCTGTGGAGAGTGGAAGGAGTGGCAGATATCAAGACTCTCAACCACTTGAGGTAGATCTATTGACAAACATGAACAGCAGTCTTGACTTTCTTCTAACTTATAAACCAGATTTAATACTCATTTGTGTGAGTATTGAAAAAGTGCAAATTGTTTTTCTTACCTCAGAAACACCTGTGTTCAGGAACAATTTGAAGCAATAGCTGATACGGCATGAAACAGGGCATACAGCCCTGTTTGCAGATATACAGTGGGGATTCATTATTACTTTCATTACATTTATTATCATCACTTTCAGTGACATATAGAGTGTTTCTTTCATCACCCTGCAAGGGAGTTAAACCCTACAACTGCAGTCTAATATTTCTCAACACCTGCCCATCTGGCAAGTTTTTGTTTGCTGAAGTTTGTTCTGCCACCGTTGATTTTAGATTTCCGCTTTTACAGCTGATCAAAGAGATGACATTACTTAAAACAAGGGCTTCCTGAGCAAATATATCACCTTTGCTCTAGTTTGGATTTAGAGATCCCTGGCAGGGAAAGACCTCTGGGCAGATTGGGTTAGCAAAAATGAATGTGCATGCAGATATTTATGATGCCACTCTGTTATTTTAATGCACTGTACATTCAGTATTTTCTTCCCTTTATAGTGGAAGATCGTTTAGATGTTTCTTTGAAGACTAATTTAAGAATGTTGGCAAACACGTAACATGTGCAATTTATTATATTAATAATATCTGATGAAACAACAAATGTGAATAATCCTGCTGAGTACAGAGAAAACAAATGCGCTCTTTTTATGCTGTAGTTTATCTGATCTTGGTAGACTACAGTTAATATATTTTGAAACAAAATATGCATGGCAAATGTTTTCATAATACTCTAATAAAAGTATTTCTCTTTCTCATTTTTAGGTTTTTTTCTCTCTCTCAATCTTCCCTTTGTTTTCTTCAAATAAAAAAATTACAAAACATGGATGTTACCATCTGTAAAAAACTAAATTCTCCTCAACTGTGAACTCTGTTCCAGTAGGTTCCTGTTCATCCTATGTACAATAAATAATATAGCATGGAAAACAGTCCAAAATCCAATGTAATTCACAGAGATATTAATAAATTCTATGTTTCTTTTCTGGTAGGGAAGCCAAGCAGCTGAGCAAATTGGAGCTCCACTGCTGAAGATGATTGAAACAGCATAAAGTAGGGCACAGTCAATAGTGAAGCCACTAATATAGTGAGAAATCCATTTGCATTGTTGACTCACTAATTTATTTGGTGTGCTATTGATTTGATCTCTGCCAAGAGAGGCTAAGGGCTTGGTCACAGCTTTGTTGAATGCATTTAGGGCTTATATAGAATGGCTGGAATAAAATTGTAATGGGCAGTTCATAATTGGGCTAACTTGGAAAAGCCTGGGAATTTTTGACCCTAAAAGTTGGATTCCTCTCTTTGTTCCCCCACTGCTACAAGCTGCTGAGCCTTCTCCAAAGGGTTGAGTGTGCTTCACCATCAGAGCCCGTGTGCCCACTGGCATCCCACCAGCCAGGCCACTGGGTACCCTTATAGCATGCCAGAAACCATCCTTTAGAGAATCAGAGAAATACTTACTCAAGCGTCAGTCTTCCTGCTTAAAACTTTCCACTGCTCACTGGGGCAGATTCAAAAGTGTCAGTCTCATTGATTTTCTTTTTTCCCCCCTTTGTTTGTTCCTAATTCTCTTGGATGAATTTCCTTAAAAAAGCCTCCTTCATGATTGCTAACTGCCAACAGGGTAGCTAGTGCCATTGCACTGGAGGAAGTCAGAAAATGAACCCATGTGTAAATGAATGTCATTAACCATCAACTTAACTTCCTCAGCAGTAAGGAATACTGTACTTCATTAAAGTTCCACTCCTATTGTCAATTTGCATCTAATTTACAATTTTAGTCTAGGAAAGTTTGTCCCTGTTTTTTGTTAGCTGGATTAACTTTAAATACAGTACTTAAATTATGTTTTTTGGACCTTTCAGCAAGTCAAAGTGGCTGCCAGTTTTCTAGAAATGAGCAAACTGGCTGTTTCTTATGAAACATACTGTTTGCTCGAAATTCGCACTGGGGCATGGCCATGTGTTTGTACATATGTTTCAAGGATGCATCTGCTCTCTGTTCATAAATTTAAAAATTCCTTTTCGTTACTCCCTATGAATTTGTCCTCAGTTTGATGTTAGCAAAAGACCCAGTGAGATTTCAAGGAAGAAATTAAATAATTTCAGATCATTTTGCCAAGTTTATTGATAATGATAATCAGCCTCTGATGGTAACCAGCTAAAAACCCCAGCCTGTAGAATTGCCTGTGGTTTTGGGATTTTTATAAATGTTGATCAAGATATGTTTTTACCCTTTTCACTGACAAGAAATGTGGGTCTTCTCTTGCCTAGAAAAATTGATAAATTAATGGTCTGGAGGAATAACTGGTGGCTGGGAGATTTTCAAAGTAAAGGATGTTTACCAGACATCTTAAAATATGTTGTTATTAAAGACTGAACCAATGAACATTTTGAGTAAAGGAAGTTTTCTGTTTAACTTCTCAGTAGACAGATATACCTAACTCATTTTCCAGTAAAATTGCCTCTTTCTTGTATTTCTAAATTTTAGAAGTAGCAGAAAGCATATGTTCATACTTTTCTTTTGCATTTTAAGAAGGCAGGGAGAAATTAAAAATGTAATGTTCAATGTTCTTTGAAGGGCTAATGATGCATTTGATATAGAATACATTAGAAAACACAAATACATGTGACAGAGGACAGATATTACTGATGCCTTCATATCCTAGGAGACATTTTGCTATTCTCAAGCTGGTGTCTAGACTATTACCCCTCTGAAATTCCCCCTCTGACTTTAATTTAATATGTGCCCATTCTGCCCATTCTAGCCTCGAGATCTGAATTCTACAGCTTTGGTAATGCTGCTAAGTAAGACAGAATAAAAAGTATCTTGTTGATTTGGATAGCAACCTTTATCAGCAGGGTACTGACACATATGTCTAAATTCCTCTGAGGCTGACCAAAACATAGTTATTTATTGAATTAGGACTCAGACTACTTGGGACAGAATTAAGCTTATTTCAGATGAAATGTGTCCTCTCATGTATTTGTTATCACATAAGAATTTTGACTCATATCAAGAGGTAGTAGCTAATAAACATAAACCTTTTTATTTTTAAAAGTTTTGCTTCTCCTTTTACTCAGAAAATAGATTTACTTCTTCTGGAAAATGAAGACATCCAAATGGCAGCTCTAGACTGGCACTTCCTTTTTTTTCAGAGTTGTGGCAACAGTTCTTTTAAACATTGATAGCAGCAGTGAGGGACAATCTCAGATCCGTAATAGTTTGTAATATTGTATGTATAGCTTAGATGTGAGCTGAAGTAAAACCAAGGTGAACTGGCCAGTCCCTTTGCCAGGTAGCTGGTAGCCTCTTTCTGGTCACACATGCTATTCTGGTTGAATATTTTCCGGTTGAATATTTTACAGTCAAATGTAATTTTTGGAACATGTAGTATAAAATGTAGATTTTTATCTTTTATATACAATATTTGAAAAATTGCTCTTGCTTTCACAGGCAAACTGCTGAAGCAGGTCAGAGTTGGTAGTTTTTCTGCCAGCACAAATTAATTTAAAGGCCTCCCATGTAATAATAATAGATTTAAATTGTTTATAGGGTAGATTTTAATAAACACTGCATAACAGAGAGCAGTACCTAGCACAACCACTTGATTCAGCGCCAAGAAAATATCATATTTTATTGGGGCTCTCAAAAATAGCACAAACAATGAAGATGTCTGAGGTATGTCACAATACCATGATCAAAAGAATTGTATTATTTAAATATTATAATAAGCTCAGTGATGTCTTTTGAAATAGAATGATTTTAATTCAGAAACATCTGCTTGAAAGTCCAAGGAGATTAGAAATGTCCGTTCCTGAAAACATACTAATTAAAGGCTCTAAATACTTAGAATAGTTCTATGCCTATGTAAGTTAGTCCCACTGATAACAAAACTCGACATGTTTCATATTATTTCAACTTCTTTTATTTGAACAAGGGAATAGATAAACAAAAGGAAATGATCCTGTTGTTTTTAAAATTTTATGAAAATATAACCCAAACCAAGGTCATTCTTCAAATGCGTGGTCCATATGGCTTGGCTGACACAAGTAGCTGTAAGGATAATATCACTTTGTAGGAACAGTGGGACTCAGCTCTCTCCAGCTCTGTGCAGTAGCAGAGTGGAAAGAAAATGTAAACTGAACTGGTCCTTTATCCACCATTTTTGATACCTCAGATATATTTGTGTCAGTAGAAGCATAAACTACTGCAGCTTCTGGGTCTCTTTAATAAAATTTCCAAAAATAATTATCTTCTACTTCGTGTAAAATATGGAATAACTGGTTTGTGTTTGGCCTGCAAGTCATCAGATGTCATTATAATAAGCGGGCTTCAAAAGCAGCTATGTTGTAGGGGAATGGAGAAACACTTCTGTTAATTGTGGCATTACTATTTGGAAGAAGCTGCTGTTTAGATTGCTGCTTTACAATTTTACTCATCAAGTGCAATTCCACTACACTGGCTGAGCAGAGACCTTCCTGCTAAGTAGGCCACATTGGGAAATAATGTTTTCCTTATTCATTAGAGTAAAGGAAGTTTAACTGTGTGTATGTTGTAATTCCATGTTTCCTTGAAACACTAGGAATATAAAATACGTTTATAGTCAAGTGCCTGTTTCAGATTTCTTAATCTCAAAAAAAAAACGGTGAGCAAGGCAAAGTCTCTGGGTGACTGATTTGTCCTGATAGTCACACACATCCTACAGGCTGCATGTTGGGCATAGTGAAAAAAATTATTACAACCCAACAACACAGTCATCAGGACTACATCTCAAGAGGTATTTGGGTATCAATCCTGTAGAATAACCAGTCAAGGTGTACATATCCCAGCACCAGCTCACTTACACTTTCATTTCTGTCTTGCCACATTCAGTGTGATGCTGTCTGCTAAGACTAAAGATGTTTACTAGAGCCCACGTGAAGGTGATGCTTCCTTAAATTGTCTTTTATTTATAGAGTGAGTTGCTGGACACCTGGTGGCCAGCCAAGCCAGCCCGCCACAACTTCAGAGGAGGTGCGCCCCAGACTGATGACCTGTGACTGGAGTGCATATCAGGGTGCTACTCTCAGCTGCATGGACAAACTCCAGTGTTGCAAATCTTTACGTTCAGATATGTCCCAGGCTACAAGAATCAGGAGACAATAATTAACTGTCCAGTTTGTCCACACAATCAATCACAAAAGCTGAGCACAGAAGATTGAGCTCCCAGAGTGGTAAAACACCAGCTCTTTCAGGAGGAAATGCTGAAGAGACTGAGCTGAATTTCTGCTGACCCTCGGAATTTAGTCCATCATGTGTGCTGTTTTAATGACTATTAAATATTTGTTGTAATTAGGTGTCTTAACCAGGACAACCTTGGCCATCCAAACCTGTAAAGGATAACTCCTTATGATGCCCAAATAAGTAGTCCATTCAGATGGAGGCTCTGTCTATTGTGGAGATGAGATTTACAGGCAGGACAACAGTCACTGGTGCTGCTGGACACACTCTTGCTGGTATGGGCCAGGATGCCATTGGCCTTCTTGGCCACATGGGCACACTCTGGCTCACATTCAGCTGCTGTTGACCAGCACCCCCAGGTCCTTCTCCTCTGGGCTCCTTTCCAGCCACTCTTCCTCAGCCTGCAGCACTGCAGGGGTTTTTGTGACCCAAGTTCAGGACTCAGCTTGTTAAACCCCGTGCACTTGGCCTCAGCCCACTGACCCATTCATTTGGCCCTGAGTTAGGTGAATCTTGTTGGATTTACCTCACCGCCCATGTAGGACAGCTGAGAGAAGCTAGTGTACTAAAGTGATGGAAGTGACAATTAGCTTTAGAACAACTCTAGGCAAGAATCAGCACTTCAGCCTTCGCTCACATAGTGTGACTTGTACATCTGACAGAGATGACTGCAATGCTTAATCAAGGGATTTGCTTTAAATAAATAAATCTATAAAATCTGGATGTTCCCTTTTCTGCTCCTCTGCTTGCAGCTGCAGATTTCTGCTCACTGCTGTAGCTGCACTTCAAAAGAACTTCATAGACAGAACTGACCACATATATTTCATCTTCCAAAACAACTGTTTATGGAGACTCAGTTCTTGGTGTTTGATGCTTAAGACACCAGTGATAATAAGCAAAAACCAGTCACACATGTAGAAGAAGAAAAAAAGGAGTGGGTGCTTGGCATGATTCTTTCCTTTAGCTGAAGTTCCTGTGTTTCCACAGACTCTTTGGGACAGTCTCACTGGCTTTAGGGCATTACCTTTATTCTGTCTCTATGGACTCTGCAGAACCCAGAGTGTTAAATGCATTTGTAACTTCACTCAGCTCATGAGTGCACAACTTTTTTTCATCTGGATGTGTCTGTACTCTCAAATGACTGTCCCCACTTCCTTCATCCATCCTGGTCCCAATGGCAGTTTACCCTGCACAGATGCAGTGCAGTTCACTTCTGGGCTCCCTTCAGGAATGGGTTAGTTGGTTCCATTAGAAACCATCAGGTGCTTTCTTGGGGAAATTTCACTTCCAGACTGCTGCCAGTAGGTAGAACAGATAAATATACCTGGCTTGGATCTTTACACAGCCCTGTAACCCTCTCCAGGCAGGGTGCTCGGAGACTCTTCTACACTGTGGTATATCAAGGCATGCAGCACATAATGTCTGTCTCATGCCATGAAAATGCTATTCTAGTGGGCTGCAGCATGGCACCGAAATTATTTTTAACACCATAAGCTGATAAAAGTTATTAAATAATCAAGTCTCATGGCCACAGAGATATGGCACAGGGACAGGGGAGATCCACAGGGAAGTGCTGTCTGTGTGTGTATGGTCAGTGTGCTATGGACAGCCTGGGTGTGACCATGCTGCAACCCCGAGCTCAAATCACTCCCCGGGGCAAATTCTTTTAGCATATAGAATAGCAATTGAAGTAGCTAGTGGCTTGTAGCTTCTGTGGCTTAGCTCCTCATCCTCCTTTCAAAGGGTTTCTGCAGAGCTGTGCTTGTAACATCATGAATTCTCATAGGATACGGTGGGCAAGGGAGCTATGAAGGTACAACAGAGAGAGAAATCACTGAGGATATCATTAGTTTTTTTTAATGCCTGGTGGATCTACAAGTGGGGATGACTCTATGCCATAATTCTAAGAATCTTTAAAACTGACACCAAAGAAATACAGGACAATAGAATAAACGGAACTAAAACTTACTTTCTCTGAAATTATTTTAAAAACCTGCAAAAGCACTGGTTTGTAGTCTCAAGTAAATCTGGTTTTCAGCATACAGGAGGAAAACATTTTGCAACTGTCCTTGGTCAAATGTCAAGCCTTCTTACCAACTACTTCTTTTATCTTTTGAAACCTTCCCCACATTTACCCATGATGCATAAAAGATAAACCCCGGCATTTCTTTTTACCTACAGAGATTAACGTATGTAAAGGACTCTCCTCCTATCACTTTTAGGAGCTCCTTTCTCTGGAGCTCCTTTCAATCAGTGAAACTCATTTACATAAGGTAATATTTATAAGTCAGAATACCAAAATTAATTCCAGTGGGAGATATGCAAATCTCACTTTTCAGTCCAAATCCAACCTTTTTGCTTGTACTTTCCTTTCTGCTTATCTTTCCAATCTGGATTTTGCTAATATTTTTTAGGCCTGAGCTAAAAAGAAATCTCCCTTTATGGGAGAAATTATGTTAAATAACCACATTGTTTATTTTTACCTTTGGAAGTCGTTCAGATATAGCATTGCTATGGTTATAGTATAAAACATCAACTGAACAGAGTAATAATAACACCCAGCTGTTAGACCAGTACTCTGCAGGTCTCAAGGTGCTTTATAAATGTCATCCATGTAATCACTCACTTTAGACAAACACAGGAACATAAAGAACAGAAAACTCAGATTATTTTTTATGAATACTCACATGCCAGTAGTACAAGTCGATTTGCTGGATTCCCAGACCATATCTAATAGTCACTCTAGGCTGTCTTTGAACACTTGATACAAACCCTGTTCCTGCTGTAATCTAATAAGTTTTAGCCAGAAATTTTTTTGATGGAAATGAGAATTGCATCTTACAAGTATAGCACTGAAACTGTTCCTCAGCTGTAGTGGCCAGACCAGTATTTTTAAGGACTAATTTTCTGCTTTGGGAATGGCTCTGGGTTCCTGGCCAAGAGCTCTGAGTATACTCTGCCAGTTCTGTGGGCTGGGATCACTGGCCAAAAGCCCACTGGCAGCAACCCGGGAGTATCGTGAGTATCTCTGAGTGCAAGAGTCATCTTGGAAGCACCTCTGCATTTTACAGAGCAGAGCCCTGGAAAAGAAGGGAAAAAGCCAAAGAATGAGAGAGAAAAATCACATTTTTAGCACGGATTTCCAGGAGGATTTTTAACACAACAATAATTGTTTTGGAAATACTGAAACAACAAAACAAAAGTATTCAGTGAAAGATAATGGTGCTCAGGAGAATGATGTAAATGCAACTAAAATTCTTTTTAATAAGATTTTTTAAGTTTAACCTGGTGTCTTTTGCATAATATTTTCTAGTAGCTATGATAGGCAATTAGGAGTAGAGACTGCTTCATAACTCTAGAATCTGCCACATTTATTCTCTTGCAGAATAATTAAATTAGTGCTCCTCAGGAGCCTTTTCATACTTCAGTAACTATTTTCTGCAGCAGTTGTTATCACCCATATGCAGATTGTGGCAAACTGTTGGCCCAAGTACCAACTCAAGGCTCCAGCGTAAGCAGGTTCCAAGGAAACATATGACAAAGGAAATATTACTTCAGATTCAAACTAAGGAAAAAAAAATATTTGAATGACACGTAATTTCAGGCAACAGAGCTGAAATTGGCACTGACCTCTGGTGCTGGTGATCTGTACAAAGGTTTCCTTAGGAAGCAGAGCTTGCTGACTTTTGTTGGCCTTCAGCCATGACCACATTTCCCATCGTGGTTCACAGCCAGTGCCAAGCCTGGCACAGCTCGGCACACGGGGATTGTTCTGCAGAACCAGGACAAACTCACTGATTTGCTTTCACAAAATCCATGGGGAGGCTTATTCAGAACCTCCCCAGGACAATTCAATCAGCAATATTTAGTAGCCTGTTGTGGTGAATGGAGAGAAAGAGGGGATGTTGGGCTAAGTCTCCCCCAGTTCAAGTGGGTTTGCTGCTATTGGAAGCCACTGGAAGCCACTGAAAGCCATTGGAAGCCACTGGAAGCCATTTGCAGCCAGTGGAATGGGGACTGCGATTGTTGTGCATAGTGTAGCTCGTTATAGATTCATGGAGTGTAATACCAACCAGATCACTGTGCTCAGTTATTTGACCTCCTGCTTAAAACAAGGCACAGGATTTCTCAAAATCTTTGCAAACACAAATCTCTTTTTTCCTCAGAATGAACATATATAACCATAAACGTATATGTTACTCAGAGGTACTTCTGTTTACATTGCATATGGTTGTGAATAATTTGGGGTCATTCTCTAGGACTCTTAAGTGAAAGGGAACTGTTCTATCTCAGCTGGATCACAAATGAAACACCCTATAATATGCATGGAAGCACTGGTATGGTATAAATAATATTTTTAATCAGTCATTGAAATAATAATATAAAGTTCATTTTATTACATTTGAAAAGTAAATGTCTTCACCTCCCTTCACTGGACTTTAAAGAAGGAAAGTTTTACATTCCCTGTGAAAAAAAATAAAGTAAAAAATGTTTAGAGAAAGGAATGATTTGACTGGTTAGAGATTACAAGTCACTAATAATAATAAGCTCTGAACATCAGATGCCAAACAGCTGCAGAGCCTCTTAAACCTAATTCCTCTTTCTTGAAGGATATGGCAAGTTTTGAAATGAAATGATTGCCAAACTCACCATGAAATGAGACAGAAATTTTTCTTTTAAGAAATCACTGTCACCCCTGATAAAACCATATACAAGTGTCTTGGCATGAGGGAATGCTGCAAATTGGTTTGCACAATGAAGACAGAGCCCATGAAACCTGCAGACAGAAAACACAAATCTAACCCACAAAGTGTAGTAAACAACCCACTCATATGGAGGAGGTGATAGGTGCAGATTTTATTGGATATGTCGCCTGGTATTGCGTGATTTCCCATTACATAACAAGGTACTGTGCAGTTTATTCCACTGCAGTTTGCCACCTGGTATAACAATGTATAAAATTCAAAGAGGAATTATTTGGAAAAGTCATATGAATGTTTAAAAAAGTATATGGAAGATGATTATGCCTGTGAGTCCATTCCTCACACTTGCACTTTACAGGGCAGGTGTCAAAATTGCAACTTATATGTGTAAGAATTACGGAAAGTTCTAAATCCTCAATATGGAATATTCATTCCTACCAAGTGCCAAATACCCCAGATTTATAGATACTGGAAAAGCATTTCATCTACCAATCTTTGTTAACCTCACTCATATTCCTAATACTCTCTACTATGTAAATACAAATCACAGCATTAATTGCTATTTTTGAGCACTTTGCATTATGGAAATATGGTGTATAACAAAAAAGTTATAGAGTATCCAAGTTTCTAGAGACTTGGAGAGTTGTACAAGTCTCAGTCTGTTAGCAGCATCTAGAGTTCCTGCTTCAGAAAATGTTTATAGTATGGAACACCTTTCTGTGCTTCAATCCATTTGCACTTTATCAGATATCACAGCAGCAATGTAGTACAAACTGTGTGACCTGCCAGTGCCCAACAAGCAAGAAGTTTTGGGTTTAGTTTGGGGTTTTTTAAAACAATTTCTTCTGTTCAGTGCTTTCTTTCAGCTCCTTTTTTTCTCCTGCATTAGTGGTAGTAAGTAGCATATTACCCTGCCATGGGGAAACAAGCAATGTCTGACAGCACTAGAAAAAGTTGTCTTCTTTCTGATTTACTCAGTAGTCATTCTGTCTGCTAAATCCATATTCATCCTCTCAAGCTCCAACCAGGATCATACAGAATTCTTAATTAATATAGTCTAGTATGGTGGCAAAAAGTATTTAGTGAGAGAGAGGAAATAATCCTGCTCAGTGAAAGAAGATGGGTTTGCAGAAAAATAGTGACCTGCACTACTGGAAAAGGCAGTTCTGTTCCAGTTCTGAAGCATGGCATCAGAATGATTTGTCAAATCCAAGTTAATTAGCAGAAAAGTGACTGATACACATATGATGGTAGACAATGGGTGAACAAAGAAGCATGTGGCTAAAATCCTGCTCCTCTGGGACCAAAGCATCCCTCCTTCTTAGGATTCACATTTCTAATTGCTGCTGTGGAGCTCAGGAGCCAGGGCTTAGCTCAAGAATGAATCTAGACCATTCCTTTTTTTCACAGCTGAAAAATAACATTTCCTCCTCATTTGTCACTACTGACAACACATTAGTTACAGCAATTGTTTTGGATCAAGGCTGTCACTTCTCTTTCTTTTTCATAGTTCTTATGGAAGGATCAAATCTTGCCCTGTGGCATCACTGAATGGGAGAAAGGTCACTTTGGGCACCAGTGAATACTTAATATGATCCAGAGGAAGCTAAAAATAGCCCTGCCAAAACAACCCTTTTGTGCTCACTTTTCAGCTGGTGTAGCTGGTTTTGCCTGTGTGTTGTCTGAGCAGAGGTAGCCATCCTGCCAGCCCCTCCATCCAGCCTCCCACAGGTCCTACACAAAGCCACGGCTGAGCTGAGGATGGGAGGCCCCTCTCAGGTGCTCTGTGAGCAGGACAGACAGTGGTGTGGGATAAAAGACAAGGAATTGTAATGCTCTGCCTGAAGTCCATTCTGTAGGGTGTAGGCTGGGAGGGGGCTGAGAGGAAGAGTGTTTAATTTGTGCCTTCTTTCAGGGCACAGGGATGATTGAACCTCTGGGTGTCTCAGTGCTGCCAAAACTGAGGCAGCTGGGAGCTGAGGCACCTGCAGAGCATTAATGCACACTTGTATTAACACAAAGGTGAAGAACTTATAAGTACTGAGATGTAATTCAGGATGAACCTAGCTGATTTAAGTTTTTATTTTAGGAATTTTGTCTCCACTTGTGATGTTGGACAAGCTAGGATACCTGTTGCTTCACCTGTCTTCCATTTTTATACTGAGATGATAAAAGTTATGCACCCAGAGAGGTATGCTAACAGATAATTACATCATGGCTGGAGCCTTCATGCAGGCATGATATAAAGAAAGGATTGTTTTATAGAGTCACAATAATTTTATTATCATCTCTCTTACTAATCTTATTGTGACAACACCTCAAAAAGGAGTGGGGCTCTGCCATCTTTATTGACACAAGAATGCCCAATGTCCTCACATCCAAGTGATGCAAACTGCCAGTCTACAGTTTCCAAGAGATTGGTGTCTAGAACAGAGTAAGCAGAGGATCCTGAAAGCCTTCCAAAAGAGACTTTTCCATGGGTGCATCATTTCCTCCATCATTAGTCCTCAACCTTGTACTATAGATAGATTACAAAATACATAATAATTTCAAGGCTATATCTTCCCAGATATGGAAGCTGTGAAGTGTTCTGGACAGCAGGGATGAAAAGCAAAGCAGCTGCGGATGGATGTGCACACTGATGTCCTTCCCTCTGACTCACCCTCATCCTTCTGCTGTGGCCCTGCTGCACACCAGACAGCAGCACCCTGCTTTGCCTGCAAGGTCCCACCAGCCTGCTCACACATCTCCATGCTGGAGTGTCACTAAGGGAAAAATTTATATCTCTCTGTAGTCCTCTTGTTATTATGATGAAAAACATTACTATATTGTTTACTCTGGTAGCTTTTATCTAGGCATTGGCTGGATTCTTATATTTATAATAATTGCTACTGATGTCTTGCTTCTTTCTAATAATAAAACAAGTATGTGCAGATGACATAGCAATCCAAAGAATTCCACAAATTATTTATTTTTTCCTGAAATTCTGAACTAAAATACAATACTAAAAATCTCATTGAAAAACATGATTGGTTTACTTTCTTTTACTTCCCCACCTCAGAGATGCTGAAGTGCTACAAATGGATGCTTTGGATAATGGTATTTTACTTCTCAGCCTACTGCATGTTTTAGTTCTCAATGCTTCCAGTGCTTCCAGTGTGGCTTGAGGTTTTGGGTTGGTTTTGGTGGGGTACTTTTTATCAGGGCTATTTTTTTTTTAAATTGCTGCCATGAGGTTTTTTGAGGCAAAAAACTTTTCTGCATAACAGAGCACATGTCCACCTTTTCCTTGGCTGTCTTCCTTTGTTAAAAATTTCCTATTGTCTTCAGGAATACCCTGGACTACAGTGCCAGTACTGTTATTTTCATTATGATGTTACAGAAGAGCCCTAGTTACACACTGTGCCACAAACTCATTTATGCAAGAACAAAATTCATGATCTAGCTCCAAAACTGTATTAACATTTACACAGACCAAATTCTAAAATTACTTTTAAATGTTTTTTTTTTTTTTTTTTTTTATAAACTGGCCTCTAAAAAACTCTAGTCATGGGTTATAACATGGTACAGGTCATTGTCTTTGATCATAATACTTTGATGATATAACAGGAGTACTGGCATTCCATAATTTAATTTCCTTTTTTCATCCAGGACCAAATTACCTTTCGGTACCTGGTAGGAACCCAGACAACAGAGATTGTGGTCAGAGGTGGAGAACAGAAAGCAGAAAACAGGCAACAAGGGGCATTTTGCCAAGAATGCACCCCGGCAACAGCACAGGAATGCCATCAGCACCTCCATAGTTGTTTCCATAGCATGAGGTTAAGACAAGTCTGATTTCACAGACTGTGTCACTGTGGCTTTCAAATATCCAGCCCAGATTGTCCCAGCCTGTTCCTGCTGTCTTCATTACTTACTACTGTGCAATAACTATTACGTAATGTCTGTGACTTGTAAATATTTGATTATAAATTCAAATTCCTGTAAAATTCACTGTTAAATATTAGCTGCAGATAGGTTGAAGCACAGATGTTTCTTGCTGGAATTAGTCCAGAAAGCCAGAATTAACACCATGGCTTCCCAGAAAACCAGTTACAAACTCATGAATGGCAGGACTGTGGCTGGGACCAGTCACATCCACCATGCCTTCTGTATATATTCAGGGAAATCTTACAACATCTTGACTACAATATCAAAAATTTTGTCATTTTTTATCCCATAGACTTATGTATTTCTGCCCTACTATTTCCATCTCCTTTCTCTCACCCTACTTACAACCATCCCCATATATCCCTTCTTTTGTGCACTTTGGGGAGTGTTCTAACTAGCCTGCAGTACCCCATGGCTTTCACAACTCTCCTGCTACACACCCAGCATTTGACCCAGCATGGTTCTCCTGTTGCAGGATCTTCTGCCTCCAATCCCCTGTTTCCCTCCAAAGCTCCAGAGCCAGCACAGGTCACTTTGCCTGGTGTCCTTCATTAAATGTGTTGGAAACTAGAAATAAAAGAGTTTATGGAGAACATTTAAAATCATTCCACTGGTATTATCCTGAACCACTTTTAAGTTACCTTGGAGGAACTTTTAAAGTCCATCCTGCAGTACCCACTAGTGCCATGGAATGTGTTTTCCTTGTACCACAGGTACCAGCTAAGAGTGGATTCAAGTCATATTAAATGGAAATGGACCTAGCAGCAATTTCCAGACTTCATGCATTTCATTACAAGCCTTGTACCTGAAATACCTAGAAATTAACATTGTACTACATATTTTTCATTTATTCCAGAATAAATGGCTGCATTTTCCCACTGTCTCAAAACAGCAGGTGGCTAACAGCAGAAAATATCTTGCTTTGCTCCCCTTAGACCTCCTAAGAAATCATTTTCCCTGCTCCCTGAGCCCCTGGATCAGTGAAAAATTCTCCAATATCATAACTGAATTACAGCTGCAGAGATGTCAGTGACCAGAGCACTTACATGCCCAGAATATCAAGTGCCTGTTAATTATTTTGCTAATTAGTCCTGCCCTCATCCTGTCTCAACATTTCTTACACATAAACACAAATCTAGTGTCTAAGCTTATAAACCCAAGGTTTCTGTGACACAAACCTATATGAAAAATATCAAGCCAGCAAATTGAAGCAGTTGGCTGCAAAGACCTTTGGAATGAAAAAAATTGTTCATTGTAACAGGATTTTCAGACATACAAACATAGTTCGGAAGAGACTTATTGCCTTCAGCCCCCTTGAGGCTGATGAGGGATTATGAGGATGACATTTTAATACGGGAATTGTCTATCTGTGATAGAAACTGGAGGATAAACAAACCCTCAGTTATTTTTTGAACTATGAGCAGGATTTAACAGAGCAGGTTTCAAGTATATTTCTCTTATCAAAATGTCTTGCAAAATCTGAGGGTGATGAAATGGTTGGAGAAATCACAAGTTTTCAGAACTGCAGCTAAACATGTGAAAATGCAGCCCAGGAACTGGCAGAGAACCGTCTTTCAATGAGTGAGAAGTTGAGAGAGAAACCTTGGAATGACCCAGGAGTCAGTGGGAAAGGATGGGGAGATTAATGAGATTCTGAACAGACAAGGAGCTCTTATGGAAAACATGCTGTACTGAAGCTTCCCTCCCCCTTTCTCTCATCCTGCAGTCTCCAGTGGTTCTGTGTCTGGATCCCCAGACCTCCAAAGAACCATCAGACTGGAAATGAAAAACCTCAAGGACCCAAATCACAGCTTCTCACAAGGCACTGACCAGAGCAGTGCCCACTTCAGACCCCTCCAACCTAAATATTATTTTATTGCTGCAACAAATTGCTTCCATCTCTTCAGATTCCTCAAAGGTCACCAGGCAGAAAACCCACAGCCACCAACAGCTGTAGTCTGTAATGCTCAGAGTTGTGGGAGCTGTCTGCATTGCGCTGTCACTGATAAGTTTGAATCATAGTATTTGCCCCCTTTTCTTTCTTTTAATTTATAGTGCTCACAGCATGTATGCAACTTTGCACTTTTGGCTTTCCAAAAAAATTACCACTTTTATTCATTGCTGTAAGTTTAGTTTGCATATAATAATAATTGTTTGAGGCTATTAAAACATAATTTAAAAACCCTTTCTTTTCAAGGATTAGAAAGGTTTTGATGCACTCTGGGAAACAAGGGTACAGTTCACTGCCCTTTAAATGCAATCTAACTCAACCTCAAGAAAATCACTCATTTAAAATGAGCTTAAGGGAAGTAAAATAGTTCAAAACCACGCCAGTTCTCCAAATCAGAGTACTGACATCATCCAGACAGTGTCATCTTACCTGCTTTGTCTAAGTGCGTGCTCCAGTACCCTCTTGACCTTCTCCAAATAAATATTTAGGTATTAATTCTTTATTGTTACATTCTTTATTGTTATTGTTATTTGTTGTTTTGGTTCTTATTCAGTATGTATTTTGCCAAGGAAGGTTTGGTATCCAGCAGTAATCAAAGAGAAGGTAAGATTAATTGGCAGTGACTTTACCAGCAGACTAATCCAGGCCTGATACAGACCCGCTACTGTCACCCAGTTATCCATAGAGTTAAAATTGCCTAAATTGGCTCTCTGGTACTGTTTTTGGCATCAAACACCATCCAGGATAGTTCCTGGGTACAATTCAGGCGACATGGGCTGAGGACCACCCCTCTCTTTGTTTTGGAAGGGTATGAATGTGATCCATGCCAAGATGGACTCGGGGACAAATCACAGTCCTTGACCCATTTAATTTCCTCATACAGATGTTGTTCCTCTCTCTGCAGAGGACTGGAGACCTCATTTTCTTTAAAAATAGAGGAATGAGCTGCTGCAGCCCTAGCACTGTGCATCAGATCGTTATGAATCCTTCTGGAACTGCCTGATTAATCCTTGTTATCCAGACTTTCTGCCGGCACCCTGTCACTGCCTCTCATCCTAATGCTGCAGCACAAGCCCTTCCCATCAGGTAACACTCAGATCCACTGCCCAGAAGGGCACCACAAGGGGTGAAGTGTCTTCAGGAGTGTGCTGTGAAAGTTTTCAGTCCAGCCTGGAAAGGCCCGTAAGTAACATGTAATAAACGTATGGACAGACTATTTCCCATCAGATACAAAAAATATACAGATGAAGACTGGGTTAAAAGGTTTTTGGTTTTGATGTCCTGCACTCAGAAGTTACAAAATGAAGCAAAGTGACATTTACAGCTGTCATATGAAGTCACTGCTATATATTCTTTAGTTACAAAATAAAACCCTTCTTTTTCATAAGATACCTCTCTCATCTGGGATGAGTTTAGGACAAATGCTAAACTGATTCCAGTTATCTCAAGCTGTATGCACCTTCTTTTTCTGTTTGCATCACACCTTTTAGCCTGCTCCAAATTACTGAAGCATTTTCCTGAAGGGCCTTCCTTTGCAAACTCATTTTCTCTTTTGCTGGAATGCAAGAGACACAGCATGTAAAAATGCAGCCCACTGTAAAAATGCAGCCTGGCCTGTGGAGGAGATTTTGACCTTGTGGCCAAAGATTCTTCTGTCCTTTCTCTCGATTAGAACTAGTTGTTACTATCCTTCCCACTCTTGCCTTTTCCACTTGTTTCACTTTTTTTCTATGCACCAATCTTTGCTTTTTTTCCTTTATTTCAGTTTCTGAGTCCTACCCCAGAAAGTCATTGCCACAATTTAATATAAATGTTAGTCTATTTGCACCAGAGAGATCCTTCAAACATGCTCCTTCACCTATCCTTGGCACAGTTGTCAGTTCTTCTCCTATATACAAAAGCATATGAAAGTCACTGGGGTTCAGTGAACAAATTAGCTTTTTGGAATAGATCAAGAAATGGGTTTTCATAATTTAAACAAATAAGTTCTCTGTTCACCCAACATCTCCTAAAATTATTTTTGTTTCAAGCTAACCCCTACTATCAAAAATTACAATGCTGGGTGTGGGAGTTAAGAAAAATAATAAATAAGTCAGAATAGAGGTAGTTTCTAGGCAACATCTGGTTTTCTCTTTATAAGCAGAAGCTTGCACTTGTCTGAAGGAACCCAGGGTTTTCATGATGCATTTATGTCCTCTGTCTTACCAAAAGCCTACCTCATCTACTGGAACAAAGGCTGCATGCTGAGGGGAACACATCCATCTTCATGATGCATGTTTGGCCCATCAGCTGAAGCCACAGCTCTATAGCTGGAGAGGGTTCAGTAGGTTTAGTAGAATGGTTGTTAAAATTGACTGTAAGTCCTGAGCCAGCTGCCACAAGCTGCCTCCAGCAAGTGCTGCTCCTGGTGATTCCTGTCATCCCTCATTATCTTCAGAGACTGCTCCTCCCTCTATGGCCACTTGTCTGTGCCTGGCTTTGGGGTCCCTGCTGCAGCCTGTGGCCCCATCTGCACTTGCAGTGTTCTCATCACCTCAGTGCCTTTGGTCACACAGCCTTTGGGACTCCTTTGGCCTGAATTTGAAGGACGAAGCAGTCAAACCAGCTCGTCCGCTGGGAGTTGCAGGCACTGGACCCTCTGAAGGAAGGAGTTTTGATGTTTTTTTCTCCTTTGGGGCAAAGGAAAACAGGATAATTAAAACCAATGGACTCAGAGAGGTGTTAGCTGCTGCCTCACACATTGGGTTTATAGACTGAATCTTGTTCTCTTTAGGCTTCCAGATTTTTCTCAGTTACTATTTCTCCTGTCACATACTCAACTGTTTCTTGTCGTACACCCATTGCTTGTGTCTGCCTTTTGGAAAAACTTTTCTACAATCCTACACTTCATCAGTACAATAATTATTTCAGGCTTCCCTGCTAGACATAGAGACCTAGTGTGATGCACAGTGAAGTGGAAGGAAGTCCTCTTCTGGATTTCAATATGTTTTGAATGAGGTATTTTTCCTTGAAAAATCCTGGTTTTTCATCTTCTTTCACTTACTTTGGTATTCAAGATGTGTGTGAGTGTGTGTGACTGTGTGTTTGTGATCTCCATCTCCCAGATTTTTAGCCCTGAAAAGGACAGAAATCTGGGAGATAAACTCAAAAGACATCATTGATGAAGCATTGAAACCAATTCCATGTTTTAATCCTGCATAAATTGTTCTGGAACTCAGCCCACATTTATGATGTGTGAGAGAATAGAAAAATAATGGGATTACTCAGAAGTTTCAGATGATTATAAACATATGGTGCAAAAGGGTATAAGGACAAAACATACTGAGGGAAATATCAGTAAATGAAAGGTTAATAATGGAAAAAGTAAGTTTGGAATCTCATATGTGGCCTATTATCAAACACTACTGACATGAAAGAATTCCTGCAGAACTGTTAAAAGTGGACAGCTAGTAGTTTAATGACTGTAGCAAGAGAACTTTAGGCATTGGAAAGGAAACTATATGATTATAAAAGAACTCATCACATATTTAAGCCTCCTATGAAAAATGGTAGTTTTGTGTCTGAGGTTCCGGACTGGGACTCAGATCTTGATTTATTTCCCAGTTCTGCTACAGATTTCCTCTGTGACCTCGGGCCAGTTACTTTGGGAGAAACATGTTAAAGCTCCTAAATGACTTATGAATCCAAGTCCCTTTACCAAAAGGGGCATAGCAGCAGATTCACAAAGGGAAAAGCATATGGCAATGCTGACCATAGCCAAGGCTATTCCCAAAGTGACAGTGTTCTACCACATCACTTGCCAGTTCTGAGTGCCAAGAGTCCTCTGGCCTCAAGGAGAATGGCTGCCTTCTGAATGGTCATGGAAAATGAGCAGGAGGTGGCATGGGAGGGAGGAGTCAGCTGCCCTCTGACCTCCTCTGGGTTCTGTTGGAGCAGGCAGTCTTGGGAATTGCTCCCTCTCATGGTTTCCAGCTTCTGCTCAGTTTTCACTGGTGGCTCATATCTGGGGAAGGCTTAGATGTGACGCCTGCATCTGTGCAGGCAGAAGATGCCAGGACTGCCGTGGTTGGTTGTTTTACCCCGAAGGAAACAGCGACTCCTGGCTATTTGCATCCTGCTTGGGTCAAAAAAGAAAGAACCAGAAAAAAGCATCTGTCTCAAGGGCAACTGGTTTCAGTGTGGGAAACTTTTCAGTTGGTTCCCTGCCCACCCACAGCCCTCAGACTCAGCACTGAAACCTACTTCCAAAAACCCAAGAGAAGTAATTTGAAAGAGGGGCAGTTTGTCCTCTTGCTCCCACTCTGTGAAGCAGAACTGCAACCAAGACACAGGGCTCCCCTTTTCTTCCTTTGACCCTTGGGCTTCCTTATCAGGGTTAGGAACAAAGTGTTTATTTGTTTGCCAGTGCAGGATTTATCTTCCTAAGAAAACTCACATAGCAACCAAGCAAGCATATAAACATGAAGCACCTAAATGTTGTTGCCTCCAGATTTCTGACAGCTTTGAAAAATGGACCCTTTTTGCTGTTGCCAGCTTGTACAAATAGGAATAACAGGATATTCTTTGTCTCCCTCATCCTATATTAGTCCATGCTGTACATAGTCTCAGAACTCTCACACAAAACAGGAATGCAAGCAGTAATAAACCTGTAATGTAAGTAGGAGAGCCAAGGATGGATATTCACTCTAGCTTTCCATATGCTGTAGCAGTGATAAAAGGATCTTTCAGACATCTCTTTCTCCGCCTTAATATGCAGCGTGGTCATAACTCAGAAACTGCTTTGGACAGGATTCACAAACTGCTGTGTCTGTGTAAAGTCACTTGAAAGTAAATAAAATACTTTCTGCTTCAGTCCCTTGGATATCTCCTTTTGCCGTGGTTTGTTTCATTCTTCATGGAAGTATATGAAGCTTAAGGTGTGGGATAGAGCATTAAGGTGAAAAGTTTTAGGTTTCTGAGATTCAAAACTTTCCAGCAGAGAATATCCCTTAAAAGCATGTATTTTGTTGTCAATGGTTTTGGCATAAACAAAAGATCCATATAAAACACATGAAAGAATGTAACATAAAGGGGGAAAGGTGGATTCTCATAATTTAGAAAGAAATATTTCAGTAATCAGTGTTTGCTATCAGAAGTGGAGAAGTACAAAACAATTCAGAAATATCAAGGAGAATTTTTTAACTTTTCTCAAAATGTTTTCAACCTAGAATACTCCACTGACACCTTCTGCCTTCTCAGCAAAGTAAAGGCAGGCTGATCTCACTGTTAGCTGAGGCTGATGCACTAAAGGAAAGCTTGTTCTCAGTACTGGTGGCTGCAAGTTGCATTTCATCAAAGTTGTTGAACTCTTTTGGGTGAGAATAGGAACAATTTCACACAACCAAGTAGCTAAAGTCTCAGTTAATATGTTAGGTTCCACATTCAGAAAAAAAAAATTAGGAAGTTTTCTGTCACTGTGACCTTCTGTATCTGCTTTTGTAATCAGTGTGATCAAAGCAGTCCTTCTGCCATGGGACAGGATTCCCTTCTGGAATGTTTCCACAGAACTTGAGACAGCTGTTGCAAAATGTATTTTTAAAAGCTGCAGGAAATCTGTCTGTAGCTGATGCTTTTCCTAAGCTTTCAGTCTTGAAAGAATCTTTCTGTTTCCTGTAAGTAACTGTGTCTTTTAATTTGATGTATCTGCTTGTAGAGGGGAATCCTTTTTCACTGTTTGTCTGAAATCACTTTGGTCAAAAATATCTCTTCTAAATCTCTTGGCTACTGTATTTGTCTGTTCCAAAGTACCACTGAGCCATAATCTTCTGGGTAAAGGGGGCCATTATGATCATCCCGTTAGACATTGGGCATAAGACAGATACAACTTCAGTGTTTCCCATGGAAAACCTCTTGCTTCTGGTTGACATGCCCATCCTTCAGAGGAACAGATTCACTGGGGATTAGACTGCTCCTGCTAGGACTGCCTCTAGTAGGACTACAAAGGCCAGGGAATCAGCTTAGTAGTTGTGGTCACTCATCCTGAATGTCCTGGCTGTGTCCCATCTGGGTCCTTCACGCTTATTTTTGGAAGAACTACCAGTCCCAGTTTATTTTCCACTTACTCTTTCTTAAAATTGTGCTGTCTGTGAATTACAGGAATGTAAGGATGCTGAAACATGATTTTGTGTCGGTGTTTCACTGTGCAGCCAAAACTGGTGTCATGTAAGCATCAGGCTATGTCAAGATACACAAATGTTCTTCCAGGGAACTGAGACAGTGAAATCACACAGACTGTGAAGAAGAACAGGTTTCCTGCCTGTGGACCGACCATCTCTTTTCACAGCTCAGTGAAACTCCATCTCTTTTTTTCTGGCCTTGGCAGTGCATTGCTGTTCTCTCACTCCTGCACTTTGGAGGTAAATGATGGTCCTCCAAGACAAATGTCTGCCAAGTTTTGTTCTGTGCTTCAATGAAGCACAAAACGTGGTGTACACTGACTCCTTTGCTGTGGGTTTCTTCCCAGACACATAGCTTCATACCATCCCAGGGCAGAGCCCCATGGCTGTGGGAACTCTGATGAGGGTTTTTCATTCTAAAGTGTTTTGTGCCCAAACACGAACAGCAGAACTTTCAGAGTTATTGGCCCCATGAACCATTACATAGCTGCTGAACTCCCACCACTACATCTTGAGCTTACTGTTTTGACATCCTCAGCCCTCTCCTTGCACGTTCTCCACTACCTTTGAAGTCCGCGTTTCCATCCATTTCTATTTTTTTCAATGACAACACACAGAAAAAAGGTCACTCTTGTCAGTTTTCTTTCCTTTGTAGGTAATAATTTTAAATTCATAATTGGAGATTATTAATTCAGCAAATATGTTTTTAATTTGACCTGGTGGATAGCAATGTCTGCGAATCTTTCACCACTTCCTAGTAAGAACTTTTTACCGTACTGTTTTTATAGTCTTTTTTTCTGCTTATGAGAGATATTGATCACATTTATTTTAGTCTCTGTTACTATGTCCCATTTTATTTCTTTCAGGATGACTGAGGAGTTTTCCTGTCTCCAAAATTTAAATAATTGGGTCTGTTCATAGACTCATTAAATCTGTGAAATGCCCTGATAAGGTCATATGCCATGGAGTTTTTTTCAGGAAAACCCCATGTAGGATAGTTTTAAGTGGCTGAACTGTGATTAACCTGGGGGTTTACATAAATGAGAGAAGCATTTATCTTATTCTGTTTTTAAATGCAGGTTCAGACCTTGTTGCAAAGATGCACTTTGTTTGAAAACAATCTGTTTGACTTAATTCAGATAGGACTAAATTATATAACAGTGTTTACCAGGTCACATTTCCTAGTGTCTTGTCAGATTAAAATAAAATTATTCAGTCCATTTTTTTATTTTATATTTGTTACCCAGTTCTGTTACTCTGAGAGAGCTGGAAGAGATTTCAGTTAATGTGAATAGAAGCCAATTAAGTAAAAGAGAATCCCAGATTTCAAGAAAATAGATAATCTGAAAAACTGTCAGAGCTAATAGTTACTGAAAGTGGAATGGCTATTACTTACTGCCACAGCATCCTCTGATCTTCCCAGGACTCTACATGAGTCTGTTTATCACTGTTTTCTTTAAAACTTGAGCCCTTCTGCCCTTACTTTTTTTTTTTTTTAATGTGTTCAGTACTTAGAAAAAAGAGAGACTATATGTGACTAATATTTTAATCCACAGCCCTGGAAAACTCCCTGTGCATGATTTGAGCTGTTGCACAGCAGGCTGACTGCAGACATTGCACCTCTGTTCTTCTCAGAGTCCTATTGGATCTATTTATGAGACCTTCTGTAAAGGCTGGTGCATGTGGGAAAGATATTATCAGTTTTTCTTTGTAGTTTCATTAACAGTCCTTTCTCAACAATGAGCGTGGAACCAGAGAACATTAAGCAAGGGATAAGGGTGAAATGTATGGATAAGAAAGAAACCCTATAAACATTGAAGATAAACAGGCTAACACATAGACCTGTTTACCTTACAGAATACACCTCATTTTCCCAAATTTTCACGGTTCCCTTGAACATCATAACAAGTGTCATATCAAAGCTTCCCTTTAGAGCAAAGAGCTCCCTATTTGCATATACTTTATTTTGCTTAGGAGCTTACTGAACCAATCCTGTTGGATAAACTGATTGAGTTACTAATTTCATCAATGGAGACAGGTTGCTTTCAAAGTTAAAGGAGTGAGAGGCTGTATTCTCAAGAGTAGGGTGAAGCATTTTCTTAAGTGCATTTGGACAACAGTAGTGAATGGCACAGGAATTAGTATTATACCTCTCTGAAGTGGTGTTGAAACACTTCTTAGGATTTTAGTCACCTCTGATATATCCAAAATCTGACAAAGACTTCTGTGCTCATCACTGGACTGGAGAAAGCATACAAAAATAAAGAAATCCTAATATGGGTTGGTTTTAAATGCTATAGTGAAACATTTTTGGACATATGTTCTCTGAAATCAGAGAAAGCATAAATGTCCAATGTGTATGAACAACAATTTTTCACTCAGTATTCATGAGCAGACATACAGCTCATCTGAACAATAAAAATTATATGAAATAGCCGTGTCCAGTCTGCTCAATCCTTGCCATGTGTCTCCCTTTGTTCCTACTTCTCACTCAGCTAACACACATTTTGAACATGTACCGTGGGGCTCCTGCCTGCTAAATGGGCTTGAAGCAATCTTCCTCGGCAAAACATCCAAAGAGAAAGAGGGTGGAAGAGTGGTGATTCTGACGGACTTTTCGTGCCCCCTGGTGGAAAAGCCTCGGAGCAGCCGTAAGGATTTCCTTCCTGCAGGAAGGTCTGTAAACATGTGTGGCTCCTGAGACACAGCTGAGCCGCATTCTCGTTCGAGGCACTTCACCATTGTCGGTGTACAGCCCATGAATAAGAACACACAAGATCCCAAGTTACAAATGAGCACCTGGACTCATTTAAGTGCTGCTAGCATGATGTACGTTGCTCATACAGTATAAATTGCTGGCCTGAATTTTCTTGCAGGCAAATGATGCCAAGCTCTTAATATATATAAAATGAACTGAAGTAACTTAAGCAAAATAATCACAATTTTCCCCACTGTCTTTCCAGGATTTCAATCTGGAGGGTTTTGAAGGATACACAATACCTTGTTACAAACCATATAATGTTTTAAAAAGTATCCTACTGACAACCTTGGCTAACATTGTATCTTCTATCTAGATTACTTCAATATGTCATGTCCATATCACACCACTCTGTCCATGGTCCCAAAGCCAAGGATTTTTGTCTTGTCCAACCTTTCCATCTGGAAGTAATGTGCTTAATATTCTGGCTCTACCCCCATAAAAGCTATGTCACAAAAAAGTAGCAGTCTTATGAACTGTTGTATACCCTGAAGACAAATTTGAGATACACACAGCCTCTCGAAGTTCTACTCAGATTAATTTAAAGACAAGTTTTCCACTCTACTCCCATAAGACCTACAGCATACCACAAGACTGAGAGCCATTTGAGAACCATCTATGCTTAAATCCTGTCCTAGACATGTCAAAGGACTCTGCTTAACAGATAATGAAGGACTAGGACCGTCCTTTGGGGAAAACCACATCGTGTTGTAAGATTTGCTCCTACAATGGCTGTTCTTATGATTGCAATTCCTCTGCAAGCTAAAGCAGAGGAAAGAGGAGTTCTTTGCTTTCATGTCTTGTCTTGTGTAAAGCGAATGCAAGCTCTTCTCTGCCTCGTTACGTGCAACGAGCAAACAACCACACCGGTAGCAGCTCAAAAGCCATCAGCTCGAGCCCGAGCTCTGGCTGCACATTCATCAGCACAAACTGAGAGCACCAGCAGGGCTCCCCTCACCGCTGCTCTGCAGAGGCAGCGAGACTGTCCTGAGGAGGGTCTGCTTTCAGTCTCTTTTCTTTCCATTTTCTTTCTTTTATCACAGGGGAAGAAGAGTGGGACACCACTCTGAGCAGAGGTTTTACAAGTGGTGTACTGAGAAATATCAAGAGCTACCAAAACACTTTTTATGAATTGTTTTCATTTTGTTGTAATTTTTTTTATCTTACTTTTCTAATATTATCAAGATTTTGCAAAAACTGGAATTCTGTGCCAAAATATGACAGTATTTTGCAGACACCTCACCCAGGCTGCATAAATTTACAGAGGAAAACTTATCTCATGTACCTTAGGCACCTATTTTTGGGTGGGATTAATCTTCCATTGGAAGTGCCTCTCCCTTCAGTAACTAGAGACAAAGATAGCCCTGGAATAATGTTTAAATAACTGAAATAAGGTGGCATCCATCCCATTTTTTGATGCCAAGATTAAAAACAGAACTCATTGAGTCAACTCTTGAATCTGTCATATTCTTACATCATTATAAGGACTCATTTTATAATTCCTTGACTATTTTAGTTGCATCTAAATGGAGCTCTTTCACATTTAATTGAAACTGCTTTCAATGCCTCTCAAAATAGAAACTGATTTTAAGAATATTCTCTTACTCTTCCCTAGGAAGATATGCAGGTACAGGTGGATTAATCATATATTAGAATCATTATTATGCTACTGCTGGCCAGAAAAAAAAAAAAGAAAAAATAAGTCAAATTTAAAAATGCAGATGTTCTGAAATAAAAACACTTTGCACAGTCCTGTTAGATTTTCTGAAATTAAATTTTGGCAGATAAGAATATTCTGACATTGCCAAAATGTCACATTTGTTTTATAATTTTGTTTGACATAGTTTTATAATTTTGGCCTCCGGCATCTAATATTTCCTTTCAAAATAGTTTTGCATGTTTAATGTTCTTATGATGTGTTTCATTTTGTGTTCTCAGTACAATTAAAAAGTCAACCATAATCAAATGTTTCTCTCAGAGACATTTCAGTTAGTATGAGATATTTTTATTAAAACTTTCTCTTCCAGATGATTCTGAAATTTTCCAAAGTTGTGCCTAACTGGCCTAAAATCAAATCAGAAAATCCTCTGAAAATTTATTTCCTACATAGATATGATTTACTGTTGATATTCCACCATTAGTGCGTCAGTCATAGACTTTTTAAAAAGCTGAAAGGAAAAGAGATTCACTGTTCCTTAGAGAGGACTTCATCCTTGCTGAGCCAGGACTTATGATCCAATTCCAAAACTGCAAGAATACCTTGTACAGAAACACTTTTCTTCCAGTGAATCCGTGGAGAAATTGGTGGTATCTTTTGAGTCATGCTGCAAAATTTAAAGTGATCAGAGAACATACAAAAAAGTAGTATAATCTCTGAAAGTACAGCTGTGTTAGTTTTTAACATTAAAATGCTTGAGTGGTTTAAGTTCATGGTTGCTCTCATTTTCATCTGTGAAGGTCATGTTCAAGAAACCAGAAAGGAAGTATTTCTTCAGAGCTGTAGATTCAGAGACATCAGGATTGACCTGTTCATTTATTAGCATCAGTCTGTGTAGCACTGTCTTCAAGTACAAATTTGCTATAAGGAGCCAGATCACTCAGCCTATTGAGTTCATTTTGTTCTGCTTCATAGCTCGCTTTACAGCAGTGGAAAATGATGTGTACCATCTGGAGGGTCCTTCTGAATATTTCCTCTGAGAAGATGGACTCTCTGGTTGCTGTAAAGCCAGCAGAAATGTCTTTGATGTCTGTGACACCTCTGCTGTGCTGCCTGGCATGAGGAACGGGGTGTATTTACAGAAAAGACAGGGAATTTGAAGAGAAAAGCATTTTCACTGCCTGATTTTTCCCAGAGTCTATGAGTTCAATTCACTGGCAATATTTTAAAGCATTTCTCAGCAGTGTTTTGTTCAAATGCTGATGGTCGACCACGCTTTTCAGCCACTGTCTCCCCTGCTTTCCTCATTAGCTGAATTCAGACCCAAATAGTTTCTTAGCACTTGGGCATCTTTTCTTTTTGCTTATCCCCAGGTCACCACATTTCCTCCTTCTGGGTGTGTGTTGACACAGGATATTGGCTGTGCTGGTGGCTGGTTGGCTCCTAGGCTGAGATGTCACCCTGACTGCGGCTGGACTCTGCAGGGGGACAGACAGACACCTCCTGCAAGGTCCTCTGGCAGGCTGAGCTTAGTGGAGAAGGCTCCTACTGCTACAGCAGATCCCAGTGTATTGCAGCTCCTTGCCTTTAACAAATATTTAAGCTTTGCTTTACACCAATCAATCCAAAATCTGCCATATTAACAAAAAAGAAGCAAGCAAGAAATCCTTCCCTCCACCTGCAACACATATACTTACATGCAAATTAACAATGTTTAAAAAAAAGGTAAATTCATCTTTCAATGTCATAGTGATCTGGTCATGCACTCAAAATCAATCACAGAAGCAAAAAGGAAAGTACTACCTCTCTCCAAAGGAGTTTATGATGCTAGTATAAAAGTTAGAAATACGGGATAGTCACAGGTGGAAAGAATAAGGAAAAAATGAGGCAACCTTAGTGGTTATGAAATGTCTAAAATCTGAGAAAAATTAGCCTGTTACATTTGGTCTTTCTCCCTGCATGTATGATTCTGCAGAAGTTATCTTCTGATAATGTTCATGCTCAAAATTTTATAAAAGAGAGTAAATTAAATCACTCTGAGCACAAATGTGTCCAGGATAAAAATGATTAATTGTAAGGATTACAACAATTCTGATGCTGGCTCAAGAGTTAAGATGATTATTTTCTTGCACAAAGCTTCTGAAGAGCAAGCAGCTACCTCTGAGTGATCTTCTGATATCCAATTATTTGTCCACAGGTCACATAAATTCCTATTGCTAAGCAGGTTACTTTTATGCACTACTGTTGAAATCTGAATACAACTGCTTTTCAAGTTTCATCTAATTTTTCAAGACTGTCTTTCAGAGGAAATGGAACCTAATGTGATTTAACTGTTGGAGGAGGTAGAGGGGGGTTAAATTCAGTCAATTTATGTTCATTATAAACAAACCCAAATTCCTAGCTAGTATGGTATGACTAACATATGTCACATACTACAGCATGTCTGGTGTACCCTTTAACATTTTAACAGTCCATCAGACATTAATGTGACTTAAACATCAAAAACAGGTTCATTTTGCCATTAATATCCTGAAACAAGAACATCTAATATACACATCCTGAGATTTAATCTGTAAACATAACCAAAAATGTCTGGATGAAGGGGGCTTGTTTATATTTCAGTAGTGCTACTTCCATGAAGCATGTGTCTGCTATCTTCAGTGTGCAACTCTAGCATCCTACCACTGAGAGACCCCTAATATCTTTGATACTGTTAGGGAGACTTATAAGTCTTTTGCTGACAAACCAGTCCCTTTGTAGATCCCCCAAAGTTAAAGTTACTGATAAACACAACTTGTCTTATAAAGAAGGGAAGAATTTTAAAACCACTTCAAACATGCTCAAGATTTCCCTATTCATTTTTCCATGGTGTGAAAGCAGGTTCTGAAGTGAGCAGGAATTAAGTGAACATGCTTCTCTTTACTGAAGTAATGACTTGTTTAATAAACAAGAAAGGAGAAGGAAAAATGTGTCAGTGTATGCAGCGAAAAAATAAGATCTGAGAAAACCCTAATAAAATGCAAATGAAATTTCAGTCCCATCAAATCCCTTTGTTTATTTCTTCTATCATTATTCAAATACTTGGTTCTTGCATTGATGAATGCTCAAGGAAGTACTTTTCTTAGGAATTAGTATAGGACAAAGCATATGTGCATTTAGTCTCCAAACACACTGTATCTATCAACTCTGTTAGGAGTGAGCAAAGCCACCACAGTCAGGAAGATCATGAAAAAAGAGAAAGAAAAAAAAAGAATAGTTATACCCTTTGATATCTGCAAGATTGTTTAATCCAGCTCTTACGTAGATAAAACCACAGTGTAATTGCTATGGAGTGAATTGCATTAGCAACTATGGCCTTGGAAAACCAGCCAGATACATTCAAGGTCTGAAACACAGATGAATACTCCGTGTCTTAAATCAATCATTGAATCAGTGGAATTTGTCAACAGCATGAATTTTTTGAAGAAAAATGCAGATTCATCTGAACTTTTTACACCAGTGCATGTGTTTCCATTAAATTTTTTGTCAGGACTGTTTTGCAAGCTGAGGCTGGAATTTCTCATCAAAACCAGGCAGAGAAAATCCCTGCTCAAAATAGCTAATGGCATGGAAAACTCCTTTGGCATAGAAGAACAAGAGCAAGGACTTCAGTATGGTCTCCTGAGCAATCTTATTTCAGTACGTGAAACAGAGCCAGCCCAAACCTGAGCATGGGCAGATGGTTGTCTGTACAATTAAATTGTTAGCATGGTCCTTGGCAATAGTTTGGCCTGGGCTAACTGCCTCTCTCCCAAAAAAGTCCCAGCACAGCTGAGGGGGTAGCTTGAGCCAGTATAGATGCAGTCAGCATGTTTTTGGGGGGTAAAAGCAATTAACTGTGTCAACACAAGCCGTGCGAGCTGGCCTCAGGTCAGACAGCAGTCCCTGGGCAATTTCATTACTAGTACAGCTGCAATACAGTAGTCCCTGTGAGCACATGGGGGAGTCATAAGATACTAAGGGAAAAGACTTTTTCACATGAATTTTTGCTGCAGATTTTTCTGGAACGGTCTCAGTTTTATCCCAGTACAGACTGAAAATGTTTTCTGAAACCACGACTTTTTGGCAAAATAAAACTCTTGCTTCCTGGCCAACTCCAGTACCAATTTGACACCACTGACATAGAAAGGAACAGAATGTATATTAGTTAAACCCCTAATGTGGGTACAGTTTTGCAGATAAAAGAATAGTTTATACATATTTCTCTTCCTGTAGTGGCTCAGTGTTAGGGGATTCATTCAAATTTCCCACTCAGATTCTATTTTAGCTATTTTTCATGTCCTCTTTCAACAAATTAACCATGAGGAACAAAAAAAAAAAAAAACAGGAACAAAGAAGGACTAAGGTATGAATGAACACAGGCAGCATATTTAAATACCTCTGTATTCTGAACATACACAACATTCAAGACATATATGTGTCTCTGATGAGGTTCTAGATGTTGATAGAACTTAGGCCATAACAGGGACACAAAAAATGTACTTTAGGCGATATTACTTTACTCCTCTGCACCATGAAATCTGTGTGCCTGGTTTTGGAGCATGTGCATTCGTCTTTCTATGTGTAGATGTCTGAGTCTGTCAGCTGAGGACATGGGGTTTTCACCTCCAGGGAGGTGTCAAAAACACGAGATCTCCTTCAGTCCATGTTCTGTAAGAGCAGTTTAGAAAATGGCCATGCATCCACATGTCTATACTTAAAACTCTTTGAAGTTAGATGGGATTTCTTGCAGCCTGTCTTGTTTCTAGACTAGAGCAATTGCCTTTCCAGTACAGTGCATACACTCTCTGAAATTTTCAGTCTTTTTGTATGAATATTTCTTTTTTTAGAGATACATTCTGGAAACTAAGAAATGTGATGATGGGACATAGAGGGGACTGTTTTGAAGGAGAAGCAACAATTTGTAAGGATGCAGTTGTGTACTCAGATGAGATAACAGGATGTTCTTCTCTAGGCACAATTCTAAATCCTGAAGTGAGTAATTTAATAAACCTGAGACTGTTTTAGCAATTAGTGATGCTACCCTCCTCCGTCCCTGCACCCAGACTTTTTCATCATTACCAGGTTTCACCTTAAAATTAATTTTCTTGCAGCCTTGACTCAGAATTCTAAGTACCCACAGATATTCATATGCTTACTGACTTCACAGCAGAGCTCTGTACCTATTGTCCACTTTGTGGGGCATAAATGGCCTTTTCTTCAGTTTTCAGTTCCTGGAGATATGTTGCTCTGATTTATCTTCCAAGGAGCAGTGACTATACTTCCCATCTTAACAGAGGAAGTAAGAAAAATTAATATTGATGCAAACAGTGCTCATTTTCTCCTTGCTCTTTCACACTTTTAAAGCTAATTGCATGATGAGAAGTTGACTCATGTTCATTGAACATTTGGACTTAAAAATGCACAGTTACATGTACTTCCAACAAGCTAATGTCTTTCTCTTTTAATAAGTTCAATAAAAGTTAGTCACCGTGACTTTGTGTTAACATTTAATTTCTAAACAATAGTCCATGCAGAAATCAGGTCCTCCACAGGGAATAGCTATTGTGAACCATATTTCTTCCCTTTCATTTTAGATTACTTGTGTTTTGCCTTACAGCCAAAATGAAACCTAGTTTCTCTCCTTTGACCACATCTCAATGTGGATAGTACGAAGCACTAAGAGCTTTCCATTGCTGTGGTATATGCTGTTAATTGCTAACATATTCTGCCACATCATTTTTCACAGTATTGGAACTTTTTAACTATACCACAACTCAACAAATATTAACAGGACCAGACATGTCTTGGAAGATGGTACTGCTAGTATTTCCTTCCTCCTTTGGTTCCCACTGAGCAGATGTAAATCACTTTGGGACGCTGCTTCAGTTCTGAAACCTGTTTCAGTTTTGCTCAAACCTAATTGGAGGTTATGTGGAATTTTCTTTCTTTCTCAAAAAACAAAAAAACAAACCAAAAATAAATAAATAAATAAATAAATAAATAAATAAATAAATAAATAAATAAAAAAAGCAGTCTTAGATCTTTAATTGCCAAGAAGCTCTCCCCCACAGAATCCACTTAGGTAGAGGTAGATATCTTGTAGAAAATCCATGAAAAAACACAGCCCCCAATTTTTTACATGAGAAATTAGACAAAATTGTAACTGGCAAATACTTAGCCTCTCAAGACTCTGACCACATGGCCTTGCTCTTGTTCCCTTTGGCAGTTCCTCTTTCCATCTCTCTTCAGACCTGGGCTGTCTTGGGTGATGCATTCTGCACTGAGCCTTCAGAGCAGGGCATGATCCTCAGTAGGGCCCTTGTGTACTACTAAGATTCAAACAAATGATTAATAAAGAGCAGATCTCAGGCTTTAAATTGCATTTCATTCTCACCATTCAGATCTTGCTCCCACAAAAGGAGCTTGTCTACATTCATTTGGTGCAAAATGAGGGATGGATTCAGGTTTCGTGAGTCTAAAACCAGAGTTTTCTTCCTCCACTGGGGAATCTAAGTTTTCTTCTGAGCAGAAATTTAGATTAAAGAAAAAAATACATTGCTGCTTTCACAGCCTTCTTGGCTGGAAGCCAGGGAGTCCTCCTCTCTGCAATTCTGCTTATTCTTTGCATGTGGTTTCTGAACATTTACGTTGCCCTGGGCAAGTGACTGAACCTAAGTCTATTTTCAAAATACAAAACATGAACACTACTGCTTGTGACCAGTCATTGAGCTGCCTAACACCTCCGCCAGTGCATGCATACTATTTTGCTACTTGATGTGACAGAAATAGGATTATCATTCTAGTTCTTTATTGAGAACATAAAAATACATGTAAATACATTTCATGTAACTAGTTAAATTGGTTTCTTGTTCATAGATAAAAGACAGGGGCGAAACCAACCGAAGAAGCAAATAAACAAACAAAAGTCCAATACAGTCACTGCTGCCTCAGAAAAACAGACTTTGACTCATTTCCCAATTTTTCTCTAAAAGAACCATAACAGAACATCAGTGGCATGTAAAACTAGAGGAAAGACACTTGAAATAGAAGAAATAAAGGTTTTAGGGAATACTTCTTTGTTTTTGTTTGGTTTAATTTTGGTTGCATTTTGTTTAGTTTGGGGATTTTTTTTTTAATTGTGGAAATGTGCTATTTAACAGTCCTATAATTATTTATCCCTTTAAAAACATAAATATTGACTATAAGGTGACCCGAATACACTTTTCCTCAGCTGTCTATACATTCAGTTTCATTCTCTTGCATCTTTTCAGGCCCTTGGAAGATGACTTTAGTTGAAGCAGAGCAGTGCCCTAATTTTATCACTGCTAATACAGTACTGAGTTGTATCTCTGCAGTATTAAGGTATGTATACAGTATTAAATTGCTTGGATATAGGGACTTTTCTTGGGGCTGCAGATTTTTAGGCACTGGTGTAAAAAAGGAATAGTTTTTGTTCTGTTAGCTTGCAAGGTAGTGTTTTCAAACATTGGACAATTTTATCCAAAAAGGAAAGCTTAACTGCTTTCAACATCCTAGCTGACTTGCATAATACAACACCTTTCTGTAATGTGTTTCTAAGAGATAATTCTTGCTAGCTGTGCAACTTTAGGCAGCAATGAAAATTTTTGTTGGTTTTATAAAGCTTGCTTTTAAAAATATAGCTGGCCAGAAAACAAGAATGTTATTTCAGTTTTTAAAAATCAAGGTTTTCACATTCATTTTTAATCTGGTGGAGAAGTAAACCCAAGACATGTACCCTTTTTTTTTTCCCTCTTAATGAGAGATACCAGAATAATTGATTGCATTGCAATTCTAGTACATAGGTAGAATTAAGGAGAAAATTCTTTCCTTGAATTGAGCCACTGGCTTTTTCGGTATAGATCTCACAGACCTTTTTACTGGATTTGAACACAAAATTCAACCTTGACATTTGTAAAGCCTGCCAATGAAAATTAGTTATAAATAACAAATATATTCTTGTGAAGTTTCAAGTTTGACAAATCACTATTCATAGGAAAAAAAAAAAAATCAACTCTATTCCCTACTCTGAAAGGTTATACATTAAAAAAATGCATAATAAGATTATTTTTGAAATAAGTTACTTTGAGGTCATAATTTTGAGATTCAGGGTGAAGACTCAACCTCTTTTCACATTTTACTAATTTACAACACACTGGGACAAAATGTTACCATAGCAAATTTCACCAGCACTTTTGAGTGCATGAAGTGCATGGAAACAAGACAACCCGTATGATTATCATCTCCTCAGAAATTAATTTAACCTTTAAAAAGCTAAAATACGAGCTCACACTTTCAGCTGCTATAATTTCCTTTAGCCCCATCTCAGTTTTCAGGGCTGGTAATACCATGCTTTTGGATATGTTTACATGGAAATTGTCTCAGTACAATCTTGTACACCCGAGTTTTGGCGCAGAAATGAACTAATATGGGCTAAGGCAGAAGTGGAGCACACAGGACGTAAACTGCCTGAACTCTTGGGGTCCATGACATTGCCAGGAAGGCTCAGAGGAGTGTGAGCCTGAAAGCTGCCTCCCAGGAGCTGCAGGCAGGAGGGCTGCAGCAGGTTGGCAGATACAGGTTCGTTCTTCCATGGTGATGTAATCCAGCAGAAAGGACTCCAGTCCTTGTGTTTGAGAGTGGCATTGCCACACAAGTGCAGGAACTCAGACAGCTTTACTCCTAATGATCCCAGTGTGAATGCAAAGAAATGGGAAATGGGCTTATTTGGTAGCACTCCAATGTGAAGGTAGAAATACCAGCACTTGCCAAGTGAGAAGGTTGAAGTCAGCAGAGAGAGTATTTTGTTTCTAACTTTAGAAGATACTGCAAACAATGGAAGGAGAGAAGGGGACTGGCTTTTATTTTAAAAAGAAAACTCTTTAGCATACAGCTTACTCTATTGTAGCACTTACGCTTAACATAGGCCAGCTTTATTTTATTTATTTTTACATGTTTGCTCAATTTCAGATGGGGTGAGTGAGCCCTTAAAAATATACCTTCTAGGTTCATGATATACATCAGAGCTGTAAATCTCCTAGGAGACTTAAACAAAGAGAACCTAAAAAAGATGTTCCTTATTTTGCTGCAGTTCTGCCCATGATTAATGGAAGTCTCTGATGATGACTGCAACTCAGTATATTTCTTGGCAGTGTCACTATATTTTCCTTTCTTCTCAGCTGGGTCAAGTCATAGTGACTATAAAAAGTAGAAGCACAAGATTTTTCTTGACAGATCATAATAAAAAAGAGAGCCTGCTGCTGTACAGGGTGTTGGTTTGTACATAACTGTGGGTGTTTGTGAGTGCATGGTAAAGATTAGAACATGATAACTAGCAAAGAGAACAAGGATTCAGATGAGCTTTTGAAAAATAACCCTTGCCCCATTTCTGAGTGGGCAGCATTTCCCATGAATGGTTCATTGTACTGGTATGTTTGCTAAAGAGGGCTTTATTTTGTTTTTCAGGTTTACAATCACCCAGTTTCTGTCTGGGCTGCAGCATCCTGGGTGCCTTCTGTAGATCCAAAGTCAAGTGTTCTGAGTGCAGCTCAGGAGGCAATGCTGCTGTAGCATTTCAGCTTCCACAAGTTTTGCCAATTTTCTACTGTGCTGAGCTGTCAGAGCCTGGCTTCAGTCTGGGTGTCACAAAATGCCCAGGGGACACCCCCTGGTCAGCTCACTTGAGAAGTAATGAATATTTTAGCTCAGAAGCTACAGAGGAGAGGCCATATATGAAAAACCATATACAAAATTTTAGCAAGGAATATTTGACATAGATTTTCTTAGCTTTCCTGGAGCCTTGCTATATTATACCAGTAACTACCTTGAGGGAATTATGCAGAATTGTTTTTAAAATATGCTGTACTTTAGTGCTTTTTGATGCTTTTTCTTTGCTGCAGGACATATTTTACTCACAGTGACCACCCAGGAACTAGAGTCTGGACTAGGACCTGTCTTCAAGCCACATATAACTTGAGGAAAATATCATTAAATTATTAAGAAAATAGCAACTTACAGATTCCTCCTCATTTTTTAAACTTCATTTAAGAAAAAATGGTTGTGACTAAATAGGTAGCTCAGGATACTACAATGATAGAGAGGCTCTTTTATCTTGATGAGTAAGAGCCATCAGCATGTCCTTTAGTATAGCCCAGATATCTGGAAATTTTCAGGATGTTCTAAATCACTCAAATCTGATGCCTCACATTAAAAGGTGGTGGGGTAGTATGGACATTTTTCTTTGCCTTAGCCCCTTTGACCCTAGGTAATCCAATTATCATTGTCTTTACACCAAGATTTATTTTTTTTTAAATCTGATAACTTTTTATTTAAACTCAAATTGCTAATGTAAGTGAACATGCCTTGTAACAGAGACCACAACGTACAACACAGTGTTGGAGCAAGAAATCAGCAGTCAGCCATTGTCAGCTTCTTGTGATCGAAATCTATGTTCATACCTGAGAGCTGCATTAAAGTAGCATTTTTTATTTCATTGCCAAAGAAAATTTTGTTAAAATACACATTTGTCTGTACCTATGTATATGCATATATAATGTCTTATAGGGCCCAATTCTGTTGCCTGTTTTTTGGTTGAACTGCCTTAATGCATGTTTACCCTGCTAGATAATAGAGAATGAACTGGAGAGCAAGATGTCATCTCATGGAGAATATCAGTGATGCCTTATATCTTCTGAATAAAGAATGCTAAATTCAGGTTATGGAAGCACCAGCTTTTATAATCAAAGAAAATACTATACTACCCTTCTAGGTTTTGTGCCAACAGGTTTCTCTAATTCTATTACTGTGAGAAACCGATGGCTTGAAAAATTCTTGTTTTCAATTTTTTTAAGCAGAACATGATAAACAAATGTCTGTTTTTAAATTTAGACAGCCTTGGGGTAGATGTGAGAATACGCTGTGAATTAAGCATCCCTTGACAGATGGAAGTTTGCAAAGTGAGAAAAACCAGACTGACCTTTAGTGTGGTGCTGACAAGTGAAGGATTACACCATCTTTGGTGCTAGGAGCCACATGTTATGTGTACCTCATCAGAGGGGCACATGTACACAGGAAACCCACTGTTCCCTGCCATATATTAATAGTAATACTTGCCACAGTCAAAATATTTTGTACATTTAACGCTTTGAAGGATTAAGGAGCCAATCCCATTAATACTGAACACAGGAAATTACTGACTCTCACGACAACACTGGGTATTGTAGGCGTCATTTTTAAAAAAAACTCAGGTTGTGTGGTTTGGTTGGGCTTGTGGCTCGTTATACACCTGTGTGTGAGGCCAAAGCAGGGTCAGGGGCTCCACAGGGTGGGGACTGGTAGTGGCAGGGTCTCCCTGGAGCAACAGGGCAGGACCTGGCAGCCTGTCCCATCCCACCCTCCACCCAGGAGCAGGGCAGCCAGAGGCACTGTGTCCGGTGGTAGCTGGGGGAGAGTGGCAGTGCTTCTGCAGCTCTGCTGGGACAGGGGCTCCTGACCCCAAGCAGGAAGAAATGGGGTCCTGGGATGTGGGAAGGGTGGGAGCAGGAGCTGAGGAGGGGACCAGATCACAGACCATCCTGGGTAATATAAGTTAAGAAAATACAAGTACCCTTCAAGGATATCCTACAAGTATCCTTACAAGGAGGACAATAATTTATTTATTTAACTACTTATTAATTCGTTATAGTCCTGTCTTTGGAAAGTGTATGAAACTGTATGGTTTAATAGTACTGGGAACATAGGAACTGTGGATCCCTCTGAAAGAAATTGCACACACACTCTGGAGACCATACACCTGAAAAACCTTGTGTGGCACAACCCACGCCTCCCTTCAGCCTTCAGATCCACAGGGAAGTACAGGTCCAAACTCTGAGAAACTCATTTTCTCTATGAAGAGGTTAATGGTTCTAAAGGGATCGAAGGCTCCTACTGCAGCCCCAGTAGCTTCCTTTCAGAGGCACACAAAGGCATAAAAACTGACAAATCTGACTTGGCTTAAATTTCAACTTTGATTTTTAGACCCGAAAAGGATTCTTGGATATGTCAATTTCACAACAAAAAATCCCCAGTAAATACCATTAAAGAAAAATCCTCTAAAAAGTCAGCAGCAACATCTCCAAAGACATTGAAGAAAGGAAAAGCAGTACTTTGAAGACGTTCATTAGCATTTTAACAATAATTTTTACCATCAAAAACCTTCAAATCTTTCCTTCTTTAACTCTACTAAATATGCTAAATATTTTTTCACATTTCCAATCTCATTTTACATGCAAAGGTTTTCATGTATCTTTTAATCTAAGTAGACTTGAGCATTGCAGCCCTAGGAGGCTGACAAGTTAGATTAGGAGAGAAAATTACTACCACAGCTACAATAAATTCCATTCTTGTTTTAGAAATGTCCCTCTGATCCAGGCATTTTTCCATTGATAGCTCTGGACATGGTGCTAAAGAACATCTAATGGCCTTGTGAATTCTAGGGGGAGACACACAATTTGTTCTTCAAGGAAAAATTGGAAACAGAAGTGCCAAGGGAAGATGCCCCAATTTGTTTCATTCTGTTGATATGAATTCAATAAGGATTCTCAATCCCAGCCTGCTTCCTCATAAGAAAGGTGTCTTGCTCTTGCAATGCACTCTTTCCATCCTGAGCCACTATAGACATGCTTGGTTTTTTCACACAGAGCCCTTTTTGTGGGGTTCTGCAGTGCTTCAACACTCCTGTAGCATGAAATAATTTATCCTGAAAAGTGAGTGGCATTACTGCAGACAGTGGTCTTTGCTCTGACACAAAGTGCTTTGCAATGACTGTGTCACAGCTAAAACTGTCTTATAGCCATCAGAAGCTGCTGAGATATATGAATGGGCAGTGTAGATGTTCTTTAGGAAACCCAGGAACATTCAAAAATACTCGGAAAAAAAGTAATGTTCAGTGTTTGCTGTGGAACCATCCCATAAAATACAGGAAAATCCATTTGGTCATCTCAGGCAAGGGTCAATTTAAAACACTTAAACGTATCATTAGGGTCCAGTTCCAGGTAAAGAGCCCCATGGATCAGTTCAGTTTGAGGAAATCCCAGAAACTCCTACAGAGCTGGCAGATTTGATACAGGACATACAGGGGACCTACATATTCAGCAACTGGAGCTGGAAGCCAGTGGGAAATTTTAGGGCATATGAAATTGTACCAGACACCCACATGTGAGGAATGGAATCTTTCCTGGAATTGAGTCTCCATTGATGATATCAAGTGGAAGTCCATAGAGATGTTTATGCTGAGGTGTCTCAGACTATGAACTGGATTTTGTCCATCTTGTTTCTTCTGCTGCCAGCCTTCTCTCTGAAGGCAATTTACTGCAATGTGGTTGTAAGGACTAAGATAAAACTCTATCCTAGTGCACAAAATTTGGGTTTCCTTGGTGACTGGACTGAAATATAAGGGCTCTATTTTCCTGTGCCTCAGCTTAGCATGATTTTGGTGAGTGAGTGCTGCCACGGGGCTCTCAAGCAGAGCTCCCTACTCTTTGGCTTTGCTTGAGAACTCATGTGTTGCTCTGGTTTCCTCCTGCTAGTTTGAATTTTGCAGGCCTGCATGTCAGATGAGCACAGCCAGCAGTTTTCTCTCCCTCCCTGTGACATTGTCCCTGTGCCAGGACCATGTGAGGTAGGAGCATGGGGTGGCAGCACAGGAACCAAGGAAGCATCTGTGCTGCCTTTGTGTGCACTGAGGGCTCCCACACTGTGAAGAACTCTCAGTTGGACTCATCTGGCTGAAGTCCAGTGCCTTTGAATGGTTCCAGTAACTCACAGGAGTTGGAACACGCTGGGGAATCTGGCCAAATCTGCTCAGGGTTTGTGGTTGAATGGGCTAAATTGGGCTAGGAAGTGAGTGCTTGCTCTAACTGATTGCCTAATTAATTTTTAACATTTACCATCATTTTAAACATAAATACAGCTTCAATTAACACTTTTTTCCCCTTCTATTTAAACAGAAGTCCATACCATACAAACCATAAAGACTTTTTGTCAATTTAGCCTACATAGATGACACTGCAATCAGGAGAACATACACTGAACAATCTATAAATCTCTTCATGCCTTAAAAAACATTTAAACTCCTCCAGAGTGTGAAGTTTTATTCTGAACAAACACCTTGAGGCTTTTGTATGTGAACATGACGTTTTCTGTGTCTATCTCCAAGTTGTAGGACCATATCATAGAATGGTCTGAGTAAGAATGCACCTTAAAGACTTTCTAGTTCCAGCCCTTTTTCCGTGGGCAGGGACATCTTTCACTAGACCAGGTTGCTCAGAGCTCAATCCAACCTGGCCTTGAACACTTCCAGGGTTGTAGATCCATGATTTCTTTGGTCAAGTTCCAGTGCCTTACCACCCTCACAGTAAAGAATTTCCTTCTCCCATCTAATATCAACCTGGCCTTTTTCAGTTTAATGCCATTCCTCCTTGTCCTTGCAAAAAGTTTCTTCTTCTTCATTTGCCATTTTGCCCCAAAAGTGTCTCAATTGTTCTCATTGCTCCTTCTCTGCAGGAAAGAATACACCTGTTCTGCTTTTAAGGAGCACTGCAAAGAAAGATTTTTGGGGTCTTTATATCTTTTGGTCCTGGAATTATTGAGCCAGTTTTCATTCTTGTCTCCCTTTGCCTGCCTCCAGTTTCCTCCAAATGCACTGCTTGTGCAAAGTAGACCCATGATCATTGAGAGGTCAGAAGTTAAAGTGAAGTGAGTTAATTTCACTAAAACTGTTTATCACCAGGTGGAATGGAGATCTCAACAGAAAGTGTGGGACAGATTTCTTTCCTCAGTTACAAATAGACTGGAGACTTGTTTCCTGCCTTAGCTCTGGATTACAGTTCAGGTAGGCAGGGTTGCCAAATTAATCTCCAGCATTTTCTGCCCAGAAGTAATGCTCGTGTGGTTCCCAGATCATGCATGTATACACAGAAAATCTGATGTGATTGGGTTTACTGCACATACTCCCCCTAGAAATGCATACAACTGAATGTCTTGCATGTGATCTGGGATTGAATTCGACCAGAACAGGAAATGTGATTAGCAGTAGGATTAAAGCAAGTCTCAGAAGTTTGAAATACCTGACAAATTTTTTGAGCAGAAAAATTAATTGCCTCTAGGGAAATGCAGGTATAGAGTAAAACCTGCACACATATGAGCTCCAAGAACAAAAGCATACCAGCACTGATAAGTACAGGCAGTAAACGAGAGCCTACAGGCATAAGTGAGTGTAGCCAGTCCATGGTCTGAGGGAAAAACAAGGCCTGAGTTTGCCATTCAAACAGATGTGGGAACAACTTTATTTCCTGAGACATCCAGATGTCTCCCACTTAAAAACCTGCATATTTTTTCCATGGGACAATAATTGTGTCCTCAGATGTGGTGGCTGCCCCCTGTATTTGCAACTGCTCTAAGAATCAGCCTGTCCTTAAAATCAGCTTTTTTGGGCCCCTTTCTAACAGATATAAAGTTCATTTTTTGTGTCTGGGGGTATTGTTTTGGGTCCACAAACCAGAAAATATTATTGATCATTATGAAAGGCAGGGGAGTTCTGTGCAGAATTAATGTATAAAAGATGCACATACATGATTGTGTAATTACATCCTGCCTTGCATTCTGATCGCTAAGCATTCAGTATTCTTTTCAGGAAATTAATAACTTTACAAAGCAGCTGCTCCATCCACGAGCTTTAAAAAATAATATTGCTGTTGTAAACCATGGATTACTCTTTCTGATACAGGTAATCCTCTTAAAATTGACCATTCTGTAGTTTAACTAATTTATCTTTCTTTCAATGTGTTTTGAGTGAAGAACCAAATGGTTAAATGTCCATGAGACACCTTTAATTTTGGACAAAGTATTAAGCTATTTTTTAAAAATGAAGATATCTGCAAGTAGTTTTCCTTAGCCATAACAATATAATTTGGATGTTTGAGAGTTAAAAGCATATCCCAGCATATTCTGTCCTTCACGTTAACTCTGTAAGGAATCACACATTAACAACTGCAGAAAAGTCTACCCATTTGTATTTTAAAGTCTCGTCACCAACGGGAATATTAGTTTTCCCATGCTATGGTGTTTTACAGAGGCAAATAATTCATTTAGTAAAGCTAAGTGGGAATCATTCAGTAAAATGTTTTGTGTTGGAAAGTGCTGGTTTGTCAAAACAGAATCTTTCCATGGGGACTGTGAGAGGAACCAAGCTTAAAAATTCTGCTGAAAACATCCTCATCTCTGAGAATCATCTGTCCTGTGACTGCAGCACTGACCTGAATAGCCTGAGCTTGATATGGCTCCACTCACAAAGGCATTGAGAGCAGAACCTCAGAGCTGATTGTCACATAGATCAGTAAAGAGTCTTCACTGCTGGGTTATCCAGAACAGTGCTTGTGTTCCTTCTCCTGTTCATGTAACAGTTCCATGAAAAACATTATTTTTAGAAGATGATAATTTACATTTATCTCACAGTGAAAAGAGGGTATTTATTGTCTTATTTTCTGCTAAAAAATACCCTCATCTAGTTCTAACAGCACTCACTGGTTGTTGAGTAAAAATTGGTCTTTGAGATTGCTCCTGGCTCAAAAATTTTAGAAGGGTGAACTAATGTAAGGGTAGGAAAGCACACTATCAGGTTTCCTGGGATCTGGTTTCAGAAAATTTCTCAGGTCTCCCATATGCTTTCATAATTAAACTGCTAAGGGAAATTCTATGCTAGCACAACTGATGGGAGTCTATGGTTTATTGCTCTTTGCACATGTCCTATTCCTGGAGGGAAATGGCAGGCAGTAGGATGGTATCTGGGCTCAAAAGTGCACTGATAAACTCAAACATGATGCTTATTTCTGCCACATTTTTGTTTACATAAGACTCATACCTGTTCTTATTTAAATAAATGCTTTACACATTTTCATAGTAAAGAATCTTGAAACAAAAGCCAACAACCAAGCCCGTGCAAGTATTTGGAAAGGTTAGTCAATTTTCCACTGTTATCAAATCTCTTTTCTTGAAAAGCTGTGTAAACAAATGTTATTTTAGAAACTCTTAGCAAATGTCTAACATTTGCATTTGTTCACGTTTATTTTTATTCAAAATCCTCTCTTAGGTTATTGCTGTGTCTGATTTTTTTTACATGTTCAAACTTGCTTGTCAGGATCATTTCAGTTTGAAAATTTACTGATTTGTGGCCTTTTAGACCCCTTAAATCCTTTATCTAAGTGCTCCTGAAGACCATGACAAATAAAGCACAACCTTGACTTTTGAAGGAAGAATCAAGAAAAAATCTTGGTGGCTTTTCTTAACTGTCTTTAAAAGGGTCAGCAAGAACCCTGCATAACTCTCTGACTGAAGGTTTGGTGTGACAGTCAATGATTTATGGTGAAAATGGTGATAGGACAATTTTTGCAAACAGTTCAGCAATGGTCTCACTTTATTCCCAGGAAATGTTATTATTGGCTGAACTGCTGAGTGTGTTCAATACCAGGACTGATTTCTGGCCCCCCATCCAAGTGGTGAAGGGTGGTTTGTGTCTATGCCGCTCAGAGTCAGCTCAGATTGTCTGCACCAGTGCTGTGTAGTGTGATTGGTCCTGGACCTCTGCTGGGCCCCAAGAAATCCCCCAGTGACCTCAAATCATAACAATCTTTTTTTTGTGTATGGTTCTTAGCTCAGTTCACAGTGTCAGGAATAGTGAGGACTGTGTTACAGCCTGACAGAATTGTGTTTTCTTAGCATGAAACGGAAAGAGTGAACTGTGTGAACTGAACTGTGGGCTGAGGGCATGTTTGAGGATGTAAAAACTGGTACGATGTGTTATAGGACTAGGTGAGATGAGCAGAGGCAAAACTAATGGGACTTCCTCATCATGACCTTTTGGAAGTGGATTCCAAAGCTAACCATCCCAAAAACTGTGTGAGATATTTTTTCTCCAGGATGACTGATTCACTTCAGAGGAAAACTTGTGAGCAAATTAACACAATATGGATCTCCAGGAGACAAGGAGCATGTTACCTGGAGACTTGAACTAAATGATAATTTAGACAGATCAGCAACCCCTGTGAGAGTTAGGATGGGGCAATGCTGAGTAAAGCAGAAAATCCTGCTTTGTGTTTTTATCAAGTTTGATATTTAGCATTTAATAAAAGGCCAGTTTTCAGCCAGGTCACTGAGAAATTTGGTGAGGTGAGGACCATTGGGGAAAACAGCCATGTGAAAATGAATTAATGACATTTAAGCTTGTTCAGAAAAATTCACATTTTTATACAGCTGATTTCAGAAATATACTGTACATAATCTAGTTAAAAATGTAGAGACATTTAAACACTCCTGATGGAAGCACAGGGCATTTCCTAAAGATTAATGACTGTTTGGGAGAAGCTGTGGCTTGAAATTCAGCTGAGAGCCATTAGCCTCAGCTAGCCATCAATCCTCTAGAAAGGTTTGGTGCCAGAGTCATTATTACAATTAGGAGTTTAAAATGTATAGGTGTAGTGCATTTTCTGTGCATGATGAAGATGCCATTTTGACAGGACTCTTCTGGAGAATTCTGATTTTGGCTAAATTAATGGCTTGGAGTCTATCAGGGGCACTCTAATAATTCAAAAGAATTTAAAACCTCAATTATGCAGCACCCTGGAAGATCATCTGTGAACATCAGACCCAGTCATATGCAAACATGTCAAGCAAATAACACCTCATAAAGAGAATGGCCACTTTGTCTCATCAGTTAAGAACTGGATATTAGAGCTTTGTTAGGCAGTCATTAGCTTCAGCATAATTAAAAGCCCAGCTGTTAATAACTGACTGAAAGAAAACTGTGTGGAGAAAATCAGATTTGGAGTTTTTGCTGGAAATGATTAAGGGGTTATTACTGCATGCAGCAAAGCCAATGGCAGATGCAGTGTCAGAGTCAATGGAAACAAGAACGAGCACTTGGTCCTTTTCACTGATTTGGTGCATGAACTAGAAGGGTCATATCTTTTCATAGGTCAACAGAAACTTTTCTCTACTGCCTTTTGGACTGTATTAACCTACTGATAAAACTCTATCTAGTTTTTTTTTTTAGTTATGACTGTAAATTCTTACTTCACTTTTCATAAATAAGGCAAAATGGACCTATCCATCTTCACTTCCCGTTGATAGGAAGCTGCTTGGCTGTCTGCTGATACCGAGCTAAAGGACGAGTCTTCAACTAAAGTGTGCTTTACAGTTTTGTGCTCTGAGGCCATCAAGAGATGGAAAATCTTCTACCTTCTCTGGTGTTTCTTTTCATTCATTTATTACCTCATTGTAAACATGTGTCCCTCCTATTTCTGAATTAGACTGATCTGGCTCCATCAACACTCCTGTTCTTGAAGGTAATAAGCTAACTTTTCCTGGTAATTATCATTTGACATTTCTTCCCAATTTTGCACTGTAATCAAGTTAACTTCTCATCTTACTGATAGCCAGCAAAACCCAATTCCTTTAATCTCTGCACTGAGTCACCTGAGCTACATAGCAAAATAGATGCACTTTATGCTGTAGAGATGTAACAGCCACATTAGCCATGTGGAAGTTTATACTCTGTTGGTTTTCCATCAGGACAATGTTACTGGACTAATTTCTTTCCAGGATAGCAAGGGCAAATCTGCAATTCCTTGATCTTCAATGCATAGATTCATGTTTGAGCATACCGAATATTTGGTCCAGTTTCTTAATTGGCCCAGAACATCCTGCCTTTAATCATTACTCTGCCAATCTGTGTGTCATCTGGTAATTTTATTCATAGTAGTGTTGATCAGTTTAGCAATATTTCATCAAAAAATCTGGTTCATGAATATAAATTATTTAAATCTAAATATCCTGCATTCAATAAACTTTTCCCAACAGGTTTTTTCTGAGACTGAGGACCCTGAAAATGGATGGATTTTATAGACTTAAATAACTACCACAGAAAATTGACTAATAAACACTGTTATTAAAAGTTGGGTTACTTGGGAGGCTTGATATAACTTTGGGACTGATTCAAAGTCCGTTAAATTCAGTGAGAATCTATGTATGGACTTAATTTGCCATTGGAAAGGTCTTTTTTTTGTGGTGTTCAGGTTTGGGGTTTTTGTTGTTGTTGTTGTTGTGGCTTTTTTTTTTTTGTTTTGGTTTGGTGTTTTTTTGGTTTTTTTTTTTTTTGGTTTTTGGAGTTTTTTTGTTTGTTTGTTGTCTTTTTGGTTTGGTTTTGTTTTTTTTTTTAATAACATGTAGTTTCCTCCTTGTTGAAAAATTGCTTATTGGAAAAAAAAAATAATAGACCATCAGCAAAATCCCACAGCTACATCTAAAAATGATCTGCTTAATTGTGTAGCATTATAAAAGCCTATAAACCTCTTTGGCTTTTTCCTAAGAAAAAAAGGTCTCACTTCCTTCTTTTTGTAACTTTCCCTTCTCACCCAAGCACACGAGTAGTGGTGAAGGAATGTGAAAGAAGGGATGGGAAATGAGGTTTAAATGAAAGCAAGGAAGTAAATAAAGGCTTCCAGCACTATGCAATTGTTATTCTACAGCTTATCTTGGAAAGCACCAAATTCACCATGAAGGGTGGAGAAGGAAAAAGGATTGAACATGTGAGACTGGTTTTATCAGTGCAGATTGATACAAATACAATATTAAAGGGGAACGGTGTAATATTCTTAATACAGATGACATAATTTCTGACAAATCAGGTTGTCATAAGTGAGGTACAGGACAGGAAATCTTATTTTAAAATTATTAGGATTTCACTTTGGTTTCTTGGAAGCTTAAATGTGACTTCTAGAAGAGCTCATTTTCCTAAGTTTTCTACAATCTCATAATACTTTGTTTTTAATATTTCATCATTTAACTGTTCACTCATACTTCTTTCTTGCCAGTGAGAATGTGTTCAGCAATGGGTACAGTACCATAGGATTTACAAAGCAATGTGTGATTCCTATAGCAGAAGTATCCATATGTGTGATGAGCACCAGGAGAATTCTATGCTCAAAAGAAATGTTAGAGTCATTTTCTCCAAATGACAAACTGCCAGGGAAATGTGTCAAAATGAACACAAGAAAATTATCTGCCATGAGCAGCCATCATTCCCAAGGGAGGGTCAGTGCAAAGGATGGGAGTGTCCATGTTCTACGGCTCTAAAAGCTCACGCTACTCACGAGCAATCAAGCTGCAAATCACAGTGGTTGCCATTTTTTATTAGCCCTGTTCAGATAAGGGCTTATCCTCTCTAAAATGGTGAGCACTACCAACTGGTTTGGAGTCCATAAGTTTTCTGTACAATGGTGAGTGTAAACCTGGACAGCTATGGTAGCTCTGCATTCTCACTGCAGTGATTTTCCAGTTTGACAGGCTACAAGGGAGCATATAAAGCAGCAAAGGAAATGCAAGACATCTGTAACAAAACCAGTGAACATGCTATTGATTTGTTTCCCTTGCTGGTGTGGTCCTGGCATTGGTCTCTTTCTCCAGAGAAATGAGTTAAAGAAACAAGTCCAGTAGAGAACATGGAATTTTACTTCCATTCATCTTCCTTATTTTGCAAGCACCACATTCTGCAAATCCCATGCCAGTAAAGCTCTTGGATCAGTCCTCAAATTCTTCTGGATCCTTGAGGGAGGAGATGTCAGAGCTGGCCAAGAATCTAAGTGGAAACTGATGACAGAAGCTGACATTAATCAGCTCCACAGTATGTTCTACCCAGCAGGTTTCTTCCAATAAATCAAAGGGCTTCAGATCCAAAGGGCATTTAACCATTAGAGAGCAAGTGTTCACTGTGGTCTGTAGCAACTAAAGATGATGAATTTAATATTGATTTTCAGATATAACCCCATCCACATAATGTTTGTGTGATTTTACATATAAATACACTGGAAAAAAATCTCAGCTGGGGCAAGTCAGCACTGATTTTACTATTCTACATGAACTGAAGTTTTATTCCCCAGTATATTAATAGAATAAAATGGTGCTATGTTTTCTCTTTTTTTTTTTTTTTTTTTTTTTTTTTTTTTTTAGCCATCATATTTGTAAAATTTCTGCCATTCTTGTGATAAGCTCTTTCCCCATGGTGAGCACAGAGCAGTCATTAAAGGAAAGAAAGTAAACAGAGTGCTACATGTAGGTCAGGATTGCTCGCCAGTGGGAGTATGAATCTATAGTTACTCACAGAGGTGAGTGTGTGGCTTCAGCTGGGTTGCTTCAGTGAGCATCACTCACCAGTGGCAAGAGGGCTTTAGCATTCTGTGCGATGGGTGGGACAGGGGGATGTTGTTCTTCTTCTTCTGTGTTTTGGGGTTTTTTTCAATAACAAGCTCCTATTAATACATTAACAACATGGAGAATCTCCATAATTTTTTGGATACAGGGGGAACATAGTGACAAAAGCTGAGAAAAAGACACTTAAGACCTTCTTTATACTCACAGAAGCTGCCTGGATCCCAGAAATGGAGCCAAAAATAGTAAGAGGCTTGCTGACCTGGAGAAAGAGTCCTATATTGCATTAGGAGAAAACATATAGGTCCATGGGTGTGGAAGATACATACAGGGTGGCTAGAGATCTAGTCTAAATATATATCTCATTTCTGACCTTGCAGTGAAATTCAGGGACACACTAGAATCTTTGATAAACACTGCAGTGGTTTAGAAGATTTGTGCCCATTGATTCCATCCAGCCACAGGGCTTAAAAATGCCTAGTACACACTTAAACACAAGACCTGGGCATATGTTATTTGAAAACTTTTCCCCACAAAAATGTAATTCTTCAAAACCTCCCAGACCATTTGAATTTGGGACTACCACTACCAGAACTAAAAGCAGGGATCAAATATTCCTCACCAGATTAAATAACATGCTTCTCTTCAAGTGCTGTGCCTGCAGCATTAATGGGGCTTTAATGTGTATACCCTGTAGAGAAGGCACAGAAGCAAATACAAAATGTGGTGACTGGCAAATTGAAGAATTAAATTTAACTAGATCATAATGGTATCATTTTACACCCACTTACAAGGATGGATTTAGACAGAAAAATGTGCAGTTCTCCATGCTGCTACCCGCCTCTGTATTCTCATAGAATGTTCCTGCCACCTCATGAAGAAGTCAAGCAGAAAGGTATATCTAAAACACAAACTACAGTGTGCAAACAGGCAGACTTCTTTAAAACTGGATATTTTTTCACTGCAGAACATAGTGCAAATACTGATTAATTTTCCCTTTTATGTGGGAAAGATTCTGAATGGCAGTTCTTAACTCCGGTAATACCTTAATATCAGGTTTTCTTGTGAAAACAATGTTTCAGCTGATGGGCATCATGGCAAGACAATGAAGAACCACAACACTCTTTTCTAAAAACTGGCTTTTGGGTGCATGCTGCACTGGGTAAAAAATAGGCTGGACAGCCAGCCCAGAGAGTGATGGTGAATGAAGTTACATCCAGTTGACAGCCAGACATTAGTAGGGCATTCCCAGTGCTCAGAGCTGGGGCTATTCCTGTTCAATTTCTTTATCAGTGATCTGGATCAGGGGAATCTATCACCCTCAGTCAGGTCACAGATGACAGCAAATTTACTGGGAGTGCTGACCTGCTGGAGGGCAGGAAGGTCCTGCAGGGGGATCTGGACAGGCTGGACTGATGCTGAAGCCGGTGGTGTGAGGTTCAACAAGGCCAAGTGCTGGGTCCTGCCCTTGGGTCACAACAACCCCTGCAGTGCTACAGGCTGGGGAAGAGTGGCTGGAAAGGGACCAAGAGGAAAAGGATCTGGAGGTGCTGGTCAACAGCAGCTGAGCATGAGCCAGAGTGTGCCCAGGCAGCCAAGAAGGCCAATGGCACAGGACCTGTATCAGAATAGTGTGGCCAGCAGGCCCAGGGCAGGGATTCTCTCTCTGTTCTTGGCACTGGTAAGATCACACCTTGAGTCCAGTTCAGGGCCCTCCCAAGAAGAAAGACATTGATTGAGGTCTTGAAGCATGTCCAGAGATATCGATGCAGGACAATCCCCAGCCAGGGAATAACATGCAATGACTCTATGATTCAGAAGGCTGAACAAATGCTTTATTAAGCTATACCATACTATACTATACTATCTATACTATACTATACTATACTGTACTCTATACTATACTAAAGAAGACATGACACAGCTTTGACCTAATTGGTCAATCAATCTAAGCAACCATCGCTAGAGTCTAATTAACAAGTTACTCTTTGGTAAACAATCTCCATAACACATTCCATGTGTGCCAAATAACAGGAACGGCAAATAGAGATAAGAATTGTTTTCTCTTCTCTCACTGGCTTCCCCCGGAAAAGTCCTGGGAGAGAGAATTCTGTCTCTCTCTGTTCGAAGAGTATGTGAATACACAGAGAAGGGCAACAAAGCTGGTGAAGGGTCTGGAGCACAAGTTCTGTAAGGAGTGGCTGAGGGAGCTGGGAGTGTTTAGCCTGGAGAAGAGAAGCCTCAGGATTTACTTTATTGCTTTCTACAACTCCCTGAAAGCTGGCTGGTGCCAGGTGGCGATGATGCCTTGAAAGGCTACCTAGAACAGAGGCTAGACAGTGTTAAGGTAATAAAGTAGGTATTTATTAAAAAGGCCTTCAAAGTATATACCTTGGGCAGTACAAGAACCTGGCTGAGGCTACACCCAAGATGGACAACAGGTCACGAGTTTTCACAGTTTTATGAGTTTTGGTCCATTTACATATTGGGGTTAATTGTCAATTACAGCTTCAGGTTGTGAAGTCCCATTGTCCCAGACTGCTCTCCTCAATTCACTGTTGTTTACACTTCTTGGGCCAGAAGCTGTAATGGTGTCCTTTGTTCTTGGGCTGGAAAAGGATTGGTTTGTCTGATTAAACTGTGAAGACAACTTGCTAACACTTCATTTGATGTTCAGAGTTATATACTAGTGCTGTACAGAATCTGAAAAATATGAAAGCTAAAACTTAATGCATCAGTGATAGGCCTCTTCTCTCAGGTAACAAGCAACTGGACAGTAGAAAGTGGCTTCAAGTTTCACCATGGGACATTTAGGTTGGATTTTAGAAAAACATCTTCAGTGAAAGGTTTGTTAAGTGTTGGAAGAGACTGCCCAGGGAAGTGGTTACATCATCACGCCTGGGGCACTTAGAGATGTGGTATAGTGGTGAATTTGGCAGTGCTGGGTTCATCACTGGACTTGATGATCTCAAAGACTTTTTCCAACCTAAATGATTTTATAAAAGCTCTCACATTTCTGCCAATGTCATCTACACTCTGCTTACTAAAATATTCAGGCTACTGAAGCAGGAAGAGTACATTATCAAGAGTTAATAAAATAAATTTGGCTTCTGCCCTGCTAAAACTATTTTAGAGGTGTTACCTTAGGAATTTGCTGGCAAAATAATTTTGTTGTTTTTAGAAAGCAGTCACTTGTTGGGACTTAAACATTTTACAGGCATGTAGCAATTAAAAATCGTCCAGAATAGTTTTGGAGGAATATTTGGTAGATGTAAGAATGACACTAATACTTTCCCTTATTAGAAAAGTCAATAGTACAGTAAGAGCCTGTAAGATGTAGAAAAACAGCAGCACAAAGGCCTAAATTGCAAACCTGCTTAGACCTATGAGTGAATGCATGGTGTCTTTCAGGGAGTAGTCAGAATTTATGCAAGCATTTGAAAATACTCCGTTTTGTATGGGGACCAGGAAAATGGTGGAAACTGGATGAAATAAAATCCTTTTCTTATGAAGTTGCTGCTGTGCCGTTAGCCCCAATGTGGCAAGTCTGGCACCACCAGCACCTTGGTGTAAAAAATATAAGACGAGTAATAATATCTTATGTCATAAATTTGTGGGGCAGTTTTATAAAAGAGTTTTAATATCCACCTACTTCAAGGTTACTTCTAAGAGTTAAAGGAAAAGAATCCCAACTCTATGCAAGGGGCATGGGGGGTGGGGAAGATACCAGCCAGCCCATTTTCCATCAGAGAGACTGTCTCAAAATGAAGATTCAAATGCTGGATGAGCACCCCTTCCTTCCCACAAGTTGGTGAAGTGCTTACATGTGCTGCAAGTTATGCGAGGAAAGAAATACCAGGCTATTAAATAGATGATAAGTGGATCCACCTCTACATACTCAACAGAAAATGAAGATTGTAGTAGTTAATTTAGGATCTGTTCTTTCCTTGGAATACCACTTCTGGCTTCAAGAGTCAGGAAGAATGTTCTTAATACTCTAAAGAAAAATAAAATTAAGTTTTCACCTTAAGAGTGTCTGTGGTTTCATATGTTGTGTGTATATCTGTATGGCTTCTTTCCTCTGATGACTGAGGATCTGGGGGAGAAAAACATTTCTTTTACTTTGTGTTCCTTTATTTTTTTCCTAGTTTTGATATTTCAAAAAAAAAAAAAAAAAGGCTCTTTTTATTTTTCACAGGCACCTTGATATTTTTGTAGCAGAATAATAAGATGTTTTGTAGAGAATGTAAGATAAAAAGGATGCACTTTTGTCTCCAACAATTGAATAGCACTTCAGTACAAATGGAAGATGTTCTCACCTATTTGAGACAGGGTAGCTGAGATTAATGACTCTCATTATTGTGCTAGACTAACCAGTGCAAGTTTTTCATATCATCTGCAAAGATGGTGATGTACAGACAGGAAGACTGGATTTCTGACTGTGTATGCTCCAAGTAAGCTGACCACTTCACCCATTCATGGGAAAGAAGGAGTAAGGGATGAATAAATCAGGTCCACATCTAGCATTTGAGTCTTCATTTTAGAAAGTCTCTCTGATGGAGAACAGACCTGCTGGTGTCTCCCCCCTTCATGACCCTTACATACAGCTGGGATTTTATTCTTTCAACTTTTGAGAGAAGTCATTAAAGCAGATATCTTGGGGCAGCATCTGTAGGTGGTTATACCAGTTAGCTCAGAAGAGAAAGGAACTATCTGTTCTCATAACTGATGTGCACATGGACCTGGGAAGAGACACTTAGAAGGAAATGACTTAAAAATTTGCATTCAGTTTTTTGTCTTATTCTCTTAAGCCTGTTCAAATTCAGGAAAAAAAAAAAAAAAAAAAAAAAAAAAAAAAAAAGAAGCTAAGTGGAACATTATAGTTTGTGAACAAAGTTTTTGATGGGGAGATGGTTAGTCAAAAGTGGAGCCAGTTCCAACATTACAGTGTGTACAAAGATCTCCAAGTCCATATTAATTTCAGAATTGAATGTTCAACTGATGTATGAATACACCCACTGGGAAATTGAAGGTTTTTCTTCTTGTTGCTTGTTTATTATTTTGCCCTTGCTCCACTTCATCTATCAGTAAATGGGAGAGTGCCAGAGGTGCTGGGAGTTGCAAGAGAATGACCAAGGAGAGTGCTGGCATGCAGCCCTGCAGCACTGTCATTAGAGGCAACAGATTCAATCCAGATTCAGGCAGCTTCCCAGTGCACCCAAGTTTAAATCATTGCCATCTTGAATGCTACATCTAGTCAATGGACCTTGATGGGTGTCTCTTGGAAGCAGTTCATTCATGCTACCCTTTGAACCTGGGGACTAAGAGTTCATTTTACTGGCAGAAAATGGAGCCAGAGTGACCACACATATTCCTCAGATGGCTGGGACAAATCCAGGCATTGGTGCTTTTCAACCAGATTGCTAAACTATGACAGCAACCCTCTAATCTGTAGTGTAACAATATGGTGGCTTTCTGTAAAAGTTTGAGCTCTCAGCTACATTTATTGCTTTCTTTAGGAGTGATTTATTATTATATACTATATGATTGTGTACCTGGAGTGGTCCAGAAAATTGTTTAGTTTCTCATGAAGCAGATGGAATGCATTACCTTGAACAAAAACTGGCACTAGTGTTTGTTTTGTTCAACCCTGGAGCCAATTTACATGTTAAGCTGAAGCCTTCTGAAGGCAAAGGACACAGAACACAAGCCAGCCTTAAGTTCCTGTGCAGGTATCCTGTATCAGCTATCCTGCCCACTCATTTAATCAAAGAATGCCTTTTCACCTATTCGCCTTTCTCATGCTCTTCTATTGTATAAGACATAATTTTTTTCACCCCCAAAACACACACTTACTCACTTTAGGAGAAAGCAAGGGTCTTTTGGAAGATGGCTATAAGAAGGTTAATTGCCTGCGCTACCACAGGCACTTTGTATAATTTTGTTGAAGGCCTCTGTCTTAATCTCCCATCTGTTAAACTGAGAATATTGTGGTTCTCAGTTTCCCTGCAATGTGAAACATTTGAGATTATGAAAAGTTCTGATACTGTGGGACTTGTAACTTGGATTTGGTGAACAAGGGAATATAGGAATTTAGAGAGCAGTTTAGATGGGATTTAGAAACCTGAATAAGAGAGTGTGATTGATACAAAAAATCCACATACTAGTGTAGGCCGATAGAGATCATTCTTTCTGCCAGCAGTTACTCAGGAACATGTATTTGTACTCCTGGCATACTCAGAGTTAATGTCCTGACTGAGATGAGTAACTAGGCACTTAGCTCCTACTTGAAGCTATTTGGAATTCCAAGATTAGGACAAGAACCCTTAACAGCCAAAACAAAATTACAGTACCTGATGCAAGGCACAGCACAGCAACACAAAAACTAAGCTGCTGGGTCCAGGTTTGGTATCCTACCTCAGGGTTAGCTGTGGTACAAAAAACCAGGAAAACAAGATATAATGTTCTTCTCAGATCTCCTGGGCTCAAACATACATCTTAATCTCATGATTACCCTAACTGCCTATCTGCTCTTTGCCTTTCTTTTCAGAAGCTGTACCAGCACATATTAAATAACTGAAAAGATTCTTAGGGCAAATAGAAAACACATAAAGGAAAACTTGACTTTGGAACATAGACATAAGTGGTTGTTCCTCTGAAGATTGGGTTATTGGCTTGGCGTATTCTATTATAAATATTTTCAACTTAGCCCATGTTCTTTGGAAGTGGAGTCCATGGCTCTTCTATTACAGAAAAAAAAAAAAAAAGTCATAGTCAGAATCATTCCTGCAACATGTCTTGTTTCTGCAGAGCTTGGTATCTTCAACCATAACAAATGAACAGGCTGGTCCTACATCTTCACCCTTCTTTTAATTTATTCCCATGCAAGGAGAAAACACGTGAAAACTTTCACACCAGATCTCTTTCTTCCAAAGTGGGTTTTTTGCTAAGAGTTGGTTTCTGTCAGCTGTACTTAACCATATCCAAAGAACGAGGCAACCCTAGACAGATTTTTACAGAAGTGTTATGACCAAAGCTGTTAAGGGAAGAGGTAGTATTTTAGACAAATCCCTCTCTCCAGTGTTCCTTAGTCACTGCAATCTTGAGTAGAACATTTTGAGTCTGTATCTAAGTCATTTTACTCGATCAGGCCTTATTTTAAACACTTGAATTATTTCACTTACCTGAAATAAAACTTGGCTACAAACCCTTTATTAGCTTTGAAACGTATATTTTACATGCACTGTATGAATGTCGAATGTTATTTGTGCCACTGTTCTGTGAGTTCATTAATCCCTGAGTTCTTCTCATAATACCATTGTCCCCATTAACAATACATATTTCAGACTTCAAATCTTATTTATTAATATCCCTGTTATACCAAGTGTGGTGAGCAACTCCACTTAATTGCTCTTGCCTATTCAAAGTAGCAGCTACTTTCAAAAGACAAGAAAAAGAGCCTATCCATAACTGCAGGTTGGAAGTGGCTTGAGTTCAAGTCAAGTCTGCTGTGCTGCTGGTTTATATCACAGTATCACAGAACGGATGGGGTTGCAAAGGAGCTCTGGAGATCATCTAGTCCAACCCCTCTGGTCAAGCAGGTTTGCCTAGAGCAAGTTGCACAAGGCTGAGTCCTAGTGGGTTCTGAATACCTCCAGAGAAGGTCACTCCACAATCTCTCTGGGCCAGAGCCTGTTCTAGTGTTTTGTCACACCCAAAGTAAAAAAAAAAAAAAAAAAAAAAAAAATAAAAAAAAAAAAGTCCTTATATTCCGAGAGAACTTCCGAACTTCCTGTGTTTCAGTTCTGCCCATTTCCATTTTCCTGCTCCCTGGCACCACTGAAGAGGGTCAGGCCCCATCCTCTTGACACTGACCCTTAGGACAGTTGCATACACATCCTCAGAGATGGTGAAGACCTCACTATGGATCTGGCTATTATGACCTTAGGCCTAAGAGGAACTCTTCCATAATGGCAGCTGGATGGCCAAACTCATTTGGGTGGCATCAGACCATGCATGGGACAAATATATCAAGCTCCTTGCTCTATTTTTCAGTGAGAGATGTCATGGAACCCTGCTTTTCTTATTCCTTTAGTGACAAGAGATAAAAAGCTACTCTATGTTTCAGAAAAAAAGAAGATGCCTACAAATACTAGATCACCTCAGAGCTCACAAGGCAATTGAAAATGTTGTTACATTGGTAAAGGGGTAGTGGTGATTTGAGCCCTGTCAGAGAAGTCAGGAGAGGAAAGCTGAAAACAGAGACAGGAAGATAACTGGGATCATTACCTTCTTCTCTGTCATGGCAGTGAGAAAGGAAAAATTGGCATCTAAGTTGGTAAGCTGGATTTCATCCTAATCGTTTTCTCAAAAGCATTTTTCTACCTAAACTTCTTTCTGTGCCTCTTCTGCCGATCTAATAAATTAACTTCAGATTTAATAGGCAATGACTTCTACCTCAAGATTGAAATAAATTTAGCAAGAAATTCTAAAATGTCAGGATTTTTCTGAAATAGCTGCTGGTATGCTCAAAATTAGGGGTCACAGTGAAGGTATGATCAATTAGTTTTAAACTGAGTGTTAACAGCAGCTTATACTGCTGTCCAGCCTAGCTCATCTTTGTTGGAAAGTACTTGTTACATTTCTTTTATTCTTCAAGTCATATTGGTACTGTCCTTCTTCCAGCAAATGTCAATGAATATCTTCACTGTGTCTATAACTGTTTAAAAAATCTTTCCAATCAAATCAGAACTATTCCCAAGTCTGTTTAATTTTCCCTGGCTTTCCTGAAGAGGTGGAGAGGTGAAAGCACAGCAGGATGCTTGCATTTAGCAAGATCAGGTTGAAAAGCATATTTGAGAAACCAGGAAAACAGTAGGAGCAAGGAGGTGAAATATTTAATTCACAGAAAAAATATGGGAAAAGAAGAACCTTATTAATTACTTATATAATGGAATATCCACAAAAATAAGATAGTTTGAACTTCTAGAAACTGATGTAGAAACAAGATAAAAAATTAATGTAATGGAGTAAAAAAGGAAGGGAAGAAATGGCACTGAGCATCTCATTAAGTGATGGTCTTTACATATGAGGTACCTGCACAGATTCAGCAAAAAGGTGTTTTATCTGGAAACTCAGGGGTGGTCACTAAGATCAATTCATTGTGGAGAAAGCTAACACAGCAAGGGTGTGGTAAGCAAAGGGACAGTTTAGATAAAAAAATAGTGAAATAACATTACATTGTTTATGACAGGAGATAAAATGGAGTTCAACAATGGAAGAAACTCTCAAAATGTTTCTTTTGAAACCTTTTGCTAGCCCAGGCCTTCAAATGTCATAGTTTCCTTGTACCTTCCTCATGGCTTTGACATTCATTTCATACTGTTATGCAGTCTCACAAAGGTGCTGTGCAATCTGGGGAGCAATAGAAGGAAGGTGAATATCAACGTGATGTCAGTGGTACAATCAAGAACAACAAAATGCCATTTAGCACACCAAATATCTAAACTGCATTCACAGCTTTGGGTGGACTTTTGCCAGCCTGAATTTGGTTCACATTCATGCCAGATTTATTTTACTATAGTTTGGATACAAAAATTAAGTGAAAGTAGGGCATTTCCAAGACTCAAACCTGAAACCTAAAGTGAAACTTGGAGCGTGTGAACCTTTGCAGTTTGAAACCAAAGAAAATGTTTGCATGAACCCTAGCTAAGCAAGCCCGCTGTGTTTCAGAGGAGCTCTAATAAAAACCACACTGCCATGAATCACTGAATATTCCGTACTTTGACTTGGTAAATTTATGTAAGTTCCATGACAGTCCTTTTAAATAGTTCATTTTTCACTGAGCTCTGAGCCAAATCATGAAGTTGTTGATGAGTTTTTCTAAATCCTTACCCAGCCTAATCCTACTAAAGTTAGAGGGAGATTTGTCTGGGTAGGGAGAAAACAAAAACTGAGTCAAGGTTTGGACTTGGATACAGTAGCTTGAATTTATACAGTTTATTTTTAAGAGCTTGAATAAATCTATCTCCACTAATGTGTATTAAACACAAACAAGTAACAGAAAACTCTGTTCAAAAACTAGTGAAAGATGGAATTCAGACTGTTTTCCCAACCTGGTCTCAGTTGTGTTTGTTCACATCAGGAGAAGTCTTTAATGACACAGTTAATGGCACTTTTTCTTCACTAAGTTCCTTCAATCAGTTTCAGAACTGCTCTGGCCACAGACAAGTCCTGTGTAGCTAATAAAAGTATTTTCTGCTGCAGTGTCTCCATTCTTTAAGGCACTGGAAGCTCTGTAGTAAATGGAATGAGTTTTTATACAGAGTGGGCTTGTTCAAGAACATGAGTATTTTCTTCTACAATTAAATTTCCCCCTTTCTCTGCTCTCAGTTGCAGTGATGACAAGGAAAATAACTCACAGATGATCAGTAACTGCTCCTCTATTTTTAAAAAAAAATTGAAACACTGTGAAATTCTGAGAATTGAGCTGTGACACCCAAACTGCTTCACTGATGCTGCCTTTACACCTTTATAGGATGAACTTTGCATGTATCATTCCTTCCTCCCAAATCAGTTCAGACAAGACCAGGACCAGGACAAAAACTCCTTGTTCAATGAGCCCATCTAACCAAATCACCGCTTTTCACCTCTGCTCCTTGCCCATCAAAACCCAGGTTTCTCTTGTAGTAACTCTTTACAGGCTAAAACTCAGCCTGCTGTTTTTTCCAGTCTGCAACCTCCTCTCTGCTTCCTCACACCTTCCTTTAATCTTTGATTTTTCCCTACCATCTGCCTGGCTATTTTCAAATCCTTACATGTTTCAGTGTGTTTTCTGTGTCAATTCTAGCCACATTTCCCACAAACTCATCCCAGTTTCTCCAGTATCATGTTTACATAATCCCCTGCAACCATCTTACTCTGGTTTTTATCTTATGATTCACAATCCAATGTCTCTCTCTTCCTGATGGCCTTTGATGGATTCAGCATGGCTTTGATTATTTTGAAGGTTGGTGCCCGATCTGGAAGCAGACACAAGGATGTGAGGTGACAAGGAAAGGTGAAATCCCATTTTGTGTTCCTTGCTAGAAAAAGAAGGTGAGTGGGGAAGCACTTTTCATTGACATATTTCAATATATTTCTAAATGGTGGTCAGTAGGGCTGCCTCCTTTCAGTAAAGGTGAAATGTTCAAGTGTGATTGGTAAGTACAGTGATCATGCAGCTGTTTTGGAGATCATGGGAGCTGTTAATCTTTTTTTTCAAGAGCTCAGAATTTGGAAAACTGTGGGTTGATCAGATCTCAGCATGTACTGCACAGATGCACACAAACTTCTGCTGGCTGTGACTTCCCGCATACAGAGCACAAAGAGGCTGCTCAAACAAAACAGGGAGCAGAAGTTATTAACATTAAAAACCCCACACTTTTGGGGTTTTTCCTTAAACTCACTAGATTATTTGATTGGCAGTTGCCAAAATACCAGCCTGAGGCAGGCAAAGTCATGGAATATTTCAGTCCAAATGGCTAATGTTCTGGCATAGTTATAGGCAGCTGCAAACTGTATTTTATAATGACACATATCAAACAACCTGAATAACATGGAGTGCTACCAGACAGAACTATAATTAGAATTGGGCAAGAATCAGTTTTCCCATAACTTCCAACATTTTTTTTCAGTTGTAAACTGGCACAAACCCAACAGCTTTTGAGGTTTTACTAAAAAAAGAGAGAACAAAACCACTCCTATTAACCTGGTGATCAGAGTATTCACCTACACTCTCCACTTGCTGGGGACGAGCTATAAATTTATGTCTTATTTCCTTTATATTTTTCCCCTGGTATAGCTGCTTCACTTTGTATATTTATTATTCATTGATCCAGAGAAAGCCTCTAAAGCTCAATACACAAAGATAATCTGGTGTCTCATTCTTACGAAGCTTGATGCTTAAATGGTTTTATGGTTCCAGATCTTAATCTGTAGTTCAGCAGTCAGGAGACTCCCCTGGATTGTTAAAAGTCCAGTGTGAGTCAGGCTGATCATGAACTAAATGAATTCCCAGGCTTCCCTTCTCACTCAGAAGTGGGGCTTTCTTTTTTGTGGTTTTTTACGGAAATTTCATCCCTGACATGAGGAATCTTTTCTACGCGGTTTTGGCCAAATTTGAAAGTTCTGCTTCTGACAGATCAATGCTATTCCAAAAGAATTTGTGAAACAACTTCTAGAAACCATTGGAAAACAGAAAGCAATGTTCTGAAACCTGTGAGATTATTGCCAGGGACATTATTGTGTAAAAACCATCATGTCTGCTTTGGCACGACGCACATGATACTGCCTCACTAGAGGTCATTCTGCAGCTTTTTGTTGTTGTATCTAAGTGAACTTTAAGAGGCTTAAGTTAATAAGTAACAGCAAAGTTATCCCTGTGAAATCAAACCAGAGCCTGACAGTGTTCTCTGTTTGGTTTGGATGATGCAGCTGGATGCCTGAACTCCAGGAGAAGAAGCAGCCATGAAGACAACAACTTCTACTGACCCCAGTGCTTTACCATTCCCCATGGTGTAGTGTACTTCTGGTTTGCCCTAAAATTACTACAGCATTAGGGTCCAAAATAGATCCATTATTTCTTCTTCCTCTATAGTCTCACAAAAAAAAAAAAAACAAAACCCAAGTGCATTATTATTCAGTCTAATAGAGGAAAACATTCACAGAGATAATAAGAATAGGAAAGTCAGTTTTTACAGAGATTGGGAGAAAAAAACAATGAATATGTTAGTGGTCCAATGTGCAATAAAACCTCCCTCCCAGAAGAAACTAAGTAAAGAACCACATTATTAGCTGGACAAGCTTAGTAATGTCATGAGTCTCTTCAGAAGCAATGATGGTCATTTTGTTTTTCTCTGGTTGCTTAAATACAGGGCAGTGTGTTACATGATTTCTGTAACACTGGGAAAGCTTGAGGCCTCTGACAGCTGGAGTTTAGAGAGTGCATTGCTGACATCTGGTGGAAATATTTATAGTTTAAACACTGTAAAACTTTAAATAATGTTTATATAACAACAGAATTTTCCCTTCATATGAGGATATTTGGAGACTCTGGAAGACTTGAACTGTAGAAATCTGAAATAAGGGCATATACAATTTATGAAATCTAGAAAATGTGAGCATTTACTGTTTGCTGGTTTGGTATTCTGAGCATGCATTTTCTCTGTTTATTTACTAAACTCTTCCAAAAGTGTTGGAACTACCCCAAAACAATATATGCATGAAGTCTCAAACATCTTGAATACTCTTATAGTTGCATTTAAAATGCTTATGGACATTTGCAAAGATCAGCAATAAGAATGTAAACAAGCAATTATGTTAAAGAAAGCTTCCTTTATATTAACTTTTATGAATTAATTACATATTCTGAAAATAGCCACATTTAAAAAAAAGAGGCAGAAGAAGCAGCATTATTTGTGTTCCTATTTAATGCTGATTAACTTTGAAGAAGGGCAACATTTCCTTATATTTTTAGTGACTGGTATCCCATCACCATGCAAATACCAATGAATTGTAAATTATACTCTCCTCATGCCAAAACTTCAAAAATAACATATGTATTTTCCCAGACACTCATGTTTCTTGCTGACAAGTTAAAAGTCAAAGAACTGTTCCAAAACTGTGAAGGAAGGAGCTACTTTTTCAGAATTCTTCTACATAAATGAAAATTCAGAGAAAAATGCTCAGTGGGAAATCCCTATTCAAAGTGGCTATTTCATGTTTTTTAAATTCTGGAGTTGTAGAAAAATAAATGCAGAATTTCCAAGTATCTCTGATAAGACAGTTTTAAAAGTGTTAAAATTCTATGTAGTTCCGAATCTTAGAAAAGATGAAAGGTTTTATTTATAAAACCTGCAGCTATTTGTACTCAAGTCCTCATGTCATATATTCTGTCTCAGATAGAGGTCTTTTAAAGTGCTGTGTGTATTGTCATGTGAGTTTTTTGTGTGTGGCTCCTCCCCAGTCTGATTTTTTGTAAAAATTTGCAATTTCTTTAGCAGCGTCTGGGTTTGTAGCAGTATTTATTATGAACTTGTTGTCTGCCAGACTCGTGAGATAGTTGGAGTAGTGCTGAAATTACAGAAGTTGTGAAATACTTTAAAATCTGGAATTTTGCTGTCATTTAATGACACAGGTTACCAGGGAGCCTCACTCAGAGCAGGGCAGGATGCTGGTGGAGGACTAAACCAGAGGCTTCTGCCAGGACTCAGGCAGCAGCAGGTGGATGGACCTGAATTCTCTACCTGAAAGTCCCTGGCAAGCCAGGAACCAGCTCTGAGTGCTGGTGAGTCTCTCCTCAGCAGAAGGAAAGTCTGCTATGTGTCATTAATTTTCAGATTAAATGAAAACACAGAAAAATGGATGAGCTGAATTTCACATTGCAAAAAACATCCTGGAATGAATTTTTCTCTGGCGCAGCCCTTCTGGAGCCAATTGACTTTTGCTAGCAGAGGATCTGGCTAAATGATTTTGGAGGGAAGGTTAAACATTCTTCTTTTATTATCCTACCATGTACCATTACAGGGTCCTTTTGCTTGGCTAGCATAAAGCCAATTCTAATGCTAAAATAATTAGAAGGCTAGTTGCATTTGCTGTTTCAATATGAATAGCTCATGACATATGTCTCTGTGGAAACCTTTTGTACATGTTAAGTATCGTCTGTCAGCCATATTTTTCTCCAGTTCTTTGTGCTATTTTTAATATAATTTTAACCTTTTTATGTACACTCAGTCTGTGCCCCTGCCAGAATGGTATATTACAGCTTACACAGTTAGCAATACCTAGAGCTGAGGTTGCCAAGAGCCTTCTGCAGAATAATACTATTTCAAATTTCTTTTAGCTTTTTGCTTTAATAGTATGAGCATAAAATATCTCATGTTTCTTTCAAAATAGATCTTCAGTTTGACTAGCTTAGCCAATAACTGAGATTTTGGTTTGGGTTGTTTGTTAATGTTTTTTGTTGTATTTTGCTTGCTTGTTTGTTTTGTTTGGATTTTTGTTTGGTTTTTTTAATGGTGTCTGGGTTGGAATGGACCTTAAAGGTCATCTACCTCCAGCCCACCTGCCATGGCCAGGATACCTTCTACTAGACCTGGCTGATCAGAGCCCCATCCAACCTGAACATTTCCAGGGACACTTCCAGGAACAGGGCATCCGCAGCTTGTCTGGGCAATCTGTGCCGAGGTCTCACCACTCTCATCATTCTCTCCCTACCTCTTTTTTTTTTCCTGCCATTCCCATGACAAACTATAACCTGATAAGAAGAAATGTAAAAACTAAGAAATATGTTTATGTATATGTATATGTATATGTATGATGTATTTGTTTTCACACTGCCCCATAATGTTCAACTGGTTTGTTGAGAACGATTCCTTTCTGTCACAATTGTGTAGTGCCTTGATCTGTGCTCTGTTGCTGAAGATCTCATCATCTTATCATGGTGCCTTTGCCAATGACAGCTGTGGGTCACAATTCCAGGACATGGTGCTATTGCTTCCTCTTTTTGCACTGCCACATGATTATTGGAAAATATGAAAACATCACAGCTGCCTCTTCTGATTCATAGCCTGATTCTCCTGTTTAGTGAAATTCCAGCACCATATAGGAAGCACATGAATCATAGCAATACCAATGCGAAAACCAAAGTTTATCACCTACTTTTCACAGTTTACAAAACTAAGTTTTGTTTAAGAAATAAAACATTGAATGATCTTTTGTGTTGAATGGTGATGAAAGAAGAAGTTGTGAAAATAAAAATTTTTATGTATAGACCACAAGTAATGGAAAAACTCTACCGGCAATATTCTCTTTGAATATAAAGACAACAAGCTAAAATTCAAGACACACCATTCCATGATACATTTGAAGCTCTTGCAAAATGGAATTAAATTACATTAGTATAATATTTTAAAAGTCAGTGTGCCCATTCAATTCAGCAGAGTTAATAAATAGGAACTAGATAGCATAATATGAAAGATATATGTAGTCTTGAGGTAGAAGTGAAAAGGCTAAGTTTATTTATACAGCTCCTTTTAATTTAAAAAGCTCTATGTTGTGCCAATCATCAAATCAGTGCTATCACAGCACTAACCATTAAAATGCTTGTAATTGAGAAACATCAAACGAGATTATCTAAAGCCAAGCAACTTTTGTAGACAAAAATCTTACTCTTGTTGCAGTGACAAGTTAAATAACACTCAGATCAGAGACAAATAGAAAACATAAGATTTCCAGGCTGTTAGAAAAATGAGGTCCTAAGTATGACAATGAGCAGCATTAGGAAACATTATAGGTGGCATTGTTAGAACAGCTGGGGAAACTGAAGGAAGCAGATGATGGAAATATCAAGGTTATCACAAATGAAGATGAGGATTCGATATAATGAATGATGTAGGAAAAAAAGCTAAACTGCAGAGCAACAGAAATGATTAAATGAGAAAAATAATGGCTGAAAGATGTGAGACGAGTCAAGCAAGATCTGGAGACAGGTTAGAAAAAAATAACAGAAGAAAAGGATCTCAAGAGGGAGAGGGGAAAATGCTTTTATTAAACATGAACAAAAGCAAGATCATTTCAACTGAAGTAGGAAACTATTGGAGCAAGGACAGCTGTGGTGCCATTCCCAGGAGCAACATGTACCATTCCTGCTGAGAATACCAGCCAGAAAAGACACAGGTCCTACAAACACATAAAGCTCTTAAAATTCATCAGCTGTCTGATGACAATTCAAGACTTTTGTGCCATATGGTCTCAGAAGGGACATTATACACCCTCCTACTTTCAGATCATGCTCACTTTCTGGTGGCTGTCAAAGCAGAGCTTGCTGTTTACTTGAGATGTTTGAGAAAGAATCTGAGTCTTGGACAGTAGTTTCTTCTGTTAATATAAAATCTAGAGATGTACTTGAGATATTGATATGGGATATTTGCTTGCAAATACTACCCAAAAAGCAATTTTAGATTCCTTTAGATTAGATAAGCAGCTGCACTTTTGGTCCCTAAAAATTATTCTGTTCAAAGGGAAGATTATTTACATGTTTGATGTCTCAGAAGATAAATTTATAGAAATATTTTAAATCACCAATACTTCCTGTATATCTCTTTTCCATTCTGTTTCTTTCAAAACATTTCAGAATTTAAAAGTGTGATGTAAGAGTGATGCTTACATCACACATAGGGGTCCCATGTTATCTGGAATTTACACCAGTTGAGAACATTTAAGTACTTTACAGATGTCTCAAATTAATTTATTTTTTCACCAATCTGAATATATATTAACAAGACAATTAATTTTTAGTTGTGTCTCACCTTTGGCCTTCTTCAGAAGGTGGATGCTTTGCAGAGCATAAGAAAAATAAAAGAGAGGGAAGGTACTTCTGAGAAGATCAGCTCCTGCTTGGTCTGAATGTGTTGATTTTTCCTGTGACTGAAATTTCATGATCTTCAAGGAGAAGCAGAAGGAGAAATGTGTAGATTCAGAAAGAGGTGACTAATAGGTACATTTGTTCTAATATACTTTCAGGTAATTTTCTGGATATTTAGAAATTGTATAGATTCTTCATCAAAAGAACTCTTTAAACTGACATTTTTCAGTACTCTAGGCCAACTGCACTCACTAGGATAGAAACAGGAATTAATTTTGTGAACTATTACAGTGTTGTCTGCAGATGGTCATAAGTACTGTCACCTATAGTACCCACATCTAGTCCTGGAGCTTAAATATTTTCTAACTGCACAACAGTGATAACTGCATAGCAGTTTAAGACCAAATGCAAAGCAAGCATAGAAAAATCTCACCTAAAGTATTGTCCCCAGATCAGTCATGCTGACAAAATCTTCTGTAAGCATTTTAGTATTACTTTTTGATTTTCAGGCTTTTGTTGTCTACAGGCATCATTTCTCTCTCCAGATCATTGTAAAGCAGTTCATGTGACACTATGCAATCCATTGCAAGCATCACATTACTGTTGCATCTAGTATTTCATAGGAATGTTTTATAAATTACTACAGGTTTTTGATTATGTATGGGAACTTTTAGCCAGAGAATCATATTTGAAACACGAGTGTGAAACTCCACAAACAGAAGAATGTTTATTTCTTCAGAACCTGGAACAATCTGATAGATCAAAGCTGGTGTCTACTTCCTCTTTCTGAAGAAGGCATCTCTGTTAATTCATAAGACCCAGCTGATATAAAGTAATTTTCACTCAGATCTGAGCTGCATTGGCACAGATAATATTGCAACTGGAAGGAAATAGGAGAAAATGAAAATTACATATAGATAATTCTTAAGATCATGTTTGTAAAAACAGTTCAATTATTCTTTCAACAAGAGAACTTCAGGACATATCAGTCCTGTCTTTCTCACAAGCATGATAACATTTTAGGCAGAGAGTTGTTTCTTTCTGATTGATTAAGTACTTTTTATGTCCCTTAACTAGATGATGAGTACTCTTTCCCAATATATTAGCGATGCCTACTACTGCTATTGCAGCAGCAGGGTATACATGTAAAATAGAATTTCTTTCCTCTCATATTAACCTTATGTCTTGGTACATATTTTAGACATTTTGAATCTCAAAACTGTATTTTTTCCACTTTCAAAGAATATATGATCTCATAAATGTGGAACAGTTCAAAATGTATAAGGAAAACTCTCAGAATTATAAACTATGAATGAAAAATCTGGTAAACTTCGTCTTTTTATTTTGTTGAGATTCCATCTCAGGAAGTGATCTTTATTTCTGTGAAGTCAATATGTTATTCATGAAATGAAATGGTTTATAGAAACATGTCTAGTTTTCATGAAAAACCTTCAAGCTTAGCCATTGTTCATAACCTGCACATCTTTCAGAATTTTCTATTCATTGCTCATGGCTTCTCAGAAACAACTGAGCATGGTTTCACTCATAGCATGGTGTACTATGTCAAAATCTACATTCTTGCATTCAAAGAAAAGTAAATCTCAAACAACTGAACAAGCTGAAATTTAAACATATTGAGGGTCTCTGGAAAATACAGCTATACTATTCAGACAGAACACAAAGCATTACTACATCATTTTCCCCTGAGTTTACTCTGAAGATTTAGATATTTAAAAAAAAATTAGGGAAAAATACCATTTTTTTAGACATTCTCCTCATTTCAAGGTAGATAACTATTAGCCTAAGCTGAATTGAGAAGTTTCCATTTTGCATTGTGGAATAATGTCAGATTAATTGAAGGTAAATTTCCTGGCAAGAATCCAATAATAAATGAATATTTCAATATTGTAAAATGCTTATGGTGCTTTTATTTCTAAATCTCTCCCTCAAGGAACTGAAATTCTATTTGCACCAAATTTCTGCTAAACCCACAGGTAAAGTGGTTGTCTCCTTCTCCATGTGGTGTCTGTCCAACATCAAAGGTGAGGAGTCTGGATCGCATTGTTGAGGTAAGCCTTGCCATAATATATCAGGGAGCCTGATACTCTTCCTGCAGCAACAGCATTTGGATCTTTCCAAGGGCACTGCCTCATTTCTCAGTGAAAATACTGGTATGCTTGGAAGTGGAAACTCAGATTTGCACTGTCTTTCTGATAGGCAAACAGGGAAGCTGAAATTTTCCTCCCACTCCCCACTCATCATCAGTGAGGGCTGGGATGACCAAAAAACCAGGCTACCATGTAAGTTAAGCAATGCTCAGGTATGGACATGGGCTCACTGTGCTCCTAAATTGGTGTACCAACCAATTAGAGTGTCTTAAACTGGAGCCCAATATGATTCTGGCCAGAAATAATCAACAGGATAAGAGAATTCCTCAGTTTAGGAATTTGCATGGACACAGAAGTGCCCACAAAGAGTTTGGATGTGTCCAACATATTCTAATGGCAGAGAGAGAATTGCAAAAACTGATAATGTCAGATTGTGCCTGCTGGGTCTGAGGCACAAAGGCCAGATCACAGCAGGCTCTACAAGCATAAAATAAATACCATAAAAAATATCAGTGACCAAACAGTAAGCCAAGCTTAGGTCAAAAGTACAGAAAAAATAGGAGGGCCAAATATCTTCCATCCTTAGTCTTCCTCTTAACCATCTAACCACCGATTTTGATGTTAAGCATCAAAGAACTCAGAAATAAGTTGTTCATGGAGAATGGCAGTGGACCTGGGGTACCATGAAGTAATGAGTTAGAATGCAATGAAAACTTATTTCATAAACATTAACATTAATTTCCAAAGGGCAAATTTTAATTAACAGTGGGAACTAGACAGTTAATTCTGCTGACTTGAATTTGATACTTGAATGCAAAAGAAGCCTTGAAGTAAAGGGTGCAAAACTTATCACAAGTCTCTGCCTCAGAGAGAGGAAAAAAAAAAAAAAAGAAAAGGAAACTTGCAGGAAGTGATTTCAGATCTGACCAGATTTAAAAAAAAAAAAAAAAAAAAAAAACCAAAAAGAGGATTAGAAATAAGCAGAATGCCTACATAGATTAGAGGAAAAAGCACTGATCAACAAAGAACACTGCCTTGTAGGCCAAAAAATGTGTAGATAAAGTGAATATAACAGAGTCAAGCTGAGCTGGACCTTGCAAAGAATATTAAAGTACATAGCAGAAGATTCTTCAGCCATGTAAATAAAAAGAACAAGGGTGGAAAAATAAGCAGTGCCAGAATGTAGTGATGATGATGTAGAAATGAAGAATGAATCAAGTATAGGCTGAAAACTGAATTATGCTTTTGCTCAGATTTCGAGGAAATAAGCAAAGATTTTGGACATGGGAAAAAAAAAAAAAAAACTAGGACACATTTTTTAATGTATAGGAATGGAAACCAGCAGAATCAAGATAGAAACACCATTTGAGATGTCTAATGTACTCCAGGTGGTAAATAGTGGAAAATAAGTACAATCCCAAGAGGAAACTGGCAAACAAAATTTCAAGCGCTGCAGCAGTTATTTTTAGTAAACACATAAAACCTGTTTGGTGCCTAATATTTGGAGACACATCACACACACAGTAAAGAAGTTGGAATGAGAAAATGGTCTGAACTAGAGATCACCTAGGTTTTAGTTCAGCAAACTGATGTCTTTTTAAAAAGATTGGAATAAAAGAATTATTAAAGGCATGGAGGTCAGTTACTGAAAGAGTTTATCTAATGCAGATATGGTAAACTAAGCATCCATTTCCTTTTTTTAAAAAAATAAATAATTTCCAGACAGAGGAAATGAGGCAAATATAAACTTTCTGGACATTGATGAAGACTTTTAATGTGGTGGCCACTGAGAGATTACAAGGCAAGGCCAGAGAAGATGGGTTCAGTAGTGGAACTGTAAAGTTGATTAGGATTTGGCCAGAAAGGCCATTAGACCCACTGGCACGAGGGGAAATTCCAACTGGGAGAGAATGACTGTGTTGTTTTGGTATTGTACAAAAGATCTTCCCTGAAGCCTGTAAGAGGTGTGGAATTAGAAGGTGGTGAATGTGGAGGAACCTGGTGATATTGAATATTGTGGGATTGGGATGGGCTTCAACAAGATAAAAATTGTATTTGGATGTGTCTGTTTACAGGGTGGAGATATGAAGACCTAATCAGCTGGAAATTGCTGATATGATGATGAATTTCACAATATAAATCCTTTTCAAGATTACTATCAAAATTATGCAGAGATGAGTAAGGGATTATTAGCATTTTACAAAGTACTAACAAGAGGCGTTTTAGTCTTGTGTGCAATTCTGGTAATTCATGTTGATGAAAGATGGGTGCAGAAAAGAGCAGCAGGTATGGTCAGAGAACAGTGGGTTTCTTTAATTTGCCTTGCCCGACAAATGAAAATCAAGGAGCAATATGATTACATTCTATAAATACATCAGAGATATAAATACCACAGAAAATGAACAGTGATTTAAACAAAAGGATGATGCTGGCACAAAAACAGAGCTATAAATTGGTCCCTGAATAGACTCAGTCTGGAAATCAGAAGATTCTTATTTGTTACAGGAGTTAGATCCTAGAACAGCTTTGCTGCAGGAGCAGTGGGAGCAGAGAAACAAACACTTGAACTAAAGTTCAAAGCTTTACTCCAGGTGCACTGACACTCTATTTGCATGTAAGACTGCCAGTCTGCTGCTACTGAGGTATATCATCCTGTTATATGAGTGTACATTCACATGCATATGTCACCTTCACATAAACACACACACATTCACAGAACTCGAAGGCACTTTACTACATTGCATCAAAACCTAGGGAAATTGTATGTATCAATGAGTTGATTATTGGGATCATGACAAGACAATTTCTGCTTGTGAAAAGCTGTAAAGATTTATGTGCTTGAAATTCCTAGGCAGTGGCTACAAGCTGTGAATGCAGGAAATACTTTGGGGCTCTTGTTAGTCCCTAAACAAAAAAAGGAAATGCTGTTAGGAAATGCTGGGTTAAAATTTCATGCTGCCTTTATGCAATAAGAAAGGACAAATCTGCTTCTTTGAGGCAAAGTAGGCCAAAAGCTTTTGAATTCTGTGTATTACCCTTATAACCAGGTATTGACACTTTAGGAAATAAATACCTAAATAGCGGAATCAATAGGGGAAATTTTAAAAAAAGCCCAAGTTTATTTCATAGAATAATAGAATGGTATGGGTTGGATTGGACCTTAAAGATCACCTACTTCCAACACACCTGCCATGGCTAGGATACCTTCCAGCAGACCAGGCTGATCAGAGCCCCATCCTGTCTGGCCTTGAACACTTGCAGGGGTGAGGCATCCAGAACTTCTCTTGGCAACCTGTTTCAGTGGTTTACCAGCTTCCTTGGAAAAAAGTTCTTCCTTATATCTAATCTAAATCACCCTTACCTCAATTTAAAACCATTAACCCTTTTCCTACTGTACTGACCCAACTAAAAGGTTTGTGCCCATCATATAATCCCCCTTTAGTTACTGGAAAGCTGCTATGAGGACTCCTCAGAGCTTTTTCTTATCCAGGCTAGGAGCTACAGCTCTCTCAGCCTGTCTTCACAGGAGAGGTTTTCCAGCCCTCTGATCATCTTCATGGCCTCCTCTGGACTCACTCCAACAGGTCCACATCCTACTTATGTTAGGTGCCCCAGAGCTGGACACAGAACTCCAGGTGGGTTCTCACTAGAGCAGAGTAGAGGGGCAGAATCCTCTGCCTCCACCTACTGCCCACGCTGCTGTGGATGCAGCCCAGGACCCAGTTTTCTTTCTGGGTTGCAAGTACGTGTTGCCAGGTTGTGTTGAACTTCTCATCCATTGATTCCAGCAAGTCCTTCTCCACAAGGCTGCTCCCACATTCTTTGACTAGCCTGTACTTGTGCTTGTGCTTGTCATGAAGCTCGTGCTGGACTTTGTATTTAGCCTTGTTGAACTTCATGAGATTTGCACAGACTCACCTCTCAAGCCTGTCAGGGTGCCTCTGGATGGTATGCCTTCTCTCCAACATGTGGGCCACATCACACAGCCTGGTGTCACTGTAAAACTGGTTGAGAGTCCACTCATTCTTCCTGTCTGTGTTTCTGACAGAGGTGTTAAACGTTTTTCCTAGTCTGAAGCTGAAAGTCATTTTGGATGCAACTGGGTGCAGCCATTCCAAGCAATGCTTTCATTGTTTGATCCTAATACTTTCATGCATAAAGCAGCAATTTTAAGGGTTGTGTGACTCTGTTAAATTCACTTCCAATGTTATCCCCTGCCAATGGAAATTACTAGCATGAAACAGCCCATAACCATCCTGCTGAACTCTCTTATTCTCCAGAACAGTGTGGTGGCATCCAAAGTCACTCTTCAGAGGGCTTCCTGGCCCAATGTAACTTCCATACTTTCTTAGGAATTGTCTGGGAGTGTGCTCATTGACCTGGGTCAAAACCATGCCAAGGATTCTGCTAACAATTTAACAGTATATATGACTGACTGACTTCCAGTACCCCAGGAATGCTCTCTGGAACTGGTTAATTTATGAGTGCGCATATAATCAAGGAGTACTCTTGCCTCTGTTCCTTTGATCCCCTAGTAAATCTGCCCCAGCAACAAGGACAATGTGGAGGCCAAATCAGAAATTCAGTATTAAAAAATTTTCCCAACTATTACTTAAAAAGGTAAAATTTCTCTACAGTGCAGAAATAAGAACATCATCTGGATCCAGCATGTTGAGGATATGCATCATATTTGAAACTTCAAGGGGCCTCTCTACAGATGTCTGACCAAAAGGGGTCAAAGCCATTCAAAGCCTATAGCTCATGGATTAGGGCCTTTGACTGATGAGAATATCCACAGCACATGTTAGAGATGAGGATCCTTGCCTGCTTTCTCTGGCTTATGCTAGTATTTGGGGTGGGTCTAACTACAGGAATATTTGCTTTGCATGTGCACTCATGGGCACACAAGAAATAAAGTAACGAAATGGGATTGACAAGCCATTTTAATTTTCCATCAATGAAGGTAAAGAACAGCAACTAACAAACCAATTCCTGGTTTTGGACAAGTCACTGGAGACACAGGACTCTCACCTGTAAGAGTTTATCCTGCTGTGGATGCTCTTTACCTGTGTGTATCCTTCCTCTGCAGTGGGTACAAACTTAGATGGAACACAAAAAATACTATTCTTTATCATTTCCACAATACTCAACCTGACTTCTTTAGGCACCATCAGAGCTGCTGCCTTTTGTTATGAGCACTGTACCAGTGGGTTTAGTTTGCTGTCACAAGGAAAATTATCATCACTGCATATCAAAGGCTTTAGTTAAAGGGCAGTTTAAGAACACAAAGCAAAGATCCATCTATGATGAGACAGTTTTTCCCTCGTCACACCCTAGATTTTTTCCTAAGGATTATTACTCAGTGTTAATTTCTGCTATGACATAAAGACTTCTCCTTTGCCTCTGCCAATGCTTTTGTGGAAATTCTATGTGTGGGATCTTTGTGGGCTCAGTAGGTGTTTTGGTGTTTATTGGAGTGCTGGGGAGGTTAAGAGGTTCACTGCCCTAAGTGCTGACATTGCTGCCTTTCACACTTTAAAATAAGAAGCTAAGCCACATATCTTCTGAATTATATACTGGAAACAGCAGAAAAATCAGTGAGTACTGAACAGAGGCATGCAGTTAAAGTGGTTTCACTCTGTTTCATCATTGCATCTCAGTCCAAGATCAAGGACAACAGGAAAAACCTTTAAAATGTCCTTAGAACTAATCCTAGATGGAGGTACAGGAGAGTCAAGCACCTAGTGCCCTTGTCTGTGTCTCAAGATGTCTGTCTGCCTCTGGCTTGCTGATGACTGGGGCAAAAGGTTTCATATTTTCATTTTATTATCTGAAATTTATATATTATCAGATATAAAATAAAGATAATGGAGCTTTTGCACAACAATTCAGGATCTATACACACAAATGGCCCAAAGAATTAAAGAATATTACTTACATTGCCATTAGATCTCTTTTGTCAATAGAGATAACTTCTGACTGAGTTTCTGGGATTAACTTGATTTTTTATTTACACTGTCAGAAGCTATTTTCCCTATTTTGGAAGAAATGTCTCTTCATAAGCAAAAAAGTAGATATTTTGTTGTGCTTTAAAATACATTTCATGTTGAATAAAAATAACATTTATGCACAAAAGAAAAAAGTCTCCTTCTCCTGCCTGATAAAAAATATTATATGAGAGTCTTGTTACAATTGTTTGAGAATTTAGGGAAGCTAGTGATTATTTTTCTGTACTCTCTCCAACTAAAATGTTGTGTTCTATACAAGTAGTCCTTTTCCCATTGGTGTGAATCCCGAGAGTGCATTAAATAATACACTTCTAGTTGTAAAACAGATGGAAAAGTGTTTAAAAAGGTGCCAGGTTTATTTATGGAAGCATGAAATTGAATTTAATAGGAGAATTTTGCCAGTATGAAATGTGAACTCTCAAAACAGGAAGTGGATTTTATTGCTTATTTATTTTATTACCGGATCAGCTGCCCAGAACTGTAGAATCCTTCCTCTCAGGAATTATTTACTTTCCAGCTCTGAACCAGAACATCTTGACCATCAGTTGTTACATCTTCTGGCTGCCAGATTCTCAACTATAAACATATGTGGTGCTGTCTATCTCAGATGATCTTCTGCAGATTTATATAGAGAATGTTTTAGCTTTAGATTTATTTCTTGATTTAAAACAGTATGAACTGAACTGGCTAAGTCAAGGGAAAGAAAATTTTCTTTAGCTCTCGATTACCATTTAATTAATAATATTCTATTTTTAGAGGGTTTATGTCATGTAGTCATTATGCATAAAAGATAAAAGAGCTAAAAAGCCAAATTAGGCAAATTATTTCTTCTCCTCTGCATGTCCAAACAATGGCTAGTGAAAAAACAGGTGCTATTCAGCTTCCAAAAGATGAGCAGCATTTGTGGAAATCACACAGGGAAACAGTGTCCCAGGTTTTCACGGTTCAGTCTAAGCCAGTGTCCCTGGATGGAGTTGAGTAAGGCTGTTGACTGCTGGAGACTGTCTGTAAACCTGTACCTGGCTGTTGTCACCTTTTCCTGTACATCTGGCCAGTATGTGGAGGTATTTGGGATGGTGAACAAGCCTCCAATTTCAATAAAGTTGTGATAACTTAGTGATCAAATTTAAAAAAAAAAAAAAACCACTTGTGGAAATATATTTTTCAGGCTATCAGTCTGCATTAATGAACATGCTTTTACACCTCCACAGAACTGGATGCTGTGGATGCCCGTGTTTACTAGAAGACAGCTGCATCCTTGTGATTACTGCTGCAAGGGGGATAAATGCCCGCAATGGCACCTTCTGTTTAGAGGAATCTGAGGCTCAGACAGGGTTCACTGTCACATGCAAGGCCATGCTGGAGCAAAGCTCTGCTGCCTGAGCTCCTGGTGCCACAGTGCCCTTGGGCAGTCTGACCAACACCCATCGCGTGCCTCTGCAGAGTGCACTTGTGCTCAGCCCAGTGCTGGCACTCACAGACACTCACAAATTCCCATTTCATGCAACAACACTAAATGTTTTCGGCATGAAAGTCATGCATGTGCAGTTTTGCATTGGAAACTGAAAAAAAGTGACAGCCTGGATCTCGCTGCTCTCAGTTCGCCAATTATGGATAAAGACTGAAGGCAATGTGGAACAATATTATGGTCATGATCCAAATCCCACATAGGAAAGATGAAGTTAAAATAGTCTTTGTTGCAGGTATTAAATCTCCTCAAAGTTCATGAGACTTTCTTATACTCACCTGTGTTGTACTGTTGTCTCTAATGATTTATAAATCACTTGTAACTGCATCACACCTTGTGACTCTCCCCAGGACAAAGGCTTTTCTCCAAGACATTCAGAGTGCCTGGGATCCAAGTACATGGATATTTTGAGGGTTGCTGACATAGTTTGGGGAAGCAACTCTTTGAAAATAAAATATTTTAGTGAAATGTGTATTTTCATAAACAATTGGACCTAATCTTTTGTGTAGAGGAAAACAAAAGGAATCTGAACATGTAAAAGAAAACTCCCTATTTTAAGTTTCTGCTATAAATGATAGTACAGAACTCATGAGTTTTGTAAGATTTGATATTGAGCATGTGAGCTGTTCATCAGCCTTGTTAATATGTCACAAGCATAAATTCTGACACACATCAGAACAAATTAAACTTATTTTTGTACTTTTTATTTCTTAGAGACAGATTGTTTGAGTTCAGAAGGGCATGCAGTATCTAGCAGATCTGGTAATTCATTCAAATATGGGAGTAAAGCTCTTCTTTTAGTTCTGTCCAAAATTCCTCCAAGTTTTGTAGAATGGGTTTGAAAGCTCTTATGTATTTAAAGAAAATCCTTTCAACTCACTCTAGAGTCCTGCTTTATGTTTTGTATTGCTTTGAACTTATTACCTCTTTGCAATGTCTTGGAACATTAGTTTGGGAGCATTTAAAGCTAATGATTAAATGTATAGTGAAATAACACTTTGATGTTGCCAGAAGCAATTAATATTCCCTATTTATACACAAAAGGTCATAAAAGACTGTGTTATGACAAACGAAATGATTCAGTGAATTCAAAGCAAGTTAACTGAATTCTAAAGGATTGTTACTACATGGTGGAAAAAAGGTATCCATCAAGCCTTATCTTAAGTCAGAAAGCTGTGATTAACTTATGGAGTTTTGAATGCTTTTAAAATTAGAAAAGAAATTATGAATTTGTCAGCTACAGAAAACCAGCCTGTAAGGGGTTCATTCAGAATGAAGCTTTCACCAAAAATAGCTTACAGAGTGTAGATAAATGAAGTTCATGAGCTTACAGAAGTCACTGAGCGAGACCAAATTGCACATAAGCAGCCTGACTATTGTATGTTCTGTGCACACGTCTGCTGAACTTTGTTAACAAGTGGAAAAATACACTATATATTTTTACTCCTACATTTTTATAGGAGAGCATCTCACACTTCATTGAACTTGTGCTGGAGACAACAGACAAGATTAGAATATAAATCGCTCAGAGACAGGGTCTGGAAGTCAGATTCTGTACCTTCTAGAGCTCTATCTGCCTATGAGTGGGCACACCATGCTTTAGAAGAGAGGACGGACCCCACACATGCCCACGCACACACACACACACTCACATATGTGCATATATGTATCCATGTATCCAAAACTGGGGAACTGGGGACATGATTAAACATAATGGAATCCTACACCTCCAGCCATTAAAAAAAAAAAAAAAAAAAAAAAAAAAAAAAGAAAGTGAAAGTGGAAAAATGCAAAAGAATGAAATTACCATGGATTGAAGAACATAAATGGCTTATGTTTAACATAATTAATTTCTCAGTTTCTACTGATCTATAGAAAGTTTCAATTTCAGGCTAAATCTTCATCTTATTTGTCAGTTTAAGAAGTGTTTGCTACAATGTCTAAGAGATACACAAATTCTAAACATGATACTGCATAGTAAAATTTCTAAACTGATAATGGTGTGGGAACTAGCTATCAGGAAGAGAAAAAAAATGCTATGCATCTGCCCAAGAATCATCCCCAAACTTTTTGATAAACTGAAGGCAATAATTTGGCTTTCCTCCTCCTTTCCCTTCCCTGTGACCCTTCATGGCCTTTTAGCCTCTTCAGAATAAAGCAACGAACTTCTGGTTTTTACAATGAGTTAAAGCAATTTGATCAACAGAGCTTAGACTGTTCAACACATAGATTGTTTGCAGACCTCCAGAGCATTTAGAGGTTTTATTTTCATTTTAGAAGTTACACAGACCTAGCAAGAACCTTTTCTTTGAATGCCAGGATCCAAGTGAACAAAAACCCTGAAGGTTTTTGGGTTCAGTTCAGTTGCATTTGAGACATACTTGGGAATGCAGCACCTCTGTATAGGGATGGCAGATGTGTAGTTCCCACAGAAAGTCAATATCCTTCCCAAGAGAAGCCAGAAGCCAGGAAGATATGCCTGGTCATCTTAACTACCATCAGGCACCTAGGTTTGGGTAAATAAGCTGTGCCTAAATTATGCAGGTAGCCAAAACCGCAGTATTCTCCTTAAACTTTGTGAGTGCATTCAGAGTCTTTGAGTGGTGAGGAAGAATTACCTGCAAAATTAGCACTAAAGAAAACAACCAAGTGCATAAATATCTAAGACACCATAAACCACAATAACTTCTTTTCACATTTCAGCCCATACAGTGGACTTTCTAGCTCATATAGCACCCATACTGTGTATAAGCATGATAAAGAAAGAACATGACTTGAAATGATCTGAACAATCATAATCTAATGAACCATTTCAAGTGAGGAAAATGAATTGTTAATAAGAAATGCTGGAAAAAAAAATCAGGCCTCTGCCCATAAATCTTGTCTCTAAAATACAGTTAGATATAAATCTCCATGTTGGATTTTTAACTGGAAATAATGTCCCTAGACCATCTTGTAGACATGAAAAGCACCACATTTTCAGTTAATGGACTGACTAGACTTTTCTGTAGAAGGTGTTGTCTGTTTTAACAACTTCTGTCTCTTTGATCATAAAACAAAATATTACATTTTTCCTTATTCATTGAGAAATCTGAGTCACTAACTGTTAGATATGTTTGGTCTCCCAGAAGCTAGTCCTTTTTTTTACCCCTTTAGATGTCACTGCCAATAAGTAACAAATGGACTCTTTGGGGTTCTTACCTAAAATGAGGGTGAATCAGGCTTTGGTTTAACTCCATTGAGTATTTGATTATTTATTCAAAATGGAACAGCTTCAAAAATATTTTCCTTAAAAATGTTCAAACAAATCATCTTGACGTTTCCAATATATTTTTTTTTGGCTGAAACAATTGGTCAAATCTGGTACAAATTTGCAGATAGTTTCCATCAACACGAAAGTGCATTTTTGAGCAAACAAAGAATTCTTCCATAAAAATTGCCTGGCTCTAATCAGGGCTGAAGCAATTTTGCACATGCCAACCAGCAGAAAATTAGGCATTGGATAAGCAAGACTGGCGAGGATCTGGGTTCTACCTAAATCCCCTTGTGGCCTTTGTCCAAAGTGATTAGCCCCAGGTCAAACAGAAAACCTGTGGTGAATCAAGCAAATTAAATCCAACCCTCCTGAGCTATCGGATAATGTGCTGGTCCCAAGACCTCCCTTCTCGGAGGCTGGAAGGGAGGAGGTTATTAAATATAAACATGAAGTAACATCCTGCTGTATGGAGGCCCAAGGCATTGTGCTCTGGAGAAGAGGCAGGGGATTATTCGTACCTCACAGCTGGACCTGTTCCAAGGGAGCCCACAGCAATTGTCTCTGCCAGTGCCAGGAGCTGTCAGTGCTCCTGAGCAGCGTTCTGCAGCTTGGAAGGACACTAAGGAGTGTCCCCTTAGACTAAAGGGCACTGAGCTGCAGCACAAAACACTGCTTTAATGTGGACTTGGAAATGGAGGGACTTATTTCCTTTAAAACATTGTAGAACAGAGTAATCCTCAGATTTATTTTGATTAGAAATCTGGATACCTTCTTGGCAGTGTTTATTAGATCTTAATGTAGCTCATTTGGAAAGCCAGATATTTTGCTTCTCCTCCTTTGAATCACTGACCATTATTTTCTCTGTTAATGAATCTGGACAATTTTAACTGCCAGATTTGACTGTAACTCTCTGAATAAATTGATCGAATTGAGGCTGAACCCACCTCTGTGTTCAAGCTAAGAATGAGCCTGAACAGAAGTCTCCAGAGTTTCCTAAAACTTCAGGGAGTTTGTTAGTGGAAAACTGATTTTGAACCACTGAACCTGAAGTGACTGCATAGTTTTGGTTTCATATTGATGTCAAGTCAAAAGAAGATTAAACTCCCACTGCAGCTTAGATGTGACCCAAGGTGGGTCATCTAAACTTACATCTGAGTATTTCAGGGACAGCTATCACTGTCCTTGGAGCTGATTGCTCACTTCATCTACCTTCTCCTTCCTACACATCTTTTTTCTTTTGAAGCAGATTGGAGCACTAACAACTAAAAAAGTGTTTTTCACTTGTAAGTCTAGTCTTAAATGAGTTGGCACCTTAAGAAAAACAGAAACATATTTCTGTTGCAGGTAGAAATTTCCATTCCCATCAAAGCAGAAATTAATGCATATCTTGTTTCTCAATAACTGCAAGCTTTTGAAAAGTATTGTCCCTATGTTCATCCATTTGTTAGATCTGCATACATATACCCACCTGTCATTGTAGGAAATGGTCCCTACACCTTGCAATACTGCATGTGAGTGTATAGGATGTCTTGGTGGTCTTTGGCCTTTCAACCACAGATTCTGAGGTATCAGAAACAGAGGGACATTCAACATTTAGACCACAGTCCTAAAACAGGTGTACTTGTTGATAATCTCACTGTCTGTGCTAAAGTGATAAAGCCACATGGAAAAACACCCTGTGGATGATTCTGATAGAAACCTGGTTTACAAGGAGCTGAATTTGGAATTCTTGCAGACAGTGAGCAACCAGACCTGCAAGACAACATAATGGTCATGGTGGTCATAGACCTGTGAAAAAGCAATGAAGATATGAGAGGTGGAAACAGCTTTTGATATTTGCATTTGGCTAGTGTATGTTCAGGAAGCAGAATGAAGATTCATAACCAACAATCCTACAGCAAACAAAACTAGTTCAAGTGCAGTGGAACAAATAGTTGTTCAAACCCAGTTATTTCCAGATTTCTTTATTCTTTCTCCCCTCTCACTTCTAGAAAGTGGAAGTTCTGCTGAATCTGAGCTCAGCTGTTGACCACCACAGAAATCAGCCCCACTGTGTCTTGATACAAGAAATAATTCTGCATACATTAAAGATATGAAGAATATCCTAATCTAGGAATAAAGCTTTTAAAAGGGATTTAGTTAATTTTCTAATTAAAGAAAAACCAAGGTCCATCAAGATATTGTAGTAGTGTAAAACATGAACAGATCTTCCTGATGGCCAAGGAACTGATCTAGATACAATAGCAGTTAATAAAAAAGTGACAGCTTCAGGTCCCTGAATTGAAAGATAATGAAGAATGACAGAGCTCTCCAGCTCCTCAGGGAAGGCAGAAAAAATCCACAGTTTGGAATTTTATACAGAACTTTAACTGGCTTGGTCATGGCTTGCCTGAGTGTGCTGGTTTTGGCTGTGGTAGAGTTAATTTTCCTCACAGTGGCTGGTACAGGGTTGTGTTGTAGAACACAGGATTGATAACACTGTTTTGTTTTGTTTTGTTTTGTTTTGTTTTGTTTTGTTTTGTTTTGTTTTGTTTTGTTATTGCAGAGCAGGGCTTACACAGAGCCAAGGCTGCCATGTTGGGGGCACATGGGAGGGTGGGAGGAGACACAGCTGGGACAGGTGCCCCAGACTGACCAAAGGGATAATCCAGACCATGGGACATCATGCTCAGCATGTAAAGTGGGGGCAAGGAGGAGGAGGAGGGGACATTTGGAGTGATGGATTCTGTTTTCCCAAATTACCATTATGTGTGATGGGCCTTGCTGCCCTGAAGATGGCTGAACACCTTCCTGAACTTGGGGAGCACTGAATTAGTTATTTGGTTTTCTTTGCTTGAGTGTTTGGCTTTTGCTTTTCCTATTAAACTATCTTTACCTCAACTGATGAGTTAAACCACAACGCTGAGCAAAACTTCTGCAACCAGAGTGATCATGGTTTTTACCATCAAATAAAACTGAAGCTAGTCAGATCCTGTTTTGTAATTGTTACCCTTAATTAGTTGATTTCTGAACACCGTTGCAAAAATTGTTTCAGAGAGGCAGAAGTTTTCTTAGGCATCGGAGCACAGTTTCTTGCTAACATCATAACACAGCTTTTCTGGGTTATTCCAGCATTGCCTGTGGCAAGCATGGTGACAGGACTTTTAGGAACAGCTGAGGACAACTTCAAAGTATCGCTCTTTATCTTGTCTTTTACAATTTATTTTTCCAATTAGAATATTAATTTTCTAGCATATTGAGTAGATTAAGAAATTAAAGTATAATTTTTACTGGCCACAATGACAGATAATTTCTGCCACATTTACAACAACAGTTAGTGTGTTGGCATGGTTACCCTTTTGCTACATTGCTAACCATAAACAGTTTTGCAAACTAACCAAGTAATCTAGTTAAAGAAAAATATCCTTCTTCTCCCCTTAGTTCCCTCATCCTGTTCAAACCCATGCACTTCCACACTTCTTTCTGAGACAGTTTTACATTTTGAAATGTCTGAAGCAAACATATCAAGCAAATTTCTAGTTTCTGAATTTTTCCTGCACAACTCAATAAATCAATACCACAGAACTAACAGTGTTGGATTGAAATCCAAGTGCCTTTCTGCTTGGAGAGCAGCACTGACACTTTGGTGTGTCAGGATTTTGTTTGAAATTAAACACTTAGATTTAGAGATAGGATTAAGTTCACTTAATATGTTAGTATATATTTTGTAATATAGGTTATGGAATGCATATGTGTAAATCATATGTTTTTAACTTGCTATAGATATATATTTCTCTAGTTTGCATACTTTTAGGAAGACATTCTTTACTGAGAGGGGGGTGAGGCACTGAAACAGGTTGCTGAGAGCATTTGGGAGTGCCCCAACCCTGGCAGTGTTCAAGGCCAGGTTGGATGGGGCTTTAAGCAACCTGTCCAAGGCAGAGTGGTTGGAACTAGGTGAAGCCAAAGCACTCCATGGTTTTATGATTCTACTCGACAGTGTTGCAACTCTTCTCTAGTAGAGCCTTTAATATTTTTCCTTGGCCATGGTGGGCAAGAAATGAGAACATACAGGTCACGCATCCCACCAGGACCGGGCAATAATCTGTGTATGAAGAGGCTGGCAGCTTGTCTTTTGAAAAGAGGAATCAACTATTTAAGCAACTTCTAAAATAAATTCTGATTCCTGCTGTGAACTGAGGAGCCCTATCATTCCTCAAAAGAGGGCAAGAGGGAGTTTCAGCTGAAGATCAGCCTTCAGGGGGAAATGTTATGACTCCTACTCTGAGCACTGCAAGTGGCAAGCATTTCTGAAGAGAAAGGTAAAGCAAGAAACAGTGAAAAGGAGCAATTTCTCTTGTGGCAAGACTTGTTTAAAGGCAGGATAAGATGAAATGACACCAGCTAGATCCATGGCAAGTGTGTGCTTTGAGCTGAGAGGTAGATTTTTTTATGGGCTGTCTCAAGCAACAGTTTGTGTGTTGGGATATCTGCAGTGCCTTGGCAACTAGAAACTGCTCTGTCTACCCTTGGAGCAACTGCATTCAGGATGTTTGATGTGTTGCACTAATAGAAAGCTGGAATCACAGCAAAGCTCCTACTGGTGCTCAGGTTTGTAAGTGCATTGTGTTGTGGCTGAAATTCTTAATAAAAATTCTCTATTGTCAGGAGTGGCAGACGGGATCTTAAATGCTTGCAGGTTCCTTGACATCTGTGTCTGGATAATTAGAAGTCTGGTAGGATGATTTTTGAGCTTTCAAAAGAAACCTACAGGTTTTCTGAGAAATATCTCAATGGCTTTGACTGCAGTGGGGGAAGATCCTGAGCACTGGTCAGAGGCCTCTAGGAGCAAGGAGCCACCCCTGTGTGAGACCCAGAAGTCTCGGAAATTCTGCAGTCCTGATCCCCTGGCGCTTCAAACCCACTAACTGCTGCTGAGAAATTGCATTTGTCTCAGGGACAAGGTGAAATCATTTGTCTGTAGTCACACAGGAAATAAATGGCAGAACTCAAAATGCCATCCTCCTTCCCAGCTCCCCATTACTAAACAATAAGATTTACCACTTTCTGAGGGTGCTTTATGATGATGTTTACAGTTATTTGTGGTTTGCTGTCTATCTGGAAAGAAATTCTACTATTTAGAATAAGTAATTTAGGACAGTAATTGTTTCTAATATTTTGCCCAGTTCTAAATATAATAATTTTAATAGGTACAGATTCTTTGTAATTAAGGAAAGCTTCATCATTATACTGTTGTTTTAAATAAAGGCTCAGCAAATGTGGATGCAACCCACTAGCTGACAAAGACCAACAGCCTGATTAGGCAGCAATGTTAAATTTAAAGCCAGGCAGAGATGTTTGACTTTATATGGGTTTTAGATGCATCTGCATCTCTGGGGAGAAGGGCAAGAGGCCTGGGATGGAGAGCAGTAAATCTTTAATTAAAGAATTGCTAACCATGCCTACTACATTTATAAATAACAAAACATTTATCAGCACTTTTATCTTTTCTTGCAATCATCAGGCCGTTCTAGATGTTGACAAAGCAAATGATTTATGCCTCAGATTTTTTTTCATTACCAAATACCAAAGATGTTATTATCAGTGAAATCTTCTGCAACCTTAATCTTGGGGCTTTTGTTGCTCTGCCTAAGGAATATTGCAAGCCTTTCTCACAAGTCATTTTGGATTATGTTGGCCCAAGAGAAAAGATTAAGGCAGCATAATGAAGTTGCATCCAAATGGAAATATTGAGTGGTTTTCCTTAAAAGGATCAGTGGTTTAAAAAAAGATTAAAAGGAAGAAAAGATGAATGTTTTAATTAATTTTAAAAATTAAGATACCAGTTGTCAAATACTAGATTTGTTCATTATATTATAATTAAATATTTTCAATAATTTTTTTTTCATTTCATGGCTGGTGGAAGATTCTGACATACAGACATATACACATACATGTATGTTAGATATAGAGCCACATACACATCCTAAAATGGCTGTCATCACATTATGGGAGCTGCATGGATGCACAGTGTCCCACAACAATTCTGATATTCCCTTTATTATTATGTAGTGCAGTTAATGTTCACCATTACAGTAAGTTTGCCAGTAGTTTGAATACTGAATACTTAAGAAAAATTACGGAATAGTAAATTGGCTGGTTTTTTATGTGCAACCTTTTTCTCTTTATCAAAACAAAGTTCAGACAGGACATTTGCTATTCTGCACTTGTGCTCTCTTGCCTTGACTATCCTGTCAAGAGCCAGCTCTTGGGCTCATTCAGGAAGTTTCAATGTTTTTAATGCAACCACAATGTATAGTTGGCCAGATCCATCAGGGAATGAGAGGGCAGGCAGTATCTGACATGTTTTCCAGATACTTCAACAAGTTTGAAGTTCTTCAGACCCAAGAGCATCCAGTCTGTAAGTTAATCACCGATATGTCCTCAGCTGTTGGTGAAAATAAAAATCTGTTGTAAATTAAAGTATTTTTTTCAATAGCTTTACGTGACTTTGCCATTATTCAGACTGTCTCTGATGTGAGTGTTCATGTTGAGCTTTAGAGTATACTTTTGTGTATGTTTGTAACTGATTGTTTCATTTGACTTTCATTACATCTGACAGGGAAATAAATTACTGTTTTATCAAAGCCTGTGAATTCAGCTTTTTTTTCCTAATTTTAAAATAGGCAATAACAAACCAGCTGAGATGTCAAACTAAACTTGCTTTATCCTGATACTTTTTTTTTTCTTTGAGAGGGTGGAGTGAGGTGAAGAGAACATGAGTTAGAGTTGATTTTTCTATTTTACACTATGTTAAACTCTCAGTAACCCCAAAGAAAGAAAAATGTATCTTTTCAATTGTACATTCAGAAATTACTGTCTTGGATATACATGAAAATTACAAATGAGCTGCAGAGAAAGGAATATATATCTGGGCTTTCTTATTGCAACTTTGAGTATCTTAGAAAAAGACAAATTAGTAAGAGTAATGAGCAATGGGAATGTGGAAAGAGAATTTTCTTGCTATGCTTTCTAATAATTTCTAGCATTTTGTGTGGTTTTATTTCTTCTTTTCCTTTTTGTGCCTTTCATGTTTTGTTTTAAGCCCTGATGGTAACTAAGCACCACACAGCAGCTTGCTCACTCCCGCCCCACCCCAGTCGGATGAAGAATTAAAAATGAAATTTGTGGCTTGAGATAAGAGCAGTTTAATAATTGCAAACAAAGTAAAATATAACAACAGCAACAACAGATACTTTAAAGAAAATATTGATTTGCTAATACAGTATGCTACGCTTTTTTGAGTGAATGACCAATATAAAAATTAAGTCAAATTAATATGATTTGCATTATTGTTTGGAATATTATTGTCATAGACATACACTCTGTCTTAATCTAAGCACTATGTAGAACAAAAAGAGTACACTGATCCTTGGAAAAATGTCCAACATGGTAGGACAACAAGCAAAAGAAACACTCTTGAGATGAAGGATAATATGTATCAGGGACAAGGAATATCCCTATGCACTGCTTTCCTACTTAACACTGACATTGCTTGTCAGTGGAGGACAGATTCATGGAGAAATTGGAAGGGTTATCAGGAGATTTAACTGAGATAGTGCACACATTATGAGATGTGAGAAGTCATGAATATGTTGGTGGGAATGAAGGCTGAACTCTCAGTAGCACAGCAAAAATTACAGGCATGAGAAAAACTTTTAAATAGTTTCTTCTCAAAATTAAAAAATATGTAGGGCCCTTGATGGAATAAATAGCATAATAAGAAGCAAAACAAGGAGTCTTCCTTCAACCAATATATTTGTGTATATCAGTCCTGGCTTCTTGGCCTCAGGCCCTAACTAAAACATGGTTGAAGAGTGCGTCTCTGCTGCATGGGAGAGCTGGGAGCATAAGTGAGCAGTAACACAGCGCTGTGATGCCAGCACCAGCTCACGCTGACTTTACCAAATTAGGGGCATGGTGCCTGGTCATCGTTCATCCATGTGGTTACATTTCAGAACCATTTTGTTGCAAGTCAACTAAACATTTTCCAGAGCAATTCCTGGGCACTGTGTGTGAGTTAAACCTGGCCCAGACAGAATCCTGCATAAGCAGTTTGGCTGCAGCCACTCTCTTTGGACAGCATGTTTAAGAGTATGGCTGGGGCAGGATGATGCCAGCTGGCCCCGGGGCTGGAGAACATTGACCTGGCAGAGGAAAGAGCTCTGCTCTAGTTTAGTACCTGCATGCAGCATTGGGGGCCGTGATCACTGCCTGCCTAACTTACCCTGGCACACTGAGCTAAGTTCAAGGAAAATGGAAAAGTTAGGCAGAAAAATCAACCCCTTGACATACCACCAAAATGCAGGTTAGAAGGACCACATACATGAGTCACCTTAACAAAGGAGCCCTGCAGCCCTGAATACAACCCAAAACAGCATTAAGCTGTCTGCTCAGTCTTCCACATTTCCTGTGATTATTCTACAGAATTATCTGTACTACTGTCCCTTAGTGGGTTTTATTTCTCCCTCTCCTTTATAGAATGAAGTATCAAGGACTGCACTATTAACACAAATAATAGGTGTCAATCCTGAGAAGTAAGGAGAACTGACACACAACACAGAATTATTCTGTATCTTCATGTCTATACCACACTGGTGCATAACTGCTTTTCAGATTGTTGTAACATAATGCACACAATACCTGAGGGGCTAAGGAAACAGTGTCCATGAAAGACCATTACTTTTCCAGACAGGTACCCTTGGGGTTTTCTCCCCTTGGTCTTCCTCTCCCCCCACTCTCTCTTTAGCTCCAGAACAGTCCTTCTGGGTATCTTAATGTTCTGGATCAACATGAATGATATCTTATTCCAAACTGTCTCGTTTATAGGCAAAGTGCTGATTGGGTTGACTTACTGGAGAATTACAGACTTCTGTTGATTTCTCCTTGACTTTCCAGAGAATAAAGGCTATGGGAATAACTTAAGCACGAGGCCTTGAAAAAAGCATGATGACATTGTCACTTATACTTGAAGCAAACTGGGTTCAGGATATTTGGGATTTGTCCACTCTTTTTCATCCTTTGTCTCGTATGTCCCTAGGAAGAGGCCTGCAAGGACTTCTCTGGAATACTTCAAGTCCAGCCTATTCAATGGGCTAGCTCAAAGACAGAATAGATGCCAGGCAACAGGAGCACGTATAGGCAAACATGTGTCTGAGCAAAAGTTTAGAAAAACTCCCTATACTTGCTTTTCTTTTGGACATATATTTTAGGGAATGGTGTGTTTATTGTTTAGGGGTTTTTTATTCATGTCAGTTGTGTGAACTATCCAGACAAACAGACATAAATCCTAAATTAGAGTCAGCATAAACTCTTCAGTCAGGCTGTAAAATCTGTGCTGGAGGTCTCAGTTCAATGGGCTTCTGTGATGGACAGAATTTGTAATGGAAGAATTCCTGAGGTCTGGGGCAGCCACCACCCGGGCCCTTGCTGTATCCCTAAATTGAAACTCTGTTTAGTGCTGCTGGTGGACTCTGAAGTACCACTGTGAATCCATGTCTTCCAAAGCTGTCCACTGCGTTCTATCCCTTGCCCACAGCCTAGAGTAGCCGGGCAAGAACAGTGTTTGTCTTGTCTCTAAACTGCAACAGCTTTCATTGTTGCTGGGACAACATGTTGTCACTTAACAACCCACAGTTTTGCCTCTGATTCAATGATCTAAGAACAGCTTTTAGTTGCAAAATCTCTTCCTCCACCATTTCTGCTGCACACAGGCCTGAGGAGGATTCTCTGCTTCTCCTGACAGCTTGAGTCACATCCTTGGATCCTGGTTCTTATTCCAGGCCAGGCCTTTGGTCTTCCTTTGAGGCAGCAAATTATATAACCTTGGCTCATGAAAGGAATCTACAGGACAAATCCATGTATATGTGTTTCTTGAGAGCAGATTCCTGAAGAAGCAGAGAGGTGCAGCATCTGGACCAGGCAGAGTTTGTTCAGCAGAGCCCAGCAGACTGCACCAGCTGCCTGGGTGTTGACAAGCTGCCAAATTACAAGAGACCAGTCCAAAAATCTGGCACTCAAAGATCTAGCCCCTTTTTTGTATTTACTGTGTTTCCCCAGCTGTTTTTCCCCCTTATGTTGGTCAATAACTACACAAGTTACTCTGTGTACAAATGTGTGACCTGAGCTTATGTGTCTTGTCCTTACCGAGGGTGAAAAAGAGATCTGTTAGCTGGGACATTCAAGAGCAGAGTACTCATGTGCTTCACTGGAACTGTTTCAAAAGTGTGTAGAAATGGAAGACAGACACCTTAGGAAGCAGAAGTTTAGGTTAAACCCCTCTCTGCATGAATTTTAAATAAATATTTGTCAGCTGGTACTCCTCCTTCTGAACATCTTTCATTTTGAATAAATGCTGAGGAAGAGGAGGAGACAGGCAGAAAAACAGGGGCTGACTGGTAGAAAACACACTTATCAAGGGTGTGGGAAACCAAGGCTGGAAGGCTCATAGATCTAACTGAGTTAAAAAGATGTGAACAGCATTGGCAAGAGCAGCTGAACACTTAAAACCAGACCTCAGTGGGTTGTGAGGGCCAGAAGACAGACTGGCAGCTGGGCAGTGTTTGCAAGAGGGTAAATCTTCCGACACCAGTACAGCGTGCATTTCACAGATGAATTAGAGAAGGGCTGTGGGAGTCTGCAGCAGTAAGAAGAGTGTGAGCTGAAGGCATGAACGTCTCTGTGAGAAATTTTCTTCACTTTAGCTGTTATTTTTATTGCATGTCTTGAGTAAAGAGAATTGGGTGAAGAGTATGCTGGAAAAGGAATGAGCACTGAGTGTGGGGAACAGCTGGAGTATTTCTGACATACACTTCTTTTACTTGCCACCCTATTTATGGGGCTGTAGGAATGTGGAGGGGAAAAAAGTTTACAGCTTTAATATTTCTTGTGAGCAAAATCCATACAGGATCCATATTGGAATGTGAGTGCAGAGAACAAAAGGATGTGTCTCTGTGCCAGTGTGTGATTACCTTGAGTGCAAGGGTTGTCTGTACTATGATTTAAAGTTTCTGGACTCTTTTCCTTAAATGTTCGTTACATACATATGTGCATAAAGCCTTTCCACCCCAAACATTAAAAACAATTTTTAGAGGAAAAATAGCTATGCATTTAATTAAATGGATTGGGGTTTTGTTTTTAAAAAGTAAATGTTTATTTAATTTTTTTATTTAGTGTTATAGCCAAAATCAACAGACTGTCTGTTACAAATAGTATTCCAGGTACAAGTAGCTTTTCTTCTGACATATAACCAAATATTTGGCAGAATGAAAACTTGTCCTGCCATGTTTAGTTGAGCAATGGAGGTAGAAACATTTCCTTGATATCAGTGGAGATGAGGGGAGCAGAAAAACATAGAGCTTTTGGATCACAGACCTCTGTGGGATGATATGCAAATCACCTTCAAGTCCATGCTGCCTCTCAAGAATATTTACAGCTTGGTTCATGCTGAGACCATTTGCCCAAGTTTCATCAGAAAGGAGGTTTGCAGTTGGGTTAGAGACAGAAGGAAGGCATTGCTCTTAGCTGAAGATGCAGATGGGGGGAAATCCAGATTTGGCACAATATCTCACCTTTTTCCCTGTGTCTGATGTGGGATCACCATATAGGAGAAAACCTGGTGCACTGTGAGGGTACCTCATGAGGCACAGGGCTTGGGGGACACAAGAAGCCGAAGATATGAAGATCTCATGGTTAAACAAAGCCTCTTGTGATGTTCATGGGAGCTACGAGAAACTTGGGTGAGGAATGTCTAAATGACAGATTGAGCTGGCAGCAGAATAACAATTACTATAGTTTCTTGAAAAAAAGTCCCTCACCAACTTTGCACTGTGGGTCTTCAAGGGACAGGTGTGCCACCTCCTGATCAAGCTCACTCAAGAGCCAGCATAATGAGGAAATACAAGAAATTCTACCTTAATGAGAAAATTGTATGTTTGAGTCCTCATCCTTGCCTACAAAAGTGCAAGATCTAAGTGCTGATCTAAGGAAATGCAGTGATAAAAACTTAGGCTTGCCATAAGAATTTGGTTGTATTGAATAGTCAGCTCCTGCTTTGATGTGATAACTAGCTATAGAAACAATTAGAATTACTTCTATAAGGACAGTTTCTGATCAGCTACAAAAATAAATTCAGACTGTTGGAGCTTTTATTTTCATTCACTGCTCTTGAGTATTTGTGCAGTCAAAGATCTATGAAAAACTAGAATCTGTCCAGAAGCCACACTTCATTTGTTCGAGAGAGAAATTTTGTTTAGGGATTAAATTGGTATAATTCTGAAGCACTGAAGCCAATAGTAATTTTGCAGATGATTTGTAAGGGAACATGATGAGGTCTTTCCCAAAGACATAGTGTACAATTTTGTGGTAGAATAATAATGGAAAAGACAAATCAAAAAGTTAAAATAGTACTCTCCTTAAGTCAAGTAATTAACCCATAACTCTTTGAACAAATAGGTCAGATTGCAGAGAAATAATTTTTAAGAGCTAATAATTTAGGAAAGATTCTATCATTTGATTGAATAACATCAATCTTTTGAACACCAAATATTTGATTGAAATTATTTACAGACAATTTTTTTCCTGCCTCTATAACTGATACATCCTAACACAATAGAAATAATGGTATTTAATGTAGATGTGCAATCATAATATTTATTGGATAACATACTTCCAATACCAGCACAGTATTTTAGATTGCAAGCAATGGGATTTGATAAAATAATAGTACAGCAGTTGTGATGTTTTTGTATAGTTAAAATACCTTTATTCTCTAATACAATTAATTTTACTATTTATTTGCTCTTGGGATAAAACATTTACAGTCAGAATTGAAGATTAATGTAGGATAATAACACAAAATGGGGGTAAAATATGGTATCAGTTTGTGTAATGGCATGTTACATGCAGCTGTTTTGAATTATATTACCTTTTTATTGATGTGCCCAGAACTTTTTTTACAGCTTAAGCATATGGGGGCTTTTAAACCTACCAAGTATAGCAAATTGCAGATGAATTGGTCCATGAGGATGGTTTAAAAAAAACGTCTCTTAAGGTATATTGTTGAAATTATAACATGAAAAAAGCAGAGGTACTAGAGGAAACTTTGACCTACTGGAATTCCGTTTAAACTACTGTAACAGTAGTCATATTGTGCAGTCAGTCTATGCAGCATTTGCTTCTTGATGAGACTTTTACTTTGACTACTTAGACAATATTAATAAATAAGTGCATTAATAGCTATTTAATGTTTCAAACAACAATTCCAGCCTTGTCTTCCATGCAAAAAATTATGAATTTTTAACTTGGATTAACTAAAATATACATACAACCCTACAGTAAAAGTGGGCATTAAAGCCAGGGTACTGACTGAGAGGTAAATAAAAATGGTCTCGTAACCTTTTCCATAGCATTTAGTAGTAAATCAGAGGTGTCTTACCTTGATGTGTCAAAATGGTGGGCTGCCATTAGTTGCATTAAGATGTGGCTGTATTCTTGCACCAATAAAAGCAAATCCTTGCATAAGGCATTGTGACTTGCCTTCCAAACTGGAAGCCTGCCCACTAAAATGCTGTAGTTACAGTTATAGAACCATATAATTTACCTTAATTGGTTTTCCTTTCTGGATTTTACTGGCGGCTGCTGTTTCCCTTAAGTTTCATTTTCTATAGAAATTACAGTGTTCTATAATGTACTATATAAATAAGATGTACAGTATCAGTAGAAGAAATGCAAAGTTCCAGACATTTATTTTCAGCACAAGTCAAAACTGATTTGTAGAGGGTCACAGATAATCCTTTACTTTACTACCAGTCCCACTTCAGGAAGTCCTGTAGGTGTCTTGATATTTATGTCATCACTATATTGGTTATTGATGCTACAGGATTAGGAATTTCTGAGGGCTCCCTTCCCTTATGCACCAGAGTAATACATTTAGAACATGAATAAAGGTGTCACCCAAGTTAATAAGACATTAAGCAATCTAATTTCACATTTTTACATTTTAAAGATAAATATATGCCTCATTTTTACAGATGTAGAAATCTACATTTCACAGGTCATTTTTACATTTTTAAAAATAAAGAATAATGCAATATTTGTTTCTCAGCCAGTTTGCATTACTCTAATGAAACGACCCTCAGTAAAAACTATTTTGAACTTCTCTGAGATACTGCACAGCCAAGAGATGCATGATCTAAACCAGGTCAACAAATACAGGGCCATCCTCTTGTCACCAGAGATATGCTAAGCTCTGCTTTAATGGTTGATTGCATGATTATCACGTTCCATTTGGAAGTCTTTCCAATTTCTGCCTGATTTCCAAATAGACAATAGAAGGAAAAAAGAGACAAAAATTCTGTCTGAAAGGTTGAAAAACAAGGAGAAAATGACCTGCAGTTAGAGAATGAGCATCAGTTGGAAGTTTGCTTTAGCTCTGAACAAATAATTCCGATTTGAGAATACTGGTAGTGATCTGTAGCACTGTGGGAAATATAGAACCATACTCACTCGATTTGGGTTGAAAAGAACCTTAATGTACAGAAGTTGAACATTTCTGTCCTGATGATCTTGATGGTCCAAAAACTCTTGCATAAGACAAATTGGAAAAGTGGTCTACACCAGTTATCCCATTTCAACTTCAGGGAAAATCAATCACTGGGAAGGACAGGAATACCAGAAGCACAAGGATTTATTGTGGCAGAACATAAGTCACAGAGGTATGATTCTTATTATTCTATAAGCTATTTGCAAAATCAAGAAACAGAACTTGTTTTAAAGAGAATATATATTGAGAAATACCTCTATACATCTTTGGTTTTGAACAGTTGGAGTGTGATTTATATTTATTGTTCTGTGACTCCACTTCTGTGCTGCAGCAAACCCATTATTTTAAGTCAGTGAAAAACTACAGTGACCAAGGGGCAGAACAAATCTGACGATTGCATGAAGCTTAACAGACTAATCCTCTGACACATCCATTCTCTTCACCTGCTGAGATAGCCACTGTGTCAAAAGACACTTGATGGGCATCCTTAGATACTAGAAATATTTGCTGTTTTCCCTAAGCTCAACTTCTACTTTAAATTATATGTGTGGATGGAGAGGTAGTCATGTCTGGATATTTTCATATATCTCATATACAGGAAGTGTCTGATATAGATGGGGTGAAATTCACTTTAAAAGTTCTTTTCTCTATTTGTGGATTACAGAAAAGGACTTAGATTTCTAATCTAGAATAGGTGAGAATAAATGCTTTTAGATATTTAAAGATATGTAAGAAAAAGGTACTTCTGTTTTACTCTACGTTCTCCCCCCGACAATAGAAAACACAGTACAATTATAGGACAATGTAAAATGGCAGTATAACCTATCCAGGCTTTTGTGACTCTCGGATATCTCATTATGTTCACTATGTAACCTTACTGAAAATTATATTATTATCAGATTTATCAAGAAAATGTCTTAAATAAAAATTGGGTTTTACTTAGTGTGCAAGTAGATCTTTCTTTGGAATGGAATGAATGCTTTCAAGGAAAAATCTTCTTACTATGTTTATTAGCCATCACCTACCGTATCTTCTGAGTGCTAAAATTCCAATCAAAGCAGGATATGATATAGGACACAGAGCCTTTCTCAATAAAGCTCCTTGGGTTGTTAGTTATCACATCATATGATCATATTCACCGTAGGTAGAGTATCTCAAGAATATCTGTGCCCCTCCTAGTTATTCACGGCAGACAAGAATGACCTGGAAGGCAATGTGGACAGCTAAATTTATGAAGACCACTATCTGTAAAACATCTGTCTGAGGGCCCCGCCAAAAACCCACTGTTGGCTGGCTGGCTGGCAATTACACACAAACATGCTGTACCTGTATGTCAAATACAAACCAGCTGCAAGATCACGGTGCTGATTCATCTGCCCAGCACACCACGAGCAATTCACTTGACTTATGATGAGACAGAGTTGAGCTGTGTGATGAAGAAACAAGAACAGTAAATCGGCTGCCAGTCAGCTATGCCTTTAACTGGATGAATATCCTTGGATAACACAACCATATGTGCTGCTATTGAGCTATTACCTACCCACAGGACCTTCAAAAGGTTGAAGGAAATATACTACTGAAATTGGGTGTTGTCTTTCACACATTTAACTGATCAGAAATTAGCTTTTCAAAGGGTCAAGAAAAGCATGTGTTTGCAGCAATATTTACAGACATCCGCACCATTTTAATGATAACCATTGCATCTGTTTGTGTTGGCAAAGCCAGACACGTCTTGTTCTGAGCTCTTCTGAATGGCTCTTCTTCTCTTTACACTCTTCTGGAGTGTAAATCCTGCTGGGCTCTTCACCTCCATGGGATTAGAGGACCACAAATCACAGGTCAGAGCAGAGCTCAAAGCCACAGTATTTCAAAGGCCTTAAGCTGAGCACCTCAAAATCTCTGGTCATGAACCATGTTCAATTTATTCCATGTTAAAAGTTCGGGAAAATTCTTTTTCCTCTTTTCTTGTGCTCAAATGTTAATCAGTTTCTAACTAGAACCTATGAATTAGGTAACCATGCTCCACTAGAACTCAATACAGTAACCCTCAGCTCAAAAGAGCTGTCAGTGACTCCAGGCAAGGGTGAGAATGGAAACCATTAAAACAATACCTTTTATTGCTAAAAGTTGTGGAATAAATATGCAATATAATTATGTCTGCTCTAAAGGAAGCCATCTGTCCAGTTTCTCTTGTACTAAGCCACACTGATGGTGCTCAGAAACCAGTGTGTATTGTATTTACATGTCATGGGATCCTTGTTATCTTCAAAAGATTTGGGTTTATGCCCTGAAAGTCCTGATCTATAGAAGTCCTGATCTTTGGTATTTCCTTTGGGACACAACTCTTCTACTAAACAGAAAATGTTATCAGGAAGTTATTTTCCTTTCACTCATTTTCCTCTTAAATTTTACATTTTTTAAAAAACTAGCCTGGTTTTTTTGTTTTGGTTTGGTTGGGTTTCAGATTTTTATTACTCTACTAAATAACTCCTATTTCATTAACTATGCCCATCCTTGGAATGGACTCTTCAGCTACTGCTTCCCTTAGCTGCATATGTTAGAATTCTTAATATTTAAAAGGTTAACTTTTCTTTCCCACCCTCCCCTTAATTTTCACATTGTGCCTCTTTATACCACCAGGCTAAAGCCAGGGCTGAAACAAGAATTATTGAAATACCACTAGTATTTACAATGTCTGGAACTTTCTGAAATACTGTGAGAAAGCCCATTCTTGTGAGACTTCCAGCTCAGTCTTAAGATTCAGATAAGATCAGGATAACAATCCAAACTTAGTGATATTTATCCCCATCTTCTGAGATTTCTTCATCCCTATTAAAAAGAAATATATATTACATAGTATATGCATCACTCTGATGCATTTTGTCCACCCATACTTATTCATCCTATATCCCATTCAGTTGAGTTCAATGTCCTTTAGCATCATTAATAAATTGAAACAGATTTAGCCTGTTGGTCTTGATTCCAAGATAAGAAAACACACAAAAAAATTGTAAGACCATATTCAGACTCAGAAGACATACAGTTCAGTTTCTGAGATGATAAGCAAGTCACTGTCTCCACAGTCCCACCCTGGTTTCCTACTCAATCCACACTCTTGCACAGCTTCTTCTGTAGCTCTGATGTCTAAACTTCCCCTGCTTAGTATCAGAACAGAACTTGGCCTATAGAAATCATATCTATAAAATTTTGGCAGAAGACCCACCAAAAAAAGATGTTTTATATAAAAATGCAGCCCAAAATGAGCACCACCACCCAGCATTTTATCTCCCATGTAAGCCAATCTACAGTGTGATCATCTTCCATTCTTCCCCACTGCACACATCTGGATAAGCAATTATGAAAATCAAAATCATGAAATGTCCACATTTTATGCCTGCTTAAGCTGTCACATCTCAACATTGTGATGTCTGGCACCATATAAATGTCAGATGCAATTGACAATGTAGGTGCATTCATGAAAAACACCTTAGTCTATTGACATTTTGAGGGGAAAAAGCTTCATTTTGGAAGACAAGAATTTCAGGAAGACTGACAACTGAATAAAATTATGTTTCATCTGCGTTTGCCACCATCACTACGCCAGTCTCCTGTGGGGAGCTTGTCTGGTTGCTTTCCCTTTGGCTGTTACAAGCATTCTTTCAAAACTACATACTTTTAGAAACCTGAATGTCTAATGATCTCCACTGCTTATTCTTGGCAGCTTCTCTTTGTGCTGAAGAAAAAAGGAAAAAAATTAGCATTTTAAGTATCTTTTTGTGTCTTGTTCCATTATAATACATTACATTTTGTCTTATCTCAACTTCCAAAATTGATAGGAACTGTGTATCCTGTATCCTTATTCAGCTGCTAAAAATTATTAGAAGGTCCAAACCTGTGTATACAATGATAGCTTTCCACTGATTTTCATTGAAACAGATTGGTACTCATAAAGATAATTAAGCAGAAAAACCTGGGTCAAATTTCAGCTGCTTTTTTTTTTTTTTCCAGTGGTACATTATACATTTGTCTGGTCTCAATAGCATGCAACAGATTTTGAACATTAGGTGATGAAGGCACGACTTCAAAATGTTTGAGTGTTCATCTCAGAAAAACACTCAGAAATCTGTCTGCCTGGCATATCTGCTAAGTCTATAAAATAACACAAGTAGAAATTTAATGTCAGCAATGTTAACATGAGATCTCTGGTATATTGCAATTCTCACTGGATCTATGCAGTTCTTTTTTTTTTTCTTTTTTTTTTTTTTCCTCTTCTTTCTATGCCTTTTCCTTAACTTCATGTTGAATTTAGGAATTTGCAGCTTGTTTTTGGGTGAAGGCAGATGAGAGGAAGAGGCTTCTTTCTGGGTTTTGTCCTCAAGTCTTAGGACAGACTGTGATCCTCAAATCAGTATGAGAAGAATCCTTTCTTTAAAATTCCCGTTCATCCTGAGAAAAAGAGGAATTAAATATTTCAGCAGAAACTTTCTTTTCCTCAGAGACACTTTGGCATAGGCTCTTCATAGGTTATCTTCTTAGCATGAGACGACATATTAACACACTAAATTTTATGTGTACCAATCAATTTTGGCATTAACTTTTTTCTAAGGTCCAAAACCAATTTATAGCCAAAAACGTCCCTTGTAATTCAGCTCCACAAGAACCACATGGTTTAAATATCAAGTCTTTCTTAAAGGTGATTTTTCTCATATGTTCAAAAGCATGGCTTGGACAACATCTACAGAGAACAATTTAGATCCTGTTAATAATGAAGAAAACACAAAAAGGTTTCTCAATAAGAAAAATGCTGCAGACACATCATGTACACTCTTCTGAAATGTGGATAGGTCCTTTATTCACCAGCCTGATGTGAAGTTTCTGTATCATGCTCCTGCTTTGTCTTGGTTTCATCTTTCCACTCTTCATCCACCATTTTTTGGGACACAAAACAGCCCAGCCAGTACAGCTGGAGACAAGGGCTGGATCTAGGTGAGAGAAAAGTCATTCAGACTCCTGCTGGAGACTGCTGCAAAGAACTTCAGAGGAGCAAGAGCATTAATAGGCCACTTCCAGTGGGACAGTGAAAGCTTAGGAAATTTAAATGGGTTCACAGTTTCCAGAAATTAATTCCCTTTGTCGTAAATCATTTAATGACAAAGACACAGGTCCTGATTTAAAGGATGTTTTCTTTTTATTGGTCTGGGGTTGCCAGTGTGTCTTTACTCAAAGATGAAAATTTATCTGGTTTTGAACAAATTCAGAACAAATACAAAAAGAGACAGTTCTTCTACAACTGTGATAAAAACCATGTAACATATTACATAGGAGAAATTGCACAAGTAGATGCAGAGATCAAAAGCTGATTAGTAATCTAACAATCAATTAATCAATATTATTTGGGTGAGAAAGGGGCCCAAAATCCTCTGTCAGAACTAAAATATACTGTGCTATGCATATTTTTAAGGATATGAGTAAACACAGTCCATGGTCCAAAGAAAAAACACAAAATTATGTGTATAAAGTAATAATAACAAAAAAGAGAAGAATTATGGGAATGGCAAAATCCCCAGGCACTGTGGGGAAAGCATTTAATATTTATTTGTTCTGACTGATTGCATGCCCATGGGTGAGCTAGTTCTGTTCAGCTTACCAGTCAGGGCAGGTCACCTACAAGGGAAAGAGCAAACCACAAGCACGTTATGTTAACCAAAATGAGAACTAATGTTAGGTGTCATACGGAATTCCTAGTACTCCAATGAAATCTTAATTAGAAAAATGTATTCATTTGATTTCACTAATTTTCTGACATACCTTTGTGCCAAATTGAAATGCTTTGTTGTTATTCAGAATTATCTTTTCCTTTATCCACAAGTGAATTGACACAATCTTGGTATCAGCTGGATAGCTCAACATCTGCTAATCTGCTGAAAGAATGAGCAATTTGAAATAATCAGCCAATATTTTTTGACCTGATTTCCAAAGAGAAGCAGTGAGCTGGATATGCCATAAGGGAACTCTTTTTCAATTCAGGAGTCTTGTGCAAGGATGACTTTTACATAGGATATACAGTTCTTTAGCAGAGACTGAAAATAACAATTCCTCAAGGAAAAAAAAAATATCTATTTCTGCTTTTACTATTTTAAATTGTAGCTTCATGTTTCACCTTTATTCCAAAACCTGTATGTCACATGCTTCAGTTTAAGGATAATTAAATAAAGTTCTACAGCATGGAACCACTCAATAATTGAATACACACATAAAATTCTGTCTGATGGGCCTTCAAAAGTAATCTACACCTTAAATTCTACATAAAGTTCAAAACACACCTTAAACTGACTACATAAAACTTTGTATATGTGCCCATATGAATTGGGTACACAGAGTAAAGGATTTCAAATACATGGATGCCTCTCTTCTACTCAGAAACTTCCATATAAAACAGGGCAACAGCAAGGCCTCTAAAGGGTTTCTTGGACACTTGCTCTTCTTCCTTACCAGGATATAGAATTTTCTGTTGGAATGGGAGTAAAAAAATAAAAAAGTATAGTGGATATGTGATTTATATTGTGCACATAGAACTGGTTGTAGCAAAAATGTTATCAAAGAGGAAGGGATTGCAGGTTTGGGGTTTTGGTTCTTTTTTTTACTGAAAGGCACTCATTCCAGAATCAATTAATCTTCTCTGGAAGCTCATGCAGCTGCCAGATACACTCAGATGAGTGTGCTCTGTCCTCTGGTCTCCTATGGCTCCTCCTGGCTCCTTTTTGTGCCTGGGCTCTGACAGAAGCAGCCTTGGCAGGTCCTTGATGAAAATGCAGTCTTAAAGGAAGCTTAGACCTGGTTCATTACCAGCCTTTAAGGAAAGAAAGAAGTTACATCTGGAAATTGCAAAAAGGCTGTAATTCACACAAGATAAAGTTGGATGTATAACATAAATAGAATTGGAAAGTTTGTGTTGTTTCAACAGATTGGTCTGTTAATGTATGGCCTGGTGTAGCCAGCTGTATTTAAATATATATACACACACATGTATACACACAGATATGTATATTCTTGTAGACATTACAAATCTTAGAATGACAGAGTCAATCTTGGAAGTGAAATTCAATTTAAAAAGACACTTTTGTCCAGCTTCTCACTGTAAAATATAAAGAAAAAGAACCTTCTAAAGTAATGAGTCTTTCCCTGTTACTTATTAGTAACTATATCATTTTATCACTATTCCTCTTTATTCACTACATAAATGTCCTTATTAGATATTGACTCTAATAATGTTTGGAAGCCTGGAAGGAGAAATTTCTGACCTTGAGGTACCAAGAGTTCCAGAAAGATTATTAAATTTTGAGAACAAAATAATTTAGAAAGTAATGTAATGGCTGTGTGTAAAATGTTATTTTATAGTCCATCTGAACACTAACACCTCATTTGCCAGCACAGTCCCTGAAAAGCTGCCTCAACTGTAAAGAAATAAAAGCCATACCAGACCCTGCAAAGCCAGAGCTTAACTCGCCATACAAATGTATGCTTAAATATAAAAACTTACAAAAAATTTCCCAATCAAGCATGAATGTGGAGGTCTTGATACTGAAAGTTTAATAAGCATTTAAAAGCTGCTGCGTATGAACTGGTAGGAAATGCTCACTTTAAGTTTAATGACTTTTCTCTAATTAAATTTTCCATAATTTATAGCAGATGAAAGCTCCTTGCTGACTGTCCTTTACAGTGTGATCATGCCCTACCTTGTATCTATCCAAACATCTTTTTGAATTATCCAACTGTTAAACTATTTGGTGTCAAAATGTTTCTGGATTGGTACTCAGAGTTTTTATGTTTCTTGCTTAACACTGGTTTGTAGTTTCTCTGTACATAAATACATCAACCTGCATTAAAAACAGAGCCTTTATCTACACAAGTTGCTTGAGAAGTAACTTTCCCTGGTGCATAGGACAAGAAAAAGCATTGTTTTCTATTTGATTTAAAGAGCTGATTTGCAAAAGTTTACTTTTAAAGCTTCTGTTTCAAATGTGCTAACTCCAGAGTTTTTATATATTGCCCAGATTTACTTATCCATGTTTACAGTCTGATTTATAAACTACATGCCTTCTGACTCAGCAGGAATCTTTGATTTAGTACAACACTTTAAAAGTAAGTTTTTTAGTAGTTCAGTATTTAACTGAATTCAGAGAAATTACACATGAGTGAATGAATAATTCTTGTTTCTGTTCCATTTTGGTTTTCTCTTTTAAAACTTTTAAAACTATTGTAGAATATACAAGAAAAAATTCACTGTGAGAATGAGGGAATTTCTAAAAGTAAAGTTAACCCTCCAGTAATTAATTTCTACATTTTGAATGTCAGTAAAAGCAGGCCTCTAAATCACCTAATACATTGGAAAATACTATTTTTTACCTCTGAGGTTGAATAAAGCCTTTTTCTTTGTATTCAAACAGATGCACTGTCTGAGCTTCCAATTTGCTTCTCAGCCCTCAATACTTCGCAGATGGTTTCTCCAACCGGGGTTATATACACACCCTTAATTCTCATTATTGGCATAAAAAGTCCCTGACAGAGATGTCTGGGATGTTCATTTATGTTAACTGCTTTAGAAGAAATAGTAAAGAACTGCCCAGAGTAGATGTAATGCCATATTGTCTGTTTTCTGCCCATTAACACAAAGGTTACTCAGAACAAGAATTACCTACAATTCTCTATTTTCCTTTCTGTTTACTAAATAGACACTTCAAATTTTTAGGATCTGCTTGCATTTTGATATGTTTTGTAATATGAATTGTTAAATCAGCTTTTGAGGAGTAAAGCTTTCATCATCCTCATGTGAGAATTCTTATTTCACAACATTAGTTGAGTTTTAGGTCACTGATATGTGAATAGGAAAAAAGCCATTACAAAAGAAAGCCGTAAGAAAACAGTTCCATTCTTATATGAGTTACACTGGGATTTTGAAAAAAATTTCATTGTGTTCCTGGCCTGCCCACCCTTGTGAGGCACTTGCAGACAATCTGAGTGAGAATGTGTGGCCAGGGAGACTGTACAGATAATCAGCTCTTTCTAAATCAGTCCCTGTCCTTGCCATTATATTGAGCACTGATGGGGGCAGAAAGACAACAGAAGCTGTCCCTTCAGCAAAGGCACATATCCCATGTCCCTTTTCGAGTTTTTCCTTTGGGGGTGAATGTGTTTAAATACTCTGGAACAGAAAACTGCTTTGTGGATAAGAAATATTGATAAAACATGCCTTCCACCATGTGACAGAAGTTAAATAAGTAATAATTTGTTTTGTTTCACAGAGGTATGGAGGCCTCAGGTATTTTTCCAATCTTTCTTGCCTGCTCGTACGACCCTGTCTGTTCATTCCATCGAGTCTAAACACCACACACTAGATGGCATCAATTATTGTGTTCATTACCGTGTGCAGATATTTCAAGCACGAGACCTCTTTATATATGAAAGTCACTCGAACTAATTTTGCGTTTTTTAATGTGCAGTCATCAAAAATGAATGTACCTAGAGTGAGAAAATTCAGTCCCTCAGAGCCAGAGAAGGAACGTGAGAAAACATCCCCATCTAGTGGTGCTCCCACCTCGTGCCTTTGGGAAGGGGATTCTGGAATCCGAACAGTGACATCACAAGGCAGGTTCCATCGGTGACGCCGCTGCCGCTGTGCCTGGGAGGAGTTTCATGCACAAGCAGAACCCATCTTAATGAAAGGGAAAGTCCCTCGATAAAACTGGGCATTACAGCTGTGCACCCGACCCTCCGGGTGCTGCTGCAATTCAGCCCAGAAACTGGAAACTTTACAAACTTAACTCTTGTGTCCCACTGTTCTCATACTGAAGTGTTTTGATTATTTTCCAAAGACTCAATCATAATTTCATTTCCTGAGGGAAAAAAGAGACAGATTTCCTCAAAATTTCACATTATCACCATTTAGAGAAACTCTCTAAATCTATCCCTCTTAGAATGATAATAACTATTAGGAACTCAAAAGAATATCAGTTTAAGATCATGCTAAATTGAATAATATTACATATCAGAGCATTTTATTGCAAAATATTCAAATTAGGAATGCAAAAATAAAGGAAGATACAGTCCAATCTGACCTGGGTCCTGACACTGTTTCGTTTCCTTGGAACATCATATTGATCCAAGAAGGCAATCCCACAGCTGTTTTCTACAATGGGAAGCAAACAGGAGCAAGAAGAATGGTTCCCTGGTTTCCTGTACCCATAGCTTGGTAGGTGGAAAACAAGACCACATAAATTCCACTGAATTCAAGGAAATTTTTGTATTTTTCCACAATGTAAGTGAAACCAAAATTTGCTCTTTGGTACCAGAAATTATCCTGAGAGATTCTCTTCTAAAGAGCTCAGTTCATGTAGGCACTACAGACCTCTGCACACACTGAGAAAAAATTTTCTACTTCAGATGTACAAACCTTCCTTGGAGCCATCAGGAGAATTTTGTCTTGTTTCTACGGGTTCATGATTTTATCTGGAAGCTCTTATCTTGAAGTATATCATAGACTTTATAATTGTACCTCTTTTTTTCAAAATATAGAGACATAAAGCCATACACGGAGCCATAGCTTAAATTAATTTACTCCGCAAAGCAATACAGCAGTAAGGAAGGGAATTTTTGAAAGGGTATTTGGGAAAAGCTGTACATCCCCAGAAAAAATTTAGAGGGGTGGTTTGCTGTTATGCAACTAGATGTGAATTTTCATAATCTTGTGTTTAGCCAGTAGTCGATCCTGCTGTAAGAGCATGGAAGTGACAGGAGAGGGCAGCAGAACACAACCATGACCCCAGAGCTCGAGGGTCAAAAAGCAAGGATTTTTAAAGCTATTTGTATGCTCGGAGCTTTTGCAGTATTCTGCTTCATTCTGGCCATGCCTGTGTGCCTGACTGAAGAAAGTGTTTAATTGTAGCTATTATGTTGTGAGTAGAAAGCCAAGAAAGATACAAAGCTCTCTGAAGAAATCTAAATTCAACATTTGTTAAGAAAATTCTACTAACGCTGCATTTATCCTTTATTTCATTTAATTAAAGGAAACATAGGCTCAGGCTTACAGAAGAGGTACTAGATCCCTATTCTGTATTTTTTGAATCTGAGGAGAATGCATCTTGGTTTACTTTGGCAGAATACTTTAAGTCTCCTTGTCCTGGTTTTGGCCAGAATAGAGTTAATTTTCTTCTAGTACCTGGCACACTGCTGTGTTTTGGATTTAGGATGGTAACAATATTGATAACACACTGATGTTTTAGCTGTTGCTGAGCAGGGTTTGCACAGAAGCAAGGCCTTTTCTACTCCTCACCCCACCAACAAAGAGGCTGGGGGTGCACAAGCAGCTGGAAGGGGACACAGCAGAGACAGCAGACCCTCGCTGACCCAGGGGATGTCTGAGAGCACAGAGTCATGCAGTTAAACCGGGGGAACCTGGGCCAGGGGCTGCCGCTCAGGGAAAGACTGGGCATCGGTCAGTTGGTAGTGAGCAATTGTTTTTCATTTGCATCACTTATTTGTCTTGGGATTTACTTCTCGTTTTTGTTATTTTCTTTTTCATTTATTAATACTATTTCTGTTATTTTTGTAATTATTATAATATTTTATCTCAACTCACCTGTGTTCTCACTTTTACTACTCTGATTCTCATCTCCCCCTGAGGAGTGAGCAAGTGGCCGTGGGGAGCTCCTAGTAGCTCACAGGGATTAAAACATGAAGTAAATATTTTGAACTTTATTGTCAATGTCATTCCCTGTCCTTGAGATTGTTTTTTATTTGTGTGTATTTTCCCCATATATATCCCCAGATAAAACCCCTGCATGTCCATCCTGGAATCCATTGGTATGCCCTTGGATTCCCTGCTCATGCAGAAGGGAGACAATCTCAAGGCCTCTGTGCTTCTGCTGTGTGGTGATGTGAGCTGAGGTCCTGCTGCAGGTGCTGCAGGTGCCACGCTCAGTTTGGGCACTTTCACTGCTATTTGAGATTAATACTGACCCTTCTGTCACTGTTGTGCCACTGGCATACCTATTGCATGGACATGGCCAATTAATTTCTCCTGTAAACTCTGGTATCTGAATTGGTTCATATTTATTATGCTGATGAACTGGTGACTTACTGTACTGGATGTTTGGATTTAATCATGAGTCCTCTACTCACTAAATCAATACATTACTCCTGGTCAGTTCAAGTGTCTTTTTGACTAAGACTGCTGCTATTCAAATCCACCTAAAAGCCCAAATCCATGGCCAGAGCTACAGCCTCTGTCCCGATTCCCTAACAGATGTAATTCACTCAGTCTGTGTGCCTGGAGAGCACACTACAGCACAGGCTTCTTTACCTCAGTGCCAAATTTTAATGACAGCTGGAAATGTCTGGAGACAGAAATTCCCTGGATGTTCTCAGAACAAGGAGAGGAGTAGCAGCAGCTGTGTGACCACAGTCTCTTCCTCAGTGCACCTCACATACCATGGTGAGGGCAGAAAGGGCATCTTTGCCATCCATTAAACCCTTGGCCTCACTGCAAATGTGCTCAGCTCATCATGGTGCTGCCAGGTGAAAGCAATGTTTGCACTGCAAGCTGAACCTTTCTGCTTCACATCACACATAATTCACAGCACAATTAAATAATGCTGTGTCCTGGTTATTAACCAATGGGCCCATATAGTCATGATGGGATGAGGAAAATCAACGTAGACAAAGCAAAAGTACCAGTTTCCAGAAATGTTAACAGTCCACATTGGTCCTTGGACCAGGCAAGTCCTTCCTTGGAACACAATCAGGAAGCAGATCATGACTAAAGACATTGACACTGTAGACTTAATCTTCCAAAGATCCAAGGAGTTTTATCAATGATTGCTAAAACTGAGGATGACAGAGCATGATTCATACACATAATGACTTCTGTCCTTTGGGATCCCAGTTGTGTCATTAATGGATTCCCAGATGTGTGATTTTTAATTACCACAAAAAGCAAGATATGCCAGCATGTTCCCCAGTTCCTTCAGGCCAAATTGCTTTGATGTGCAGCAGTGAATTTTCACTGACTCTGCTGGGCAGGATTTTGAGAGTGTGGCAGCTTCATGGGCTGATACTCATAACTCTTAGATGAGAGATCTCCTGAACTAATAAAGCTACTAGAGAATAGACGGAGGAAGTCCTGTGAAAGCCTTGTAGAAATAACACTTCACTAGTGCTATGATAAAACCATTCCTTATTTCTCATAGAATTTGAAGCACCTGAAGTAGAAATTCAGTGCACTTTTCAACTGTATAGAAATATATGTTAAGTAATAGAAAACATCTCTATTTTTCAGACACACAATCAGTACCAGCCAACACTGTCTAACCTTATTCCACCTCACTGAGGAAGAAAGAGTTTAGTCCAGTGCTGACTTTGTAAGAGGTATGTTGCTATAGATAGGAGCAGATAGACTTATAGAAAGTGAGAGAGATGCAAAAGGAGTAAAGGAGTAAAGGATGAGGATTCTTCCTCAAAATGGTTAGTCAAGACATTGTGATAAATAAAAGAATGGTGTGAGTCTCCTTTTTACCCAAATATAATCCTTTGATATGACATATTTTCATTTCGGCCTTGTGAGAGAGAAGGTAACACTGTTTTACTAGCTGCCAGTATTGGTCACTAGATGATTTATTCACCTGGGTAAATAGACTTTGCTTTTTTTCCTCAGATAAAATCTAAAGTCAAACTTAGCTTTGATAGATTACCTGACTACAAACCAATGTGGTACTTGATGAAAGAATTTATCTAGGAATAAAACCTTGGTCTGGGGAGTCCTAGAGTTGTGTGCTCTCCTTTCCTGCTCTGATGAAGCCAAGGAGACAGGAGTTCAGCAGGGTGTTAACTGGTGCCTCCAGTCTTTACATTTAAACAGTCAGGTGAGTGGATCTGTTCCCAAAGTCTCTGAAGCAGAGGGGGAATTTCTTTGAGGTCTTCAGGATATAACTCATCTGTCCATGGCAGGCATAACTATCCTACCACACTTAGCCTGTTGTGTTTCTGGAATAAGAAAGCAGATATTTTTTCCACTCTCTTTCTATAGTCCCAGACATTAACATTATGTTTTCAGTTCTTATAGTCACTGCAGAATGGGTATGATGAGTGAGTTATGCCTTTGGTGCCGGCTGACATCCAGCTGAATTTGCTACCAGAATTTTAACAACATGGTCAGCAGCAGCAGAAGCATGCTGGTATGGGTTTTGCAGCAGTTCTCAGTTTCAGAGGTTTAGTTAGAGCAGGCATTTCTCTGTCTATGACAACAGCAATATGCAAATTTTAAAATCTCACATACTTCTAAAGCCAAAACAAAACAAAAACAGATTACTAAAAGGCAACAGATTTGTGTACATGTTAAAAATTACTGAAAGCCATATTGTTGCTGTGGTGCCTCTACTGTACAACCTATTTAAAAGCAGCAGTTGTTCATGGTTCAGGGAAAGGTTTTTACTTTAGAAAATCATTTACCTCTAGAGGTGACAATAGCAGGTCCCTGTACAGCAGCACTGGCCCAGTTAAGCCAAGGTCCAGCATCAATTTAACAGTTCCATGTCACTGCCTTTTCCAGATTATTGTTTCTTGGTATAGAGAAGTACATGGCAAAATTAAAAAATACCTAAGGTCTCCGAATGAAGACAGGAAGACAGAAATACTGCCAACAGCTTCTTTTTTTTTTCCCCTTTCACTAAATCAGTCTCTCCAACAGCCTGGTTCTTTGCTTCATTAGCTGTTAAGTAAAATCTGATTTGTATTTGTGAAGCTGCTTCTATCTCATCTGTAGATCTTCAAGTACATTTCAGACACCCAAATGCTATGTATAAGAACAGAGAAGAATTATAAATTATTGTCTTGAGGCCAGACCATTTTAATTGGTTAGCTTGAAGTGGAACATGAAACTTGAGAGATCAGGGAGGCTGTAATGTAAACTCAGGAGTACTTGAGAGAAATGAGGGTTGTCTTGTCTTTGTAAATTATTTTTCAAGGGTTTGTAGCTTTGTGGGGCTCACAGCTTATCATCAATCTAAGGACATGGGCAAAGATTCAGGCTGGTTGTCAGGAAAAGAAAAAGAAATTACAGAAAGAAAAATTTGTCCTCTAACTTATCCTGTGTGTTTGCAATGCCAACATTTACCCACCTTGCTTTGAGGAGCTGTTTGTGTCCTGCTGGAGTGGAACCTGTAAACTTCTGGGAAAAGGAGGATCACAAAGTCCCAGCTGCAGGACTGAGAACAGAGGGTGAAAGCCTCTGTTGGCCTTTGTGCTGATATTTAGTTACAGTTACATTTATTCATGCTTCTTCCTCCCTTCTCTGCATCCTCCATGGAGTGTTTACTTCTGTTGGCAGCTCACTCAGGTGACTATTGCTGTCTTTTCTCACAGATGCTCAAAATTATGGCTTGAATTGTGATTTAGACATTAATCTACAGACTAATGTGCATGTGCTGAAACAACAGGGAAAGAAAAGAAAATATCATAGATAGTTATTAAGATTTCTCGGTTGCTCAGTAAGACTTCACTTATCACAAAGATAAAAAAAACAAACTAGACAGGATGTTTACCTCAGTTAGTAGTCACAAATCAAACATCACCTCCGCAAGCACAAAGCAAACATGTTGCAATTAACTACTAAGTCTGTGAGATTTTGTGTTTTTATCATTTAATAATTATTCTGAGGTGAATAACTTCACTAGAGTAAATTTTGCTTTTGTAAAACACTAACTACCCAACATCTGCTTGATTTAATAGTATTTAAATTAACTGGTTCTATGGCCAAAAATTATCTGCTAAATTGCAATATAATGTTTCAGAAAGAAGAAAATGAGTGATTGCAATTTTATTTTCTCTGAGTTCTAACAGGAAGATTTATGGTTCAAATTAAAGAATTATTTTACTTCAATTTTCAGCAATGTAATTTTGTGATATTTAGAATTAATGATTGCCGGTTTTTAAGCAAACAGGATAAAGCCCTTTCACATACCTTTAGTAAAGTTCTCTTCTGCTTTAACAACTACATTAACATCATAAGTTATCCTGGCTCTTAAAAATTAGTGAAAAAGTTCAAGGCAAGCAATGGGAAAATGGAGAAACTTTGACTCCAGCACCTTTTATCATGCCCCCAGAGAAACTAGAGGGATGAGGTTACTTGAGTCCCCTTCTGGGACCCAAATGGAAAGGTATCAAAAGAGGAGGACAACAGGGTTCTCCTGAGGTGGATCATTGTTATCAGTAAAATGGTGGAAATTACCACTTTAAACCATAGGTGAAAATGGGCATCAGCAGAGGAAAAGAGGCAAGTTTAAGAGAAATCTGTATATAATTATGAGGGCACCAGAAAGTTAGTCTGAGATTCAGTGTATAAAATTAATCACCAAGCTTTTGACAGCATCGAGAATACATCTGGTGTTTTCTACTCATCTAGGAATGCTCATTTGCTGCTCAGAAAGGCTTAATTTGAAAAACTGGCACTGTTTAAAAGAAAAAATCTGGGTGGTGTTACCGCGTTTAAGCTTGATAGGTGCAATTCCTAAAAGCAGAATGTCTGGTGCTTTGAATTTGTTGTATCATGGCAAATTACTTAATTTAAATGTAATGCTGAGAAAAGTGAAAATCAGAGTTCAATAACTATCTGAAGTTGTATTGAGGGACTTTAATAAAATCCTGATGCAATTCATTGTTCTGACTTTTACCGCAAAATTGGGCAAAATGAAATGCAAAAAAAAGGTTATACACTAATATCTTTGAATGTGGCAGAAATTGCTAATATCATAAGAATTTTGACATCTTTAAGGTAAAAAGAATCATTCTAAGCATCTTAGACCAGTTAAGACATTTGCAGAATATATTGTGCTATAACTTTGGACTTTCTGTGTCAGACACTGATGGTCTCCTTAATTCCATTCTAGTTACTTGATAGAGCTACACAACTCAGTTCAGTGCTGCCTTAAATGAAGCTCTGCTCCAAGTCATTGTGTCCAGTCCAGTGTTAACAGGTGTTCACCCTCTTTCAAATAGCACTAGAAAACTGTGAGAAGAGAGAATGATTTCTTCTCTCTGGTTATAATTTACTCACTCTTCTGTGAGTCGCATGTTCCATCAGGGTACCACAGCAAAAAATATTCAAGTTTCAAAGTTTAATCTGAATATAAAATATTCAGTACATTCAGATACTCCTTTCTGGCCAGTTTTGCAATAGTTTTTTGGCAGCTTTGTGAACACACAAGAAATGTTTGGATGTGACCTGGTACAATGCTGGGTCTAGAGGAAATGAGTTGGTAGCAGAAATGTACAGGTCTGCAGTGATAACCCTTACCTGTTTCTTGGCAGGTGAGAAGACAGGTCAACTACTCTTACAATATCGCAAACCTGAATCAGCAGTGAACCTGAATCTAAAATTTGCATCATTTGTCAGGGTAGTATGCATTTATAAAGTTATACCTTATTTTAACTGAGGTGAGCTTGAAGAAGGGAATTTTGACCTAAATGGTTTCTGTGAGCAAATCTCCCTTTGCTACCATAGATGGAAATACACTTTCACAGCTTCCCACATCTAAGGAAGACATTATAGTAAAATAAAAAGAGAAAGAGAAACTGGAATATGGGTTAAGTGGACATAGAAGATAAAGACACATTAACTACTCTGAGGCAATGGCAGGTTTTACACTCTTATAAAATGTGCCAAAAATCCTTGACTTTCTCTTGTGCAAAACAGACTTCATCTTTCCTTCTCTGCCCAAACCCCCCAGTTTTTGAACCTCTCAGATTTCTAAACAAATTATTGGTTCTTATGGCCAGCCATATGCAGGGGAGAGACATGCAGATCATGTGCTAAGCAGTGTTTTTAAGTTACGGGGATCTCAGACCAGTCAGCCAGTACAGGGCAGAGATTTAGTCACCTTAAACCTGTGATCTCACTTCTTAGCTAAGACATCAGCAAAGTGTTTGAAAATAGAATGCAGTAGGGACTATGGTTCAGTCTGTTCTGAATCACCCTGATACAGAAAACCCAAAACAACTTCAGTGACTTTTACTTCTATAGTGGCAGCATTAGACAGCATTAGTGTTCAGGAGTAGGAATAAAATGTGATTTCTGGTGAGAGATTACAGATGAAATTGAAAGCTGAAAGATGATTTTACATCAGGGAAAAAAGCAACAAGTGAAGTAAAAGTAAAATAAAATGAGACAAGTGGAATCAGTCTAGCAACAGTACAATATTAATGGAGACTGAATTTTGTCTGGGTTTGGCTGAGAAAGTTCAATTGAGAAAAGGTTAATGAATTTTTGAGTGCCTTTTTCTAACACACATTGTTTTTCATGCTAGGACAGCAGGGCTGATCTGAAATTGTGAAGAAAACCTCTCATAATAGTGTTCTTGTATTAGAAGAACCAAAATCTTCAGTCTTAGACCAATGACAGTTTTCTGAGGTGAGCACAAATTACTGGCATAAGAAGGCCAGAGTGTGGTTGTTCAGAGGTATTCTGCAATTTTATTTGGTGCATGTCATACAGAAAGAAGAACCATTCATATATATATCCTCATTAGAATTCTTCCTGAGGATGGATTTGGCTCCAGATTTTCAGAGAAGTCATTTTGGGATGTAGTATCCCATTGGCACATCAGTTTTTTGTTCCTACTAGTGCATACTTGTTCCATGTGCATTTAGACAGAGAAACTTGAAGGTAAAAGCAGAACTTGGCTACTGGCTGACATTCAGGAACAGGGTGTACTTTTGACTTTGAACAATAGTCTTGACAACCTGGATGTCACTGAGGCAATTCACTGTCTGAGGCAGAGACTGCTGAAGCATTTATAATAAGAACAGGCAGTAGAGAGAAGAATATAGGTGCAGATATGATCCTTCTTCTACCATTAGTACATTTTTCCAGTCCAGCAGAATAAGAATGAAAAATCATGAAGGGAACATCCTGGTGGTTGAATATCACCCTACGGGTAAATGTCAAGCTCTTGTGACTTAATTTTCAAGGTATAATTTAAGTTTCTCATTCAAAACCACAGATATGAGGCAGCAAATCAAGATAAGCAATTCAGAGTAAATCCAGACTCTGGAGCAATCCAGCTCAGTTCTTCCTTCAATCTCTATGTTTTCTTTCAAATGTCCAGCCTTCCCTCGGCTCATTACTTCCTTTCTGCAGCTGCAGCCCCTCCAGAGGACCTGTTATTTTCTCTCCATAACCCCTGCCCATGTGTTAATTCTAGTTATTTTGAAGTCTTTTGCAATTTACTGAAAATAAAAATAATGGGCATTGAAAGCAAGTTCTTGGAAATATGAACATTTTGTGGTAAATTGCTGCAAAAACAGTGATTGCTGTAGTGTTCAAGGAATGACTGAAACTGCAAAAAAAGTAGTGGGTATTCCAAGTGAACAGAGGGAGATATGACAAATAAAATAGCATAGAGAAATTCCAAAGGCCGCTAAATGACAGCACTTCTGACAGTGACTATCAATAAAGAAAATATTTGCAGACATCTTAGATAGGTAGTTTGTTGCAACAAGAAATTCTGGTACAGCAAAACAGTGTAAGCAGTCACTGAGCTGCTCAATCTGAGTCACAAGTCAATTTTCAGTTTCCAGGATAGATTTTAGTCAGGACACTACATATGAAAGCCTCTAGATCCATGCCAGCTATATTGGAATGAATTGAATGTCATTGTGTGCAGGGCTGTGATTTTCTTCTTGTAGCCTCAGGCAGGGTTTTATATTTTGAAGCAGGGATGTTTAAAACAAAGTTCACATCCAATGATCTGTGGGCAAAAAATCACAAGTGAGTCTGTCTGAATCGCTAGTTGCCTTGAGACAGGAAATTAGTTTGAATTGAGGCTAACCAAGAAAGTATATTTTCATCTGTTTGTTCACCAAAGCAAGATTTTAAGATGCATTCAAACTTCTAAGTTACTTGAAATTATAAAACTTACATGGGACACAGCTACTCCTTTTGCAAGTAGAATATTTCAATTTAAGTTGATTTAGTATTAAAATGTTGCTTCTCTACAGATATAGAACCATCTTTTTAGAAGTGAGATATTGCAGGAGTTGTGTCACACCTGTGATAAAAGAAGGGTTTGCAGCCAGGGCTGTTCATTTCCCACCTCTCACCAGTACTCCATTCATGCCTTCTAATGTAGTTGTGAGATGGGATTTTTTATGAAGCCTCCTATACTAGAAAGATTTTATTTGTGTTTACAAGAAAATCATTAATTTGCATATATAAAAGTGATGTTTCTTCTATTTTATAGAAAGCAATTGGATTTCTACAAGAATATTCCTTGAGAACTTATAAGACATGTAGAAAGTTGACATTTATTGTCATCGATCTGCAAAATTTATTCTACAAATTAAGCCAGGTTCTGTCTGTCTACTTCATTAGTAGTGCTGTCTTTTGAATCCTATTATCAGTGTAGAACAAATATTTCAGTCTTCCACTAAAATGCAGCCTAAACTATGAGAGGAACTGTTGACAGACCATTTCCCTCCTGTGCAGAGGGATTATTTCACAATAATTGACTATCTCTCTGAGGATGCTCTTCAGGTGATATACTTTGACACAGTTTTTTTTATAGTAGAAGACAAAAATAATTTACTACTTATGTGTCATGAATAAGTTAGAGCCCAAAATAAAATTACCTCTGCATTCTTCTTCCTGTTTTTAATTAAAGCAATAAATGTAGGTAATGTTTTTAATTAAAGCAATAAATGTAGGTAATGTTCAGAATGAATCAGCAATTCTTGTGGTTTAAAATTAAAATTGTGTGAAAGAAATGAAGTGCCAGATAATAGTTGTTTGGACAACATTGTGTTTCTGAAGCACCAGAATGTTAGAAAAAGGAGAGGGAAAGAAAATTAAATAATTTTCAATGCCCAGAAAATCTAACAAAATTGGGAGGACTTTTTAACCTCTTCTATACTGCACTCTTGGATCTGTCAGTGTGTAGAATCAAAGTGGACTCCACAGAAACTGAGCCATGTAGATAAAGAGGTTTAGATCAGAGCTGTGTGCAATACTCCAGTGAGAAGGCCACTGAACAATGGAGGTTTAACCACGGAGGAGCACGGTGGCAGTCCGCTACAGCATGGGAGAAAAATTTCTTACAAGGAAAGTAAGAAATGAGGGGCTAAAAGCCAAAGCTGACCTTTGCTTCCTCCATTTTTATTTTGTTTGGATTCCATGATTTTAGGTCCTTTAACTAGACCCACAGCAGAGCACTCAAGCTCTGCTTTGGCTTGTAACTTTTATTGCCTTTAGCTGCCTACATGTGGATATGCTTGTGAAGATTATAAACTCTTTCAAAGTAGTTAGAAAATAACTTTTCTTTTGCTTTCTGAACCAATTTTACTGTACAAAAAAAAAATACAACTGAGAGGCTTCCTAACAGCTACAGCAGAAAAGAAAGCAGTTCATACTCATTCATTATTTGATTTACTATTCTAAAAACAACTTCCAAAAACAAGATACAATGTGCTATAGAATAACTTCCTAATGATTTAACTATGCCTTACTGTGAACAATTAAGGGATCTTTCTGTTTAATTGAAGCATTTAGGAGCTGTTCCAAACCTTGAAGATAAATGCAAAAGAAGTTTGTACATTCAACAGTCTGCATGTCCTCCTACCTGGGCAAGGGAGTGGCAAACACTGCCACCCTAATAATGATTTGAGATGTATTTTCTTCTAGGTGCTGTCAAAAGCAATATGAAAATAAAGCAATTTTTAGTATAAAATTAGAAAGAAATCCATTGTTTGTAAAAAGTTAGTGAAAGAGTTTCTGTAAGGGAGGAGAAACATGATAGTTATGATGTTTAAAAGTTTAACAATCATCAGTCATTTTGTGATGCTTTACTGCTGTAAAGAATAATTTCTCCCTTTTGTTCCTTGTATTTATCCTAGATTATATCCACTGACAATTAAGCTCATATTTCAGAATTAAGTTACAAGCCATTTATTGTGAAATAGTCAATGGATCATTTTTCTAATTTCAAAGACAATATGATACAGTTGTGCTTTTTCTTGCCCTAGAGATTTGTGCAGTATGTAAAATATAATGAAATGCATTTTTTCAACATCTGCAGTGTGCACAGTCAAAAAAATCCTTATTTGTAAGAGAAGTGCTGTCACTTTTTAAAGGAAAAGAGATAATACCTTTTCCTCTCAATCTCTTCCTCCAAGAGAAACGAACAATTACAAAGGTGTGGCTGAAATAAATAAAACAGAAAATCCTGATCCTTGGGCCGATTCTGCCCGTGTGCATCTGGAACAGAGTGACCTGGGTGTGTGAGAGCCGCTCCTCTCCGTGCTCCCACCGCTCTGAGCTCAGCTGCCTCTGGATGCTGGCAGTGAGCGTGGCCCAGCAGCGAGCCCGCAGGCGCACAGGACTGCTGCACCTCAGGCTGCTTCTGCTGGAGAGCGCCCAGGAGCTCAGGGAAAGTTTTGTTCCTCTGGCTGGTAATTAGCTAAGAGACCTCACTTGAAGGACTGTGCCCTGCCTTGGGCTCCTGAGAGCAAAACTAAAGGACCCTCAGACCACAGAGGCCTCAGCCCACGGGATAAAGCATCCATGCATGGGGAGGGCAGAGAGAGCTGAGCTTGCTGAGCCTTGAGAAAGCTGAGCGCCAATCTTGGTATTTGCAAGATTGCAAAAATTGCAATCATGCAATTTTTTGCAACTTCCTAAAGGGCAGGTGGAAGAAGATGAAACCAGGCTACTCCTGGAGGTACACAGTGAAAGCACAGGAGTCACTGAACACAATTCACAGCAGTGGGAGAGTTATATTTAAAAAAAAAAATGTTTACATGGGAGGTAGTAGAACACCAGAGCAGAGAATCTGGAAGATCCATCCCTGTTAACATTCAAAGCTTGACTAGAAAAGACACCCAGCAGTCTGATCTAATTTTGAACTTAGCCTTTGCTTCAGCATGGACACTGGCCATAGGCCAATAGGCATAGTTAAATCATTAGAAAGGTATTCTATAGCTCATTGCAAGTTGTTTTTGGAAGTTGTTTTTAGAATAGTAAATCAAATAATGACCTGAAGATACCTTTTAAAGACAGATTTTTCTATGATTGTTAAGTATCTAAAGAAACCAAAGGATTTTTTAAGTGTTCACCACCCCCTCTCCCTATATCCACTCAACTCCTTGGGGATTTCCTCAGGCAGGAAGAATTCCTGATATATTTGCAGATAATATTTCTGGGGAATTTTGATACTGATTTTTTTTTTGTCCTCTACATTTTAGTTATTATTTTTAAAGTCTCTCTGAAGACTAATGGCCACACTCAGAGCCATTCTAAAAGGGACTGCCAAAATCCCAGAGCATGGAAAAAATCTTTTGAGAGGAAAAATTGAGCAGTTCTGTTTTAACTCTATCAGAAACTTCTTTTTGTTTTGGCAGCACCTGATCTGGAGGTTGGAACATTTTAAAATACAGCTCAGGACAAGAAAAACCTGGTCCTTGGTAACCAAAGATTATTTCAATTAACAAAGTGGTAGTTTCATGAGGAATGTGTGTGTTTCTCCTTTTACTAGAGGTTCCCATTTTGATTGCTGTTTTTTAATTGTCTTGTATTATATCATTGATAAGGCAAGAAGGAATCTGAAACTGTCCACATGGCAGAGAAAGGTATAAAGTAGCAAGGGTGATCACATCTCCTCAGGGAAAAAACATTATGAGAGAGGAGAACACCATAGGAAGGGGACAAAGCTACATTTCTATGGCTTTCTTTGAGACGTGGATTCGTGTCCTGAAAAGCTTTTTGTATGTAAAGTCTGTATTGACCATTACATTAACAGGACAAATGTAAGTTTTCTTCATCTCCAGCCTTTTTTAATTAAGCTGTCACTATTTACAGATATAGTCGAAGCATTATAGGTAAAGGGCAGCTCTTCATGAGAACATTTAAGTATGGCAATTTCATTTTCTCTGGAGTGTATTGTTGCCTTCAGCTGTCACTTGATTTATAAACTGGAAAGCGTTATCTGGCTAAGGGACATTATCATGCATTTTGTTAGCAGAATTTTGTTATTATGCATTTGGAAATGCGGCATGAGAATTTGACTCATTCATATTGCAGCAATAAAAATGTATTTCTTGGTATTTTGGTTACATCTGAAATTCCTCAGCATATATGAGTTGTAGGGGAATTACAGTATATCATAGTAATTCTTGTCATAAGATAGGCTCTTATTGTATAATGGTAAAATCCATCCCAACCCTATGGAATTAGCAATCTAAATATTTCTGGTTGTTCTTTTTCTCTTCTTCATTAATTCTATAACTGTAGAAAGCACAATTCCTACAAATGTCAAAGAAAATTACCTGTGAAGGGAAAGTATAATATCCCATGTGACCATTAGCAACAGAATTCGTACACTTAAGAAGTTTTATTCAGCTGAATTAGATTAGATGTACTGAGGGCAGGGACAAAACAGGATATTTACATACCAAAGTTTTAAATAAGAAACCAACAAAAAAAAAAAAATCAGAACAAAACAAACGAGGAAAACACACACACAGAAAAAAGCCTACCCCAAAACAACAAAACTAAACCTAACAAACAAACAAACACAAACAAAAAAAACCACAAACCCAAAACCCAAAGAAAGCATCTCACAACAACAGTTCCGTTTTCTGGTCAAGTTTTCTGTCACCTCTTATCTGTGATTGCATCTTCAGACAGTGGAATCTGCAGGGCAGGGGTTATGGCTCCATCTTTGCATGTTGCTCTTTGCAAAATGTGCACCAGGGAGCAAGTGCTATCTGTTATTTAATTGCAGTAACTCCTTCAAAGCCCATCTGGGATTGGAGTCTTACTGAGTTAGATACCACACAAAACATGAGTGAGAGTGTGCAATTGAATTTTTTGTCATTAGGAAGAAGTGCCTGGAGGCAGTAAGTTGTCCTGCTGTGTGGAGACGGCAGTGCTGGCTGGCAGCTATTGCAGAGCAAAGATAACAGCCGCTCTCTGCCTTCAGCTGGCACTTGAGAAGAAAATGCATCACGATAAAAGTGGATCCAAATGAGGCTGCTGTTTAATTGCTTTTATTGCAAGGCAGTGTTCACAAGACTAAAGAAATATAAGCTGAGAAGATTTTACTGAGAAGACAGTGAAAAAACAATGTAATAATACAATATAATAAGGGTGGCACAGATTACTGCTGCTTCCTGTGACTGGAAACATTCTCAACAGCTTCATACAGTGAGGGTCAGAGCCCCCTGCTCAGACTCCTGACACAACAGGGATTCAGAAATACATTAAACAAAGGTGGAAGAGCAGAAAATTAAGTAAAAACATCCAGTATCTCATGTCTGTATCTACATATTGATGACACTCCTACATGGCTGACTGAATGACCTTGTCTTTCTGAGGAACAGAGATATTTCTGTGTTCATCTGTTTTATACCAGGGTGATGACATGAAGTTTATATCTCACCCCTCAATGGATCATTATAAGTGCTTCAGTTAATGCTAAGGTACAAGATGTTCTCTGGAAATGATGGGTTTATTGGGTCTGTAAGCTGTGTGTGAGGAAATACTTGGTATTTTGGGTGGTTTTAATTTCTTTTGTGTCTGCAGAAATAAAACCAAAGCTGTAATACTTTACCAAAGAATGTCATGCATTTTGTAACTGGCACTGAAATGCACTAGCAATGTTTTATAGAGATAGAAAAGTTGCTTCTAATCTTCTGGCACAGTTTAGCATTTCATCCTCCTGTTTCAAACAGTGCTTACTTTTTGCTTGCTTTGCTCCCACTGCATGCAGACACGTGAAGGAATAAATGCCACATGTGCCAAAGCTCAGAAAAGACAAATACTTTTTACTTTTAAAGCTTATATTTCTAGAAGTGCTCTGCAAGGGAAAAAAATAATTTGTTCTCCAAACTGAATCAGAAACTTGCTTTAAACTATACCTTTCTCAATGGAGAGCATTGTAAAATAGGCTTTTAAACATAAGCTGACCTTCAAATAATTTATAGGATCATGACCTACAGAAACAAAACCAGTTATCTAACTAGTCAGCAATAAATAATTTCTCACTAAATCACTTTTAATGAAATCCGAGAATGAAATGGAGAGTTAAATTCTCCATAGGCCCGAGCAATACTACTGTAATTAGTCTATTTTTTTTTTTTTTTTTTTAATCTTGATGCCTTTGTATCAGGTCTTAAATTCACAATTGACCTGAGCTGAATTTTTTTTGTGGCTGGAGACTCTTGGGAGGAAACACTGTATGAACTTGCCCTGTTCCTACTCTTCCTTAGTCTTCAACACATGACTGCTGTCCAAGACTGGATCTTGCAACAGAGACACTTCATGTGTGGACACCTGGGCGGTTGGGCAGATGTCTACCAGGGCTGCCCAGGATGCAATCATTAACATAATGAACACCACAGGGAACACAATTAGGCTTATTAAAATGACAGGTTAAGAGTTGATGATCTCCCTGCTTAGGTTTTCTGAATTATTACATTATTATATTTATCTTACTGAGCTATTACATTATACCTTATCATAAGCACCATCAGCTTGAGCAATGATTTTGAATTATACCTTGCTATATATTCTTATTTCTTCTCTCCAATTTTCTCTTCCAACTGCTTGATGTCCTTCTTTTGCATACTTTCTTGCCTTTTTATCATGACCATAATAAAATAAAATTCCAATCATAAGCTTAAATGCTTCTCAAAGTAGATTAGAGTCACGCAATGTGCATAAAGGATAATGCAACATTGTGCTGATGATGGAAAATACTGAAATATGTGGGTGAATAATCCTTCTGTGAATAATTGAAGTGGAAAAAAAAAAAAGCTTAATATGACTAGTGTCCTTTTTGTCACATAATGACACCTGCTTAACATTTTCATGGCTTTTTTTACTAGGTGACTTTGCCCAGCAAAACTCTCCCATTTAATGAGGCTGAGAACAATCCAGCCAGTGCCGAGAGGGCCCATATTATAAATTGTATCAAATGCTGAAAATAAATTTAACAAAATGGGTTGAAGTGGCTGAGGGTTATGCACTTTGGTGTCATGCAAGGAAACCTCCAGCCCTTCTGTTGCCCTGTGGATGAGCAGCCATCCCCAGCTCCTGTTGCAGATGCTCTAAGAAGAAATGTGACAGCTTACACTGAAGTGAGCCCTGTTTATACTATGTCAGAGCAAGCCCCACAAGGAGTGTAAACTGTTTGACTAAAGAATGCTTCATTTCTAATGCTTTCTGTCATTTCAGAATTTTCTATACAAACACTGAAAATCATTTAAATGGCTTTTAATTAAAACCATGAGAAGACGGAGTTTATTTCTTTATAATGGGAGAACTTCAGATTTGTTATAGAAATTTTATCTATTCTTATCTAAAACATGCCTCCATTTTTAACAATTCATTCGTTTGAGAATTTATTAGTTTATGCAGCATCTGAACATCTAGAGTTCTCAATGGGGAAAAATATTTTTTGTGTTTGTAGTGGTTTAGGACCAGCACTCCAAACCACAAGCTGCTCTTGTCTCCCCCTCGGGTCACAGAGACAAAAGGCAGAGATCACAGACTGAGATAAGAACTTCTCTGGAAACAGCAATGAGATAAGAAAGCAAACAGAAATAGCAACAAGATTCATAACAAAATTGTACAAAAAGAGGGTGATTTACATGGAAAAAATGCTCACTGACCGATACAAAGCAGCGTGACTCCAAGAAAAGGTTGGATGTGCCCCTCAAGCCCATGCTTTTCCCAGATCCAGGGCCACACCCACCTTCTTTCCTGGAGGGAGAATCCCTTATTTCTACCCCCCAAATATGATGAGAGTCGTATGGAATAACAATCTGGACAGGCCCACACAGCTCCAGGCTCTGCCCCATCATGGCTACTGTGGAAAAAATTCCTTCTGTCCTCACTGAAAGCCAGCACAGACTTTAACTAATCTACATAATCAAACAGAATGATCAAACCTTCAGATTCACAAAAACTTATCCAGATGATTTTTTTTCTTAAGACTTTTTCTTAAAGATAAAAGAGTAAAAGAACTCCCATTTTATGTTTCTGAGGCAGTACATGTTGGTGTCAAGTTAGCAGTAGGGAAACCTGAATTAGTTTTTTATCTGTATGAAGTAACTTCAGTGTAGACAGTATTGTCTATTATTAGTATTTAGTATGATGAAACTATAACTTCAAGCAAAGTTTTATCTGTAGAGGATTAAAATAATTTGTTTTCCTGCTCACCATAAATTAAATGCTTTCAGTCAACAGTAAGAGGTCTTGATTAGTAGCAGCAGCTTAAGTGGAAATAGATTAATCAATCTTCATTTCTCTTCATATGGATACTCTCCAAAACATGCAGAGGGCAATATCTTCTAATGTCCAACCTGCAGCTGCTCTGAGATTATATGATAAACAAAACTAAAAGTAATCCACAGAGCTAGCTATCATTTTCATATCTATTTCTCCCATTTCCCCCCTGTTAAGGAGTTTGTCTTAGAAAACAAAAAGGAAAGAAAAAATTTAAAAAATCTTTATTCTTTTCTTGGAAACTTTACTCATCAGAGAAAACTTCGATGGTGGTCTAATACTAACATCCAGAAAACATGTATATGTTAAAAATATTCTCATAGAAAAGTTAATCAGAAGAATGCTCTTTATATTTTTCAGGTGCTAAGACATTATGTTATGGACAGCCAACACTGGACATTAAACTCAAGGAATTTTGCCCTAAATGTTTCTCTTAAGAATTTTTTCAATAAGGTTACTGATACACATTTTGTGGAGTGTAGTCCTGCAAGCTGTTTGTGTACTGAATGGTTCCATATTTACATATGAACATATGTCTAAAAATGTTGCAAATGAGATCTGAGGATTGTAAGATTTCACCTTTTACCATGTGATTTGTGCTGTTTCTACTATTATATCCAACCTCCCTTAGCAAAATACTGCCTAAAACCATATTAATTTTTGTCCTTTATCTCACACATTTCAAAACTGATTAATCCCTAAATCACAACTGCAGAGAGCCACAGAGTCTATGATGTTCCTGGTTGTGTTAATAATGTTCTTTAAAAGCCTGTCATGGTTCTGGTTGTCGTACATCTCTAAAGATTACTCTAAAAGGATTCGCTTTTTTTAATATAGAATAACAGTTCATTGTGAAGAAATCCTTGGGATTGTCTTATTTCCTTGACAAATTATGGAACTTCATTAATGGCACTTTCTCACTAGCCAGTTTGAACCACTGCCAAATAACACTGTGTAATAAGAGAGAGAAAGAGATAAAAAATGTCCTGTAACAGAGCTGGGCAAATGGAGGACTGGATGTGTTTTTTTATTTTCTACTTTGTTTGCAACACATTCATTGATACATCCAGTTGCTCTCTGATGGTTAGACACCATTATGGGAAGTATTTCAGATTACAGAGATAACATTGTTTATGATAAATTTAATCCATTCATTCATGTTGGCATATAGATATGACACAATAATCTTACAGGGAACTTGGTTAGAAATCTCACTACCATTAATCATTTATAAATTCAGCTCTTCAGAAATTATTTTCCTACACGGAACAGCTACTAAAACTCAAATAAATTTTTAAAAACCAAACCAAAAAAACCAAACCAAACAAAACCCCATAAAAAACAAACCCAAAAAAAATTTATAAATACAATCCCAAAACCATTTATAAATACATTCTGAAATAGTTGCAGTTTTTTGTCACAGTGGCATATTTCGCTCAAAATAATAACTTTCTATTAATTTTTGTGTTGAAAAATGAGATAGCTTTTGACTTTTCAGCTAATTTTCATTTCATGAAGCCTTTTTCCATATTCTTTCATCAAGAAAAGAGGAGAGATGAGAACTATAGTTCATTGTTTCAAGAGGATGTGCATTTAAGAATTCTGAGCATATTTTAAAATGTAGCAGGGAATTCTTGTTTTCCAGTTAGATATTGGCATGCTGTGTAAGGCATGTACCCTCTGGGAGAAGTTATTTTAGAGGACCTGAGTTTTCACACACAGAATTCCATAGTACCCTTTCTCTTGTACACTTCTGGCAACCCAGTATGAGGTACTGGAATATTCATGGATTATATCATTGTTGGATAAATGATAACCCCAGTATGCACTCATGAGCTATTTTGGGTTAGAAGGACTGAAAAAAATGATACCTCATATCCCAGTAGCTCTTCCTATGTCTGCAACAGATATTTTCCAGATTTCTGTTGTAGATGTTGAGGAAACGATGATGACAGAAGCTGCTCCCTGGAAAAAGCTGAAACTGGGCAGGCATCAGAACCTTGAATATGACAGGGAGGAATTCTCAGGTACTGCAAACAGGTTTCTCAAAAAATCTCTCCTATTCAAGGGTAATAAATCTGTGAATTTGCAAATATCTATTTTTTATTATTACCCTTGACACAATGATCACAGTCTGGTTTGGGTCTGCAAGGTTTTTTTAGACTTTCAAGATAAAAATTGAAAAAATCTTTAAAGATAGACAGAGAAACATTGCCTATATAGATTAATTTGGGTCAATATAAATAAAATGCTATAATCAATTAAATTGTGGAGATTATTGACCTCAGAATGAATTATTACTTATCTTATAGAGAACCTGAAAATAATTTCTCTTATTCTTTAAATAATTTTTTGCAGTTCCCATATTTAGGTTATAGCATAATGTGAAATAAAAGATACTATAGAGTTAATATTTGAATTCTATGCAAATAATTGTATAGGTAAACAACTAAAATGGTTTGCTTTGTTTGATAGTTACAGTCAGTACAGTAATTTTGGTGAACTCTCAGGAGCGGCTTCTTTGTCACCACATTTGTTGTTAAGTGTTAGAAAAAACGAGGTTGCCAAAACTCATCCTGTGCTTTTGGGAGACAGTACTAAAAACTATACTTGTCAGCCTTTGTGCTTTCTGCTTTCTGGGGCTGCATCCAAGAAAGTTCTTTACAAATTTACCTAAACCTTGTTCCAAAAGTCTCACTTTTGCCACTGTAACAGAGCTACCTGTTGGATCTTCCTCTCAGCCTTTTGGGCTGTCTCCTCAATACCCAAATCCTAATCTATCGAGCAAGTCAAAGGCAAAACCTGAGAACCCAAGCATGCTCAGAAACTCAATGGGAAGATGATATAGAACCTTGGAAAGAGCTTAATATATCTGAATATTTGTTCTTATCACTTGGCTAAGGACATACATATTCTTTCTTCAGAGGAAATAAAAGCAGACTTAAAAGTCTGGTGGAAGAATGAAAAACAATAGGCATAAATTGAACCAAGACAGGTTCTGACTGTAAATGAGGAATAACTTTTTCCCCACGAGGGCAGTCAGGCAGTAGATCTGGCTGCCCAGGGAATGTGCAGTCTCCATCCTTGGAGCTTTCCAAGATCTCACTGAACACAGCTCTGAATAACCTGGTGAATTTAGTGTTCTCCTTGCTTTAAGCAGGATATTGATCTGGAGACCTCTGGAGTTTCCAGTATGGTTTGTGTTATTCAGAGATTCTATCAATCATCCTCCTTTTCTAGAATTCTTTCTTTCCCAGCAAATTAAACCACATTGTGCCACTCTCAGGTGAAAAGCCAGAAAGAAGTCCACATCTGTCTAAACAGACATCTTGCCCCACTGCACTGGGGATACCCCAGCTGAAACCAGCACAGCTGGTAACAAGAGACAGTGTGATCTCCGGAGAGCTTGTTCTAAACACACCTTGTGCTGGATATAGAAGATAACCTTTAATTATCTGAGCTTGTAGCTGGTATTGGGATAGCTCCGGAGCAAAAATCGTCAATACAATCATCACTTCCACTATCCATTTCTTTGAGAAAGAAGGTTGGCTATGCTACTGTACAAACTTCCATGCTGGATGAGACAGCATGGTCAAGAACCCATAAGGATATTCAGAAAGTTTTGGTGAGTGATTACATACCAAATTCTGGGAAAGTTGAAGTTCTGCTGATTGCCAGGGATAGGCAGACCTCATATTTGATTTCAGGATGTTAAGAAACCAAAATATTTAATTTATACAGGAAAACTGAAGTAACAGTGACATAATCCTCACTTTTCAAGCTTCCAGTTTTGAAAAATGTATCTAACTAATTTTCTTTCACGCAAATTACTTTATATTTTATGGCATATAAATGTCACCAGCTGTGCCTTTGGTTTTTGTTTTTTTTGTTTTTTTTTTAATAATACAATCATTATTTGTAATTTATGACAGAATTGAGATTATCTTGTTTTAATATGAAACTAGGTGAAAGATGTTTGAAATATTAGTCTATCCAAATAATATATAATACTGATCTTGACAATCTTGAAAAACAGAATGCAAGAAATAATGTATAATATTTTCAGCATAAAATGAGTATCTTAAAGTGTGTTAACTTCTCAAACAGAAATATTGATGTATCAAGGTACATGTTTAGTGTGCATGTGTTCAGGTGCATGCAACATAACTTAATGATAAATTATTGCAATTATATTATTGCAAGTCTTGGTTATGAATGTGCTAAAAAGATTTAAAGAGGAGTAATTTCTCATACATAATGAACAGTCAGCTTTTAAAAAGAAGTTGCTTCTAATGGGCTCTATTTTACAAAATTGCCAGATGTCACCATCATGATTAAATTTATCTTCCTAAGTTAGACTAAGCCAGCAATAGCAAGAAAACAATTTATCAAGTCCCCCAGCCAAAGCTTTCATAACCCTGTCAAGACCATTAAAATCCAGTAAATATATACCAACAGAAACTCCTAAAAATATATAATTAATAAAAAAGATAGAGAATATCTTGGACAAAAAGAAGCACATTTTAAGAAAAGGTTACTTCTATGGGCATAGTCATCTCCCATCTGCATGATACAATTCATACTCTGGCAGTGATGGTGTGGAATCTCCAAGAAATACCAAAGGGGAGAACTTAAGCTTGTGCTATGCCCTAAAAATGGTCGAGACAATCATCCAACTCTCCAGTTAGTTGCAAATAGCCTAGGCCATATTCCTACATTCCATTTGCTGCCATGGTAACACTGCCTAGCCCTAAAATCAGGTCTCCATCAGATATCCATCTCTACAATGAGCCTCACCCAAGACAACAGAACAGTGAGACTTACAACTAAACTGCAATATTGACATCTAGTGATGGAAAAGTGAGCACATTGCATTGTTCTCACTCTGTTCTGGTTCTTTCAGGTCTTCCCTCAGACTGTGTTTGAGGGAAGGATGCTGGTGATCCTTTCTTTCACCTGGTCTTTTCCATAATACTCCAAAACTACTTTCTGGGTTTTTTTCCCCCTTGTATTTAATGTGGTTCAACCCCAACTGTCAACTCAGCCTCCTGTAGCTGCTTGTTCAATTCCCCATGGAGGGATGGGGGAGAGAATTGGCAGGGTAAAGGTGAGAAAATTCATTTGTTGAGATACAGACATTTTAGCAGATAAAGCAAAAGCTGCACATGCAAGCAAAGCAAAACAAGGAATTCATTCAGCATTTCACATGGCCAGGCGTTCAGCCATCCCCAGGAAAACATGGTTCCATCATGTGTAACAGTGGCTTGGGAAGACAAATACCATCTCCAAATATTCCATCCTTTCATCCTCTTCTTCCCCAGATCTACATGCTGAGCATGACTCTGCAGGGTCTGGGATATCCCTTAGGTCACCTGGGATCAGCTGTCCCAGCTGTGTCCCAGCCCAAATTTCTTGTGCACCCCCAGCCCCTCGCTGGTAGGATCATGAGCAGAAAAGGCTTTAACTCCATGTAAGTGCTGCTCACTGAGGATGAAATCATCTCTGTGTTATCAACTCTGTTTTCAGCACAAATCACAAAAACTAAAAACCTCATACTAGCTAGTAGGGAAAAAAATTAACTATCCCAGCCAAATCAGCACATCTCAACATGGAACTTGAGGACTAATGGAGGAATTTCAAAAATGCATACACACTCAAGAGAGGCCTAAAGTGACCAGGATTATGTAAATTGTTGTGTTCAGTGTGAATATCAGTTTTAAGATCCTGCTGTGATTTTCCTCTTGATACTCTCGTTACAGAGAAAAAGACCACATTTTGTGCTTCTCCTAATCCTTCCTACTTTTATTCTACACCATCATAGAATTCTATTTAGCTTTCTTAGCTTCTTTAGCTTTAGTTCTTGAGCTTCAGCAATATTTATTTCCTACGCTGGGATAACCAGTTCCTAGCAGAAAAGTCAGTATTTTGCCCACTAGGAGAACAGCAGATGGCACTACAGCCACTTTTCCAAAAGAATGAGATCCAATCAAAAGACCAATCTGGAAAGCAACAATCTCGTTTCCTTACTGTTATTTTACAAATGCTGATCATTCATTGAAGATTCTTCTAAGTAATGCACCAGCTCTCAGTCCTGATTTCAGGAGATGGAGTCTCAGTAATGCTGAGCTATTCCTTGAGGTGAACAAAACTGTGAAAAAAGGCATACAGATACAAACTACTGAAGGCCTTAAGGTCAGTTATATACATGCATGGATTTAGCCAGGAAAATGGCTCTTTAAAACATGATTCTTTTATGCTTTTAAACGACCTGAAATGGTTGTGCGTGTATGTGTAGGTGTCAGTCAATGGAAGCTGTTAGTTTTCATATATTTATGTCTTTTTGGAAGACTTTGAGTGGAGAGCATACAAAAAAAGGCAATTTAATAACTTTTTCCTTGCACAATAAACACTAATGTATTGATCACATCCTCATTCAGTACTAAACTTTATCAGGCAAAATCCACCAAAACTAAATTGTTCCTTTCATATATTTCTGAACAACAAAATCACAAACTTCTTTGGTATTTCTCTTTTTTAATACTGACATTTAGTGACAAGCATCAGATGAAATGAGGCAGAATCCTGCCAGAATGAGAGGTCCTGCACAGAGGATGGTGAGGATCTGCAGCTGATTTCCCAGTGAGGCTATGGATGCCCCATCGGTGGAATTGGCCATGTTAGATGGGCTCTGGGTAATTTTGTTTGGAAAAAGCCACTTTGTACCACCTTCAAAACACCCAGAGATGGCATTTTCCCACTTTGAACTCACAGCTTGTGTATTATTCTTTTCATGGAGATTTCTAAAATAACTGCCAGGAAAATAATTATCCCTGGCAGTAGAGACTGAAGCCATAATTTAGCAAAGATACATGGGAAGAAGAAAAGAGGATGAGACATAGTATGATATGGGTGAGATATATGATAACAAGGACAAATGTCTATCTATTTATCAGTATCTAAAACTCAGATTCATTGTTCATCTTTGCTGCTTGCAGGCTCAGGCTTCTCTTTCTAGAATTGATCATAAAAAAGACATGCAATGTAACTGAACAACAAGAGTGCTGAATCAGCAAACAAAACATCAACTTATGCTTTTTCATGACCTCACACATCAAAAGGGACCCAAAACTGCATAACGTGTCTGTATCATTCTCACCTGACTACATGAGCTGTGTTGAATTTATTCGAGTGTTGGTGCATGGCTTGCACTTTGCTCAGGGACTCACCGTGCGCTGCTCCCTGACTGAGGCACTCAGCCCACACCTGTGGTGTCTCCTGGGGACAAGCCCAGCAGCTGAAGCTTGCCTTGCAACATCAGGGTTTTCTGGGATCAGGATGCAGGACTGGGCTCACTGCCTCCAGGAATCCAAGCCAAAAAAATCTACCTTAGCAGTAATCAAGGGTGACTAAGATGCTGCAGCTCTAAGAGAAGATACCTTTACTTTTTGCTGGGTTTATTCACCACTCAGTGAAACTTCTGAGAATTTGGCTCTTGTAAAACTCTAATTGTCTTTTTTTGGGAAACAAGCTAATTTGCAACTAGAATCACAACAGAAATGTAGTGATAATTTTTGTGGATTCTAGTTTTAAGTAGTTTTAACTGATTAAGTCAGTTTTCCAGAGCTGCTGGAAACATACATATTATTAGAACATGCTGACAGTACCAAGCTGGTTCTTTCACCTCCTCCCAGCTTCTCTGGGAAGAAAAGTGCAATAATCTGGAAACCAGACACACTTATCCAGCTGTAAGTGCTGCTTGGATGTGACAGCTTTCAGTGTGAGGAACACTGACCAAAACTGTTTCCTGGCTGTTCCTGGGAACTTGTGAACAGACTCATGCTGACCTCCCAGTCAGCTCTAAACTATATCAGGCCGAGAACCACATGATTTTCGCTGAAAAATGAAAGTTACAAATTTGTAACATAAAGAAATTTTAGCAATGTGTAACAGACAATCTAGTCCAAACTTCAGACTGTAAAGAAAAATTCATTTTATTGACAATCCTTCTATTTATTTTTGTTATTTTAATATCAGTTTTAAAAACCTCTCATCATATTAAAAAAAAAATTTAAAGAGCATAGGCACGTTTTCAAGAAAAAAGGCTCAAACAAGTGTTTCTCAAAATATTCAATTCCTTTTGGACATCAAGTGCTTTGAGATGAGGGACAGAAATCTTTCCAGTTATCTAATTCAGCTTAAACTTTCCTTGTGTACCATGCAGAATACCCTTTTGATCAAATGAAAAGCTCTATATTTGTTTCAATATGCAGAAAATTAAATTTCCCTGGAAAATGGCACATACCTGCATGTTGTTATGTGTCAGCAAGTTGACACAGGACCAGCTTTATGCCTATGTGCATGTACAAGCACATGCATATACAAGTGAATATTTATATACACATCACGCTTATTTCATTTCTTTTCATGTTTTTACCAAGGGAAGATACATATGAATAGAGAATGAAGAGGACAATGTGGGTGCACATGCAGTTTTGCACTCAGACATAGAGACAGTTCTGTAAACGTCACATTAATTGTTTCAAAGAATATCTATGGACACAGACATTTCAAACAAAATAGCATGGCCAAATATTCCTTCTCATATGTGCAAAAACATAAATGTAGTTAAAAATATATGAACACATGTTTTGAAAACTTCATATTTACAACTCGTAGAGAGTGATTGTTTGGATTTGAACACCAATAAAAAAGATCTTGCCTAAACTTTTCAGGGGATTTTTTTTTTTTTTTTTTTTTTTACTCTATTTAAAAAGCTTCTACACATACAGTTCATTGCCTTGTTGATGAGTCTGGGTGTGGGAGGAGAAAATTATTGAAGTGTCAGTTTTCTGACTTTAATTTTCCAAATGCATGTGGTTAAGTCCCTTGAGTTAAATAAACACATTGATGGAGGAAATAGATAAAATTTTCAACCTTTTTCTCCATTAATTCTGCACACTCTCAAACTCCAACAGCTTTATATTTCTCAAGCAAAACTTAGACCAGATGAACTACAATTTTTCTAAACATGTTGAGTGATAGTGATGATTTATTTGTAATAGAAGTTATTGTCATTCTGTGATTCTAACGGATTGAGCCATCAGAGCAGTGCTGATGTATGTCTGCCATAAACCTGACAGCTTTATTGCATCAGTGATTCAGTTCTGCAGCTGTGTTTAGAGGCAATTCCATTTAAAATGTGCCTATAACTCCCAAAGCCAAGACCAGCATATTTGTTTACTTTTTTGCTCATTTTGCCAACAAAGGGCTTTTTAGGCCAAATTGCACCTATCCTTGGCCCTTGAATCTGCCAAATAATGACTTTGGAGCTTTCTCCTTGAGACATTTATAATTTTACATTAAAGTTGAAGATTTGATTAATTAAATGCTCATTTCATAATTACTTTAAACTCAAGAATTTGTGATGTGATGAATTTGCTAGTTATTCATTCTGGGACAACTATCTTACCCCAAGAGCATCTGAACTAGCCAAAAATCAGTAGTCAGTGCTTTAGCTCTTTGAGGGTCTTGTGGCTTTCTGGGTAGGGTTTTTTTGTTGTTTTTTTGTTTGGTTGGTTTGTTTTGGAGGTTTTTTTTGGTTTGTTTGTTTGGTGGGGTTTTTTTTGTTTTTTGTTTCTTCATTTGTTTTTGGTTTTGATTTTTTTTGTTTTGTTTTGGTTTGGTTTGTTTTGGTTTGGTTTTGGTTTTGGTTTGGTTTGGTTTGGTTTGGCTTGGTTTTTATTGGGTTTTCTTCCTGAATACCTAACAGCTGTCCAGGTACTGATGAATGCATAAAGTGAACACATCCTGCGGGAAGGTGAACACAAAAACATGGGATGAATTTCCCCTTGTGTATGCCTATCACTGTAGGCATAGCATAAATACCTGTTCTGGGCTTTATTCTTCACTTTGGTGGGATGACTCACACAGGTGATACCAGCAAGGCAAGAAATGAGCTGTCTGGAAAAATGATGCAAATCAAAACCTGTCCAAATGTCTTTGCAGTCAAGTTTGCATTTACAAAAACTCCAGTCAGAAGGAATCATGTCATGAATGAAGTAAAATCCCTGTGGTGGTGTACCCAGGCAGTTACAGGTCTCCCAAAATTAACAGACTTAGATCAGCAGACATTAACAAGGATATAGACTTTATCCAAAAATATGAAGTTCTGTCTATTTTGTTTTTATCTGTATACTCAGCTCAGATTTCAAATTCTGCAGAAGAGTCAGGTGACCCCAAAGTTGTCCTCAGGACATGGATACATATTCAGTAAACATTAGTGAGCTTACAAAAGAGCTCTTATCGTGATTATGAAGATTAAAATTCATCTAAAGGTACATGGAGAAAACCTGGTGCTAAATTCATGCAGTGTCTGCCTCCACTCTGCACCATCTGGTTCCTTTGCTATTGAAAGCTGTAAACTGAGCAGTCAGGGAGCCAGGGCTGGAGATTACCAGTTAGGCAGCATCTACTAACCCTAAACCAGCAGCTTTAATCCAGCCCAGGTCAGGCATCCTTTTTGAAATATATCTTCTTCAAATTGGCAAAGAGTTGTTGTCCAGTTTCCATTTGAAAGACAGTGGAAATAAAAAAGAAAAGTTCATTAAGAAATGCATTACTAGTTTTTATTGGATCAGAGGAAATCCCAATATGAAATTAACCCCCTCATCAAAGAACTTTAAAAGCTAATGAGTATTACAAGTAAAATTCAATGAAAGGGAAAGAATAGGCATGTAAAAATGTGACTTTTTAAGGGAATTTCAGTAAGAGAAAAAGAAATGTCAAAGTTCCCAAAATAAAATTAAAAAATGTATATAAAATGCAAATATCCTGTGGAAAGGAAATAAAAATGAAAATTAGAAATTCTTTTGCATATAATATATTTAGTTACGTAAAAAAAGACTTAGTAAGAGGCACTCAAAATAAATTATATAAAGACAAGATGGAAACATCAACGAAAAATCCAGAGGAATTCACACTGCAGTGTCTAAAGTAGAATAGAGAAGGAACTTAAGAAGAAAAAAAAACCTTTATAATACTTACAACATTTTATTAGATAAATTGGTAAAGCTTCTTGGGTTACTAGAAGGGGGAAATGAGCCTTCTTTTTGTTTTAGAGAAATATAGAATTAGATAGAAAAAGGATGGTATTAAATTTGTAATGCTTACAAAATTTTCAAAAATATTAGTAACAAATGGAACATAATCTGCTACATATAAACTATTTTGAATTATCATACACAATATACATTATATGCAAAAGTTCTAACTGAGACTGACTGGGAATGTCTAGACTTTGATGTTTGATTTTGATAATCCCCACCATTTCAGAGAGTATAACAAAGGCTCCAGAAGTGTAGGTGTTTTGCATTAATTTAAAAGTGTTACGCAGCATGACCTGGCTAGTTATAAACCTGACATCAAACATGAGAAAATGGAAAATGGATTTAGTCTATGAAGAATTAGTGATTGATAGCTGGCAGGATTTCGTAGAGACTATGACATCAAATAGACATTTCCAGTTGATTTTGCTAGTGTTGTTAAGAAAGGAATGTCTGTGTTCATTTTTTGATAAGGTCAGGATTAAATCTTTGAACCAAATCAGCATCCAGCCTCATTTTATGATTTTCATCTCACAGCTGTGCACAAACTGGATTCCTTATTGGTGTTACTGGAGAATTCCTGGGTCTGCTTCCTACTGCACATCTGCTGTACCCACAGTACACCGATACTTACTGGGGTTTCAGCGTGCATTAAAACTGTCCTAAGAAAAATCACTGGAATGCATGCAGTGTAGGTGACAGGTCCTCAGAGCTGCGACCTCTACAGCTTCACTCATTTTGGACCATGCCACTTCATGGTGGAGAAGTATAGGATGTAGCAAAAATTAATCCAGAAGATGTAATATTTCTTCGTATTAAATCTTTGATGGGATGATTCGTCCACAACTTAATAAATAGAAGTTAATGTTTAATGTGAATTAAGTCTCCAGTGAAGAGATTAAAAAAATAAAAAGAGATCTAGAAGATGTAATAAATAATAATAATTGTTAATAAAAACAATCTGCAAAATAAAAATGTTTCCTTTGGGATCCTGGAAAGACTATTCCTGACTCAGGGGTTGTTCCATGTGTTCAGCAAATAATCACAAAATCATAGATCATAAATTAAAGAAGGCTGATGAAAGACTGAAGTACTGACAAAAGACAACCAGACAGTGCATTCTGGATTATTCAGTAAATTGGGTCCAAATAATCCAAATGTATTTCCATGTAAGCAAATTGAAGGGAATGTGTGTAGGAAGACAGTGCAGCCATATCTATGGGATAGATATCAGACAGCAGTGACTCTGAAGTCAGGCAGATCAAAAAGTAGGGAGATAACCATGAGTGAGCAAATGCTGGCTGAAGGGAAAACACAGGGTTCACAAAGTGATCCAATTGGAAGTTTGCACCTTGAGACTGCAGCTCAGCTAAAATAGCTGTCTAAATACTGCAGGATGGCTGCATCATCTCACATGATAAAATCAGACGTGAGGGCAAGGACTCTCTTCTTCCATGCATTTGTACTATGATTGGTCCAGTGGGATCCAGCTGAATCAAGAACTTCAGGCATTATTCATCTTTCTTGGCACAGAATAACAAATCCCATGTGAGAGTTTTTAATGCTAATAGATCCAACACAATTAAAGAAATATTTCCTTACACCTATGACATATGCCAGCTTTAGGGGAAACTCGCCTTTCAGATCCCTTGCTCTACAACATTTCACTATCTTCCCTTATTCAAAGAGAAGTTTGGGGGTTTTTCCATATAAACCACTCTAAACCCAGTGAAATGAACCACAGAATAAATTCAAATCTGAAGAAATTCCTATGGAGGAAGACAAGGATCAGACAAGCCTTTAGAGACCCAAAGTTTAGGGAGAAGTAAGTTAATTGATTGCCAAAAGTACACCTTTTCCTAAATTGTATCCTTGTGATCTCTATAAATTCAATCCTCTGGTTATTTTGCTGTTATTACTTTGCAGGTTGCTGTATTTTTCATGTCTGTTTCTGGCCATACTGCAATTATATATTGCCACACTGAATGGCACAGGCTCTTGTCAAATCTAGGCCTGATGGTGTCTGATACCCAACATTAACAAAAAGAAAAAAAAACTTAAGTGTCGGAACCCAGGACGTCCCCCTGACGGTCCTGAATGATCCGAGCCCCAGCCAGGGGGCCTTGAAGCCCTGGCAGGGGGGCCAGAGACCCTGACATGCAGCAAAAGACCCCTATGGCTTTGTGTTTGACTCATGGAACAAGTTACCACCTTTGTATGAAGAATTAAAACTCACAAAAGTTTAGATAGAATAGTAGTAGCAATCACAGGGTGAAGGGAAGAATTTTGAAGCATGTTACAGGGGGGTTTGGAATTCTGTACATGGGGGTCAGGGGTTCCAGGATGGAGGGATTTGGGCGTGCCCTGTCCTTCTTTCTTCTCCCTGGCATCTATGTTCAGGATGATGTTGGCATTCACAGATTAGTTTAGAGTAAAAAGTCACTGTCTAACATAAGTGATAAGTATTAGAACATAATTGTAAATACAGTATACATAGTTTTTAGTATAAAAGCACCAGCCCGAGAGGTGGAGAGTGTGCCTTGAACTGACCTGCTGAACAGACCTCGGCAAGCCAGACAAAAAATGTTTTAGATAAAAAATAATAAACAAACTTGAGAATGTAAACCGAAGACCTCTCAACTCCTTCTTCGATGATGAGATTGGGAAAAAGACACTTTCAACATACCTCAAGATCATCTCAACCAGAGAAAACCCAAGACTTAAGAGATTCCAATAAGCCTCAGAATGAAAAAATAAGATCTTCCGATTATTTAAAGAACTATTTCAGCACCCAAAGGGGTCCTTTCCGTACCTGAAGGGAGCCTACAAGAAAGACAGAAAAGGGATTTTTTTATGTGTAGAGATAGCACAATATCTGGATAATGGCTTTAACCTGAAGGAGGGCAGGTTGAGATTGCAGGAAGAAACTTGAGGGTGGCGAGGCCCTGGCACAGATTGCCCAGAGAAGCTGTGGCTGCCCCACCCCTGGAAGTGTCCAAAGCCAGGCTGGATGAGGCGCTGGGTTACCTGGTCTAGTGGAAGGTGTCCCTGGCCATGGCAGAGGGATTGGAGCTGGATGATTTTTAAGGTCCCTTCCAACCCAAACCACTCTATGATTTTATGTTTCTATGAAGGAATTAGGAGACAATATGGTGCAGGACCCAGCTGGCAAGAGGAGTTTCAGCAGAGTTTGAAGGAAGGAACAGAAACCATCTTGCAGTCTTCACTGAGGTTGTGAAGAAGATTTACAGCCCTTACAACTGCTCCAGACTCAATGCTGGAGCAGCAAAAGTGCCTCCACAGCACTGTCTGTTCAACCATATAATCCCAGGTGCACGCCACCCAGAGAATGAAAATACAAAGGTCACTTAATTTCATGATGCTGTGAATGCTACCAAGCTTGCTTTTGTGTCTGGAAAATCGCAATTTCAATGCCCAGTGGAATTTGAATGAAAGATCTGCACCTGTCAGGTCTGTGTGTAATTGTTTAATACAGATGAACAGTCAAAATTTTGTCTTTAAATATAAACAGGAAATAATCTCAACTAATACTGGTCCAAATGGAACAATAAATGAACAAACAAACTAACAAACAAAATAACTTGTATTATTTCTAACTGATTTAATCAGCAACCTGAGATCCTGGCCAAGAATAAAGCACCATAAAAAGCTTACCATGGTAAGATGAAAAAGGCTAATGGCAAGCATAAGCCACACATCAGATTTTTCCATTGTACACATTATTGGAATAGGTAATGTTCTCTAGTAGCCTAGAAAGAGAATGCTGTGGTTAATACAATATATGACATATTTTTGTTTATAAGGCTTGTAATGTGCTTCCTTGCTCCTATTTTGCTCTCATTATTGCATCTGCTTTATACATATCTTTTACAATACCAGAGCTAATCTAATTTATTATTAAATAATTCCATTATGTATAATAATCTTAAGAAACTCTTAAAATATTCCAACATTCATTACAAAGTTCTGGAAAGAAAGAGCCTTCTTTATAACACTTTCCCTCTATGAAGATATAGTTTTGTCTTCCACTGTGATGTCAGCCTGAAAACTGACTTTAAAAGGACAAGCTTACAACATCTACAGACTTCATAGAGAAATAAAAGGCTTTACTGATCTTCTACTACGCTAAAGAACTGAGAGAAGAAAAAACCAAGTGGGAAATGACTCTTCTTTCTTGGATGTAATCTCAACCATTTACATATTTTCTTGTGAAATCCCACCATAGTCCACACTGAGTGTGCTCTGACAACTGTAATTTCATTCCCTCCCTGGTTAAACTGTGTAAGCAATAATAAAACAAAATTAGCAGATCTCTGGGATTTCAATGGTTGTCTTAGAAGTTCCTAGACAATAAATGTAGTTTTGGAATCCTAGAAAATAGTGAATTCAGTGCTGATTTTAGAAGTATAAGCAAGGGGGTTTGCAATAATTCTGTATAACTTCTTGTCCTAAAAAACACCCAACAAAAATAAACAATATATTAAAAGTAACCTAGAAGAAAGTAATAAAATTGATTTGCAAAGAAAAAAAGTCATATCAAATGAACCAGTGACATGACTTTTCCTTTGTATTGGAAAATAGTCTGTGGAAATACAAAGGAGATGGTGTAGGACAGAACCCATGTGTGGATTCGTGGATCACAGTCTGATTGTAAGTTGGCAATAATCAACTTTTTTACATGAACTACAGAGTATATTAGAAAAGACAGAAAACAAATGGGAGATTTAGGGAGGAGTAAGATGTATTTGTTCTGTACAGAAAAGGCATTACCATATTTTTCTTTGATGATTTGCTGTGTAAAAAATAATCTCAAAGAAGATGGATATTTAGGTGAGTTTTGAATAAAACCTTTCACATGATGATGATAGTCATCTGCTGAATAAAAAGCTCAGATGTGGAATGCAGCATTTCTATGCCTTGCATTTTTTTTTAATGGAAAAGGCATCCGTTAGAAAATGTTCATTAGTTAACTCTTCCTTGAGATTGTCCTGGTTTCAGCTGGGATGAAGTTATTTCCTCTCAGTAGCTGGTGCAGTGCTGTGCCTTTGGGTTGGCAGTGAGAATGGTGTGGACAACACACTGGTGTTTTGGGTGTTGCTAAGTTGTGCTCATCCCAAGTCAAGGATTGTTTTTCTTCTTTGTGTCTCATGCCCTGTGTCCTGGTTTAAGACAAATTAGGGGAAATCTCCAAAAGGGAGCTCCCTAAAAAAAAAAACCTCCAACCCCCCCTCCCCCAATACCGGGTTCGGGAAGGAATTCCTCGGAGGAGCACAGTGGAAAACAAAACCTATTTATTAACAAATAACAAAAGAACACTCCCCAACACAAGAAAAGAAAAGAAAACCAGGCAGTGCTGTGGAGGGCGCTGAGCTTCTCTCGCAGACTCCGGGGGTCCTGGACGTCCCAGGTCAGGTCCGGAGCCGGTCCAATATCTTCGGGGGAGGGTAAGAAAGAGGGAACGAAAGAAAAAGGAAAAAAAAACAGCGTAGAAAGCAGAAAGCGGCAAAAAAGCAGCTAGCAGCCGAGGCAGGAGCAAGCAAGCAAGCAAGCCAGCCAAGCCAAGCAGCCCAAAGCAAAAGCCGAGGGGCCTGGTCACACTCACACCCCTCCCTCCCCGCCCCGCCGCGGCAAGACGGCCGGGGGAGGAAAAGGCGCAGCTGCCAGACACAACACACGATATTGGGATAAAGGCTGTCACCCCACGACACCCTGCCAGTAAGGAGGTGCATGAAAAAAGAAACTGGGGAGGAGCATAGCCAGGAGAGGTGAACCAAACTGGGAAAAGGATATTCCACACCACAGAGCCTTATGCCTGGTTTATAGACAGGGGGAATTACCCAGGAGGGTGGTTGGTCTCAGTTTGGGAAGGAGAGTCCAGCATTGTGCATCAATTTTTTTATCAGGACTTTTTTCTTTTTCCCTCTCTGTTATTATTAGTCAATATTATATTTTTCATTGATTTCCATTATTAAACTGGTCTTATCTCAACCTATATGTTTTATTTTTGATTCTCATCCCCATGCCACTGGCATGGTGGGTGACAGAACGGGGCTGAGTGAATGTCATGGTTCTTAATTTCCACCTGGGGTGGTAAACATTTTTCTATCTTACCCATTCCAGTTTCCAAGTTCTGAGGAGTTTTGGAATTACAAGCTCTAACTTCACTAGTAATTGTTTAGAGTGGAGTGATGACCATGGCTCTTATTTAAACAAAAAAAACACAGCAGTGTTCTTACAATGCCAAGCATACTTTAAATGACAGTGTTAATGACTTCTATAAATTCTAATTAAAATGGCAGGAAATTTCTCTCCTATGAGGACTGGGTACAAAACTGCAACAAAATGCTTGGCCCTAGGTTTCAGTTCAAATGACAGAAAAAAAAAAAAAAAAAAAAAAAAAAACAAAAAACAACTGTAGGGCTGTGTATTTTCAAAAGACACCCTCCACTAAATTTTCAGCAATGCTCAGTAAACACCTACTCAGACACAAACTGATACATCTTCTGGCTTCCAAGGAAGAAAATTCTGGTGAGTTGATATCTGTCTCTTGGGATTTGAATTTTTGAAGAGCCAAACAGTCATATAACTCAGGAGGTAAAATGGTTAGTTCCCACAGTGATGATCCTCAGAATTTGGGTGTTATTAGAGAAGTGTTCATCATGGTGTCTGCCACAGAAATTCAACAGTTTATCAGCACCTTCAGATAATTGCCTGATTTATGTGCTCTAAGGACTCTCTTGAGATATTCAGAGGTGTGGTAGATAGAAAAATAGAGTACCATCTGTCCATCACAGAGAGAGAGGGCAATACTACATTCACAGTTGCAAGATAGTACAAAAAAAAAAAACTGCAAACTTTCTGGTGGAGCCAAGTTTTGTATTTTTATTCAAGTGAATAAATATTCAATTATCTGTAGCTTATGCCTATGAAAAACCCAGAAATTCTGTAATAAAGATTAAATATGATGTCTAGCAGACAAAATAAATCTCCAAGCAGGGAAGAAAAACAAACTAAACAAAATCTCAAAGCCAAATAACAAACCCAAGCATGAAAACCAGAGAGGCAACAATCAATTTTGACACTGAAGCACAGGGTTTTTGATTAATTCTGATCTCTAATTGCATTTTATCTCTTGGAATTTAAATGACACATTTTCTTGTGAAAAACTTAGAAATGGTGAAGGAAGCATAAAAATAATCACAGCAAGGATACACAAATATAAAAGTGAATAAAACTGATTTATTAAAGTATCTGTGAAATAATCTAAGCTTTGTTGGAAGTCTTTGACATTAACTGCCATTAGTCAGAGAGGTTTTTCCCATGGAGGTATGCAAAATGAATTTATGGAGGAGCTAATTCCATTTGAAGTTGGTACTCCCAGATACTAAAGCTGTAGTTTTTAAGAATTCATATATTCAAATATCACTCAAAGATAGCACTGAGTAGCTAACTTATTCTAAATATCTGTTTTGTATTTACAGTCAATATATGAAGCAATATTCAAAAACCTCATTACCAAACTGAACATTCCAATAAAATCACAATATTGAAAGAGCAGATTTTCCAAGCCACAAAATTGGCACTAATGCAAGGAGGGATTCATCACTCATTAGCCCCTGATTTTCATCCAATTACTTAGTTTTATAGACTTGGCTTTCTAACATGAACTGAATTAGTTTTTGTTTAGTTTCACAGAGAAAAAATGGTGCTCTTCTATTTGCCACAGAAAGTGTTCAGAATTTATGAGAATTTACTTGAAGTAATGAAGCGATATAACAAACAGTTTCTTAAAAAACTCAAAAGCAAGTATGCATTCCTTCTTTTTTTATTGCTTTCAAATTATTCATTTAGCCTTAAAGAATAAGTGCTTATGACTTCATAAATTAAAAAAAAAGTGTATTTTGTTTCCACAAAGCTTTTCTTAATGGTGTTTTTTACTGTGAAATCACTGCAGAATTCTTCTCAAGAATCAGAGCACCTGCCCAATTCTTTTGCTCACTAATCTCTGATTGCATCCATTATTCCTCACCAGATGCTTTTCCTAGATAATATGTATTTCTGTGGTCAACACAAAGTACAACTACTGACCAAAACTGCAAATTTCCCTCTAAATGAGGGAAAATTATTTTTTTTTTAATTTCATGAAATAATAAAAATAGTGAAATTAGCCTTAAACTGTCCTTTCATTTAATGCCTTATACTGTCTGTAACATGTAAGAAAATGGGCTCACATGTTGGTAGCTTGATTAGGAAGATTTCATTAGTTTTCATTAATATTCTTCTTCTCCTCCTGTCTCATGATGGGCTATAAAAAATTATTGCATTTCACCCTAGTGTAGAATTTTTTCCTTGATATATGGATAAATTTTCAACTAATGTGTATCTCAAGCGTTATACAAAGCACCAAAGACAGTTAGGTAAAGCTAATAGTTCTAGAACAAGCTAAATATGGATGCATTCATAATGCTAAGAATTAATGCTTAACAATAACTCACCATGACCTTGATTTCATTGTATGGTACCAATTAATCACTAGCTGTGATGAGGTGGTCATCATTCTGAAGCTAGGGTCACTCAGCACTTCTTTTTTTTTTATTATTTTTTTATTCCTTTCAAGGTACGGGTCAAAAATTTAGCATATCTACCAAATGAATTCTATTTTGCAGCACATGTTTCTCTGTCACCCAGCCAATATTAAGAAAATATTAGCCAGCATTAAATTGTATGCCCCTTGAAATAAAACAGTGCATGTTCATTTCCTGAACAGACACTTAAACAATCGTTAGAGCTTCTAAAATTCGGGGGGGGGGGGGGGGGTTTCCTGTTCTCTGGCTTTCTTGACTGATATATCAGTAGCATTTTAAATAATAAATTTTAACCTCTTAGAGGACAAAGAATGTCTTGTAGAAGGTGTCCATCGCACTGCTTTTTTTATTGTTGTTAAGAAAAAGCTTTTCCAAAGAATTAATCTAATATTAATCACAGGAACAAATTCCAACAACTCATTTAAAAATGAATATTGTTCAAAAAGAAACTCTTACCTTAAAATTCTCTTTTTTTATCTTCTTCCCTTCACCATTACCTTGCTTTTGAGATCTGTATCATAACACTAATGTAGAGTCGTGATTTTTCCTCTGTCTTAATGTGAACATTTTTTCACTTTTTAAGTTTCAATCTCTTGAAAAATTGTGGAGTGGATAACTAAATAAAGGCAAAAAGATTTTTGTTGTTGTTGTTACATTATCTCCTCACACATTGGGATATAATTGTAGGGAATTTTGAAAGACATTTGAAAAGTTGCTCCTGAGTAACAAGGACAAATGCAGATAGCAGCAAAAATGTTTTGTTTCTAGAACATTCTCAGGGAACAACAACATTTTCCTGGCAAACTTACTGATCTTCACTAACAATCCTTTTCACTTGAGAGTTAATTCAAGTATAATAGAGAAAAGCTCTGCCTTTAATGATGATAATTTTTTTTCAGAAAGATCTGATACATGGTAATGAAGTCATAGATATGTGAATGACAATGCTAAATTATAGTTGTATGATTCTTTCTCTGCATTCAGTGAATTTATTGAATGTTCATTTCATATTTAATAACAGTTAAATATCTGAATGTGGCTTTACTTAACACTCCTTTTGAGTTCAAAAAGACCTATACAGTCACCACTCAAAATATCTTTAGGAACTTCCCACCTCCTATAAGTGGGACACACTCTTGTCTTCCCACAGTAAATCATTGGAAATACCAAGGAGCTACACCCACAAGCCTTGGGAACTCAAATATCTCCTCTATTAACTATAATAATCCTACTGAAGTTTCCTGTAATAAATGAAGGTCAAAGTAAGTTTAGATTCATTTAGAATGAGCAATGAATCCTGTTGTCTGGAAAATGTTTATTCTAACTACTAAATAACACTAAATAATTGAAGAACTTCAAGAAATACATAATTTTGTTCTCATCAATGTCATATTACTTAAATCTTTCTATCATATTTAATCCCATGCTGAATGCAGCATACTGGAAGAACAATTCCTCTGATCATATTGTCAAGTACTTGAGATAGCTCTGTACTGAAAAAAATGCTCTTTATTATAAATTTCCTTTGATTATTAGTTAATCAATGAATTCTAGAGCTTGACCTCTACTTCTGCTTCCTTGTGAACATTGATAGAATCATAGCACGGTTTGGGTTGGAAGGGGCATTAAAGATTATCCAGTTCCAACCCCCTGCCACAGGCAGGGACTCCTTCCACTAGAGCAGGTTGCTGGAGCTCCATCCAGCCTGACCGTGAACACTCCCAAGGATAGGACAGCCACAGTTTCTCTGGGAAAATTGCTCCAGTGCCTCATCACCTTCCCAGTTAAGAATGTTTTCTCAATATCTAAACTAAATCTACTCTCTTACAGTTTGAAGCATTACCCCTTTCCTCTCATTGCATGCCCTTTTGGAAAGTCTCTCTTCATCTTTCTTGCCCTGACCCCGGTGCAGCACCTTGCACTTTGTCTTGCTAAACCAGATGGGATTCCCATGTTTTTTCTTTGTGACTGTTCCCTCTTTTATACATAAATGCACAAGTATGAAATATATCACCACATCTTAACAGACTGTCTATTCTCAGGTCCTGCAAGTATGCTACTAGAAATTCCAAAGATAATCTGTCTGCAATTCACTGGTTTGCACAAATATTTGAAGAGAATGAAGAAATTGAAAAACTGAATACTTGGTCCAAATGAGCCAGTTCCTCAGCTAAGAAACTACAATTGTGGTTTAAAGTTGTCAACAGATTCATATAAAAATTCATGCAAGATTTTTTGTATTTTAAACTATTAATTAAAAGATAATAAAAATTTGCCAGTTGAGGAACAACATATTAAACATTTTTAATTTTTTTATTATTTAGATAATGCATTTTGGTTTCAGCTAATTCAATGTTTATCTAGGTTGTGAGAGGTTCAGATATATGAAAAGCATATTTGGCAGTAACCTACTATTTATGATGTCTGCAGGAGAATTATTAGTAGAAATTTTTAAAAATTTCTTAATTAGGACAGTTAGTTACATATTCTTTAATATAAAGTACACCATCTTCTGCGTCATGGGATTCTTAGACATGTAACTATATCTGTCATGATAGTTTAAATGAAAAATTGCAGTTTTACTACTAAATTTTTTTACTACCTTGTATAAAACTAAAGGTAAATATAGATCCAAACACACAGACTGAAAACCAGAAATATCTGACCTAGTTAGGAACTACATAAAACATCTTTCATGGTAAAATTTATTGTGGACAGAAGGTTAAAAGGGAGCCCTTTAAGGTGTTGGGATGGTTAATTTCCATTCAGCACATTACATGGGGGCTTTACAGGTAGTTTTGGCATGATCAAGACTTTTTGCTCAATGATACCCTCTGATGCACGTTGCACTTCATTTCATGGCAAAATTGGAGTGTTCCTCACAGGCATGAAAAAAATTAATGATCTGTTTCTGTCAGACAGATCTTGCAGACATGTAGAACACAGGACTGGTTTTAGCACTGGTGCTACTTCAGCATACCAAGGTCTGTTGTGCTCTACTGAGACATCTGAGATCTTTTAGCCCTGAAAGTTCTGCCCAAATCCGCTTGGCCATTTTCCCTTCCCAATATCCTCTTGCCCACTGTGTTACCATTCCACCCTGGAATCCCTCAAAGAGGGCTGCAGTTCAGCTCTCAAGGCTGAGAGGGGTCCCTTGGTGAATGGGTGGAAGTTGTATCAGCTTCACATTTTAGAAAGCACTCTGGGGTCTTTGCAGATGGAAAGTCCAAGTTAATGATGCTGAACAGCATCAGATCTGGATGTTCAGACAGTCTGAATATCCAGATATCAGTTCAACATCATAAACCTCACACTTCTCACATTTAAAAAAATATGTGTGATGAATGCTGAGAACATTTAAAGATATATTTTATACATTAATATACTATTTTGTTTCCCTGGTATGGATTTAAGCACTAGGTCTGTGGAAGAAATTAGTATGTAATTTCTTTTTCTTAATAAGTCAAAGGAGATCATCTATTTTTATGTGTTCTTTCACATGATAAGGTTGCAGGTGCAAAAAAGTGCAAATGTATTTTGTTCATGATCTTAGTTATTTTTATGTCACTCCACAGAAAATCCCCATAAATGTCAAATCTGTCTGAGCAGTTTTATTAAGCCACTTTTACTATGCTATTAGGCTCTTTAAAAATAGTTCTTTATTAAGAAAGTTTTTTTATATGTTTACTTTGTGAGTTTGTTAAAGCAAGACCTTTCCTCCTTCGCAACAAAGCCTGTTCTGATGCCCTTTTCTAAAGACTTTTTTGCTTGAATTTATCCTGGAAGTCCTGTAGTAAATTCAAATATCAGGATGAGAAAAAGTTATCAAATGTGAATAAAAAACACACCCTTAGGGGCAACTCTCGGCCTATAGAGAAAGTTATTATTCCCAGATATAACTGTGTAATTACTTCACTATTAATTTTCCTGTTCACTTTTACCTTTCCATTATCACAACAGGTATTTGATAAAATGTCATATAAAGCATTGACTAATCTAAAGATACAGAAAAAGGAGCCCAGCCAGATGACTGAGCAGTTAGCATCACGTTTATAAAGGGTAAAAGCCTTGTTTATTTAGAAAGCCAAAATGGTGTAGGGGTGAAGACTGCGTGGTGTCCAGAGGCTGCTGAACTCAGAGCTGCTGTGGGTCAGACAGCAGCAGAGCACTGAGCCCCTGGGCTCTGCCCTGACCTGCCAGCTCTGCCTGTGCATGTAGGGAATCATCCCCCAGGCTTTCTTGAACCCCCCTGGTTGGGTCACTTGGGTCAGAGGATAGAAGCAAATTCAGTATCTGAAGTAATGCTTAGGGAGTTCAAGTCCAAACCTGCTCTCTACAACAACTTTTCTAAGTATCTGCCTAAATTTAGAAGTAAATAAAAGAAAACCTCTTTCAGCACTACCAGAGCTGACTATAACCTTGTAAAGCAATTTTGTACCATATAACTGGCTGTACCAGAACTAGCTGATATCTCAGCAGTTAGCAATAGGCCTAATATACAGGTAGAAATAGGGATTATAGAGGTGATGGATCTTGTCTACATGAGTCAAATACAAAATGATAAATAAGAAAGAGAGAAGGGGCGGGGAGGCAGGGGGGGAAGCCCAGACCTTCTGCACCTTGACAGGAGAGTAACTTCAAACACATCTGCCCAGAATTACCGGCATGGGAAGAGAGACAATAAAACAAAACCAGTGTGTAGGATCAGTTAAGGCCTGGCAGTTCTGATTTCTTACCATGTTTCCCAGATCCTCCCAGTCCCACAATTCCTATCTAGTGATAAATTTCTCAGTGCTTAGCTAAGCATGTTCAGCTGTGTGAATGTGCCATGGAAGATGAGTGTCTGAGCAGCACTTCTAGGGTTGCTCTAAACACAGTTCCTTAAAGCTGCTCTTCATTCAATAATGAGCAGATAAAGACCCAAAGCCCAAGGACACAGGGACACCAAGGCATTCACTGGAGACCCAATGGGAAGCACAAAGCTCGCAAAAGTCTCTTTGACATTTTACCTTAACTCAGTGGACAAGACTGAATCTCTACTTCTGTAGTCTAGCTGAGTTTCTGTCCTTCAGCACCTACCCTTAATCTCAGCACAGATATTTTTTTTCTCCCTGTCTGTAGTTAAAGATAAATGAGATTGTTTGATATCAAGCACAAAATAGAAGCAGAAACATCAGGGTTAAGTGTATTGCAATATAGAGGCCAATTGATTTCTTGTGGCTCTGAGACTCAGTTTGCTGTTAGAAAACACAAACAAGGGGTTTCTGTGCATGGAAGCCTCCATTTCTCTCTGTTTCAGTCAGTCTTCAGTGACTTGTTTAAAAAAGAAAACAAAACAGTTTTGAATTCTTTGACACTGGTGTTGCTGCAAATATGGCATAATATAATTAAATTAGAGTTTCATGTCAACATCATCTATACAATTGTAGTCATAAACTTTCACTAAGTAGGCAATAGCTGAGAATTTATTTTGCCATAGAGAATTTAATTTGTGATAATGTTGCTAAGAGTCTCAGTTGTTTGGTTTTTTTTTTACCTCAGGGCATATGTCAAACACCTGGGCATGTGGATGGACAGTAGTGCAGACACATCCTTGTTCCCAGTGTTCATCTACAGCTGGTAGGTGTTTCCTGGCCTTTAATATAGTACTTTCAGTTTGTCAGTTTTCACACTGCATGATGAGCTGAATTCAGTTCTCATTCTGCAGGCAAATTTGCAATTCATTTCACTGCAAGAAAGGAAACTAAAAGTTAGATGCTGCAATATTTTAACTCACTATTTGGCCTGGACCAAAAAAGTTTGTTTTGGTTTGTTAAATGTTATGCAGTGTGACTTAGGGATCTTAAATTAAACTATTTATGTCTGCTAAGTAAGACTGGCTTACCAGGTTCTTGCCAGTATCAATCAAACCTGCTTCAAGGACATTTTGAAAAGTAATTGCAGTGCCAGTGACCAGAAATCATTACTATTTAGCCATGTTCCCATAAATAAACCCTGCCTGATAGAGTTTTATGGGAACAGGTTGTAGACAGAATTAATTATGAGACATTACTGATAGAATCTGAATGAGTACAATTGGGCCATTACTGGGATCTGAAAAAATGAAAAAAAAAATCATATGAAAATTAAAATTGCTGTATTCTACTTCTACATTGCCAGAATTACAGTTTCAACCTATGCAAGGATCAAAAAATACAGCTCTCTCTTAAAACAAATGGGTAACTATTTTTATGACTTTGGGACAAGCAAAGCTTCAATCTAACCCTGGCTGGCTGGTTGAGTGCTGCACATGTAGGTAGGTCCCTCATTTCTGCAATCCCTGCTGCACTGGAAGGCTTTTTTCATGTGTCCCACAGTCCATCAGTGATTCATCAGATAGCACAGCTCCATTCTCAGCTAATTGCTAAATATGCTTCCCCAGTGTGCTCAGAGAGCAAATTCTGTGACCTGCGTGGTCATGTCGAGAGGCAGTGCATGTGAAATCAGCAAGAGCTATAATGCAGATTTTAAGTACATTTGCTTCCCAAATTAAAGTCTGTTATTTTTGAGTATTTAATGTTCATATTTTCAGGGAAATTCCTCATTATTCTTTTAAGAATGTTGAATCAATTGCTCACTTTTTGAGGAACATTAATTTGGCACACATTATAAGACTCTGAAGGTGCCCAGTTATTGCTTCTTTACATTCAGACATTTTACAGGAAATCAAACACAAAAAGCTATAAAATAAATAATTTGGAATGGAATCATAGAAAGAGAAGTCATATAACTCAGCCTTCCACTTGAGGCAGAACCATTCCACACTAGGTCAGGTCAGATATGGGTCTGCTTAGCTAAATCTTGAAAATCTTCCCGGAATTAAGACTCCATAGACTCTCTGGGAAAACTTTTCCTGGACTGTACAGTCCTCTCAGTGGAAAAATCTTTTTCTGATATCAAATATGAACCTTTCTAACTGCAGTTAGGAACCATCAGCATTTGACATAACACTGGACATTACCAAGAAAAGCATTTTTATTTACCAATGTCAATACAATCTACTAGTTGCATATTTTCAGTGTCAGTTAAGGCAGGCTGCATCACAGAAAAAACTTGAAAAAATATTTTTATTTTGGGGAAGGTCATGGGTCAAGATTGTAATGAAGTGAAGTCAGTAGTTTCAACCTGTGGTCCCAAGATTTCTGACTGTTTCTGGATATCTTCCAGACATTTAAACAGTAAATTAATAATAATAATAATAATAATTTTAAAATCCAGTAGTCAGCATGAAAATTCTAAACTTGTGCTAAAAAAAAAAATAGGTCAGCTAACTGAAGTGAAATTTATTAATATTATGTTGCAGTGGTTAGGACTGTGAGCTCTATTTCAGTTCTCTGTTTTGTTAAATCTTCTTGTTACATCATACGCAAATAATCAGAATTCTAAGGGAATTCTTCTTCAGTGTAAAATTAAGCTATAGTTAGCAATTTTATTCAGCATACTGTTGTGAAGAAAAGCCTTTTAAAAGTCTTATGAACTTCAAAAAGAAGAAAAAACTAAGAAAATTCAAAGATGAATCCAGGTACAACTTAAGAAAGATATGAAGAATCTGGGGGTTTGCTAGGGTTTTTCCTTGTTTGATTGATTGTTTGGTTGGTTTTGGTAGCTTATTTGTTCGGGATTTTTTTGTGGTTTATCTTTTTCATGCCAACAACAGGAGTCTTGCATTTGACTTCAGAAGGATCAATTGAGTGATGGAGTGGAACAGCACAGTGAGTCATGTTCTACAGTGGGAAAGACTGATTAAAGGTCAGTGTGTGGGAAAATAGGGACACTTCTCCTCACCTCTTGTGATGTGAGGAGTAGCCTCACATCACCCTGTCCTTTCCCTTCTCTTACTGCAATAATGGAATACTATTCTTCACTCATACATAAAGCACTGCATGGAGGACAAGTGTGCTACAAAACCTTGAGGTATGACAGAATGTCAAAGCCAACAAACATAAATACAGGCAATGGCATTGAAATACTTCACTTTGTCCATTATTTTTCTTTTTTTTCTTGAATGACGTGTGGGATAATGACTACAAGATCTCTTGACTGCTAAGCTGACATTTCCCTATGAACTGGTGAAGGGCATCGCCATTAGAGTTTTTGCTTTTCCAAGTGTTTCAGCAAGGATTTGATTGGCAGATCACAGGCAGTCACTTGGAAAGTTACAAAACACAGGAACTGCAAATAAGGTAAACTGCTTTTACCTGAAAATTTCCCCACAATGGAGTATGGAAAATGCTATTTTGCTAACTCTGGGATAATGCTGTATAAGTTATTGCTGAAAAAAAAATAGAACTACTGGATAATTAATCAAGGTTATATTTAGCATTCATCTTGGTTTCCTAGAACCATTTTCAGTATTTTTGATGGTCAGGAGGCAAAATTATTTCCTGTATTTCCATTTTTCCCCTCTAAGGAAAGTTTAAATTGATTTCCCTTCTTATCTAAATGCGTGTAAGTAAAATGCTTCCTTTTCATCTCCAGGTAGCACTCAGACCTCCATAAAGAGGTAATCTGCATGGAGTATTCACAGTATAGAATAGAAGGAAATAATAGTCTCCAACCTGAGTATTTCGACTCAAATTTTGTCATGAATTTTGACAAAAATTTTAGATGGCTGCAGCTGCTGTTCATAGCCAAACTGAGAGTGATCTTCACTTTCTTGAAAAAATAGTCCATTTTAAGGTAGTATATTCTGTTAACTTATCTCTTTTGGTACAGTTCCTTTAGCTGAACCTATAAAATAATAAACTTGAGGAGTAATTATTCTAAGCTACACATCCATGAAAAAATAAATTTAGATTTTGTGTCTGTCTTTATGATTGTGTTTACTAAAAATTAATTATTTTCCTCCCAGCTTTTTGAACACCCTCAACCTCCTTGATGGTGGATCAGTTTGAGGAGCAGAAAAGACCTTGATGCTGTGTAAGCACTGTCCAGGAATGAATAAATAAAATATTCCTGTGAAGTCATCACTGTTTTCATCATGGATCCCAAATATAAGCCCATTCAATCTACTATGAAAAAAATTAACACTACCCCAGTAAAAACCAACACAGTTTCAAAAAATCCACCCAGATATTCAGCATCATGTTGCAATTCCATAATTTAGATCCAGCTTAGATGTAGTCCTTATTAATATATTTATGAAATAGGATGGATGAACTGCTAGATTTATTTTATTTGCTGGGGTAGAGGAAATTATATCAAAAAGGTTGCATCTTTAAAGCATTTGTTACTTTTACTAAATAATTTAATATTTGAAATTTCTTTTTTGAAATTTAATTTGAAAATTATTTACCTTTATCATTGAATTAAGATACAGGTCAGGGGGTGGGGGAGCAAACAGAATTTTTTTATCACTTCTTTTCCCTTAATAACACCTAATAAATCTAAAAAGAAAGTTAAATTTAAAAACTTAAAACCAAAAAGCTCTGTTTCAGAAACATTAAAGTTGAGTGTGCAACTGTTCTCAATTTAGAGCTAGTGGCAGAGTACGGATCCAGTTCCTCCCACCTTCCCAGATTTTTTTCTCTGTCTGCTTTTCTGGACCATGCAAGATTTACCAACCGAAAAAAAGACAAACAGAAAAATTCCCCTCTATTTCAATATGTTTCTCAACTTTAAGGACTGCTTTAGAGGAAAGGACAAGTTTGGCTTCAGTGGTGCAGGGATGTATGAGATCTCTTGATACTGAGCTGAATTTAGAACCAGCTTGAGTTCTGCCATAAATAACAATTGCTTGCTTTGAGAATCTTTAAATTGAAGCTCTGTGTGTGCAGAGATGTTTGTTATGCAAGAGACTAAACATTTACAGAGCAGTAGCTACATTCTCAAAGTTATGTCAACATTGAATTACACAGTGTTAAGGCAATTTAAAAACATCTGGAGTTTTAGTCTTCTCCTGGATATGGAATTGGAATATCTCATCTGGCAAGGTCTACTTGCTTATGTTACATGTTATTGACTGATTACTGTGTATTAAATGCTATCCTGATATTCTGATATTTTAAAAACCATGGCTAATCCCTTAAATTGGCGTACAAAAAATAAGCATGTATATAAAATTGTCTTTTAAGGTACTTTGATAATTAAATAATTTTACAATGGAGCTTTGTGCTCTCTCATCCCCACTGATTTTAATGTGATGAACAATTAATTTCTCACTGGCTTTTAGTTAGACAAGATGATGAGCCTCTTTCCTGCTAATTCCTGCCCCTTACAGAGCAAGACTATGGATGTTCAGCTGTTCAAGAAGACTGACATTCTTCCTATTACAGTTCACCCAGCTAATGTCAGAGATCCATGTATTTTAACATGTTTCACTGTAACAAAGAAGAGAAGCAAATGAAAAGGAACTGTACCCAGGAAAATCCCCAGGCCATCTTCAAGGCAGAGTCTTTGACATAAAAAACTGTACATCACATGAAAAACAAATATTTTTTTCCAATACGATTTATTTTTGTTGTTATTGTTGTTAATGTTAGTTTTTTATCATCTCTATTAGTTTTTTTTATCATTGTTGTTGATATATGAACCCTAAGGGTCGCTGGTTTTTTAATATGGATTTTTTTTCAGTACCAGACATCTAGTGCTTCCTATATGGAGAGAATTTAAACTGAAATTGAAAGTCATAGCCACTGGCAATGAAACAAATATAATTTAGTTAAGTTTGCCATGACAATTTCTGAATGTAGATCATGTGTTTTGCTAAGTTAAACTTTCTGGAACCTGAAACCATGCATTCCTTTTTCAAATGCAAAGAATTGGCATGAATTATCATCAGCTAGTGATGATGAAGATATTAATTAAATCAGTTCATTTCCAAAGCTGAACCACAACTTCCAAATTATTAATTTGCTTATTAAAATAATGCAATTTCTTAGTTATTATTACCTTTCTTGCTAAGCAGATTGACAGTCCCCCAGGCTTATAATGTGAAAATCTTAATCAAACTGATAATTAATTCCCTCCACTCATGACAGAACTTAGGTGGCTGAGTGAGCAGTCTCGCTGAAGCCCACAAGGATGCTACAACAGGGAACATTGGTAAATTTTCAATGGCACTGCTTCCTGATTTCAGTGTTCCTTTAAAAACCACATGGAGTTCCAACAAGCACCTTGGAATCAAGAATCTTACTTCTCATTGCCAAACTTCTGCAATAGTACTATAGCTGTGTTAGCCTTGTGTTTAATGAGCTAGATTTGGATCAGATATGTCAGTTATTTAGATCATTTTTAGCAACTTAGACTTCACTCATTTGCACCATAAATGAAACTCTTATGTGAGAATGGGGAAAGAGTCTAATTTTCATTCCAGCTGCGATAATATCTGCAAAATCAATAAATTTAACATCATCAAATGTGCAGCTGCACTAAGAAAGATGCGTGTATATATATCAGGGTAGTTGAGAAATATAGATTGAAAACTGTCTAAAACTCTCAATTCTCAAGTATTTTACTTTACACAAATTTTGGTCATGTAGGGACTAATTCCAGATCTCATCAAACTCTGAGAAGCCAAAATAACTCCTGCTTTTATCCATGGTAAGGAATGTAAGTGGGAGCTAGAATTAGTCCACAGCCTTTGTTTTGGTTTAGATTTTTTTTTTCCCTCAGGATAGCAAGATATTGCACCAATTAGCTCATGAACCCAAACTAAAAATCTATTTTTTTTGTCCCTTGAAAGATGTCATTACATCAGTAAATTTTCTGCCATCTCTACATGTTTTCACAACTCTGAAAAAAATCTGAAGAATAAGACATTCCGTATGAAGTTTTTCTGGACAGTATGTCAGAATGGAATTCAGCTTAATTTTAAATGAAACTTAAGATTAAATAGATTATTTTTACCTGCTCTCATATAGTCTAAGAGGAAGCATTATCTGTGGAAGAATTCTGTCTCAGCTTACTCTGGGTCATGTACACATCAGGTCGTGAGAGTTGCATTCCAATGCCCTGCATTATTTCTTCTCTTACAATCTGAAAAGAAAATTAGTGCAAATGACTAACAGAGCAGAGATCTAACTTCAGGGAAATAAAGTTACAGGAGATCAATCTGACCCTCCATATCCATTTTCACTCAATAGCCATAAGCAACAACACTCATAAATTCTGCCTTACAGGAATATGGGCAATTACTCTGTTTAGCATTCCTACTATATCTTGTCTCAAAATAAAAATTATTCTTGGTCTATCTAATTGATTCAGACTCAACTCTGTATACAAACCAATCACTCATTTTTTTCATTCAGAATTATATTTATCATTTGTCAGTGTAAGAACTTTTCCAATGCCCAAACTGTGATTCATTCTACTCACTACATTTCTCTGAAAAAAAAAATTAAATTAAAAAAAAAAAAATAGACTAGACTATTATGGTTGTAAGGGACCTAAAACAATCATCCAGTCCAACTGCCTGAGCACTGTAGGAATGACCAAATGTTAAAGCATGTTCTTAAAGGTATCATCCAAATGCCTCCTGAACACTGACAGGCTTGTGGCATCAGCCACCTCTCTAGGAAATCTCCTGGTGCCCTCTCAGTAAAGAAAAGCTGCCTAATGTCCAGTCTACACCTTGCCTGCTACAGCTTAGAACCAATCCCACATGTCCAGTCCCTGGATGCCAGGGAGAGGAGCGCAGCTCCTCCCTTTCCACCTGCCCTCCTCAGGAAGTTTTGCAGAGCAATGAGATCATCCCTCAGCCTCCTTTTCTCCAGGCTGGACAAGCCCAGAGCCCTCAGCTGCTCCTCACAGGACATTCCTTCCAGCCCTTTCACATGCTTTTTTACCCTCCTCTGGATGCATTCAAGGACCCTCACAATTTCTGCCCCAGAACTGCCCACAGTGCTCAAGGGGAGACTGCACCAGCCCTGAAGAAGTGAAAAATGTATGAATATTGCTATGTGAGTAATGTCTACTTTTTATTCTTCTATTTTCACTATTACATGAAGTCGGTATCAATTTGTGCCCAGCTCTGGAGAGATAGATATTTGTGGTTCATGTACAGACAAACATTTATGTATCTGGCAACCCTGGCTCTCAGTAGCAGACCGAGGGTGAGGTTGGATCAATATTCAGTCTGCTGTGGGGGAATTCTGTGAGTCAATGTTTGCCTGTCATCACTGCCTTTGCAATTTGGAGTGTCCCAAGTGCTTTGGAGTAACCAAAGTTGACATGATAGATTAAAACCTAGTTCTTGAAAGAATTGAATTCAATAAATATTTATTACAGTTAATATCTTTGTTAGCAAGATGTTTCTAAGCAGTTATACTACGTTGTAAAATATAATGCATGGGAGGAAAGCTAGACATCCAGTTATCTTGGTAACTAAGGAGAAGTTTAGGAATTTTCTGTCATGCTACTTATTACTCTAGCACAACAATAAGCCATAGAACCCTTTTTGTCTCTTCCACCACCTCTTCTTACTCCATCCTCTCCCAGCTGCAAGTCATAAATAGAACTAATGGAGCACAAGAATAAAGTAATAATTCCTGGTCCCATCCTACCCCCCAGGAACTATGTAATTTCCTTCCAAGCAGCCATGGGCTGGAGACTTCAGAGGTTTCTTGCTATGTTCCAAATAAAAACTATATATATATTCCTGAAAAGAAATCCATGACCATTCACTATGAATGGAAAAAGCTGACATCTTGATTATGAATATAACAGAATTTATATATATATATAACTGTAATATTCTGAATGTTTTGAGGTACTTACAGCAATCATCATAAATACATTACTTATTATTGGATTTTAACTAGAACTCAATCTAAATTAATACATGAACCTTTACACAATACAAGAGACAGCAATAAAATAAAATTTAAACTGCTGAATCTAAAGTCAAAAAGAAGTTTCTCATTGCCCTCCAATATCTCAAGAGAGAGAGCTGATGTTGCCAATAATGTAAGACCTGAAAGATACAGAAAGTGATTCTGAAAAAGTATTGGCGTATTTTGAAGGTTTTTGTTTTAAAAAAGTGAAGTAAAGAGATTTGAAGGGTGTGCTTTATCATTATGGTGTGGGCTGGGAATATTTTTTTTCTCACTGAAAGTGGGGAAACAATCTTTTCCACTTCATGGAGTGCTCTCCTTCAACAAATAAAAGGCATAAAAATCACAAGTTAAATGTGCATGAGCCAGACAAGTGTGTACAGAGAATAACTGGAATTCAAGCACTACAGGGCTGTAACACAGCACGTTGCAACAATAATTCATCATCCTGCTTGCCAGCAGATCCATGTGAGGAACAGGTAACTTTCCATTTTAGTGCATTGCACTCAGCAGTCATACATGTGTGCTGGAACAATTCTTTGTCCCAACTCAGCTCATAGCTTAGTCATAACTTGGAGGCATTGTCCAAAAAAACCTGTTATAGGTGCTTATCTTAACCCCCTCTAACAGATAACAAATTACCTCTCACTGGTAGATGAGGAGCCAAAGATTAGTTGCCCTTCCAAGTACAAAAAAAATGTTGCTGTAAAAGTCTAAATTACTTTTGCGCATTTAGAGTTAATATAGGGTTGTGTAACCAGAAACTGTTTACACAGGGATAGCTCAGTTGGGTAGAGCAGGGTGCTAATAACACCAAGGTTGTGTATTCAGCCCCCATATGGGCCATTCACTTCAGAGATGGACTTGATGATCCTGGTAGGTCCTTCTCAACTCAGAATATTCTGTGGTCTTACACATACACATGTGCATTGATGGATGCACAGATGAAATAAAATGTTGCTTGACTGGGTTTTTCAAGAAAGCTTTTTCTATTCTGTTGGGTGGCTACAGGAGGTTCCTGCTTCTTTGAGCTTGGCACTGGCCTGTGAATACAGAACTAGAAGGTCGGTGGCTTTGCCCTTTTTACTGACTCCCTAGCAATCATGCATTCAGTCTCCAGAGAAAGCATGGAATAGGGAATGGCAAACCTAATGGGTTTTCCCTGAGGACAGATCCCAAGAGCTCGGTTGGCACAGCACTGCTGGGGCTGGTGCCAGGAGGGCACTTAGAGCAGAGCCTGAGCTCAGCTACAGGGCTGTGTCCCTCCTGCTGGAGCACAGTGAACCACGCATTCTGCATGGCTGGGCTCTTCCAGGAACCCCTCTGTAGAGAAACTAATGCTTTGTTTTGAGAAAAGAACTACCTGAAGGTAACAGTGGTGAAATGTTCTCTCTTGTTTGGGTTTTAGTGCAGCAACAAATACTTTACCCTACTTGAAATGTTCAGTGTATTGTTTCTTATAAAAAACTACATCATAACCCTTAGCAACCAAAGAGTGAGTGCCCTCTTAAAAATTAATCACTAGGAGGTGTGTGCACAGAGCTGCGGGTATTAAGCGGTACAGACAATAGAGAGCTTGATAAAAACATCTTGGCAGAGAAGTGGTTCAGGTGTTTTACATGTCGCCTCCAGCTTTAATCTTGATTAATGAACTGAATGAGGGTATTTTTTTTCATAAGCTAGCAAAGTGTTTTCATGTTCTTTTCTTTAAATAAGACAAGAAAAATCCCATATCCTCATTTTGAGATTCTCCCTCTCACCTCTCACCAAGAGAAGACAAAAAAGGTCTTATAACAACTTTGTGACATTCTGCACATCCTTAATTTACACTCTGTCCTAGCAGCTCCTGTACTAGCTCATTAAAAAAATTATATTAAGAAAGAATAAATGAAACTAATTAGGTCCCTAAGAAATGTATGGTGCAATTTAAGGCACCACAGAATAACCAAAATGCTTGGAAAAGAGGTACCAACAGAAATGCCAGAGACTCTTGTGGTGACTACTGCCCTCTGGCAAAGTTTCCTGGAGGCCAGGAAGAATGTTCTAGGAAAAAAACGGCTTATCTTTGTAAAGTAAAGCAGAGATTCAGGCTCTGCTATATAAATGAAGTAGATAATAAGTAATAAATAAAGTGAATCTATGTGGTGATATTTTTATGCAGCCTTAATATTTCGATGGAAATAGCTGCTGAATCTAATGGGTTTATGGAATTTCATTAGAGGGTTCATTACGTTCACCATGGTATGAATGCAAAAACTAACTCTTCTGTACAGAAAAGCAGGCTTCAACAAGAGATTGGGATTCACACTCTTTTCTTGCACTTAATATTTCTAAGTTTTATCTTCCAAAAAAGACATCATAACTACTCTGCTTTGGCAAGAGAGAGTGAGGAGATTCTCCCTTGTATTCAGTGGATCACTGGCTAACCCATCCATTTGGGATTATTTTTTATTCTTTAGGGAGGGTTTCATACTTTCATGGGTTTCATAGTGCATCAGCCTGGGGAAGATAAAAATTTTTATTTTCTATTTACATGGAGAATATACCTGGCTGGTTTGCAATATGACTACCATCTGCTTCAGCAATTCTGCTTTGCAAAAAGTTGATATTTAATGGGCTGAGAGCACAAGCATCTGGGGGAAACAAATGGTAAGACCCAGGTTCTAGCTTTTGTCATGAGGACTATTATATATTTTATCTCATATGAGACGCATAATCAGTCTTTAAAATAGGTATCAGAACATATAATTCCCTGGTCTGACCCCAAATTACCACTTAGTGGATTGGCAGTGTTTCTGAACTGGGCACAGAGCATGTCATAGAATATTTTTATTAGAGAAATTAATGTACTTGCCTAAAATTGACTCAAATATCTTGCTGAATTTCCCTCTAAAACTGTCCAGCATTTTTAATTTGAGCTTTTTGTCACATTAATAAATTCTAAAGATAGTCTTAATCTTATGTTTCACTCTGGCATTATATTTCTTTTATTATTGCTCTCAAGCTTAAAATACCACAAAGGATAAGTGGACATAAACACATGGTGAATATCAGCCCATTAATTGGCTCAAATAACTCCTAAAAATACTCCAAAAACATTAACTCTTCATCAATTTCAAGAGAAGGTTAGTTTTAATTGGGTATGTTGGCAGCTGCCTATTTGCAAAAGGAGAAAAATATGGATAAAGGTACACCACAGCCATAATGCACCAATTCTAAATGTAATTATTATATTTCAAGTAATTATATTTGTATTTGAATTTTATATAACACATATAATTGTATATACAGTACACCAGTAGATTGTCATATATTTTATGTGAGGTTCGATTTCCTGCTAGAAGAGAATCATCTTTAAACTATAGCTCACACTTACCAACAAAAACAGTGTAATACAGTGTGCTGGGTCTGCATAGCCAGATTTTGGTACCAGGGACAGTACAGGGGTGGCTTCTGTGGGAAGATGCCAGAAGCTTCCCCTTGTCTGACAAAGCTGATGCCATCTGGCTCAAAGATGGACCTGCTGCTGCTCAAGGCTGAGCCCATCAGTGAGGGTGGTCACAGCTCTGTGATAACATATTTAAGAAAGAAACAAAAGTTAGCAGCATAAGTAATTGTGGCTGGAGAAGAGCAGAGTGAGAGCACGTGAGAGCAATAGCCCTGCAGACACCAAGGGCACTGAACAAGGAGGTGCAGGAGGTGCTCCAGGCGCTGGAGTAGAGATTCCCCTGCAGCCACAAGAGGACCACAGGGGTACAGAGCTTCATCTGCATCCCATGGAGGATCCCAGCAGAAGTAGGTGGATGCTGGGAAGGGCTGTGATCCCATGGGAAACACATGATGGAGCAGGTTCCTGGCAGGGACCTGCAGACCACAGAGAGAAGAGCCCACCCCGAAGCAGGTTTCCTGGTAAGACCTGTGACCCTGTGGGGGATCCACACTGAAGCAGCCTGTTCCTGAAGGACTGTACCCTGTGGAAAAAATGATCCACATTGCAGCAGTTCATGGAGAACTGTTGCTGGTGAGATGGACTTGTATTGGAGAAGTTTGTAGAGAACGGTGTCCTGTGGGAAGGACTCCCCTCCCTGACCAGCAGCAGAAACAGTGGGATGAACTGAACACAACACCCATTCCCCATCTGCCTTCACAGAGGAGAGAGGGCAGGAGGGAGGGTGGTTGAAAGGTGTTTTTAAGATTTATTCTACTTCTCATTATCCTGCTCTGATTTTGTTAATAATGAATTCAGTTAATATCCCCAAGCTGAGTCTCTTTGCCCATGATGGTACTTGGTGAGTGACCTCTCCCAGTCCTTATCTCAATTCATAAATCCCTATATTTTCTCTTACCTTACAGTTGCAGAGAGGAGTGATAGTGAGGCTTTCTTTGGTGGGTGCTTGGAATTCAGCCTGGGTCAACCCCCTACCAGAGTTAACAATAAAATCTTTAGGCTAAGGTTATTTTTATAGCCCACATAATTTTATAAATCTTTTATTCTGTATTTTATGGGACATTCAAATACTTTCATTCTTGTGGTCCTTAAATCTACTGCACAATTATAATTCTTTGTAACCACCTACTAAAATTAACTGCTCCCTCAAGAACACTTGGGAAATTATTCTCAGGAGAAAAGCAGAAGGAAGGCATAGTGTCTTGGTGTCTTTGGGCATTCTTCTGAACCTCCACTAAAGCTCCACCTTGGCTGCAGGTGACAACACTCCTATAGATGCCAATATATGGCAAATGGCAAATGGAAGAGGGGTTAAAAAGCAGCACCACTTTGAATACACTTGTTCTGTCTCTAAATAACACTCCAGTGGTGTTTAGTTGGCTAAAGGTGTGCCAGGCCATTTTTAAGGCATCATGACACTGCATAAAGGTCCAGATTTCTTACCCAGTCTTCTGTATTTCAGGAAAGAGAAATTCTATACTGCATAAACTCATCTAGTCATCCAATGCCTTTCTTCTCTTCCACATTAAATGGTAAATCAGATTATTCTAATCAACTGAATATTGACCTTAAGCATTGTCAATTAACTCTGACTGAGGATCTGTCTTGGTTTTTAGACCACTGCAATTTTTTTCCTTCCTAATGAGGGATACACTCTTACTACTGCTCATTTTGAATGCTGTGTGGGAGGACACAGAGTGAGAGAATATTGTTTTCCCTGTTCCTGTGTATGATCTGGGCTCAGCAAAAGCAGAACTGTCTGCTGTACGCATGATCTGAGAACTGCAGACTGTTTCGTCTTGAATCCTAAATAAGAAATTGCTACGAAAATACAGAAAATTTGTAAGAGTGCTTTCCCTTCAATTTTCAGACTCCTGCTTGTCTGGAAGAAGAGTAGCATCTTTTAAGGAAATTTAGGTGCCAACCCTAAGAAATGATCGTGAGTGGAGGGCACTCTTTTACAATTAATGCAAAAACATGCTCTGAAATTCAATGCTCATTTTTCTGTACAGAACACACCCTACAGCAGATCAACACATGCCCAGCAGAGTCACTTGAGCACTCAGATATTTTCTTACTTAACTCCAACAAAAGCTGGGTGGAATAAACATATTACAAATCTTTGATTTTTTTGAATGTATTTCTTCCTTTAGATTAAATAGTACTTCTTTTTCTCTGATTTTTAAAATTTTATTTTAATTTATGCTTTTTAAGGAAATTAATTCATATCCACAACCAATCTTGAAACAAGTCACCTGAATAAGGTAAATAGATGACTATAATCAAAGAATGCAATTTAACAGTCATAGGAGCTTAAGGAGAATAGAGATTAAATTTGGAATTACTTGGCCTTTAATGAAATTTAAATGAAGCTCTATTGTTCAAAAATGAACTCTGCTTATGATGATAAATCATGCACTTTTTGATTTGGTAATGCCCCATGAGAATTTAGGGTGACCCTTAGTCTCAGCCAGAGTTTTACCCGTTTCTTTCAGTTCCCAGCCCTGTGCTAAGATAATGCCTCATCACCAAACAGAGATAACTCCACTGAACAGAGCTGGGTGTGACCAAGCAACTTTAAACATCAGTTCAGCTGTGTGTGCTCTTGCTTCAGGTATAAACATCCCCACTCCTAATAATAATATCGCAGGCACAGACATTTTACACCATTACCTTCTGCCTTTAGGGACACACCCACTGTGAACGAAGATAAGTGATCCTGAACTTGCTTTGGCTGAGCTCCACTAGCCAAAAATGATTTGGGTCTGGAGAAGTGTGGCCACATTAGTTCAGTGCTGCATCCAAGGTGCTGCAGGCAGTGTCACAGTGTCACACTAACTCAGCATCTGTGGGGGCTTTCAGGCTCTAAAATGAGGGCGGAGATTCTGCATACAGGTGCCCATTCAGACAGGTCCTATGGCTCTTCTAGTGCATCTCTGTTAATAAATTAAACAGATAATGGGCAGAGGTGCCAGAGCAGAATTTTGGACACTGCCTTTTTACACTGACAGAGCAGTTCCTGCAGCATTTTGATGTGGGTAGTCTCTAAAATGACACTTAGGTACAATTTTGGAACTGCCACAGTCTTAAGACCATTCCTAACAGCAAATTACAAGCAGTCACCCAGTCTCAGGACTCAGGATGGTCTAGTAATTAATGATCTGACCCTGCCACCTCAGGTCTCAGATCCAGGAAGCATACTCTACCACTACTCCAGTTTACAAGACGTTTAACTCCTGATAGCACTCCACCCCTGAATCATGAGCCTTGAAACAGCCACATTCACATTTCTTTGTCCAGCCTAAGCTGTAACTTGATCTAAGAGTGGCTAAGCAATCTGCTGGCTTTATACATGCAGAATTCCCTTTAAGGCTCAAAGCAGGCTATTGCACTCTCTTTTCCCTGATTTAAGGACCTGATTTAACTCTCACTAATGACAATGGAAATATTTTCATGAGTTTCATATAGGAAAATCATGTCTCAGACAACACAGAAAGTTGCATGTCCCAAGGAGTTCTTCAGAGGAAATACCCTTGCAGCTGACTCCAGTAGGAGTCAGCAAACCCTTGTTATATAGCTGTAATGAATCAAGATCTAGATTTGCACACAATGAATTGGATGCCTCACTTCACAGGTCAATATATTGGCAGAAGCATTTTCATCTCTAATCTAGTTCAAAACATAGACATAATACACTTCTTTTCTTTTAAAACTTTTCTGTCCTAACCACAAGTCTTTCCAGCTGAGTTAAGTGAACTGATAAATCTGTCTCTGTTGTTATTATACTCGATTGATTAGTTCTGCTTCATCCCACAAGAGCTGTACAAGAAGAAGTCCCTTTTTGATAACTAGAAATAATCTATTTTATGTTGGAAACAATACTAAGTGAAAAATAAATTTTTTATCAATTCATTTCAAAAGTAGAACAAATTATATTTTCCAAGTTAAGATACAGTCATCACCATTAGGAAATTACTTATCATCATTCAACGTGTCTTTTAAATTTTCATACATTTTTTGAACTGTTAAGGGTTGAAAATGCTTTTTTACAGAGGACATCAAAGCCAAATGACTCATAACCACATCCTAGGTGGGATGGTGATTAGGAGTCAGTGAGTAAGCTCAGAGAATAATGAATTCAGTGACAGGGCAATCTTTTATCTGTTATGTGGAAAAAAATTGTGCTTTCCCATGAACACTTCCTGCTGGATATTTGATAAATTGAGGCATATGAAAACAGTGTCAGTAAAAGTACTCATGCAATGTATTTCCAGTCTTTGCATTCACAAAGCACAGAATTCTTTTCATGCAATTGTGTAAATTTGGATTATAGATTTCAAGAGTAAAGCAATATTTTCCTCAATATTAGGAAGCCATATTTTTCTTATGGTAGAAAGGCTCCATCCCTTTTAGTCACAGAACACAGTGGGAAATAACAGTTCAGTTCTTTAATTTCCATCTCTGCTGTGTTCTCTGTCAATGAGCCCAAATCCCTGTAATTCACCTCCATCATTGTGCTGATCTGAACTTCACAATCACTCCATTGTTTACTCTACAAGATCTCCCCTTGCCCTTTTCTTCTCATCTTTCAATTGTTTCTTCTACTCATTCCTTCCTATTAGGTTTATTCCTTCCTAGGAGGTGCACATTTGCTCTTTTGCACTCTTGCATGTAGCCAGTGGCATACAGTTCAGGGAGGGACAAATATAACTTTCTAAAGACCTTAGCTGCTTTTGAAATTTGCAGCTCTGCACACTCCACTTAAGCATTTAGAGAAAGACCCAAGAGTGTGACAAGAAGAAGAAGAAGAGAAGGATAAAATGATACCTCATGTGGTTTCCGCTGTCTTGGTTGTAGCTTTAGGATTTTGAAATTACATGTTTGTATTTGATTTGTTGGGTTTGATGTGTCAAGGCAATAGTAGATCAATATTTATGTACTGGTAATTAAGGTACTCTCCCTACCCCCTCTCCTCCAATCCCAGTAGCACAGCTATAGTTTATAGTCTGTCAGTATTTCCATTACAAAGTCCATTTTTCAGAGGTCAATAACTCAGCAATTTAAGACTACATCAACTCAAAAGTAGATGTACAAGTTGTCAGAGACTCTTAATTCACTTTTTATATCCATGGTGGAAGCAAAAGTTGGTTTGAGCTTTTTTGTTCTGTTTTCATAGGTTTTTGGTAATGTATGAGATTTTGTTTTCTTTTTGAGCTACAACCTGACTTTTGAAACTGAAATGTTGCAGCTAAATTGTAACTTACATGGACTAAACATTTCAAGATTTTTTAAAGTATAACTAAATATACAAACTTCCAGATAAAGAGCACAGCTAACAAGCTCTCAGTGCAAATGGGTTTTGTCCCTTTTCAGACTGCAGAAAATGTTACCCTTAGCTGTCATGGTAAATTGCATGCTATGAGTTTTCCAAGAAAATCACATTATGTACATGCAAGACAATGGCAAATAAAAGGACTCTGATTCTCAGATTAGGCTTTTTGGTGCAATTCCATCCAAGTGATGGACTGGTGTCAGTCTGAGCCACTAGAAATTGTATTCCATGCAATAAACAGAAGTGGAAATGTTTCTGTCAAATTTTCATCCACATCAGCTCTTTCCAGTTGCATTAGGGAACTATGAAGTCGTGAGCTTAAGTGGAAACACCATTGATTCCTAAGACATCTTACAATAATGAGGATGTACTTTGTATTGTTTTACTTATTTAAAAGGATTTATTTTGCCATATCTGAAAAGACACCTTGAACCAGTAGTATGGTTGCTTGGTTTTACTATGGGCTGTTTAAGGACTCTCTGAAAGTTGGTCTCCCTTGAATAAGTGCATCTTTTTGTGCCAAAATATTTTTTGAGCACAATGTGGAAGCAAGGGATCATAGCACAAAATCAGAAAGATTTTGTGAAAGATGCAGTTTCCCTCCATTGAGAAAGAAAAAACTACTTGTTTGTAATTTTACAAGCTTTCCAAGCAAGGCGAATGTCTTTGATCCATTAGGAGAACCCAGGTGAAGTAATTTTTCCCACTAATGCATACCACAGTATGACAGTGAAAGACAAACAGGCACAAGCAAGAAAATTGACAGAAGAAATTAATTTGTCCTGTTACATTGTCATCAGCAGTTTCATGTGTATGTATGCTGTATTTGTGATTGTAAAGATGATATCGAGCAATACTGCACTACAGACTACATTGAAATCATTACAGAGAAAGTGCTTGTATTGCATTCACTATTGTTTCTGGAAAAATAAACCTGAAGAAAAAGCAAATCCTGGATAACTGAAAAACAAGAGTACCAAGTGTAAATAATCAGCCACTACATTTGTTCCCAGTAGCTGCTAGGAACAAGTTCATATATTTAATTCAGAAGTAGTGCATACTGAAGTCACAGCCATTCTTTCCAAAAATTATCCTAGCTCTACAAAAAATGGAAGTCTGGAATTTTTTTTACCAGCAAAGTTTCACTATTTTCCTCAGCCAGTTTTCACACGCACAGTCACCCAGAGGCAGGCCAGTGGGCATCAGAGGCTGTGTGCATCTGGTTCCTGAGCAAGCCAAACACTTTCCACTCTGTGCTCCCTCTCTGCAGCAACGTGCTGCCATTCAAGGGCCACAGGACTTGAGGCAGCTGGCTCCCTTCCTCAAAGCCCAATTTTTGGCATAGAATGTGTTAATGCAGTATCAGCCAGCCTTGTCCTTTGGGATTTGCTGTAACTATAGGAGAAATGTAAATCTGCAATGCCTGTGAGCTTTGTGCAGCACCGTGCAACACACAATGATTCATTACAGTTTACAAACCTTTGAGAGCCCTGTGGCAAAAGGAGATTGACACTGCCAGATGTGATTTAGCCTTCATATGTTTTAATTTGGAAAGTGATCTATGAATGTGTATTCATGGTCATCATAAAATTTAACTATAAATAATCAGGGATTTTAAAATTATTTTAAAAAATGGCTTCAAAATTTTCAGCACTGTGTTGAAAAATCCTTTAATGTTTTTAAAAATGCTTTCAAAAATGCTTTCTTTTACTACAGTCATCAAAGGAAAATGGCAATAAAATCAGTGAATAATCATTTTTGTAAATGGTAATGGGAAAATATCCTAATTAGCTCAAGTACTATTGCTATTACTTAAGTAATATCTGTCATTGTATTACAGAATGCAAGCTGTCAGATCAGAGTTCAGCTGCAAAATCCCAGTGAAGTGTCAGAGCAAATTTTCAAAACACAAAATATTCCTTTTGTATTTTGACAGAGTTAATTCTTGTCAAAGCATTGTGAGCAGGAAGTTCCATTCTGAATAGGATTTTATTAGTCTTTATAGTTCATATTCATGCTGTGCAGACTATATAATTGTGTAAAGTATGAGCCTCCTCTGAAATTGCTAACAAAAAACTATTTTCCACTTAGAATAAATGACTCTCGGTGACCATTAGTATCTGAAAATGAATGCCTATAGTCTAGGGAATTGTTCAGGCTTTTCCTCTATCCAGTGGGCAGAAATGGAAATCCCAGTGTTCTTCATTTTAGCTGCATAATAACCTTTATAAAACAGTACATTTTTCTCCATCTGTAATGACTTCTTAAGTGACCAGAGAGCTTAGAGCAGGTTCTTAACTGTAAGGAAGGTAAAGCTGGGTGAAATTAATCAAGAGCATCTAATCAGCTTGGTTTGTGTTAACTTAATTCCTCTGATCACTAAGGAATGAACTAGAATGAACTTGAAGAGTCAACATATTCCCCCTGTCCTTAGTTCCCTGACATAAACTAGAGGACGACCTGTAACTGCTTCCTCACTGTCCTGCCACCTTCACCATTCATGCAGATCAATAACTGTACTTTTGCAGCTGAAAGCTTATTGTAGGTATCTAACAGCAACATCTCAGGTGTTTACCACATTTTATACCAACTGGGCCACTCAAGTCATCGCTTTGCCTGATAGGGCCAGGAAGCAGGATGTTACTCAAAATGTCTAAATCAACACAACATTAAATATAGTGACTTTAACATCTCAGGTACACTGGATATATATATACATAATTTGCACATGCACAGTGGTGGAGAGTTTTCTGTGTAACCAGCCCAGACCACCAGAAACTAATAAGAGTTTCTACTACCAAGAGCGGTTAAATTTATATCTTTAACATTAGGCTTAATCAGCAGAAAGGGCAGTTCCATTAATGTACAGATTCAGTAGCTATGTGGCTTTCCTCTAAAAGAATTGACTTAAAGTCAGTTTTAAGGATATTGAATGATGCTGTTACCCAAACAAATGAAACAAATTTTCAAATACATGCTTGAATATTACTTATTTCAACACAAACTGTCCCATGGGACACAAGATTTAAAAAATCATTAAAAAACAAGGTTTATCAAACTGTTTCTGAGCATTGCCAAAGATGCTAAAAAAGTCACAGAATACAGAGCAATTAAATGGCAAAACTTCACCAATGTGCCTTCCCACCTTTCAGGAAGTCTTGTTCAGTGATCTCATCAGTCAGAGGCAGAAACCTTAACTTTGAATGGACACCTAAATTTACATTTCTATATCGAGTCATGACATAGAAGATTCACCAAATTTATGCCAGAAAGTTACTTTCTGCACCCAGAATTCCACAAGAGTATTTGTTTCGACAGTTTACAAAACATATTAGTAGCAGTAAATGAGAGAGAGTTTGATACTAAAAAGTCTGCCTGGGGCAAAGAATGCAAAGAGCTTGACTCCAGGGAGCATTTTCTGATTTATGACATCTAAAACATTGCCCCTGGGAGACCATCCATTTCTGTAAATTCACATAAAATTTGCTGATGCTGTCCTAAACTATAATATAGTTGTAACATAGCTTAAAATCTCCTCAGGCACTAGGAGATTTGTACAAACACGGGTTCTGACTTTTGGGCTACTGGGAAAAAGAAAGAAAATGTTTATTCCAGATTTTTGAGAGGAAGAGAGATGAAGGACTGCATTTTAGTGCCCAGGCAATACCTAACAATAAGATTAAAGCTCATAAATGGTAAGAACTTCTGGATAAATCTGTCAGTACATTTTCAGCTTGAAATGTTTTGTCTCTTTAGTTAGTATCAAGCAATACCTAACAATAAGATTAAAGCTTATAAAAGGGTAAGAACTTCTGGATAAATCTGTCAGTACATTTTCAGCTTGAAATGTTTTGTCTCTTTAGTTAGTATCAGTAGCCAAGATGTGCTTTTTGCAGCAGCCAAGACAAAGTTTGCAGTTAGATTGCAGGTACAAATTCTTGCTTTCATATTGACATGCAAAATCTGGGTCAAGATTTGGAGGCTTTTGTACTCAAATCTATAAATACACAGATCAAGACCTTTCCTGTACCAAGGATGTTACAAAACTCTCTGTTCTTCAGACACAAGTTGTACTTAGAGGCTACTGTAAGCAACAACATCCTCCAATTTAACTGTTTTCTGTCTGTTCTGTGCTGTGCAGGAGTTGTCCTCTTACCTTGTGTAGGAATGTGCCCCCTAACGACAGAGTGGCAAAACTAACCTATGTCCCCCAAAAAAGGAAAGAAGCCCAGAATTTCTCTCAACGATTAGGTGAAAAGCCACCTCACAGGCCCTCAGGGACTTCACTAAACACTAGAGAACATCTAATTGGATAGAAGCCAGAAAGTCCCGCCTAAACCATCAGATAAAAAAGAACAGAACAAAAGACAAAAGAGACTTTTGTGAAGTGTTTTTACCAGGAGCGGACCTCTGCACCTGGCTCGAGTTTTTCTGTTTGTTATTTTGCCTTTTATTAAACCTTTTTTGTTTCTAACACCACAGCAGAAGCCATCCTGCTTATTTTATGCCCCCAAAGCAACAGCTGAGCTATCCTTGGGTGTATTAAGTTTCTTTTGAGGGCTTATAAGAACTGGCCAGAGAAAAACAACTTAATAACCTTGGAGCTGGCTGCTCCTTTGAAAGCATTGGAAATGCAACATGTAGCACAACTCCCTTTTTCAAAATGATCAATAATTGGAATCCATTGATGCTGGGAATGCTAAGTCACGTGCCCCCAGTATGGAAATATGTGTTTCTATGGAGACCTGTAATACAAATTGAAGTGAGAGAGTGGGAAGGTCCAAAAGAGAGCCATTGCCTTCCGCATGACTGCTGCTGCTTTTTAAAATTTTGGTGGAAACTCCGTTTTTATCCTCAACCCCACTGAATTTTTTGCAAGGTGTACGGTGACCACCACTTCTCATGCTGCTCATCATGTTCTTTTTGGTGTCTTTTCTCCTGGAGATGGTTTCCTACACCTCTCAAGGCTCTGACTGCCAGCACTGTGATGAGGACAGTACGTTTGTTATTAGATTCTACCCAGAACAGCAGGGTCCTGAGTCCTGTTCTGGCTCTACAAGGTTACAGGCACAATGCTAAAACTTTCCATGTTGGTCCAGCTGTCATTGGAAGGCAGAGCCCACCTGCAGAGAAAACCTGGTGACACAGAACAAACAGCCAAGATCTGCACTTCAGCCCTCACTTCTCTGACACGTGTGCCAGCTGCACATCAAACCCTGAGTGAGGACTCCCCAAGCTATGAGCTGCCTTCCTCCTTCTGCACAGAACTGAGCAGCAGGCACTGAGAAATGTTCATCTACTTTTGCACATCTACCTGCTATATGGCAGAGCATCCCAGATGGAATTCATATTACAAACATTTTTACGGCAGTGCTCAGTGCTTCAAGCTTCATTTACATATGTGAAAATGTCCTGTGACTTCAATTCAGGTGTGAGGCTCTTCCATTTGTGTTTTCTTTGCAAAAGTATAAATGACAATGCAATAAGGAGGATATTGGTGCTCTAAAGATGCAGAGTAGAACAAGGTTTACTGAAAAATCAGCATCACTGCCCCTGACTAGATTAATATATATATAAAAGTATATAATTTATTTTTATACTGAAATTTTTACTTACCTTTCACTGTAACAGAATTCTTCCACAGATTTATCCAACACTGATGAAGACAATACTGGTTCCCATTGTACTGCAGATCAGTTTTAAATGGTAAATGGTTGTTCTTCAAAAACAAAACAAAACCAAAAAACCTAAACAAACAAAAAAGCCAGTAGTTTTCCTTAAACCATCTGGAGGAAAAAGGCTTTTATAGTAATAAATATGTATGTATTTATATTTGCATAATGTTTTGTAACAGTACAATACTTAGCACATTAAGAAAACAGCAATATAGTAATAATAATGGATCTGGAAAAATCAACGTGAACCAAAGCTCAATGAAAGAAATAAACTTTCATTAAAAATGTGTCTGCTGAAAACGTACAGGGAGATGGGATCAAAGCTGAAAATGTAGCCACTTCAATTACATTTCAAATGGGCTTGCTAATGAAGTGTTCATACTTTAAATTATTACTACATCTTGTGCAAGTTACTGTAAAAGTCATCTAGTACAAGAATTTGTGTTTAATACTTGCATCATATTTTCCTAGAATAATCTTCTGGCTTTGTGGCTAATTACATATTGTGTTTTTGCCTTTCTGCCATTGAGACATGTCTAGACTAGAATAAATATTTTTCAGGTATCATTTCTTGTTTTCAAAATGTACAAATCTGTGTTTGTGAGTCATAATAAGCTATCAAAACATGCATTTTTCAAACTAGCTATGAATAATAGAGTAGAAGATCTGGAACTCTGTGTTACTTTTATGTTTTTTCATGTAAAGTCATTAATAATGATAGAATTATAGTCCTTTTTCTCTTAATGACTATGATTCTTTTTGTATGAAAATCAATCTTTTGTTATTACCTTTGATCTCCCTCAGATAATATATATAGATATAGATATAGATATAGATATAGATATAGATAGATATAGATATAGATAGATATAGATTTTTTTTTTTTTTTTGGCTTACCATGCTGATCATACAGTCCTTTTTATACACCTTTTATTTTTCATTTAAAATTCTGGTATTTTTTACTCAAACTGAAAGCACTATCACTGTTTTTTTCCTCTGAACCTCCCTCCCCAGAGTACATATCCAGTCCTCACGCTGAAAAACCAATATCCACTGAAATCAATGAAGTCTACAGATTTACAAGACCTTTTTACCTCACAAAGCAAAGCACACTTTTGATGTTGAACAATAAATGATAGTCACAGAATATGATCTTAGCTGTGTGGGAATTGATGGTAACTTTCAGTAGTCTCCAGTTCATTTTGGATTTCAGAAACGGGTTTTGTCTCTCTTTGCTTAACACAGGTGCTGCATTTCAAACACCTAAGAGCACTGAAAGGTCCTCATAATATAGATTAAATACCTGGCTTTGCTCAAGGTCAGCTCAGAGCTGTATTGCCAAAAATACTTGTCTGAAGATAGAGTCTGCAGGTTTGCTGCACAATCAGTGCTGGGGATTTCTGGATGGAAAGAGGAGCTATGCTCGTGGCTTTCCACAGACAGTATGGTTCACAGGGGGAGGAGACAGCAGCGCCAAGGAGGAAGAGAACTGCAGACAGTTATTAAAGGAGGTCACTAATTATGACTTTAACACATATTTTTTACCAAAATAGACCAAACCACTTTATATGTAGCACTGGACGATAAGATATTCCATGGTATTTAGTAGCTAAGAACTTTATGCATCTTTCAGGAGAAAGAATATGTATTTGTCTATATTGGTTTAATATGTAGCTGCAAAACATTCCAGTCTTGAGTTGAGTCTGTGGTTATTCCTGCATCAGAGATATCCCATTCTAATCATAATTACTGTGCCACTGACAGCAAATGAATGCAGAACTCCAAGGTTCAGTTCCTTGTTGATTACCAGGCTTTCAGTTCATTGCTTCCTCCTCTAGAAAATACTGAGATGCACAACCAGGATATTATTCTGCAGTGAATAGGCAGATTGATTATGTAGAGTGTGAATGCACTTTGGGTTTTTGCACAGCAAACATCCTTTGGGGCTGTACAACTGGATACTAGGGAAAATGTACAGTCAGCTCTTATGAAACAGGCTGAGGAGTATTTGCAAACTTACAGTTACATTTCACAAGTACTTTGCAGCTGTTAAAAACAAATATGTTATAATGATCATTCAAAAATTGCCAGCTGCATTAGAGTATTACATGTGTACTTTCATTCAATGTTTAAACATGCATTTTTGGCAAGTTGTCTTCCCACACATACACAGAGAAATATTACATTTTGAGAGAAATGCTAATGCCTTAGATAACTTTATTTACAGAGGATCATGGTTACTGTGGTACATAGCCTCTAAAAAGACTAACTGAGGATAACAGGGGACCCTGAGAATCTACTCATATTTCTAAGCTATCTTAAAACACACATCACTTAATTTTTACTTCAATTACTATCAGGTCATACCAGAGTAAAAGCAGGTCAGGTTTGCCTGTACATAGGTACATCCACAACACTGGCTGCAGCACAGGCTGATGCTAAGCACTGTATCAGAACATCTATGTGTTCAGCTTTGAACTTGACATGATACCTGGTTCTGCTCCTGGCAGTGGGAATGCCTCTGGACTGCAATGTTGTCAGCGTCTGCAAACATTATGTTGTCAGTGTCTGCAAAAATTAATTCTATTTAATCCCACCTGAAGGTTAAGTACAGAATCTTGCTGATGCCAAGAAAACCATAGCTTTTCTAGTAAATAAGAAATAGCCACACTCTTTTCCTGCTTATTTTCTAGCTGTACTTTTGAATAATTGATCCTTTCCATTCTAGATGGACCAGCCTAGAGGGGAAAACACAGTTGATCAAATTACAGTTGATCAAAAAAAACCTCAGAGCTCAAATGAGATCTTTGTTAAAATTCTGTCCCTCAAAACCTCTTGTCACGACAAAGACTGTTCTTTGATGTGAGTCAAGTGTTTTGTCCAAGAGTAAATCCAGATTGTACAGAATCTGTTGGTTTTTTGCTGCCTTCCCTATTCCTAAGTAGGATATTTACTGGACCTGCTTTTTCATTTATTTTAGTGCAGTTTATTGTCAGTCATTATAGATTCTGCAGTCCTGTTGGGTGTATGTTCTTAAATGTTTTATACAGTGCTGCATTTTGAAAACCATTCAAATTTGGTCAGTCATGTACATTAAGAAGTGTATTTGTCTTTAAAATTCCAAGAATCTTGACAAAACTTGACATTTTGAATCTTTGCAACATAACCTTCCTAAGGTGACTGCACTTGAAAAATGTGTGTGAGCTCAAAGCTGATGATTCCTGAGCCTGAGCCAGCCACAATCTTGTATATCCTTTAATGTCAACCATCCTCTGCTTCCCTTGACCTTTAGGGACAGCTTCCATGTGAACTGGAGTTCTCTATCCTTCCCTAGATGGGGCTGCCTAGCAGAAAATCTGCTCACCCACAGCTGCATTGCCGATGCACAAGGATGAACAACCAGAGTTCCCCCATCCTTTGCTGGCATTCTCCCTTGTAGGTAGGATACAAACCAGAAGCTATAAACTGCTTGTTAAATTATGAAAAAATGTTGTTAAATGCATAAAAGCACATGTAGTTAAATAAATTATAGCTTGTAATCAATTTGTCTGAGAGCAAAATGGCAAATCAAGGATGGAAGATTATTTGGAACCACTCACAGAACAATTACTCTGCACTAGTAGCACTGAACAAAGGAAATTATTGAGATGTTTCCTGTAAGAATTCTCAGCCTCTGCATTGCAGGAACAACTTGGAGTATCACTAACACATAACAGCCTCTAATGCTTCCACAAATGAAATCTTGTAAAAGGCTGCTATCATTAATCATCAGTTGTAATGTGCTATCGAGCAATTGAACCTACAGAATCAGCCCACTGTAGCAACCACAGTATAGTTCAATCTCCGTAACAATGCATATTCAATTATCTCGCTCATCTTCTGTCTTCATTATAATTGATAGTCACAAACTGCTTAACTGAAGCTCTCCATAAGAAAGAAAAAAAAAAAGAAGTTTGGCATGTGATCATTCCTACGTGTAGGGCATATGAAAAGGTCAATATGCAAGCTGTATTTTTCAAATCAACTTGGGTCTTGTAATTGTTCTTAGTGCACTGCCTTAGGACAAGTCTGTATACTTCACCCCCTACCAAAAGTGGCAGATGTGCAGATGTCTACAAAGATGTCTGGGGAACTACACTAATTGGTCCCAAAATGTGGGTGCAGTCACTGGAGCTGGCTGCCAGCACCACCACACTTTTGGACCAGCCCCAGTGTCTCTCTGGCCAGGACTGCCTATTTTTGTCTCAAGCCGTGCTTGGGAACACATCAGAGTTAATACACACCAGGAACAATTTCCACCGACTGTTGGCATTCAATGGCCCCATTTTGTAGCCTTAACATGTCCAGACCATGCTACAGAGCAAGTCCTGATATTATTTGCTGAACTGGTTCATAGAGACATAGCTGTGATGCATTTGTACAAAGCCAATGGTTTCAGGAGTACTTTACAATGGTCAGTACTTTACAAGGCAGGTATGTTACCGTGGGCCTGACTTCCCCATATGATTCAGATTTTATAGCAGTGATTAGACCATCTGAAGGAAAGCCTGGGATTTCCGCTTCTGGGCAACACTACTCTAGATAACCTCTTGAAGTACCAACTCACTACTGATGCATGTGAATTTGACTACTGGTTTCATGGATCTTTTAAATTTCCAACAACAGAGAATGAAAGAACCTTACCTGGACATAGAGATAAAACAAAATAAAATATAGAATCATAGAATCATTAAAGCTGGGAAAGGCCTCCAAGATCACTGAGTGCAGGGGTAAATTTACTTCCCTGGTCCTGATGGCCACACTATTCCTGACCCAGGCCAGGATGCCACTGGCTGTCCTGGCCACCTTGGCACAATCCTGGCTCATATTGAGGTGGCTATTGACCAGCACCTCAGGTCCTTTTCTGCTGGAGAGCTTTCCAATCACTCTGCCTCAGACTGCAGCACTGCAAGGGGTTGCTGTAACCCAGAGGCAGGACTCGACACTTTGTCTTGCTGAATCAAATAATAGAGGGCATCCATTATTTTGTTATCACTGAAGATAACCCATGAACACCAATAACTTAGGGATGCCTACAGAGAGAGTACAGAAAAAGAGCATGGAGCATTTTCTTCCCCTTGGTATTTACTTTTCAGCTTCCAGCAGAAAACAATTTTGGAATTTCTTGACTTGAAAATCATATTCAGACTCTTTTTTTTTTCTGATTTTCTGTTCTGAGTTTATTCAAAGTCTTTCTACCATTCATTATACTTACACTTTCAAAAAAATCCCATGGCAATCCTATACAATTCAATCCTCCGTTCCGTGAAAAGTGTGTGAGGGATGAATAACTAGGTTACACAAAAGGACTGGGAAATAAATAATGCATTCAATTTTGGTATTTCAGAAACATTTTTGAGTACTGTGATATTAAAAAAAAATAAATAGATGACCAGAACTTTTGAACCCTGTACCTAGATTGTTGGAGCATTCAGACTCCTTTATGCTCTGAATACTTAGACTTAAGGACATGGCAAAATTTGTCTTTCATTTTTTTTCCCCTTTATAAACATATAGTAACGTTACTATCTTCAATGTGTCAGGAAAATATACTGTTTATACTGACAGTGTTAATGTTATCATGCTGTTCCATCTGCTGATTCCAACTTTTGATGTTTTTCTCATGAAGAATTTCCCTTTGGGGAATGTGCTGTACGCATTTAATTTCGTTTTTATGGTATGTTTTTGAATATTGAAAGACATGTGCTTTCTTTTTTATAATCCAGTAAGAACAAAACAATGTATTCATGACTTGTTTGTTAACCAGTTGTACAAAGAGAAAATTTTATATTTGCATAATTTGCTGATTTGTAAACTTTTTTCTCCTCTTTCCTGTCTATGTAGTGGCATTTTGCAGAAACAAATAGACTGTAAAGAAATAAGTCAAAATGTAGTTGATTTATAGGTAGCAAGTTTATTTTTCTTTTTGTCTACTGCAATGAAAAAGGTTACATTGGGAAAATCAACTCTCACAACAATCTTTCAATCACAAGAATATCATTGGACGCTAAAGGTTGCAAGATATGCTTTCTGATGTGTTGAAAGGAAGTTTGAAGGATTTGGGCTGGTGAATTTTCTTCTGGGTTAGACAGAGCTTAACAGAGACCTCTCCAGAAACTGTGCATGCTTATATCCTGGACTGTTAGTCCTAGTAATAATGATGTGGCACTGCTTGATGAAAACCTGAGCAGAGATATTAAGTGACCTGTTCTGAAGAGGTAGCTTCACCAGAGTTTATCTTTTCCTGGCACACAAACCAAATTAGTTTGATATCTCAGGGGGAAAGCAAGGCAGGGTGAGGCAGAAAGTGCCTCAGACAGGTAAGATGAGTTACTTTCTGAACTAGTATGATTTTTTTTTATTGAAGATAAAGAGGTCTTAGCTGACTGGACGAACAGACTTTGTAAACAAAATGGTGCAGGGACAGCCTTTGGCAGTGAACCAACCAGATGTGATTGGTTTGTATCCATATCACTAAACTCTCCTACCTTCTCATTGGGCTGGCTGTACTGGCTATGTCACCCCAGAACATCCTAAACCCTAGACCATCTTCAGGCATGGACAAGACACTGAGCAACCCTCTTTCACCAGCAAATTAGACTGCATAATCCCCAGAGGCATCTTCCAGCCTAAATCATTGTACACGACTATGATTGTTTGGGAGACTGCTGTGTCACATGGACCACACACCTGCCAGTGTGCATAGTAATAGCTTAGCACAAGGGATCACATTGCAGCAGCCTCAGGCTCTTTTGCTGCTGTGGCTCAAGCTATGGGCTACATATACAACAGGGGAACAAGAATGTTAAAAAATAAAAACCTGATTTTTTCTTGGTTGTACTTCTGATTTAAGTAAATACTATTTTCTGATCAAATCTCTTGTCCTGAAATTTCTGAACACCCTTAGTAAAATGAGCAATTTCCTTATTCTTTGATTTTGTGATTATTTCCCTGACAAATGGGGAAGATGTGACTCCAGCTTTTAAGGCATAACTGGCAAAATATATATTATTAATAAAAAAATCTATTTAGGTACTCCTGTAAGTTCAGATTACTATTACAGCACTAATATTGCAGCGCTGAGACTTGTACTCTGCTATGTTGCTGGATGAGTAGGTCTGGCAGGAGGTTGTCTTAAAGGGGAAAAAATAGGTAAGAGAAAGTCATGAAAGTATCATACATCAAGTTTTGTGAGTCTGAAGGTACAAACTTCATCCATCTTGATCTCATCCAAGACTTGAAGCTCAAGCTCAATCTCATCAAGCTTGAAGTTCGAAGTTTAATCAACTTTAGGGGGAGGAGTAATTGTCTTTATAATTGTAGAAGACTCACAGAGGCAACCTATGACTTGCAATCTGGTTGGAAATGCAGTGCAATAAAATACATTGTGTTCTACAGAGTTTGGATATGACAAAATTCACATTGCCATTCCAGTTAAGATAATTTCCCCCTGAAGTGTAATTTCAGCACACATGGCTGCGTTCAGAACATCCAGCCTGCTTATGTTTTGATAGCAGCACATCCGTGTCAGGGTGGATATGTGAGATCCACAGCAGCTCCTCACGACCTCACACAGAGTTTTACAGCACAGGAAGCTGTGGCTCTTCACAACTGAACTGAGTAATGAGGGCTGCACACGTGAACACAGCCACACAGCTGGCACCCCTCCAGACATCCCTTTTATTTTTGGTAGTACAACAATGTGACTAAAAATGAAGCTCCTCAGCACACCCAGCCAGAGGTGGAACTCACTCATTCTTAGCAAATGGAAAGCAATGCAGCAGTGAGATGTACAGTGGTTATTTGAGTTTAATCTCAGTACAGGAAGGTGTGAGGAAAAAGAGGGTGCAGAGACAGAGTTTCAGATAAGTAAGGATTTGTTCAGAGAAAAAGAATAAAGTGTAAAGATGATCATAAACCATCTTGCTCATTTAAATTATTTTTAAAATACTGCTTTTCTTGACTGTAATTTTTATCTGCTGGCTACTGCCACAAATAATTTTTTAAGTAACTTATTAATATGAGCCTGAATAAGTATGGTTTTTAGAGCATTCAGGTACTTTGGGTATATTTAATATTAAATTAAGCCTTTACTGAAAAACATAGAGCCACCAAGATAGTCAGAGCAGTTGGCTTATGAGGGGAGGCTGAGGGAACTGATCTTATTCAGTTTGGAGAAGAGATGTCTTTGGGAGACATAACAGCAAATTATGAGGAACTTGGAGATGGTTGTGGAGCCAGACTGCTCTCAGTGGCAAGAGACTGAGGCAAGAGCTCAGGAGCTGAATCAGAAAAGGTTCAGGCTGAATATAAGGAAAAAAGAATAGTCAAGCATCAGTACTAATAACATTATGGCATCTTTGGAGACTTTCAAGACCTGGATGTAAAAATACCTGAAGAATGTAGTCTGACCTTACAGCTGACCGTGCTTTCAGCAGAAGGTTGGAATAGAGACCTCCAGAAGGTCCCCCCAAACTGAATTATCCCATGTTGCTATGATCTTGAATATCACTTTCCACAAAAGTGTATTATAAACCAGGAAAGTAAAATAAATTATTTTAATATTCTTGGCATTACAAACTCAAAACCATATATTTTAAAAAAGAAATTAAAATTCTAAGTGCTTTTCCACTTTCTGCCAAAAATACCTTACATTAATTTTTCCCAAGTACTGTCTTAGCAGCTGAAATTATTTCCCTACTAAGAACATCCTGAAAAATCCATAGCACATCACTTTATTAGACAGTGGATATGCTTTCCATTACTTAGCACTTTACTACATCACACCTTAAGAAAATTCTTGATTGTCTAATGTGGATAATTTTAAGAAATAATTCTAAAGAGAAGACATTTATTCAAATGAGTTGATATCAATTTCACTAACTAGATCTGAAAATAATTTCATAGAGAATAAAAAAATATCCTTAAAAACCCAACCTTGCATCTGGAATCTATGTGCATTTTGATTGGTGAGTTTTTGTTTTAAATGAGTGTTCTTTAATGAAGCATTAAAAAAACAGCTTTGAACAGTTTTAGGATAGAATCATTCCTGTTGAATCACATAATCTTTAATTTATAAAACCTAGAGATAACTTTTAAGTTCTGCTGCACAAACAGAGCAAATGCGTCAGCAGCTGCTTTATTTTCTCTCCATTAAAACACAGTTAGGAAAACATTATTTGACATAAAGAAAGCAAAAAATGCAGACTGGGGTGGGGGAAAGGATGATTGGGGTCCAAACATAACAAAAGTCTCAAGTCAAAAGGATAACCTTACTAGAAAAAATAATGCAGCAATAACTCAGCTAAACAATGGAAAAATGAAAATATGAGTTGCAAATTAAAAGAAATCTGAGGAGTGGGTGGAGGGGGGAAGCAATCAATATTTTTTATTATATTTTCTGGTACAGGAATAGAAAAGCTGCGTGTAATAAATAACCATGTTGCTTGTACTTGGTGGGGGGAAGTTGCAAATGCTTGCATATGGGATACAACTATTGGCTTTTTGTCAATAGTGCCCAACAGCAGAGGAGTCCCAGGACATGGCAAGTCTGCAGCTTACCCAAAGCCTCTTCCCAGCCTCCAGCAATTTATATCTCAGGGATTTCCTGATCAAGAAAATCTGCTTTCTGTACCAATACATCCAATAAATTTTTGAGGATTTTCAAGATGTTTAATGAACCCATGTAAAACTTAGCATCTTTAGTACCCCATTGGAGGGAATTAGCAACTAAGCTATACACAATACAAAGCAGTGTCTACTTCTGTCGGTTTTTAACCCATCACCTGCTGGAATCAGCTGAATCAACTAAGCCTTTCTCAATTTTCTGCATGACACTCAGGATCTATAAAACTTGGAGACTTTTATTATGTGCTGCCATTATCCCTGCCTCCCCCAGACAACCTCTTTTCACTCTCAGTCTATGGTTTTAGTCATCTTTATGATCCTCTCTGGGGTTTTTTTTATATAGACTTTCTGAGACAAGAAAACCAGATTATGTGTAGTATTTAAGATGTGATAATGCAATGTACAGTGATAAAAGTTGCTGGTTTCTTCTCTATTCCTTTTCTAAAATACCTACTGATCAATTTGCTTGGCTGAATCTTAATGAGCATCAATCTGATGTTTTCACAAAGCTGTTATAAAGTTAGATATTTTCTCTTAGTACCAATGTTCAACTTAAAGACTACCACTGTGAATATTTTTTTAAAAATCCTTTTTTTTTTACAGAAGGACAACTTTTCCACTGACCTTGCTTTCACTTTGCCTCTCTCATGATGGCAGCTCAATATAGGGAAATATAAAGCAATGAAGGGATTTCTTTATTCTGGGTTTAATCTCAGGGTGCATTGGTGAGATATATTCTTCAAACCTGTACAAGTAATATACAGGCAAGGTTAACAGTGAAGTGCTAAACAAAATTGATTAACAGCTGAAAGGTTTGAAAGATGGATGAAAGACCTCAAAACATTCCAAGGTAAGAAAAACAAAACCTTACTTTAATCTGCTATTATCAGGGAGTATTGAAGGATGGAAAATTCTGTGCCTGTCCTTAAGAACTGCTTTGGCAACAAACCAGAACTATAAATTAGTAACTTTTACTTCAGCATTGGGCAAATTGGAGGGGAAATGGAAATTAAGTTTGAGAGTACCTAGGTGAATGTATGATGCTGGCAACATTCTATTGCTTCCTAGAAAGGAAACTCATACTCCTCTATTTTATTTTTTCATTATTTTATTTTTATTTTTTCAAGCAAACTAGAAAAAAATTATTAAAATAAAACCTGATTATAGGAATTATAAGCCTTTAAAATTTTACAGTATAAAATTTTACTATTCCTGTCATTAAGAAATTGTCCAGTATTTTACCAGAATTAATAAAAGGTTAAAAGTGTAGTAACAGTTACATGAGAGGGAATAAAAACATGATTTGTGTTTGCTTTTACCTAACTTTTGCAAATAAATCTTAGACTGTAATTTAGCAGTCCCTCTCCAGTCAATAGAGCCAAATACGTACATTTAGATAATGGTTTATCGTATCCTAAAATATCAAATCGCTGATAAGTCAGAGGAATTGCTCTTTGTAGATATGTCGCTCACATTGACAGTAGATAGAGTTTAAACGAATTATTGAGATCAGCAAACTAAATTTTATATAGTCAAATTCAGTGAGATGAATGCTTCTCTCTACAGAGACCCGGGGAAGCCATTGTGCAGTACCACCGGCATTGCACAAAACTCACATTTTGCTGGCCTCAAATATTGGGTAGAGTCACTGATCTTCTGTTTGTGTCAAACCTACACAAGCCCACAAAAGCTGTCTTGTCTGAGAGGTATGGTTATGAAATGAAGCAGATTTAGTTCTTCAAATGGAGATTTGATAACTGGATCCACATGACTTTAGCATCTCTGACCTACAAGGCATCCTTTCTGAGACAGGCTGTCCTCAGTCTTGTGAGACAGAAAAAAAAAAAAAAAAAAGAGGTAAAAAATGTCCATCCTGAGCTGTGTGACCTTTGAGGGACTTCAGGGGTTTATGCCATCAGCATATTCTCTGCTCAATGAGTTATACACTCACCTGTGCTGCGATGCCAGGGATATTTCTGCTTAGTTGCTAATTCAGTTTAGGAATTATATAACAAAATCAATGTTCCCATTACTTGTAATGGGAGATATTGACTTTTCCTTTACTTCAGAGGATGCAAGTAAAAGAATTTCCCCACTGTAAAGCAGGAAATAAATAAATAAATAAATAAATAAATAAATATTAGTAAGGTGTAGAAGAAGCAATACTGCTCTACTGGGAATGCAGTTTCTGGTTCTGAGTAACCTCATCAAGTAGAAAGTTTCCTGCCACAGCAGGGAAGTTAAAACCAGGTGATCTTTAAGGTCTCTTCCAACACAAACCATTCTATGATTCTATGAAAACCATCTGCAGAGCTTATCACTAGGCTGTCTGTTGTGTTGCTTGCAAAGACCTTGTAGATTTGGTCTCTTCACATCATATAATTGATATGTAGTGTGTTTATGTGGTGCTCATTCATTTAGTCTGATTTTATTAGTGTTCCTGTTTTTCTTATTTAAGAGTGACAACTAAAGATCCCCCTATTATCAAAGATTTCTTGGATTTGGTCTAAGAATACAGAAACACCACTAGTCTGAGACCAGGAGAGAGCCAAATGTCTGAGACATGGATAGATATTTGCCTACATGCACAAGTGTCCCCATCTGCAAGCTCGCTGCTCGGTGCCATGAGGAACACAGAACACCAAGTGACCACCCTTTGCAGGGCCACTTTCAAAGCCCTGCTCTGAAGAAGCCAAAGCAGGCAATTCAGCCCACATAGTCTGCATTCACCTCTTCCAAGGCAGAATAAATGCTGGGAATTTGTGGACTCTTTCTTTAAGAGCTGGTTAATGTGAAACACCTAAGAATGCTTTGGAGTTTAGATACCATTCTCTTTTTTGCTAATGCATACCTGAAGATGAGCTGTGGGCATCTTTCCCCTTGCTTTTTCTCCCTATAGGCCTTTGAAATTTGCAGAGTGGCACAGATTTTGAAGAGGAGCAGGATATGCCTTCCCCATCCTGTCCCATTTTGAGGTCATCCCATATTTCACAATGTACCTAACTCAAATTTGTGAGTAGTACCAAAGTCTAGAAGACAATGAAAATTTCAGATTCAGTCTTCATCTGTTTTCTACTGTGTGGTTTCAGTGACCCTCTGGATATTTGTGCACTTAAAGCTGCTCCAAGCTCCCTGGTTCAGCAAACTGAACTGAGGGAAAGCATTTCGAGAGCTGGCTACGTAAAAGCTGGCTACTTGGCAAAATACAATTCAGGTCCTTTCTGATTTGAGTATTCAGAAAAGCGGAGGCTGTAAACAATATTTAGATAGTTATTATATACATAGTCAGTAGTTCACACTGACAGGGTTATTAATATCCCTAAAATAGTCTTTCACTATTACTGATAGGAGAATAGAAGAGTCCCTCCAGGGCCTTTTGTCAACAAGCCAGATGGCAATGACTTGCTTATAGTTGTAAATTTCTTAAACAAAGGTTGAAAACAAAAATTGTTGTCAGCAAATAAGGCTTTGTTACCATACAGTGTTTAGAGTTCAAAAAAAAAAAAAAAAAAACAAAAACCAAAAACAAAAACCATTAACAACCCTAAATATAGTATTAGTTATCAAATGCTTTTTGCTGTGTTATTCAATTTTAAATTGAATTATCCATAACTAAATTCTTCACTAGTACTTGTCAATGAGAATCATATAATGTGAAGGGGTTGGAATGGACCTTAAAGATCATTTAGTCCTGACCTGCCATGCCATGGGCATGGACATCTCCTGTTAGACCAGATTGCTCAAGGCCTCATCCACCCTGGCTCTGAACTCTGCCAGGCTTGGGGCACCTACAGTGTCCTAGGACAACCTGTTCCAGCGTCTTTCCACCCTCACAGTAAAAATTCTCCCTAATACCTAACTCAAATTTCCCCTCTTGCAATTGGTACCCATTACTCCTTCTATCACTGCAGTTCCTGACACAGAGCCACTCTCTGGTTTCCTTGGGGGCACCTGCAGATACTGGAAGGTGCTTTAAAGTCTCCTCACAATCTTCTCTTCTCCAGACAGAACAATAAGGACTGAATCTTCCCTAAGTGATGATTTATTTTTACCATTAGTCCAGAACAAATGAAAAAAAAAAATTACTGAAAATCATTACTGATAAGATCTGTGAGACAGAGATGTAAATAATAGGCAGAATTACTCTTTCATGGTCCTTTTTCCAAAGAGCCAAGTATAAAGTCGCATATGATGGCACAATTTGGACTTTGTCTAGAACGTGGGTTTCTCTTGTTAAGGCCTGGGTGAGCCAACAATGGGAGCAAAAAAACTAATACCGACTTGAAGTATATGCAAGAAAATATGAAGTGGAACTAGCAAGTCTAACTCTAAAGTCTGGAGATTGACACATCTCTGATTGAAGTATTTGTTCTACATCTTGTATCTGCAATTCAAGAAGGAAGTTGAGAAATTTGAGAAGGTTCAGGAATGAGTCATTCATATACATAACTAATGAGATATTTAGCATAATCGACATGTAAAAGTTCCAAGAGAAGAAACACAAATATGATTACTCAGAAGGCTCTTGTCCAGAAAATACCTGCAAAATCTGGTGAAGGTGTTCAGCTGAAGCTGTGTAAATTCAGGCATGATGCTTTAGTAGAGAAGCTATTTAACAAAGTTAACAGGACACATGGAGGACTTATTTTACTGGAAATTAAGTTAAATCTGGATATGGTTTTCTAAATATATTCCATTTCAATCACAGTTATTTGGACATTTTTTTCTGACAGTATTAAGGAGAATGTGAGAGATGATAATTAATAAATTTCCCTTAGTGTCTAAAATCTGTGAACAATCCTACTCTTCTGGAGCAGAGATGGGAATGGGCTCAGAATTTAAAAAAAAAAGGAGCTAATGACACAGAAATAAATTAGGTTTTTAAAAATCTCTCCATTCTCTTCACATGGCTTAAGTAAGCAAACTATACTCTTGTAGAAGTCATCTGCCAGGTTGTTTTAAAGGCTCACTTAATTTCAAACTGAATTGTGCTCCACATATTTGATCCCAGGTGTCCCACTTCCACAGAGTGCACCTCAGCTGCTGAATCACTGTCAATGTGACCTTCCCTTCCATGTAGTGCAGACAGTGCTGGGATGGAAAGAAAGATTACAGAGCTCCAGGGTTAAAAGCTTATATAGCCTCTGATAGCCTTCCTAACAAAAGCAGAAAGCAGAGACTGCTGGAGAAAAGTTCCAAAAGAGGACACTTCCTTGTACTGACATTTCACATAATTAAGGAAATGGGAAAACTTGGCTGAACCTCTGCTTCAGCTGTCCACAGCAATGATTTCAAGATTTCCAGGAGATCACTGGCAAGACCCAGCAGGCTGGACATGCTGTCTTGGTGAGCTGCATTTGCTCTGAGGATACAAATGGTATCAGCTCAAGAGAGTCACGGATCTGCTGCTGTGGGGCTTTCACTCAGACAGAGGTTCCTGAGAACTTAATGCCTTTAAGGAAATGGGGAGTTTTCTAGCACTCATCTGGTACAAGAGGCATTGGCTAGGACCTCTATGCTCTGGCAAGTCCTATGCCTAATTACTAGATGTATTTTCATTAATACCCTTCAAATGCCAAAATACTGATTTGAACATGACAGCTGCTGGTTTCAACATTCAAGGATGTGGATATGTTATACCAAAAAGTATGACACACCATCTTGGTGGAATTCTTTTCCACTAGGAAATCTCTTGCCTTCTTTGAAATCTAGGATGTTACGATATGTCCTCTTCAGTTTTGGATTTAACTCCCCTTCAAGATGGACTTCAGCCTTGATAATGTGCCTGAGCAAAATTTATTTTCATCATGAACTTTCCTAACTGAAATCAATAACTTGCTTTCAGAAAGTCACTTGCCTCTTTGCACTAATCACAGATGCAAATGAGTATAAGAAATCTTCCATTCCTCCTGATTTGAGCAGTTCATGCCACACATTCTCATTCCAATTGAAATTTCTGAGTCATGCAGCCTTAAAGCTCAAACAAAATTCACTTATAAAAATCAGAAATTTGTACCTTTCTCCACATAAGGGCCTCATTTTACTGCCATTCCTCATAATCTGTAACAAGCAGAATATCAGAAAGATCAGGGGTAAAAAGAATTAATTTCTGTTTTGTATGATCATAGCCAACAACTGACAGCTTCACCCGAATTAGTTTACTCTTTCTTCTTTTTAACACTGAAGCTTCTTCTGTCTCTGCCCTTCATGTTCATTTGATTGCTGTCTGGAAAATCTGCAGCATTCAGGATTGGTTTCTGATTATGGCAATTTGATTTTCCCTATGCTTGGCTAATTGCATCTTTCATTTTGCACTGTTCATTACGAGAACAGATGACAACAGAAATCAGTTCCTTCAGAAAAAATATTTTTTTCAGTTCCAGAACTTCAAACACATTAAATCCTTCAGCATATTGTTGCATCTTTTTTTTCAAAAGTATGTTAATATGTGAATTTATTTGTAAATTCTATCAAAAAGGAAAATTTGCAAGAACTGAGCTGACTTACAGACTTAGCAACACACATCCCATTAGAAGCATATGTGATTGTGGAATATCCTAAAATTTAAGCAATTGTTGTACTGAAAATGAAAGCTCTTGTGCATCCAATATTTTCATGGAGTGCTCCTTGCTATAGCCTCCTAAATCTGAGGCCATAATTGTCCCTTCAAACTAACAAGAGCTAACAGTGTCAAGAGGAGCTTCCTGGACACATCACTGGCCTCTCCCTGTGCAGTACAGGTGTTTTCATTTTGGCCTAATTTAGTCTGGATCAGATTGTGCTGGTTACTCCTTCTCTGGAACCTCAATAAGAGGATGTGCACTGGGTCTTGACACCATCTCCACTTAAATGGAGACTGTATCCTTTTGCCATCTACCATGAGCCAACTCATATACAGGTCTTAGCTGTGGTTATACCACAAAAATAAGTCATATTTTCTGTGTGATTGTGAATTCATGCTAACTGGAGGCATCCAACACTTCTTGAATGCAATATTCAGAAGATAGCTCTTCCACATCTCTTCTCATAATTGCAATGCTTCTTCTTTTACATCCTTTCCTGAGAGTATCTACATAGTCTTGAATTAGCTAGTTCTGAATGGAGTCAAAAGAAAAGTAGGAAGTTATGTAGAAAAATGGCTAGCATGTGAAAATTTGGCAGAGGGTGGGAATAGAATGAGTCCTGTATATCTATGGTATCCCAAACCATTAACCTGTCATTTAGGACTCCCCCTCCAGTCAATCAGGCAGTTTATTGAAGACAATTTGCGTCTCACCATGCAGAAATCCCCAATAAATAGATTCGAACTGATAATCCAGAGAGACCAGAGCAAAACAAACAAGTCCAGAAACAGCACAAATATGTGCAGAGCTGTTCCTGAGCTGGTGGGTAGAAACGTCATTTCATTTCCAGTTTCATATTAGTTTTCATATCTTCAGGACACAACTACACATAGCTGGACTCCCTTTGATATATAAGCTAAGAGAACTTCTGACGAGTCACTCTCTAGGTCCATGATTTTAACAAATTGAGGGATGTTGGCAAAGTGTTTCCATTCAACTGCAACACTTAGTGAATCCTATTGTTTTACAGATGCATCCTATTATTGCAGATCTGCAGGATTTCAGACTGAAAATTATTTTGGGCAAGTTGTTGTCCTTTTTTGCCTTCCAGTAGCTTGAGGTAGAATTCAATTTCTCTGTCTTTCAGGATGTGAAAAATGCAAAAGGATAAAGTCTACTATAAGAAACATATCTGATAAGCTCAGGCATAGATTTGTATCATCACAAGTCCAATAATGTGTCCTGGTTTTAAGGAGTTCTGAATAAGCTATCAACCTTGGTCCAACTTGCCTTCCTCAGAAATCAACCAGAGCCACATCATTAAATCCTGTGGAAGAAGCCATAATCCAGAAATTAAATTTACTGAAAAATTAATCCTTGTTAGAGAGATCCAGCTAAAAATTAGTAACCAGCAGTAGCAGTACAATTTGCATTCTATTGAATATCTACTTTGCCATGACCAAGATACTGAGGATGCAATATCTGTTCTTGTCTATAGTGACATATACATGTGAAGGGCCTAGATCCATCATTTAAAAAAATTGCATTAAAAAATTCTTAATTTCTAAACCCGCATTTATCCACAGAAAATATCTTCCATAGGATAAGACATATGTTCCATGATAAAAATCTCAAAGAAACTGTACAGTCCACAGAAAAATGTCCCATACATCCAATTGCAAGGAGAGCATTGTTTTATATACATTAATGACGTATTCTTAGTTTTTTACTGAGCTACTGAATGTTTGTTTTTTTCTATGCTGACTAATGTTCCATGCTGCAGGATATTGGAGTCTAGTGGACCATGCAATTAGAATGCCAGGGCAATGGTAATATGCAATTTAGATATGAAATTTTGCATGAAATAACAAAACTGTGCACTGCTTATGTTCCAGTGCAAAATCTGTCACCAGCTGAAGGATAATTCCATAAGGCTCGACAAAAAATAGGAAGTGTAACACAACAAAATGCTATGCCAGTAATATTATATTGTTATCTAACAGTATCTGCTAATGAGAATGTAAAAATATAATTCCCTCCCAAAATGATCCAGCCACCTCTAACATTAACTAATGACACAACCACAGACAGGCCTATGCTGTGCTTACCAAGTACTTTTCAAAAATTACCAGCTGAGAGAAGTGAATCATGCTGTAGCCATATACTATTCTTTCATATTCAGATATGTCCTCCTCTTGAATTTGTGCTTGTTATTACCTCCAGCAAACTTTCCTAACTCCATCAGACCAGGGTGAAACTCTTCTAGATTGTGAGAGTATCCAGTAATTCAGCATGAGACTGTTAATGTGATTCTCCAGAGAACCAGATTTTTGTCACTGGATATTGAATTGAGAGACAAAGATTGCATTGAAGAAAGATTAAATATTAAATCAAGTTCCCTCATTAAATTTCAGGTAGGAAAACAGGATATCCTCTGAGGCATTCAAAGGCATGTATCCTTGTTCTCTTACTATACTGAGAATTTGGGTTCATTTTAGATGCTAAAATTAGACCCCATATTACACTGTTGTTTAGAAATGTTAGTTCACACTTTACAGAAGTTAAGAATGGCTGGTACAGATTTTTTTTTGCATATTAATATTTAAGTACATAATTTTGCATATATGACTTCAAATAATAACATTTTTTTGACAGTCATCAGGACAGTCTATCTGTCCCTTTCCTGTATAATTAGTAAAAGAAAATTTAGGCTGTAAAATCAAGACAACTGGCATGGAAATTTATACAGGTTTTAACAAAATTTGCTCTTGAACACTGAAGTTTTTGGTGGATGTAGTACCAATAAAATGCAACTCTTTTTTTTTTCTTTTTTTTTTTTTTTTTTTTTTTTTAATATATGATAAATATCCTTGGGGCATACACCTTAAAAAGGCACTTGTAAGTAGCTGCAGAATTTAAATTCAGTTTCTCTGGTCATTAGAAATAGATTTGAAAAGCCAGATGTCAAGGCAGGTGCTCCACTCTATTTGATAGTAAGTTAATGACCCTTGAAATGCAGAAGCAGTATGTCAGCCCTAACAGCCCCTTTTGTAACAACTCCCCCTCTTTCTGGCTTCTAACTTTCTGTGTCTCCACTGCTTTTATTAAGATCATCAACTGAATGTGAGAGGGATATTGTTTTTCTATTTAGATGAGAGAGCATATCATGTTATATCATTTTAATGTTCACCATCTCTGGGTCTTTATGTCTCTGATGCTTCAGTTCTGTGAGTGCTTTTTCAAATCCAGAAAAATTATGTTGGTGTACTCCAAATAAACCTTAGTTTCTATTAAATGCAGTTGTGCTGCTTCTGTTCTTGGTTATTAAATTTTTTCTATTAAGGCATGTTTGTAGGGTCTTCTATTTTTCTGCCCTATGAGCTGGAGAAGAATCTTTGGAACGCTAAAGACAGAACACTAAAATTTCATTGCAGAGTGCTGGACCAAATGTCGACTTTGACTCTCAATACAGAGCTGCAGGTGCAATTTGCCTTCCTAGCTTTTAAAACATCCGTTTGGGTAAGACAATCACCCTCTTTTCAGGCTCCCTCAAGTGCCTCATCAGATGGTAGCAGTGTTTTATAGCCAGCAGTTGAAAGACATGGCACAGACACTGCAGGGAATGAAAAGGAATTTAAAAACTGAGGCAGAGTTTTCTGAATGCTGTGCAGAGTCATCAGTTGCAGTGACGTTCTTTGCATATTTGAACACAGAATATCCCTGAATGTGGAATCATTGAATAAATCAGCCCTTAGTAGCAAAAGATAATCCTCAGCAAGTAAAAAAGTTTAACTGTTTGCTGGTTTTTTATCTACCTGAGCACTTATTTTTTGCACTTAGGTGATGATTACTGAAATTTGCCCAGCTTTAATATCAGCTAGATAAGTTTTCCTTGGTACATCTGGTACATCTATCACACTCATTATATTTTAGAAATGACCATAACATGAATATTTAACCAAATCTGTGGAACATTCAAAAACATCTGCCAAAACAAGCAATGTCTGCAGACCCAGGTCTTCACACTAAATCAGATTTTGTGCAGGTTGCTGCTGATGAGGTCAATGTCTTTTCCAGCCATGGCCACCCATGCTTATACCTTTTATTGGATCAGGTTTAGGCATCTGGGCCTGTGATGACTCAGATCAACTTTCACTTTAAATGTCTTTGGCCCATCTAAGGATGACCTTTATGGTTCCTTCCACTGGCTCATTATTCCACTGAATAAAATTAGCTGGTGTAAATGCATGAAATACACCCACTCACCGTGACACGCTTAGCATTTCCATTCCCTTGAAGACTCCTGCCACTTACTTACTAATACATTGATTTGGCGAAAGAATTGCAATATATAAACTAAGCTTGTAAGAGGGAGGATATGATAAAATGGTGGGGAACAACTGAAAGAAAAAAAACCCACAGTATTTTGACTGCAACCATAGTATTCTGGATATTTTTTAATAACTGAGAATATTCAGAAGATAACAGTAAACTTCTTGACATTTGTTCCCATTCCTTCCTACATATTCCTGTATACCTATACCTCTGAGAAGTCTTAGTTGTATTTTAAAACAGAAAAAGATGTAAAATACCCTAGTGCATTTAAAATCCCTGCAGCTGGCATGTGGCATTAGCCTCCCTTGTGAGAGCACCCCTCTCCAGTGGCTGTGGGAGCACCCAGCTGGCTGAGAGGCACAGGGAGGGCCAGGCACACCTGGGGAGCTGCCAGCACACATCTGATTTCCTTCTAATTGCATCCCAGCAGCCACCCACGTGAGAAAACTGTTTATGTAAAAATGTCTCTTCAAATTCTGTCATGTGGCAAATATTCCAGAAGTTATTGTTTAATTCAATTGATTCCAAGTGGAGAATACACAAAGGGCTGATGCTGGGCAATCCAGATCCATGCTGTGAACATTTGCCAAGTCAGTAACCCCAGAGGCACAGCCTCCAGGGGAGGGGTGATGTGCAGCCTGAGTTCATCAGCAAGGGCACATTGAACTGTGCACCAGGGTTCAGACTTCAAAAAACTTACTCCACAGAAAATTCCTGAGTTACCTTTTATTCCACATCATTGCAGAAACACAGAAGTTTAATATATATTGAAATTCAGTTTTAAAAATGTATTATACATTAACATATGTCTTACTAGATTTAAAAAAAAAAAAAAATTAATCATTGTTCAGACCCAGAACAGGGAAAGATGGTCTCATTTAAGAATTCTAAAATATGAGTGGGAACACTTTAAAAGTGGAAATAATCTCCTTCTTATAGGTATAATACTTTCTCCTTCAACATTAAAACAAAATGAACATACTCCCATGATAAGTTCATGTTTTGACAAGCTACTTTTTCTGACCAAAACAGTCCATTTGAATTTTACTATTCATAGCTCCATTGTTGTACTTTCAGCAGCAGGATGAATCAAGATGACAATTATAGACTTCCTTTGACATTGAAAGTTTATATAGCTTTTCTTAAAGCCTATTCAAAAGTCAGATGAGAAGAGGTTCATTAAGAAAATATTCCATGACAGTGCAATATTTCTGCTCAGCAAGACAGAAAGAAAAGGGGACCATGACGAAAGCTTTTTCCCCTACCACAACACCTCCCCTGAGATTGTTTCCTATATGAAAGTACATTGGTATAGTGGTTTGTTTCCTAGTGAAGGAATTTTTACATTAGTAACCTTCTGCTTCCATAATGTGGCAAACAGATCAGGTTCCTGTCTAGTACACATGACACAAGGTTCTGGACAATTCTCTTATTTGGTAACTTACAGAATTCAGTGCACGTCTCCCTGGCTGCTGGCAGAAAGAGGCAGAAGAGCCCGCTCTGGTTCAGACAGCTCATTTTGGAAACGTTGGTTTCAGTTCTATTGCAAGTTCAATAACACATTATGTTTCAGCCCTGTATCTTTTCAGCAGTAATAATACCGACCTCACTTTATAACAGTGATCATAATAAAGAAACCAGGTCTGGAGGCTGCTGCTGCAGAGAAGCCCAGGGGCTGTTTGATCTCCCTGAGACAGAATTCCCCATGCCATATCTGTTTTGGCAGGTACCTTAGGGTATAATTTATTGGTACATGACAGATAAGAGAGGAAATTCTGGAGATTTATTCTCACTTACATACGGACAGGATTATAAGTGCTTCCTCCTTTGCCTGCCCTCTTCTGCTTCCCAATTCCTCTCCAAAGCCATATTTCATGTACTGAAAGAAAAAAATTACTTCAGTTACCACTATACTTTAAAGAGTGAGTGATCAAGCTACAGTGAAGTTTCCCAGAATTTCTGCACTGGCTTCACAAACTGACCCTTGCTGAAGCACAGCAGCTGAGGGGGAAAAAAGAAAAAAAGAAAAAAAGAAAAAAAGAAAAAAGAAAAAAAAAAGCAACATAATTGTGCGATTCCTCCAGGAGTATGCTACAAAAATAAAACTGGCAGAAAGAGGCTGATCTTGGGACCCACAGAGAATTTGTGTCATGTCACAGCCACCCATGAGGCTTGTTCCTGTCACTAATGGGTCTACAATAAAGTGTCACCTTTCAGCAAGGAGATGTACTTTTATAGCTTTTACTGAAGCAAGGATGGCCATACAGGATAACATTACTGTTAGCTGCATTTCTCTTGCAAATCCTGATTTCCGCTTACATTTCCAGGTGAAGGGACACAGAAAGGCTATTGTCTGTTTGTATTTACAGTGCTGTGTTTCCTTTGAAATTTGGTTAGGAGGTTTTTGACCTTGACGGTTTGCATTTAAGTGATATGCTGTATGGTATAAAGACACATCCCAGGCAATTGATTATGATGGGTAACAACCACAGGAGTTGGAACTTGAGCATCCCTTTTCTGAAGTGTCTGGAGTAGCCTTCTCATACATTTGGCTCATGTCACAAAACACCGTCCCAAGGAACTCTTAGAAATAATTTGGAAATTAGCACTTGTTAGGAAATGTTCCCTGGAGGTAGTCAGGATGGAGCCATACACCTCTGAGACTGGAGGAGCTAGATGATGTACATGTGGTCAAAATGTGCCAGCTGGGTTCTGTGCCAAGAGCAGGTCCTGACACTATTATTTTGCTCCTATGGATGCAGCCAAACAGAAGTACTAATACAACTAACAACAGGTAATAGATAAAGCCAATCCAAATACACTCATCTGAAAAAGAACACAATGATCTGAGTTACAAAACTCTTCTTAGAAAAGTTTCTGATATAGGAAAACATCTGCATACACCAAACTTTTCTCAGAATCTTTTAGGCTGAGAAAGATCTCTAAGGTTATTGAGTTCAGTTTTAGACCTATCACCACAGCATTTCACTGCAGATGAAACAGGGCTTTAAGTACCCTACATTTCCACTTGAGTAACTGACAATCCAAACTTAGTTGGATTTTGCAATCCGAACTTAGTTGTGCCTGATTAAATAAATTATAATTAATACTATGAGAGTCAACATTTCTCTGACAGTAATTAAAAACACCTATCCAAAATGAAAATACCTTCCCCAAGCTTTAAGCTGCCCCTTAAAGACACCCTCATATGTCTTGGATATTCAGTCTGGTTCAGCAGTATTCTGTATTTATCCAAGACTGGATGGATATTGCTGCAAAATTTATGATTTAGCTACCTTGTATTTTAAAAAGTTACATTATATATACCTATATTTACATTACTTGAAAATGTGTTACAATGATTTAAAAGAGAATTGTAGGCCGTCTTGAAAAAAGTTTATTAAAAAATCAGCATAAGAGGTTGTAATTCTTTCTCTAATACAGAGTAAACTTGTGAAACTGAAATAATTCTTTCTGCAATACACTGTTAAGTTGTGATATTAAGAGAATGAAATACAGATTTTTCAGTTAGAATCCAGTCTAGAAAACAGGTCTGGTTAAATCTTTTTAAGTGGAATTTTCAATCCAAATATCTACTGTACTGTACTGTACTGTACTATACTGTATACATATTTTAGGCCAAATTTATCCATTTTTATGATCAAAAGTTTAATTAAAAGAGGGTTCCAGCTCAGAATCCCCTAAACCTAATGGTTTGCTGTCGTTAGGGGAAGGATGTTACTCTGTTGATCACTGAGTGCCACTAGTAGCTTTTCCCAACTGTGTTTCAGAAGCTGTAGGAGATTTTGAAACAGCGAAATGAAGGAGAGTATGCTCAGTTGGTGTCTCTCAAAGTATCCCATGACCATAATGGGACCCCAAAATCTCACTACCTAATATCTTGGCTTGCCAATAGCTCTTCCCCAGCTCCTAAGCACCCGGAGGTCTTTTCAGCTCTGTCCCTCCCAAACATGCCACATATAAGGCAGTGTGTGTCCATCTCCTCTTTTAACCTTGCAGCTCAAACCCTTCCCACCTCCAGAGGAATGCAATGTCACTGTAATTACTTTCTGGTCACATCATGGCTGTACTCAGTAGCATATGTGAAAGGCAAAGGTCAGCTCATGCCTTACAAGACCCAGCATTACCTGGAGCAGTCTGCCCAGAGCCACTCAGTGTGACAAAATCCAGCAGGCTCAGAACCCGTTCAACAATCCCAACAGTTTCTTTAGTAATAGTCAGTCAATGAAAAAACCCTGCATGATAAAAGTGTTCAATCTTCATATCATAGGAAAATTAATATTCATGCAGGGTTTCAGTTCAAGTTCTATCTCTGTAGCAACCCTCAGCAGCATGTCTCATTAGTCTCAGTGAGTATATTATCTTTCTTAATTATAAACTCTTAAACTTTTTAGTCATGGGAATTCAAGAGTTGCAAAAGAAGAAGAAATTTTGAGTGATTCATTTTAATTACAGATTTACACATTGGAATAGGAAATGGAAATAATAATCTTAGTCTAGCATTAGCTAGGTAGTCATGTCTCAGATGTACAGTACACCACTCAGGGAACATAACTAGCCTAGGATAAACACAAAATAAAAAAAATCAGAGGGCAAGAGGGACTATAAATTAAGAGTTTTCTGAAACATTTGAAAATCTTCCCCTTCGAGTGCAAAGTTTTGTCAGGGAGCTGAATACCTTGCCTGTGAGGTCAAGAGGAGAAATGCTCCAATTACAGGGGATTCTGGAAATCTTGGAGTTCTTTAGTGAACAGCAAAACTCACACTGACATCAGGCTGTTCATGACCTTGTCCTGCTCAGGGCAGCAGAAGAAATTTGGCTCCTTCTAAGGGGAAGAGGTTTCCTTTTACCTTCCTTGCCTTTACCCATCAGCTGCTATCCCCTGTAGCCTCCTAGCAAAAATGATGGATTTGGATATTTCAAAAACTGTAGATGTTAATTTACATTTTGTAATTGTCTAATGTTGTGGCTTTTCTGTTGTGTTGTTGATATTAATATTAAATGTATTGTTCACTGGTTGATGATTAAATGTTGTTAATAAATCAATAAACCATTTTGATGGTGAATTGGTTTAACCAAATGAACTGAGCAGTTTTCCCCAGCATTGTTATTGCCAAGTGTCATTAAGTTGCCACTGGTTTGAGGCCACTCGTGTGGCTGTTTGCAACTCAGGCCCCCAGCAAAGAGGAGCTTCCCTCTCTTCCCAGCATGCAGGGAAGTGGCCTTGATTTTGAATTCAACTACTTGGGCTTGTCAATATAATAAACTCCTTGTTGTCTGATGTTGAGAACTTCTCCCTAAATACAGGAAGGCTATTTATTTTTTTTCCTAGTGACACTAAAAATTTAATAATAATAGCAGTATGTTATACAGCAATGATGATTTTATTAAGACAGACAGAAATAATCAGTCTTTTTGACACATACAGTACAAGCAAAGAACTTCTATCCATCAGAGACTACAGAGGAAAAAACTATACTGTGCTAAATTTACCTTAAATTTTGGTCCACTTAATGTCTTTCATCAATTTCTATTGTCTCAGTTTAACAAATGGAATCATAAATAATGCAATCTACATCAACTGCACTTATTTGCAATTAGAACTTTTTTTTTGTTCTCTGTTTTATGAATATTTAATAAACTGTGTAACCTTGATGGAAGGACTGCAATTTAGGAGGCCATAATGAAAATGTAGAAAGTGTTGCTTTGTGAGCTCAACTTCTGGTTTAAATTAACATCCAGTAAACCTTTCTGCACAATGCTCATCTCATCAAGTCTAAGATTTTCCTTTTCTAGAAGAGCGTAGGTAATTTCAAGATATGTTTTCTGCTTCAAAGGGACTGGGTGCTTTTTTTTAAGCTTGAGGTTATTGATTATAACCTAAAATTTTAGAGTACCTATTTTAGGGTATATGTCTAAAAAATCAAATTTAAAAAAATGAAAAAGTTACTGCTAAAATATGTATTTAGGATGTGTGATGCTCAAAATATACATTATATATACCAGTAGCTATGAAAACTGGTGAAGTCACTTGAAAAGTTTTTGCTTCTTGATAGACAGAAAACTCCAATTGAATAGTTTTGTTTGATTTTCTTGCTTGCCACAGTAAATTTATTTTAAAATACAAGATCACAGGGGAATAATAACACACTACTAAACATTTACATTTACCAGTCATTTAAAATACAGTAAAGAGAAACTGCAAGACTATTGTCAAAAAAGAAGAAGTACTTATGAGAGATATTCTGGTAATAAGAAAAAACTTGTGACTGAGCATTATTCAATCAAACTAAGGCCTAATTCTGAAATATGTGTGAGATACAAGTGAACAGATGCTCAAAATTAGGTAGCAAAATTTCTAGCAAAGGGCCCAGATTGTGGTGTGGGCAGCAAAAGAAAGCATTTGTTTTCTGACAGCCTTTCTTTTATGTACCACACCAATACCATTACAGCTGCAAACACTGGGGTGTAATTGTTGCTTCAAACATAGCTGCTCCATTTGGAATTGGATTATTAAATTACTTGTTTGGTATTTGATCATAAAATAGTTTTCAGCTTGCTGCCATTTCTTCTGTTATTCTTATCAATGTTGACACAGGAAAATATTTATATTTGCTAAGAAAATGAAAATTATCTTGTGGAATATGAGCATTACTGCTTAATATATGGGTTTCAATGTCTTCATAAGCAAGCTATTACTCTGTATTTCATTTCAGAGTCAAGACAAAATATAAACAGAAATAAGCTTGTTTCCCTGAAGCTGGAGCTGATTTTAAGAATGTTCTAAGTGCAAAGATGGAAACAATACTTCAAGTATTTGCACTGTAACTGTCTTCAATTAGAGTTTGATCAAAAAAACAGAGAAGGGAGGAAAACTGATTGACTTGGCTGAGTGCTATTATATATTTTTCTTCCAATTAAAAAAAAAATCATAAGGAAAGATGATTATTCAAAGGGCAAAGAGAAATAGTACATCTCACAAAGCAATCACACACACAAGGTGCTTTAAGAGAAGAACAAGTTGTTAAAGCTCAAGTTGAAAAAGTTGAGAGCTGTGATTCACAGGTCCTGGGTTACCTCTCACTTTGACGTGGAGTCTGCACACAGAGTTGCTGACTTACACTGTGTTACTGAAGGAGGATGACAGTGAGGAATTCTCTGTTGCTGAGCATTTGTAAAAGGAATTTTGACTTCTTTGTCCTGCTAACAAAATCAGACCATCAGGGGTGCCATAAGCAGATAGTTCATCCAGCATTCCTGTAGTTAAATGTGATAGTGGCCCTACATGCACAGAATTTACCTTTTCAGTGTAATTCGGTATTCCATGAAAAAGTCTGAAGGGGTTATTAACTAATTCGTTTCATTTCAATGAAAAAAGCTTTCAAAAGAAACTGTCTTGAAAGGAAAGGTTTTCTAACCTGCAAGCTGTATAAACAAGACCACTTTATTTCTGGGTTCAGTAAACTATATATACACCAGATATATAGCAGTCTATAAAGTACTACTAGTGCCTGAAAAATTTGTTTTTCATAAAACAGAATTTTAGCTGACTGATTACAGCCCAGTGGATTTTTTTTCTTTTTCAGAAACACCACTAAACAATGTATACTCTTATAAGCTATAAATTGTTATTTAAAAAAATTTCCCTCCTGTGGCTGAGACTATGATAGTCTTCAAATAATCAGGTAATGGTTTTTAGGTTAGCTTCTTCTTTTACTGGAAAAATTCTAAAGGGAAAGAAAACAAATAAATACTTGCAACTTACTTCCTTAGAAGTTTTAGCCATATTCCAGTACACATTACAAAAGATTGACATAATTCAAAAAGTACCAGTAAAATCAGTACATGAGAAAGAAATACTGTAGGCAAATTAACTTAATGCCGCAAACAGGCAGTCTTTCTTAGCTTTTGTTTCTGCTGCAATCTGAAAAAACTCCCATTAGTATCAGTGTACGTAGGAAGTTTCCTGGCCATGAAGTCACAAAATAGTAAAAGCAATAGCGCTTTGATTTTTACGGTATCAGAATAATTATCTATGTTTTCAAGGCTAGTTGGAATGGTCAGGTATAATATTATGGAATCACTAAGGTTGGAAAAGCCCTGTGAGATCATCAAGCCCAGCCACTAACCCAGCCCCGCCAGGTGCACCACTAAACCACGTCCTAAGCCCAGCAGGGCCGGAGCTCGCGGAGTGAGCTCTGTGTGAGCCAGCGTGGGCCAGCCCAGCATCATTCAGCTGCAGGAGCTCCGGGACAACAAGATGGACTGTATGTCCTGAGCTGGCTCCAGCACACCCATGGCGGGGCTGCTGTCGTGCCTGGTTGTTGTAGTGTGCTTTTCTACTTTGTAATAGTTTTGATTTTGTATCCCCTTATTCTCCCCAGATGATGTACCCCTTTTTGTACCCCCTTCCTCTACCTGTGTAACCATTCTCCTGTGTTGAGATCATCCCCCAAATCCCCGCCCTGGCTCTCTGTCAGTCACTCAGCATCCCATCCCTTCTATCTAGATCTTTCGGTCAAAGCTGTCGAGTGATTAGCCCGAAGCCAGGGGTCAGCCCTCCAAGGATGATGTTATACGCTATCCCAAATGTCCATCCCCTAAGGCTGTATCCCTGGAGGGTCTTTATTGGTCAGCAAATGTATCTACCCTCGGTTTCCTCCCCCCCTTTAAATGTAACCTTGAGATTCCTTTGTCTCACTCTGAGCACGGCGCACCCTGAGGAGTGGGGCTCTCTGGGGAGTTCCGAATAAACCTTGGACTGGCCCCCTGTTCAGAGTCGGCCTTTTACCCTCCACCGATGTCTCCTTTGTCTCTTCTGCTGCAAAGGTGACAAGCCTAGCTGCCCTTAGTACCCTCGGGGCACCAGAGAGTGTCCCCCCACTGTTGGTCACTTCGGGGCTGGCCGGGGTTCACTGGGAGGCACCCAGAGAGACGGAGACACCTGTTCAGGCCGCTCCAGGCACAGCGCTGTCGAAGGCGGGCAGGACACGGCGGCCCCCAGGCCCCGGGCCGAGCGGCTGGCTCAGCCCCTCTGCACCCCTGCAGAGAGCGACTGGCTCAGCCCTTCTGCACCCCTGCAGCCATGGCTCCCACCCAGGCACTGCACTGGAGAGCCTCCACCACCCTGCAACGCTCCCTGCTTTTCTCACACCCTGCGTGAGGACAGCCAGCAGGAGTGGCGCTGATTCACTGATCCTTCCCAGGAGCTGATTGTGCTCTCACAGTTGTCAGCTCCTCGACAGTCCCCAGGAGCCACAGTGACTACACTGCTTCTGAGGTGCCCTTTCCTGTAGGGGTAGAAAATGCAATACCGTTTTATCTACTATTCCCTGAACTGAACACAGCAGTGATTCCCATTAGTTTCAGTCAGTACCTTTGCACCACTGGACAGGCACACTTTGTGAGATGGCCATGGACCTGTTAGACTTAATAGACTAGTCCATAGCTTTTTCCTAACCCTTATATTTAGATTTCCTTTCAAAACAAAGTAGGACACGCTGGTCTGTGGTTACACTCAGGTCTAATCCTCATCCAGACGGTTGGAATGATCCAGGTTGCAAAGCTGAGCACCAGAGCCAATTGCAAAGCTATGAGGCATATCTGCTTATCTGACACAGCCTGAGGACTTGTGGCATTGCTTACAGTGAAAACTATAATTTTTGGATAAAGGCTTGAAACCTGGAGGTGAATCTCACTCTTGTTATTACAGGTGTCATGTATCATGGTCAATCTCTGCTGGTTTTGATCACTTCAGCACTAAGAGTGGATAGGATGCTGGACAGGCCAAGTGGACATTAATTAGGTAAGTTAAGAAAATGAGAAGTCTAATATTTACTTAGAAGTTGCAAGTTACTAAAAGAAGTGCACTAAAGCAAGTTACTAGAACCTTAGGATGGCATAAAATTACCACAAGATTTACTTTGTAAGTTTTTGTAGGGCACGAACTGGAAACTGCAGTAAAAGCAGTACAGAGAGGACCAGCCAACAAAGTAAGTCATGCTGACAGGGCTAATGCAGTAACACTTTTCAAACTGTACAAACATTTGGAATAAAAATGGCCTATTCCAGTCCTTTAAGCAGAGCTTGTTTTGCTCTACAAATGTCTTGAGCTTTGATTTAGCAAAGCATTCAGCCATGTTCTTGCCTCTAAGCACAGAGTTAAACTCTGCTTGCCACATACTAGATTTATTATGCTGCAGGTCTGGAAACTCATGGCATTTGACACCGAAACAGAAAGCTTCCCTTTGCTCTGGAGAAGTCTACCATCGATCCATAAGTCAAGACATTTTAACTTTTTTGTTCTAGTTGTTTTGTTTGGTTTTGGCTTTGTTTTCGTTTTTGAACTGACTGAGCAAGATGTACTTCTAGGGGTAAAATAACCTAGGCAGTAAAAACTAGCAACTCTAACAAAATAAAGTCAATTGAATACCAAGGTTATGCCTTGGCAAAACTATTTCAAACTGGTGAATGTAGTCCTCCTCTGCTTTGGCATGTGCAGATGATGCTGCAGGTTGCCACTGTGGTTCAATCACAGACAGCAAAGGTTTTTATGCATAAACCTGGGACCAAAGTGGAGGAGAAACAAGGCATTTTCCAGGAGGCAAAATGTTTCCTGATCCTATAGTGCAAAGAGCAAGGAGGAACAAGAATAAAGAAAAATTAACACCACAACCTGAACAAGCCCTAGAAACTTACTCTGGGAAAAGAAGGGGGGATTTGGGGGCTAGTCTTGATTAAAAAGAGCCTGTAGTAGTGTACTCTGCTAAGATACTCTATTGATTCATTCACAGTGAGTTCAGATGGAAAGGGACTTAGCATTTCTTTCCCAATTAACATCAAAGAATCATCCTGAGCAATTGGCAGAACCTTGAAGTTCCTGCATTTTTGGTTAAGTGTTTAGATCAAAAGCAATAATTTAAAGACCTCTGACTATGTTCCTGTTCCTTATCCTTCTCTGTCTCTGAACTGACTGCACAAAACCTCTGCATTTAGGTTTATAATCAATAGATTTATATTTAAATCACTTTTTCCCTCCCTAGTCTCATTGCATTTTAATACTTTAAAACCATTAAATTGATCATGGTGGAATCTCTCATCATAAAATACTCATTACTTTAAATACATGTGTTTCATTTAGCATTTTAGAGCAATCTCCATCTGCTGATTTTTCAGTGGTATCTTTTTCATTATCTCCATGCCTTTCCCTGCAGCCTATTGTATAACCTTGCAGTGTACTTCAAGAACAAAAAATGCCCTAGGTTTTTATTTCACTCCCTTTATTGAAAATAGTGCCATTAGCAGTCCAGATTGTCCTTCACTAAGCCTTTTTACTACAAATTATGAAGCACTTCCCTAATAAAATTAACATCATTAATAAATTCTACATTCTGCGCCATACCATTACTCCGTTCATAAATCTGGTCTTCTTTTGAAAATCCATAAGTCTCTTATTAAACCTTACTGAAAATAATGGCAGGGCAGAATTCCATACTGGGGTTTTTTGCCTTCTAAGATTGGCACTTTCTAAAACTTCTTGAATCAAATATGATGAACAACACAGTTCAGTATCCCAGCTGATGCAAGATTAAAAAGTTGTAGTTGTTCTAGAACAAGCTGTCCTCTCTACTGAGACTCTCAATACCTGAAAACTTTTGATCAGGGTTCTGAGAAGTGACACAGATCAGTAAGCAAGACATATTTAGCATAAGAAATTACAGCCAGCAGTGGGTTTAATAGTGTCTGTGTTACCAAAGCAGATTAAATTTGAAGACAGACTGCAGTTACACATGATTCTTTTCTTTCCCTGCAGCTCTTCTCATTTTGAAGCACTAATCAAATGGCAAACTCTTTCAAGCACTTTTGCACTGGGAGGGGCACTGTTTCATATACCATAAACAGTATGCCTATCCCAAATTTAATCTTCTGGCCTGTTCCTTTGCTATTTTAAAGAGACATCATAACTGTAGGCATGCCTTTTGGTTTTTAAAGGCTTTAACTTGAGTATGAGATTAATAGTTTGGGGAGTTTTAATCAGTTGAAAACAGAGTTGGGGGAATTAAATCGTGTTCATAAATACTGACAGAGAAAGCATAGATTATTACACTAGAACTTGACCTTAGAATTAAAAATAAATCTGTGCCAAATGTCAGTGTGAAGACTGAATATAATCTAATTCAACCTTAATATGGTTGACTGACCTGGCATTACCCCACAGGTAAAAATTTTGTGTTACAGACCAGGCTAGGAAACTTACTTGTGTTTTACTTTCAAAAAAAATTGTCCATTTATCACACTGAAAAATCTTTATGGTTTAAACTTTCCAGCTAACAAAGGTTTTATCATGTTGAATCTGTCTAGACTATCCTAAGTGCTATTGCTGGCACAATCGACATGATTATTTTTCATATTTATCCTCAAGTTATTTTTAAAATGTTTTCAGTAAGACGGGTCAATTATTTCTGGAACAACATCAGGGACTGCACTGTCTTCTTCGTGATTCTCCCAGGCTCTCTGCAGTCCTGGAACTGAAGCAGAAATTTGAATGATGGCCCACTCATACTTTTGACAGATGCAGTTCATTTGATACATTAAGGAATATTTTGGGATTGGTAGTCTATTTAAGGCAGTTGCAATTAAATTGTCATCATTTATCTTTGATTGTCACACAGTGTTATCTACAGTCTGGAAAAACGTCCTGGCTTTGGAATTAAAGCTAAGATAACCACTGACCTTTTGACTCTGTCTTTAGCCTAAGACTTCAAGACATTTTCACCATTAAATTGCCAGTTTATCTCCAGTGTTGCAGTTAGATGGGCAGTGTTGGAATGGGATTTCTTCAGCCTAATGTAGCCACTTGAATTTACTCATCTAGTGAAATCCAGTCATCTGCTTTTCTCTAAAACTACCACATAGAGTTCAGAAACTCCAGGGAACAATCAGCTTCTTCCCAATGTGCCTGTGCTCACTGGTATGCCAAGTTATCTTGTGGAGGTACCTGCCTAGTTTAGGCTGAACACCTGACTTTGAAGCACTGTTTTACCTGAGATGAATAATTTCCCTAATTGAGAGTGTCCTCTTGACCTTCAAATGCTACAGCTAAAAAATGTAGACATTTAAAAGACAATTCTATAAAGATACTTGCACTGGCTGTGCTGAAGCACCTCACTTTCCATTGTCTTTGCCTCAAACAGAATGTACAGGTTTGATGGACACTTCAGTTTTTTCTTCTGTGTGTTTAGTAGCCAACTGAAAGTCTGTCTCTTCACCTACAAGATGGAGCTTACACAAAGCAGAATGCTGAACCTCACAAGAAAGTAAAATACTGGCCTGACCATGAGATCTGATGAGCCCATGGAAATTCAACCCTTTCATGCTATAAGACAGCAAAGGTTGGCAACATAGCATCATACATGCCTGGTTTTTCTGTCAATGTTCTACAAAGAAACATTTTAAAATAATATCCTCTCTTTATTTTCTCCTCTTAGAAACAAACTTCTGATCATTTGACATGAGTTTATTTCAACCTGACCTCTCCTAAGCAAATGGGATTCATGTTCACATCTGTACACACTAGATGCCTTTGAATGTACTGCTTGAACAACAGGCTGACATAGCCCACTTGGATACTTGTGAAAAGTGACTGCAGGTGTCAAAGGACACATTTATCATCCACTAGTCCTGTTGTTTGGATGGTCTCTGCTCTTACATATCATGCAGATTCAATAGGCTAGCATGACAGAAAAATTAGACATCTCTTGTAAGCCCTGCAGAGCACAGGATGACAATGTCTCTATAATTGTAGTGCTGAAATCAGAGCCTCAGGAAATTTAAATACAAGAAAATATGTAAATGAGTGAGAATTCACATAAATTGGGTGCAACATAATTTTATTTAGTGCTTATCTCTATAGAGAACTTTAGAGAAGACTGTGATGTTACCTATTCCGCAGGAATGCTAAATATCCAGTCCTAAATTAATATTTTCTCTGAAATCCCTGAATATACCCTTTCTTCCCCCTATCATCTCAAAATATGGAATATTACTTGTCTGCTAATGACTCTGCCCTGCCTCTGACTAAGTGCTTGTGTCAGTGTATGTGAAAAAAGAGCAGCTGTCCTAAAAATATTAGTTAGTATTCAGCTGTCTTTATGAAAGACTGTTCATTGGAGTGCTAGAAGGTATTTGAAACACAAATTAAAATATCTCCCATCTTCTACTCCTTGAACGTCCTCTTCTCTGTATCTTCAGCCAAAAGTTTTGGCAATCTGTTTGAGCTTTTGGAGGATATTGGTGTGGAGCAAGTCACTACAGGACAGCCCTGCTCCATGTTGCGTTTTGACAAGAGCAAGCTTTTTTCACATGCCTGGTAGTGCATGGACACTTTCAGAGCCCTCCATGTGTATAACCCCAGGTATGCAAGCTGTGCCTGCCACTAGCCCTCAGTCCTGCCTCTCATGCTGGAATTCCCAATGTGCTTGGCTGTAGCAGGCACAGGGCCTGCAAGGCCTCCTTGGAGGTCAGAATGCCTGAGCTAGGAAATGCCAAGTCATGATGACTCAGGCCTTAGAAGCCCCTCTCTTCCGCCTTCGGACCCTGCTTATCTCTCTGTAAGCCTATAGGTCACTTTTCCCTGACCCTTTCTATTGGACAGTTTTCAAAACCTCTGTAGGGTATAAAAACCCCTAATTCTGCCTGGTTCACCAGAAGAACTGTCACTGAGAACCTTCGTGGGACACCCTAATAAAGAATCCTGCAGAACCTTATACAGCGTTCCTCCTCTCTCTCCCTGCGTCTGCTCCCCACGGCCACAAGCAAGCCAAAAGAGTTGATAATCACACAGAGCTGATAATCACTAAGAGCTGAAATCACTTGAGCTTGCTTGGCTGCCTGCAGCTAGGAATGGCTTGGGAGATCGGACCAAGTCTGAGCCTCCGCTGAGACTATCCTGGCCTCGGCAGTCCACCGGGCACAGCCCAGCTGGAACCTACCAGGATACTTGGCACAATGTGCCTACCCTTATCCATCACCTTGATCTTCAGCCCTGGATTCTAAAAATGAAGCTGCCCCTGGCCCCTGGGGCAGCCTCCCTTCCTCGCTCATTGCAATGAGTCTGCAAGGGCCTCTATAAGATTTTCTGCAACTTCTTTTCTTGATATTCCCTCCTTTTTCCTTCCTTTTCTTTGGGAAAACTGAGATGCAGAAGTTCAGCATAAATAAAATAAGCTTATTCTACAGCAAACAAATCAATCAGCCAGTTACTGCCACCAAACAGGTCAGTGTGGCACATACAGCTTTTGTTAATGGAAGGGACAATTTTTTGTTTGAGAATGGCTTGGCATCAGGCCTGGGGAAATGCTAAGCAAAATAGCTACAGAGACAGAGGAAAGAAGAAGCACCTGTTCTCTCTGGATGACCAGAAAACCACCCCAGATTACAGCATCCAAAGCAGTACAAATGAAGAGCCCAAGGGTCAGACAAAAGGGAGTCTTCCCAGGCTTCTTTCTGGGAATGGCCTTGAATAGTTGCACGTGTATCCAAGGCTGGCTGACTGCTGCTTCTGCTGCCCAAGAGGAATGTTTATGGAAACGAAAAGAGGCCAAAGTACAAGGAACAAGGGATGTTCAGAGTCAGACTGTTAAGCTCCAAAATGTTCCTCTGCAGTTCTTCAGAAATGCACCAAAAATGGCACTGATTGCCTTTAACATATGCCTAGGCAGGGTGCTAAAAGAGAACACATAGCAGAGGTTTCAGATACTTCTGTCAGGAAGGAAAAAATTAAGAATACAAAACCTGCACTCTGCTACCCACTAACCAGTGCTCTGTGATTGTTATTTCAGTTAAAGCCTCTGTTGTTTCCTGTCCCTGACAATCAGATTGTATTAGCAAAGAAAATAATGAAAAGAAAATGGAATGTATAAATAATTGCCATAAATGATATATTGCTTTCTTGTGTACAGAAGTATCTGACATTTTAACTGCTTCTCTGAGGAGTACAAGACTCAGTAAAAGTCCCAGGTTTGCACAATCTTAAAAAAAACTTAAATGCATTAAAATTTTCAACAAAGCTTGGACAGTACTCTCAGGCTAGAGACCGACAGATAATGTACAGGGAATGGAAAAGAAGCACCTTTATCAACCAGAGCTTTCCTGTGAGAAGGAATGGTGGGGTTTTATCAATTGTTATTCAGAGCTGTAGATCAGTTTAAGTGCTGTAATTGAAACCGTCATGGAATTATCTATTCAAAATATAAGTATGTAAGACAGTCATTTTATGGGTGAGCATTTCCACATACTGAGAGAAGTTTAGGCTCCCAGCAGAGTCTCTTTAGTTTACAGAAGAATCCATCTGACCCAAGATAACTTTGCCTAAACACAGCTGAGCAGTGCCTCGTCAGACCCTGCGAGGGTATCCAGGGCAGGCTTTCTGCCCTAGGTCCCATGCATTTCTGCCAGTCCTTAGAGGACATTTTGGAAGATGAACACATCTCAAACAGCAGCTGTTACCTAAATTTAGGCACCTTTCTTATTTAGGATGAGCAGGACAGGTTTCCAGGCTCCATTGACAGTATTGGTTGGGTGTCCTCTGACCGCTCAACACCAGCTCATGTTCTAGCACTCACACATAAATACCTGAAGTCAAATACCTTATTCCAAAGCTAAATCCCACCCCAATACTAGATCACATCAAAACCCCAATGTTCATAGCAGGAGCTGCATCTTAGATTCAGGTCAAGAATAGCTGTGGCTCTTGAGTATTTTTGCTGTAATGCCCTTTTCATTTTGATTGAGTCAACCTGCCTCCATGGCCTGCCAGGAAGAGAGCTGAGCTTTAGGGCCCACACTTCAACATGAACACCGACAAGGAAAGCAATATTTTTTCAGCTTTTCTAGCTTTCATAACACAGTACTTGAGAATCCCAGAGTCCTTTTTTACCAACATTTTTTTAGAGGCTGACTGAAAGGGAGCAGCTACTGATTTTATTCCATTTTGGAGAAAAGTGTGCAGCTCAGGAGTCATATTTTGAAGGTAACACCATCACTGTGGACACACAGAGCCCAAGTGAAACTTTTAAAGCACCTCAGACTCTAATTTCAGATGAAAAATTAGGCTCTTTGTGTCTAAGTGCTTCTGAAAATCCCACTGGGGTCCCATTTGCTGATTCATTGCCTAACTTGCTTGTAAATTCAGCTATGGCTTGTTCAAGGTGACATACAACTTTTGAATTCTACTTTTCATCTTGTTCTCTCCTAGCTCACTTTGGTTTTGGTCACTGGTCTTTTTCATCCCTGACGCCAAACCCAAACTCATTCCTAGGGTCCATCTGGCATGAATGCCTCACGGAGTGATGGGGGCTGGATGATTTGCTGACCATTTGCTGTTTTCCTCTGTGTACAGCAAGACCCAAGAGGCTCCTCCTCACAGCCCTTCACTCACTTTGCATTTTTGCTATTAAAAATATCCCCACAGTCTTAGTACTCTGCTATGGGTTATTTATATTTGAGTTAACCACTTAAACACATCCAGGTGAAACCGCTACCACAACTTTTCTAGGCAGCTGCTGAACCACAGTTTCACCAGAAAGCTAAGAAAAAAAAGTTTATTAATATCCAGCATAAATATTTCTTCCAAATACAAAAAAAAAAAAAAATCCTGTTTTCGTCTACCAGTAAGATACTTGGAAAATAACCTATCATTGTTTCATTTCTAACCACTTTTTCCAGACATGGAAACAGCAAAGAATATTATTTTCTCTTAAGAAAATAAATCCATTTCCTCATAGCTTTAAGCTGATTTGTCTGTAACAAGAAAAGTTGCTGTTATTTTACATATCCCTGATTTAAAATTTGGGGGCGGTGGGGTGGAATAAACAAAGACATAATAGAAGATGGCACTAATAAACGAGAAATGGTTTAATCCACCAATTAGATACCAGTTTCTGCCAGGTTGTCTCAGGAGATGTTGGCCTGCTGTCTGTAAGCTACTTCTCCAACACCTTGGATGCCTTTGACAATACATACAGAATGATGAAGAAAATATCTTCTGAATGTCAGAAGGGACTAATTTCCTCAGTATCCTGAACAATTTTCCAAAGCTGTAAAGTAGTATACAGGAGAATTAGCTCATAGCTGTGCTGTGATTTCCCTAGCCAGTAAATTCAAGATCTATCTCTGCATTTTAAAATGTTTTATAATAGAAAGTGATCTCCATAATTCATAATCCCTTTCTCTCCTTATATGAGTTTAAAATTCATCTCCTCATCTTTTGTGAGGCAGATAAGCAACAGTGAAATCAAAATAAAATTTTTTATTATTTGTAAGAATTGTTGTATCTTTAGAAGGGTTATCTGAAAAACAAACAAAAGAGCTTGTGGGTTACAAACAGTTTAGAAAATCTAATGAAATCCTCATACTCAAAAGATAAGTGATACACCATATAAATGACAAATGCCTGTTGAGAAACTACTTAAGCTGGTGCAGCCAGCTTTAGACACCACCAAGACACTTGCTGATGAAAAAAAAAGCATATCAGAAACTTGCTGGCTTGAAGGACTTGGAAGAGGGAGTAGAGGTATGCTCCAGATAGTTTTTGCCACAGTATCAGGAATGTTGACTTTCTTTCTTTCTTTGGAACTGCACGTGAGACAAGGATGAGAAAGGAATATGTGGCTTCTGTGATGGAAATGATTATTCATTTCATATTAACAGAGTGGCAGCTGATTTTGTAGAAAAACAAAAAAGCAAGAGTCACAAGACAAAATATTTTTTTTTTAATGAAAATAACTTTCAGAGCAAAAAATCTGATCAAACAGGAAAATGAAACTAAATTTCTGTCTTTTTATAAAATAAAAAGAAAAATATATTTCCTGACCGGCTGTGATTAATTCAGCCACACATATATTGGTGAATAAAGGAATATACGGCATTACTTTGTGGAATGCATTACTTTCAGAAATGATAGAAAGACCATGTTAGGCCTTTTTAACAGATCTTGAAAAAAAATATACATTATTATAGCATTTAATATTAGGTACCATTTTCTCTTTGTTGTAAGTTGTCATAGAAGTTCTGTCTTAAAATACACATTTTACCCAGTTTTCTTTAGGCTTAACAAAAGATTTGCCAACAATTATACTGAAGAAAGCTAAAAGGAACATTTAATCTTCTGTAACACATGGGATCTCCCCAGTGGGTCTGCTACTGGGAAAATGCCATGCTACCAAAATAAAACAAATCATAATGGCAAATTTGTGCAACCACACTTCTTATTTTTTTCTGCATAAACTTCTTATTTTTTCTCTACAATTACATCAAATGACATTTTAGACTTTTAGGGTACTTCAAATGGAAAGCAGAAAGCAGGAGTACCCAGTTTCCTCTGGAAACAAACTTTATGCAAACCCTGCCTACCAACACTTCACCTTACCTCCTCAACAAGAATTCAAACCTAGTTGCCTATCAAGAATTAAATGCTACAAGGTGGAATGGCAAGACCTGTTAAAACATGACATCATGTTGCTGCATAGTAGGCATATAAACTATTCCCTTCTGTCATGATCCCAAAATGCTATGAGCTTTTTGCAAGCACAATGTTCATGGTATTACTATTAATATAGAGCTGCGTAGATCCAAATGGGCAGTGTAGTCAGCATGCGGAACATATAGAATATGGCCAAAACAAAGTTGAACCTGAAAAATGCTCTTCAGTTTATGTAACTTATATAGCTCCAACAACTCTAAAGAATTTACAAACTTATCTCAAATCCCACTTGTCAACCAACTGATCCATAATTCTTAGCCATAATCTGTACACTTCCTCTAAAGAGCAAAACATTGTGGTTGACGTGCAGAGAAAATGCATTAAGCAGTAAATAATATCTATTGCTTGACAGATATTTTCTTCTTAAAAGTAATATCTAAATAAATAGTAACATAAGAGTCTTATTTTCTCCAGGATTTTGCATGCAAATGAAAGAAAGATATATGTTACTTGGGTTGTTCGTAACATCCAACAGTTCTGCAGTATGCCAGCAAAGCCCAGCTCATATAGCTGATTCAGTGAGCATTAATATTCATTAAAAGCAATAATGAAGGGATATAGCCCTGATTTAGCTGTCTGGCAGGAAGATGGTGGCAAGAGTCAAAGCTGGCCCCAAATGCCGTCTTAATCCTGACCCAAGCAGGTATGTGCACCAGCCCACAGCTCACTAGGTCTGCTGGCAAAGTCTGCTCCCCGTGGAGAGCAGTGGGGTCAGGGTGAGAGCCACTTATGTCTTCATGACTTTTCACTAGGACATAAAGCTGTGGCTTGCCATGGAATTGATAAACTGGCACATCAGGACCAAAGTTTTAAAGACTGGGGAATGAGATGCTGGAAAGCAGTGCCATGGAAAGGGACCTGGGGGTCCTGGTTGATACAAAGCTGAACACGAGGCAGCAGTGCCCTGGCAGCCAGGAGGGCCATCCCTGTCCTGGGGGCATCAGGGACAGCATGGCCAGCTGGGCAAAGGAGGGGATTGAGGGGATTGTCCCGCTCTGCTCTGCACTGGGACAGCCTCATCTCCAGTACTGGGGACAGTTTTGGGTTGGGTGCCATGATATAAGAAAGACTTTAAACTATTGCAGTGTCCAAGGAAAGGCAACAAAGAAGGGCCCTGTGAGGAGTGGCTGAGGCCACTTGGTCTGTTCAGCCTGGAGGAGACTGAGGGCAGACCTCACTGCGGTCACAGCTTCTTGTGAGGGGAAGAGAGGGGCAGACACTCATCTCTGCTCTCTGGTGACAGCAACAGGACCTGAGGGAATGGCCTGAAGTGTCAGGGAAGGTTTAGGTTGGATATTAGATAAACGTTTTTCACCCGGAGGGTTGTTGGGCACTGGAACAGGTTCCCCAGGGAAGTGGTCACAGCACCAAGCCTGACAGAGCTCAAAGAGCATTTGGACAACACTCTCAGGCACATGGTGTGACTCCTGGGGATGGTGCTGTGCAGGGCTGGGAGTTGGACTGGATGACCCTTGTGGGTGCCTTCCAACCTAGCATAGAGTGTGGGTCCTTGATTCTCAGTAAGCGAGGTTCAGCCTTGAGCTGGGCACAGAATCTCTTTATTATACACCAGGATATTGTTATACATAACAGGATATTGTTATACCCACTTCCCAGTAAAAATTCTTAGATGGCAAGCTAGAAGTCATTTCACTGTCAGGGTGTCCTGAATTTCTGCAGAAAAGTTTATAAGATTAGCTGGGCCATCAGTGACACCAAAGCTCTTTGCCTTGAAGATGAAGTCACAGGTTCCAGTCCCAGCTCTCTAGCTAGTTTTAGCTAGCTCTCTCTAGTTTGTTTATTTTATTCACTGGCTGTTTAATATTCAATATATAAACACTATTTAGGACAAGAACAGGAATTTTTAGGCAAATTTCCTCATAACATTACTAAAGACTTTTTTGCTGTTCTTGTGTTTTCTGGTTTTTTTAAGTGGGTCTTCATTTCTTTGCTGCACAAAAAGGGAAGTGTCTCACAGATGCCAAGATCATCTCTTGTTTGGATAGTTTCCTGAAGAATAGCTTTGAACTTCTTCAGCATTAAGAGGTTTGTGTGAGGGTGTTGACTGTCGGGGTGAATTACCCCTGACACCTGATCCAGGTGAACCACAAATTAAGAGATTTCTCTTTCCTGTTAATTAATAAAATGGTCTCATCTTATTAATTAGGTGATGCTTTTTTTTCTCATTTTCACAGATATATAGGTATATTTTGAATACCTTTGACTGAGCTTTTCAAGAAACTAGATAGCAAAGCAAAACAAAAGATCTCTGAGCTTGGACTCAGGTAAGACACAGAGATGAAGGAAGGAGCATTTGGTGGGATGAACTTCAGATGCCTTTCCTCAGCATTTGCAGACGTGAGGATTTCTGGGTTTTCCTCCTTAGGTGGCATCCTAAATTCTAACTACATGCATTTTTAAAACTCAATTGAGAAGTCTTCAGTGATCCCATGTTCCTCTGTCTCAGTTTTCTTGTCACATATAGCTGGCACAATTTCCTGCTTCTGGGTGGGGGTTTAAGAACAACTACTGAAAATTTGGAAGATTTTGTGGTGTTAAACATTTCCCAGGATGCAATTTTCTTTAAGCTTGCTGGAGTTTGACTGTTGCTATTCTTAAGTTAGATCAGTATCAGCATAGACACCCAATGGGAAACACCCAATGAAGTTTTCACTCAACCAGGAGAAAAGATGGATTGAAAATGAAGCAAAGAACAAAGAATGAGAGATAAAAGTGAAGGAAGAAGTGGGACAGTTTTGTCCTTCTGAGTCCTAGAAGCTCATATCCACAGCAATAATTTGTTATTGCAATGTTTGATTTTTTTAGACGGTAAAAAATAGTTTCCTGCAAAACTTAACTTTCCATGGTACTGCTTCAAGTGGGGTCCTTAATTTCAGTTGGAAATATAAACACTTATTCCAGTGATTGCATTGGAATGACAAATTGAAAGAAACGTGAGATGGAAAAACACAAGGTGTGTGTTAAGAATGCTCAATTGAGCTGAGAAAACAAGGTAGCATCCCTCCAGAGGAGATCACCTGATCAGAATCTCAGTCCTTACTGCTGGTAAGATGCTGAAAGGGTCTGAAAGCAAATTTTTCTGATTTATTCCAGCTGGATGATAAAAGTGCAGCCTGCATAGAAAGTGTATTTTACTAGTGCTCATTAAAGGAACTGAATTTAAGAATAACGCTTTGGTGCTGCATTTAAAAAACAAACTTGAGAAATGCTTCCATATGGAAACTGATAGGATTGTACTTTGAAGAAAAAAATGCCTCCTAAACTAAACCAGACCTGTCCAGTCCTGTTCTAACATGAAGTTAGAGAAATATTTTGTGTGCTTCTCTGAAACACATTACTTCTAGGATTCTTTCCCCATTTTAAGTAAGGAAGGCTGGAAGACAGTCCATCTGATTTAAGCTATTTTACTGGGAATTTCTGCCATATTTTGAGCATGTTCCAAGTAGCAGTTGAGATATAAATAGCAGAATAAACAAACAACTGCGCAAGCAAAGTTGAAAAGTCAGAGACCAACAAGATTATCAGTTGTTTCTGCAGTACTTCCAGACTGCTAACATACCAAATGTGATCTCATGTGACAAACAAATTCTTTATTGCCAGCAGCTAGCTTTGGCATTGCTTCATTTTCCCTACTTACTCATTCTGAAGACTTTTTTCCTTATCTTCATCCTGAAAATAGGGAAAATTACATTAAAATCACTGACAATGAAAATCCCATGGTTTTGGTCAAAAATCCTGGCTTATACTTTGCATTTAACTTGCTTTATGGTATATTTATAAATATAAGGGCAGTTATATGTTGAGAAATGAAAGTCCACAGATAAAATAAAATGTACCCTCCCTTCCAAATCTACCTTTATTTAAGAAGTGGGAAGATGTCTTTTATCCAATATTTGTGTGCAAATACTGTTTATGATAAAATAATGAGCAGGCATAAGACTTTCTGTATCCCATATCTGATTATGAATACTACTCATTTGGCATTTCTTCCTGACTATAAACACTAAGCAATAGACAATTCTGCATAATGAAACAGCTAGAATCATGAGAACGCCAGTCTTTTGATGCTCTCTACAAATGCAAATAAGTTAAAATGTATTTATTGATTGCTGAATAACTACCTGTCTTCACTGGGTTTCAATCTGAGTTTATGTCCTCTAGTTCACAGGAATTTTTTTTTTATTAAAGTGAGTCAAAGCCTTTTGGTTTTTAATGGGCTATAGTGTATGTGACCAAAATGTTTAGATCTGTTAACATTTTCCAGAGCTCTGGTGCTGAAGATGATTTATGATTCTTACTTACAAGGACCAAAGTTTCTGCTGAAAGTACTGTGAAGAATCACATTCACTTTAATGTCTTGAAATTAAGCATAAAATTGAGCTTCTTTCATTTATTTTACTGCCACTTTCAATAGTGTAGTAGCAACATTTGAATGCATTGCATTGGTGTTCACTCATTAATGTGCAAAGGAAGTTAAAGTGTATTTTAAAGACTCACTGCCCAAAAGTAATTTTTAAGCTGTTTTGAAATTCTTCATGTTTTGACATTATTTATGTGTTTTGACTTATTTATTTCAGTGGAAATGGCCATTTGCCCTTTAAATGTTCCAGTCCTTTTTAGAATCCTGGTAGTTCATTTTCTAACTTGGCTGTAAGTCTCCTCTGATTCAGGTTCTCATGTCAACATTGAAGTGCTCTTTCATTGCTGTTTTCTTGAGTGATGGTGGCATTTGTGAATCCTGTAAGCATGACTGCAGTTTGAAATTGGAGAGAGTTAATCTAGGAACACTTATTCTGCTACTATTAAACCACAGTCTCATGGGATGAGCTGAGAGGAAAGTACAGGATGCCCGAAATATTTACTATATTGGACAAGAAATTGGAGCCCTTTGAGCTCTTTCCAAGTGCTTGTGATGTTTGACCTATCCATTAGTCATATTTGGTCTATGATCTCCGGAGTATCTTTTATAGGAGATGAGCTAATAACCGCAAAAGATGGATAGTCAGCTAAAACACTTAAAGGGATACAGCCTATCAAAACAAGATGATGTTTATATTAATAGTTTAAGTAATTCACTAATATGCCAATTACTGATCTACTGTAGAGAGGAAATGGGTATCATTATTCCCACCTGACAAAAATGATATCCAGCTTCCCAAGATCACCCATGCCATAGGTAGCAGAGTTAAGAATAAAACGAAGGTCTAAGAGAACATTGCTTGCAATCAGCCAACAACAACAGCCTCTGTAAGAAACTGCTTACTATCTGAAGAGTTAAGGCATGGGGCAAGGAGGGAAGCAGAGCAGAGCAGCAAAGGGACAGAGAAGCAAAAAGAGGTGACTTCCCCAAGGAAATTCAGTGACCTGAAACTCAGTGACCTTCCTTCAAGGAAATTCAAACTCAGAATTCGCGCACACCTCTCGTAGTCCTGTTCATGCCACCACTGGGACATCCATGGTACAGTGCAGAAGAATGTGTTTTCCTGAGTGTTGATGTTTATGGCACTGAATATCCAGGCCACCAGATATTTTAGAGGACTGTCCTCAGACAGAGTCAGGCAAGAGCTAGAAGATGTTTCTATTACTTTACTTGAGATCCTGTAAATATTATCTTTTATCCCAGTCTCTCTGTGCTAGTTGCTATTCCCCTTTCATTGTCAAGAGCTTTCTTCTTTCATCAGAAAATACTGTCAGTGAGTTCTCAGCTTAGTGATCTTCCCATTGCTCCTGAGACTTTTATTACTTAGAAATACCCTTATACAATTGCAAAACTCCTCTCAAAGCTTTTCTTTGCCAGAACACCTTACAACAGTTCACAAACAGCCTGCTTTTTTTAAATGTTGCTGCACAAGTGTTAAAATATTTATCTTCTATCTGTGCCTAGCTGTGGTCCCCAGATTTATAAACACTTCATACAAGACAATCCAGGTTAAACAGACGAGTATCTGTGCGCTACTGAAATACAAATATGCCTTTGTTCACGTCTCTCTCTCAATACATCTGTTTAATCTAGAACATGATGTTTGGATGCAGTCAGCCAAATATGAGAAGAGATTTGTGTCAAAAGCACTGACTCAGAATCGTTCCTCAGCCCTTACTGGGCAGGATATGCCACTGAGAAATGAACAGAACTTCAAGAACAACCAGTTTGCTCAGGGAACAAAAACTTGGCAGAAAGAATCAGTATGGGGTCTGATCAGACCTGTCAGGAGAGCAATCTTTTTTTGTAGAAATGGTAAGATTAACAGTAAATATAGATTATTGCTGGTATGTTACTCCTGGTAGTGGAACTAGAAACTAGTAGAATTAGGAGGAAATTAAGTTTTCTTAAACATTTTTTAAATTATTTCAGATATGTAATGCTTTTTACATAGCCATGTGCACTGTGTTGATTTATTCTAGTTACAGCAGCTAAGATATCTTTGAGATGATGATTCTTTATCACAATGATATATGTACCAGGGTTCTTGTTTTGTAGACAGAGATTAGGTTAAAATTTGAAAATGCAGAATTTTTTGTTCTTCAGCACATAATTTTGGTCATAAATATTGAAAATAAACACACACTTTGACCTCTTAGTATAAAAATAAAGTTACAAAACCAAAATTATCATGGACCTCTTTCTCTAGAGATATGATTGATACTATCAGGCAGAGAAACTTTCTAGTAGCATGAATACATCCTGACTCTAGGATAGCTAAAATCCATTTATAGAATTTTTCTTTATTTTACAACAGGCACAACAGCATGGAGAATCTGACACCTAGTGTAGACTTTAAATGCTCATATAGAAGTAGAGTAAACATCTCGAGATTTGCTTACTGGAAGATTTTCTCATCTTCCATAATTTAAAATATTTATTACTGTAATCTTTATTTTGTCTATTCTACCTGTGTGCCTGAAGCTCACATGTCTGTATGAGAGAAAAAATGATGTGCTTTATGAAAAAATAAAGCTTAATACTTTGTCCAAAACAGAAGCACATCATGCGTGGGAAAGGGAGCCTGACGCTTTTTCTTCTCAGCTTTTAATATCATGACATTCACAGTAATGAGCCACTTTACACAGGGCTTTGATTACCTGGGGTGAGAAGGGGATGTAGTAGCTGATGTGGACATCACTGCACTGAGCTCTTCAGCTATTATCTCTCCCTATCAAATGCAAATCTCTAGCCAGATTAGGATTTTCTATGTCTCTTTTTCTATACATTGCAGTAAATCGTCTGAGACAGTTAAAGGAACCAGAAATGTAGATTTTATTTCCTTCCACTAATCTTGTGACATACATTCATCTCAGCTTAAATCAAGCACTCAAGCTGAACTGCCTGTTTTGCCTACTGATCTGCCAGTTGTCAGCAGCGAGCTGAATGGAAATGAAAACCAGTATTTCAATATTTGAGCAACTGTTATTGTAAATAATTGCAGGAGTGCAGCCTCTTAGAGGATGACTGTATATTGAGGGTATGAATGCTGTGCCTCTAAAATGCTTACACTGCTGCTTGTAGACAAATGAAAGACAGAACATATCAATGCAACAAAAAAGCAGAAAGAAGAAATGAAACATAAAATTTTCACGGTTCACATAAATATTTAAGTGTCACCTATAGTGAGAATTGCCAATAACAATGTTAATGTCAGCAGCATTTCCAGGAAGAAGCTGTGATAAATTTTGGAGGAAAATGTCACCCTGTATCTTGTCACTTGCTCAAATTAATCTGAAGTCCCAAGATGAAACTCAACATAAAGAATTCCATCTTCTTGTTTCATACAATAGTAGGGCATTTTTGTGACTATAATTTGGTCTCAGCTGACTTGAAAATTGCTCCATGCCACAACAAAGTGTTTAAAGTTGATAATACAAAATGCAAAAAAATTTGCAACCTCTGTACCTCAATTTGATTGTTTTGCATAGTTCATTTTTCTCCATTCCCAGGCACTAACATGAACTTTTCAGGTCTGACAACACAATGTACCTTTTCAGATTATAGCATCTACTCCACCACCCTTCAATCAAAGTTCATTTGAAAGAACTTTGTTTCTTTTATTATATTTTAAATAAAGCAACATCTTTAGGGAAATAAGGAAACAAATGGGCTGTCTCCCCCATCTGTCTGGAAAAGTGCAAATCAAAAGTAAAGCAGGGCTAATAAAATAGGAGAATAAAACAGTAAAAAGGACCACTGAAAAGTGGAATAGAAAATAACAGCTTTGTTTTTTAAAGTCAGCAAGAAGCTTGCATGTTGAAAGTGTATAATGTCAAATGAGCCAGGTGAAATAAATATTTATCATTGGCTAACACAGAGTGAATTAACTGGTCATGAGTAAATTAACCGGTCATGCTGCACTTACCTCAGGTTATGTTGCATAATCAATCATGAAGAACTGTTATTTGCCTACTGCTTATGAGCCAATGGTCCCAATACTTATTTTAAAACTAAAATATTCTTTTTAAAAGGAGGGGACTCAATGGCCAAACTTGACTCTCACTGCAAAAAATTGAATAAAAGAAGTCTGTTGACTCTGTTAATGCAAAATTTCAAAATATTTTGAAGATAAACATTAGAGATGTTGGCATCTAACAACAGAAAGAAACATGGCATTATCCCTCTGAACAAACTTCATGGTTACTTTTATAAAGAAAATTATTTCACTCTTGTTAATTACTGGAGACTATAAAAGTCAAAAGAGAATTAATGTGTTATGTAAAGGGATGCATGTAAATGGTCTGTATTCCCTCTTTGTATGCTGAAAGATGGTCAACAGTCCCCTAAACCAGCATTTATATTTCATCATTTGGTGTCTTTTAGCATTTGTCCTGAAGTGGTTTCTCTCCTAGGGGAACCAAAATTTCACTCGTCTGCCACCTAGAACCCCTTTGCAATGCTTCTCCAAGGCTTTGTGTTGTCCAGCTCTCCATGAGCCTGAAATTTTTTGGAAAAAAGACAACAAACTTGATGAAGAGTCTGGAGTACAAGTCTGGGCAGGAGGGGGTTGGAGGTGCTTAGCCTGGAGAAAAAGATGGTAGGGAATGACCTTATCACTCTCCACAACTGCCTGAAAGGAGGTTGTAGTGGGCGTCAGTCTCTTCTCCCAAATAACAAGTGATAAGACAGGAAGAAATCTGTCTTCTCCCAAATAACAAGTGATAAGACAGGAGGAAACAACCATCAAGTTGTCTCAGGGCAGTTTTATATTGGATATTAGGAAAAATTTCTTCAATGAAAGGTTTGTCAAGCATTTGAACAGGCTGCCCAGGGAAGAAGAGTCATCACCCCTGGGGATATTTAAAAGATGTATAGACACTTAGGGACATGGTTTAGTGGTGGACTTGGCAGTGTCAGGTTAACAGCTGGACTTGGCTCGGAGAGGGGCTCAGAGGTCTTCTCCACCCCAGAGGACTCTGTGACTCTAAGATGGAAAGGCCCCCAGGGACAGCCATACATAAATCTGCTGTGCAGCGCCTTAGACAGGGTGCATGGCTGAGACCAGCAATGGGTGCAGACACCACTGATGGAAAAGGTGTCCTGGCACCACCGTGAATCACCCCACAGACCACAGCGTGCTCACACAGAGACAGATGTAACTGCAGGCACAATATCACACATTCCTGTGCAACACAGACATAGCATCCCATCCTGCATCTCCTTCCAGAGGAATATTCAAGCATGATAGAATGAAGATTTTTCAGAAAGGATCCAAGATTTGGGGTTCCTCTTGAACATAACATATAACTGTGCTAAGCTCGCTCCTTCCCAAATTTGAAGTCTTTACAATTTACAATTTATTGAAATCTTTTTCAATTTATCACTGAAGGTACATATCAGACCTGATTCATTTTCAGTCTCTTGAGCTTCTTTACTAGTCACCTTCAGAATTTCAGCCTGTTGCCTACTTTTCTCTAGCTAAACAAACATATTCTGCACTCAGGAGCACAAAATGCAATATGTGCTGACTTTACAATTGCTTAGGGCAAAGCAGTTTTGTCTCCAGAAAAAGAACTCCCAAAACCTTTGTAATACAAACAAATATTAATAACGCTCAGGTCTTGGAGCAGTCTACCCTTCCCATGCCAAAGTATTCAGTTAAAAATTGATATATGCATGAGGCAATGGGAAATGATGTTCATAACAATTTAAAGCATTATTAAAATTTAGCTTGCTTCAAGTAATAAATATAATGGATAATTGTATTATTTTGATTTAATAAGTACATATATAAATGCACAAGTGACAGTATTTGTAAAATATCAAAGAGGAATTCTGTTTTTCACAAATATAAATATTTCAAATAAGTTGAGAGGAACTGCCCATGTACTTACTAGTAAGCATGTGCACAAAGATCTGAGGAATGATTGCATAGTTGGAGACATTATTTTCAGAAGGCAGCAAAATTTTTCTACCTATCACCCTAGAATTTCAAGCATTTTATAAAAGCTAGTTAATTATACTTCTTGTTTACTGAACTATTAATCAGAAGAGCTCAACATCTTTTGCAGTAATTAATTAATTTTCTCTTCTGACACCACAGTGAGGTAGGAAAATATTATGGTTCCCTCTTATAATTTGAGCAGTGCCTCTTTTCAGTGGTGTTGCAGTCTGTATTGCCTCCAGCAACTGCCTCAGCAGCACACTGAACACTGAACACTACTCACTTGCCCTCTGCTTTTTGCAGGTGTTGGAACTTTTTTCAAGCAGTGATCTGTATGAAAGTCAGAAATAGCACCTGACTGATGACTTTGAATCCCTGAGCTAACCAGTAGGAGAACATTTTTGCTAAAGAATGTTAACTAACTTGTAAGGCACTTCTACACTCTCTTTCCTTTATTAAAGTCTGCAACACCTTTATTAAAGTCAGCTTCAGACACTTAGCAGTCGCTGCTAACCAAGTGCATTGACACCAAGGTGAGCAGAAGGGTGGTGCTAACAGAGACAAGATGTGTTACAAAGGGAGCTGAGCCCTGTGAAACAGAGAAAGCAATACCCCAGGAAGTGCTAATGGGTGAAAGACATGCCTGCATCCCAGTAGGTCCTGTGGTTGCAACCCTCCTGATAACTAATGCTGTGCTAATTAAATAAGATGCAGTAAGTTTATTGCCACAGTTATTATGTATCAGACACCACTTTTCTCAAAATTTATGCAAGAATTTCAAAGTACTGGTGAAAGTGTAGTTGGCATTCAAGCAATATATGATGTACACAGGAAATGCACGTTGTGTTGTGTTGGGCATTTGTGACAGAACAGGAATAGACATTTTCCTCTTAACCCTGCCTGCAGATACCAAAGGCATGAGCTGCACACCTCAGTAGTTTTGGTTACTGGGTATTGTTCTTCAGCTGCTGGGCAGCATATTAGTGATGTGTCTGATGTAACTTACAGGCAATGTGCCTGGTGCATCCACTCACCCCTGCTGGAACATCTTCAGGCAGGGCTTAGGGACTGCTTTACAGAAACCACCTTGATGACACTGCTAATGTGTTTCATTCTCCATTTGTCCCTCTGTGCAGTTTTCTACAGCTACCACTAAGGAATGTCAGCAGAATTTGGGAGATGAAAGGAAAAGCAATCTCTACATTCCTGATATTCCTGAAAATACTAGTCAATCACTTGCTTATCTTCTGCTGTTAGCTGTCACCACGGCTTCTCTTAGGCAACTTTGCACGGAAAGGGCAGAAAATCCTACTTGTCTCACCTCATAAAATAGCAGGTCCTTGTCTTCTAACTTCTGTCCAAGGTCACAGATAGGGAATATTTGCTAAGAGTTAGCCAGTAATCCTCTCAGAGATAAGGATTCCCTCCTGCAACTGGATACTACAGGGGTTTCAGTAGCAGAAGAGCATCTCATCTGCTTTGTCTCCCCCATTTTTCCATCTTCCAAGAATGGAGCCGTAAAAATAGCCTTGGATGCTTACAAAAATCCTTTGAACATTTCTGGGAGTCAATGGCTGATATGATCCAAGACTCTGTGAAGAAGAGAGAAAGTGTTCCTGGGGTGATGTCAATCAAATACCTTTAGAAATAGTGGCTTTGGCTCATGGCCAGCACGGGACAGTCTCTATCCATGGCCCACTTAGATGGGGTTCATTGTTCAAGGTTGTCACATACCTTTCTCCACTCTTTTTTTAATCAAACCAACTCTGAACAATTGATACGTTTTTCTTGCAAATACAGAATGGCATCTATTGAGGCATCATTGATGAATGAAAGGGACTTCGTTCTCTTCACATCCAAAGATATATAAAGCCAGATAGAAAAGATTATGCTATATATATATTAAAAAATAGAAAAAGCAGTTTGGGAAAAAAGATATATAAGTCTGTTTTGGAGCTTGACCCTCACCAAGTTCAGTCCTAGCTCTGCTGCAGAGTTTCTTTTAGGTCATGAAGAATTCTACAGCTCATACTGCATGAAGAATTTTCTAAAACCTCTATTACATCAAGCCATTTACTTTAATTTCAGAGAAATAATTTAAAAGGTTCTTAAGAGTAGAAACTTATTCTGTGTGCATTTACTAAGTCAATTAAATACACCATATTAATGAAAAAATAGACATATAAATGTTGTATATATGTATGTGTCTATGCATAAGGATATGCAAATATATAATAGATATAATAAATAAAAATCACCCCTCTATTTCGTGATGGGTTAGTCCGAACACTAATACTCTGCCTTTCGTAAACTCTCCACTTTGAATTCAAAGATGAAAAATGGAATTGCATTTCTTTTCAATTGTAAAGCTTATTCAGCACCTTTGGTTCCAGAGATGGGATTGGTACTTTGTCAGAAGCTCACACTAAAAATGCTTCATCAACAGTGCACTGTTCCCTCCTCCTGCAGTGTAACTGCTCTTCAATTTACTGAAACCTGAAGGTGATTCACTGGGAAAAGAGAAAAAATCACCTTGTCTTGACAGTTATTCATAACCCTAAAGATATAGGGACAAATCCAATGAGACCTTAAGGACCTAAACCAGTCATTTGAAGGACTGAGCTACAAAGATACAAAAGTACTTCACTGTAGTCACTTAAACTGGAATTATCTACATCTCCTCAGTGGCAACAAGGACATGTAAGTGTATTGAAAGTCTGCAGTAGGCTTAATTGTGTATTCTTTGAACCTAACTGTGTTAAATATTCAGATCCTCCTTCTATAATTCACCTGAGAGTGTTGTAGAGAAAACTAGCTTGTGATTAAAAATAAAATGAATACTTAATACACAAAATCAATACCACTACGCTACTACTTGTATTTAACCTGACAAGCTCTATGTTTTGTTTTTCAGCCAGTAAGATTCATGATTTAGCACAAAAAAATCTTCACAGAATTTACTGTTTCTACATCATCTGAGCACTTTGCTGCACAATTCTTAGAGAAATGTATGTGCATGCATAGATAACAGCTTGTAATTAATTAATAAGTTCTTTTTTGGAAGGATGAATCAAAAAATGCAACTTAGAAGGAAGATATATATGGCTATTTCAGGGCCTTGATAAAGGAGAATTGCTTTGCTTTGCATTTGCTCCACAACAGACATGCATAGCAGAAGCGGTGCCCAAACAGTTGTGAGAAACCCAGTAGTGAGAAACTCAGTTATGAGAAATTTCTATTTCTCTCACCAGTCTCCTAATGTTCTCCCTCCCTGAACACACCTGTAGCTGGATATAAACTCTGTATTGTGACATAGCCTCTCAACAAGTTTTCTACAAGGAGACCTTGTTCCTGTGTTTAAATCCTCTCACTGGCTGTGCATGTTTAGGCTTAAGACTGTTAAATCCCTGGCTGAAAAGAATTTGTGTCTGGTTCACATCACTGCTCTTCAGGAGGCTTGAACTCATCAGTCATTCAACTCATCTTTTTTCAAGGTCTTTCCAAGGTCCATCCAGCCTGATTTCCTTGCCTGACTCTTCTGTCCATCACAGATGATGCCCTCCAAGACACCTTTTTTAGGAGATTACTCAGTATCCATGCTGAAAACACCATGGAGGCATGAAGCCACCTTATTCTGTCACCACTCATTCCGTGAAGTGGGAGCACAGAGTTTGGAAGACACTTTATCCACACACTTTATCCAGGGGCAGAAACACATGGTTCTGGGAAGGAAAGCAATTCTTCAACTCCTCCTGTGCCTGGATCACTGGGCTGGGAGGGCAGCCACCCCATCTGCAAGAGGTTGGTGCAGGCAATGTGTCCAAGCCTTCCCTCTACAGTGCACCGAACACCTCTGGGGGAAGACTTAGCACTTTATGGAAATACTGATTTACTGGGACAAGAACTCAAAGGGAAAAGGCCCAAATTCAGCACTCTGCTGGAAATGTGTCATCTATCAAGTAGAAGCTACTCACAAAAGTTAGTATTTTCCAAGGTTAGATGGCACAGCAGATGCTTGTCTGCACCTTCAGTTGAAAACACAGATTAGGGGTTTATGAACAGGAGAGTGACAGAACCATTGTGAGAGCTCCAAACACAGGCAGTTCCTCTGTAAACAGTACCCTAACAAAATCCACTTTGAGTCTTGTTGAAGCTTGGTCCTGTACTTGTAGTCTGAGAGCGTATTCAAAACACCTCATGCAGCCTGTGTACCCACTTGACTCTGTTTGCAGCCATCAGCCAAATTAGTACCATAAAGTAGTCTTTTTCTGGGAGTTCTGGTTTTGAATTATAACAGAAATGTGTGCATGTCCAGAGTGTCACTCAAGAGTATCAAGTTTTGACTGTATTGTTTCCAGGATGAGCCTGTTGTTTGCTGAAAAAAATGACAATGCTGTCTGAGGATCTGGTTTTCTTTCCAGGATCTTTGGGCCACCTAAACTGCTATCACCACCAGTAATTAGAAAACTGGTTTGCAGGCCACTGGATGCAGTGGATTGCATAGAATTGGTTGGCAGTGGGAGGAGAGAGTAGGAACAGCAGACTGAGAGGCTACAACACAGCTCAAGACCGTGACAGGACTGTGGACAAGCCAATACAAACTGGTCAAGCACTGGTCACCCTTGATACCTTCAAGATGCCTACATGATCCTACTGTCTCACTGAAGCATCCTTTTTATGGTGGTTTTTTGCTGCCTGGTGACAAGTTTTCAACAGAAAGATGAGTTTCAGGTGAGGGCTGGCCTGGGAGCTAAATTTTGAAACCACTGTGCCTGAAGGGGAAGTCAGACTTGGCTTTCCTGCTTCCTAGGGGAGCACTTGAAGCATCAGGCTATTAGTTACAGTGAAGTATTGCAGAAAGACTGCAGCCAGCTTCCCCCATATTCCTTATCCTTTGTCTTATCCACAAAGTTGTGACTGAACTGTCAGAAAGATTCCCATACAGTTCACACTGTTTCTGGGTGTCCTATTAACTGAACTTAGAGCATTTGGGAAAGACAGGCAGATCCATATTAACTATAAGGTAGGCAAAATGTGGCTGGACATGAAATCAGTTTAAATCCCCTCAAAACACACAACACTACACAGCTACTACTAGAAGAATGTATCAGGTGAAGTTCAGTATCCTAGGTGCATACACTGGAAAAAGTTAATCACCATTAAGCCTATGGCAGAAGACAGTTTTAATGGTTTAATTACAGTTAGTACAGCAGCTTTATTGATAAGTAACACACAGTTCACAAAACAAATAAAAGAAAAATGCTCTGTGAGTCACTGGCCCTCCTGAAAATCCCATACAGTGATCCTTCATTTTTAGTACTGTCTTTATTGTCCCTAATATAAATAATTTGCTTTCATAAAGGTTGCAGAATTTGGCCCAGAATAACACTGTTGTAGACCAAACAACAAGGTTGGGTTTACTTCAGCAGTGACATTAAAGATGGACAATTCACTAAAAGACACAGGGGAAAAATACACAAAGTAAAGACAACATTTTATTTGTGCTGAGGTAGCTTGCCTTATTGTGGAACAGTCAGCTGAGATATTTGCAGTTTGTATAGTGACATTTTTTTAGTTTTATTGAGGTTTTAAACAGTAGGAACAAGGAAATAGCAAGCAGCATCATTTACATGTCAGAGCACATCCAGCTCACACCGAGCAGCAGCAAATGGCAGCAGTTACAGTTTGAGCAGCTGCACAGAACCCAGAAGCTCCATCAGTCACCTGAGCACTGCGAGTCGTGCAAGCACCAGGACAGTGATGCTAAAAAGTGACTGGCAGGGGGGATTTGTGGTTTCATGTGAGCCCTCTCCTGACAAGGGAGAAGGATGCTTGCCAGTAGTGAAAGGTGCATCACTAGACGGAGAAGTGGTTATTGACAACAGGTTCTGCTGGCGAATGGATCATACCCATCACTGCTGCCCTCCTCACACCATTTACGGGTTGTGATTTTGGCCATCAGAGATGGGCTACACAGCTCTGCTGGCCACTGGAACGGGAAGGTGCTGCTGAGTCTCTTCAGGTGCTGAGGAAGATTTTGCCTCAGTTTATGGTCAAGACAGATTCAATCACAGGTGGGCCCTAAAAGAGACTAAACATGCCCCATGACAAAACAAACACACTTTTAAAATCGACAGCTGACATCTAAAGAATTAAAAACCCAATGTGTCTTGCAGCTTTTATGAATTACTGGAGGAGGAGAAAACTGAAATTAAAATAAAACAAACAAAAAAGCACTAAATTTTATCTCCTTGCTTATTTTTATGCTTTGTGCTAAGGAAATGGTGCAGCTCATATTAATTTAGTAGAATTAGCATCCACAGTGTCTAAGCAGTAGGACAAGCATATGCAATTACATCTGCCTGCAGAATAAGAGCACAAAATCTTTTTTTCCTCTCTTCTTTATGTTAAAGAAAGAGCTGAAATTTTAATTAATTTTTTTTTTTTTTTTTTTTTTTTTTAGTGCTAGCGAATTTTTGCTGTTTGAAAAACTAAATAAATGGTTACAAATGAGCCATCATAACTTTTTTCTCAGACTAAGCTGCTTTCTGGTAGCAATTCTGGATAAGACAGATGGAAATGGTAAAGTTTACTTTCAAAATTTAGATGTAAGCATTGTTATGTGTCTAAAACCTCCTCTTTTCCTTCTCTACTCCTTAAAAACATCTCTTCATTCAGGTGCATTACAGAAACAAATTCAAAAATTGCTTATTCATGTAAATATGCATATCAAACAGCTCATATGATTACTATAGAACAGCTACTGAGTTTATTTGCAAATTACAGCTAAAAATTAAGATGAATTCTTAAAAAGAGATATTACCCTTCCCTATGGCTAATTCTAAAATAAATAAAATAAAAAGTGCTGGATCAATTTTTGAAAGGTTAAACAGTCAAACAAGTTTGATGACATGTTTGAAAATCCACACTTAGACTCCTGCTTAGAAAACTGAATTGGAAATTTCCCTAAACTTACAGCAATTACTGATTGCTCTTGGACTACTACTAAAATAGAAGTAGTACCTTTTGGTATTTTTGAACATATGCTTTTGATCCATATCTGAATCAAGAAATTATTTGATGAGAAGCAGTGGAGGAGAGATGTAACATAGTCAGACTTTAAACCTCATAATTTATTCCACATATTAGTAATTCTTATGCTACAATATCCATTTCTCTGAAAGCAATGACACTTTGAGAACGCAGACATCTTTTAAAGCTCTGGATGGTCAGTGGGTTTTGCATGGGAATTATCTGAAGGATTCCAAAGGAAAGGGGATCTTTGTCATGCTGGTGAGTGTAAGGAGTGCTGAGAACCTACCCAAAAGTATCCAGTCCATCACTATCCCTGCAGGACAGGCCTTTGGGAATTACTAGTACCTCACTCCAGATTTCAAGTTCAAAAGCACCATCAGGATCCACACACACACAGAGTGTAGCTGATGCCATTACTTGTTTTGTTATTCCACTCAATATTGGGAGGAAAAAAAAAAACAGCTAGAAATTCTATAAGTTGCCAAGTTGGCAGAACACTACTCATAGGTGCACTGCCATCTTCTGGGAGATTTTATTCAATTTTTAGTCAGATGCATTTGTCACTTAGTCCAGTCTCTATCCAGTGAAGATGTTGATTTCCAGTTAGCCACTAGTACAGCTAAGAGCTTTGTATTTTGATTTTATGATCTCTTCCTTGAGTCAGCACTAAGAAATAATCACAGGCACAAACTAGAGTTATGAGCACTAATGCATCAGACTGCTTAGAAAAATATCTCTCATGGCCACAAAAGTCAAAAGATCACTGTAAAACACTATTTTCAAACAAAGTGTTTAGAATTTTTAACTAGTGGATCTCCTATCCAACAAAACCAATGGAAAACATAAGAAAGTATTCACATCCAGCCAGAGATTCATTATGACTTTGAGATATATTAGCTAATCTTAAAATAATTGAAGTTATTTTTCTTGATGATACACAGTGACCCTCTGGAGAAAGGTGTTAATGTACTTTCTTGGACATATCAGTTGTAAATCAGCTTCATGAAGGGGCGTGTGCCTATACAAATATTTTAATTCTGCTAACAAAAAGTATGGATGTCTCAGATGAAAAACAAACACTCCAGTCTTTTGAATTTTTTTTTTCTCAAAATAATTATGTTCTTTTTTTTTTTAGAGAATGTAGAAAAACACTGCCCAAAATCTCTTGCAGAAATCACATTAATCTGTAAAATCTTTAAAGCTAATGTATACCAAGTCTCCCCTTTACTAGGCAGGCTACAGAAGGTCAGTCTGTCAGCCCTGCAGTGCAGATGTAAGGAAAGAGAGAAAAGAAAATTTTACTCCATCCTATCAGGTAAGTAAATGTTATTAAGTGAAACAACCTATTTAACAAACTTAAAATATTCATTTTACTGAACCTCAAAACCTTTCAGTAACAATATATCTTGTTGCTTATATTGATAAGCAATGGACACCCCAGTTACTATCAGCACTACCAAAGAAAAACAAAAAATGTATTACGGTCTGATTCATTTATAATCACCAAGCTCACCAGGTTTCTTAACTCCTACTCCTTCTATCTCCTTTAGCCATAGGCTGGGTGTTTGTCAGGTGAGTTAGAAGGACTGCCACTAGCTACTGCTGAATCTCATACCTGCTCCTCAGGCTCACGAGCCATGCCCAGGGCAGTTCAGCACTGCACTCAGACTCAGCCACTCCAACAGGAATTGCACTCATCAAAACAGTTCTTAAAGGAAATGCCTTGTCTTGAAGTGAAATGAAATGTAGCATCTAGTACAGCTGATAAATGCTGGTAAGCTCAGGACAGGATGCAAAGATCCCAGAGGGGTCAGTGACTGCTCCTCTGCCAGCAGCTCATCACAGGCTCTGACCAGGAACAAGTTCTCATTTGCTTAGTGGCTGGCTGCTGCCAGCTGCTTTTTCCATGTCTTCACGAAGTCTGATCTCCAGAGAAGCTCAGCTGGGGTTTGCCCTGTGTTTTGAGGGCAAAAGTTAATTACACTCAATTAGGCTACAATGATGGTGTCTAATGAAAGCATCCCAGTCACGAACCTTCAGACTTTCTGTGACCAAGAATATCTGTGATGTTCAGAGATGTCAACTAGAGGTCTGTTCCAACCACTGCTTAGCCAGCAACTTACTTTGACAATTTTGTTCCTAAAAATGGGAGTCTCTGGGAAGATCACAAAGATGAGTGTTAACTAATGGAAAAGGCTGCCAGATCCAAATATGAAACTCTTATAAAATACCTTCTTATTCTCTGCTATTATCTACACAGTCAACAGAACCTTGCAAAGAATGGCAGTCACTGGGCATAAAGAGAAGTTCACTGATAATATCAGGAATTAAATCCAACATCAGTGTTTCCAAGGAAAGCTTATGCACACAAATAGGAATTCACTGAAGGAGGCATGTTTCCCTGAACAGTTATTCTGTGCCATAAATACCCTCCAGAAAAATGAGAACCAACAGCTCCAGTTGAGAAGTACCAAAGTCTGTTTTGGGAATGGAAGAGAACTGGAAGGAGTGGATTGTGATGCACAGAAATGAAATTATGATCTAAGTGTCCACGCTCACTAATGTCAAATAAAAATGAGACAATTCAATCTGAAACTGGGACCAGATGCATTTCCAAGATCCAAGCAGGTTTCCAGGGCTGCAAATGAATGGAAAGAATTTGCTGACCAGATAAAATCAAACCATTGTCTTGTCAAATCCAGCTGTCAAAAAGTAACAAAGTAAACAAAAACTGTATTTTTCTAATGCTGATAGAGCGCTGTTATCCACACTCTCTCAGGAAAGAAAAAAAACCCAAACAGACAAAAAAAAAAAAAAAAAAAAAAAAAAAAACAGAAAAAATATTAAAAGGATTTAGGGACAAATTTCATTAAAAGATGGATATAGAAGAGTAGTAGATCTGGTTTTGTTTCCCAGACAGTATTACAGGAAGCCATAACTCCCTTTCCCTGGAAAGGCCAACGTGTCTTATGGGACAGCTTTAATATTCTCCTCTGGTGAGAGAAGATGTAGGAACCATGATGGCCTGGAACTCGGGACCTTTCCAAAACCAAATTTACAAACACTTTCCATCCACAGGGATCAGAAACAGAAGGACTGGAGTGGTCTGTAGTATAGGGACTCTTAAAATGACCAAAGCTATGACTACTCGGGCTCCTCACCCCTCTTGGTTTCATCTGTAAATCTGTGATGGTCTTTGTACCAACAGTAAAATTCAAGCAGTTTTTCTACTGTAGATAGCAGCTAACAAGAAAAGTTCTGAAAAGACTGCAGTTTGTAAAATAATTACAAATTGATTTTCTTCTTCATGGACAATTAACTCCTGATATCACTCTTTGGCTCCAGACTACAAATGCCACTCTGAAGAGTTTACAGAGGAAGAAGTGCTTGAACATCTCTCTCCATCACCTCACTCCAGAACCTCTGCCCTTGCACCTTGCCCTCCTCTCAGCTTCAGCCTGGCAGAGGCTTTGTCCTGGCCTTTCCAAAACTACCCACCAGCTTTCAAGCGAGACCTCCCCTGGCTGGGAACTACACAGCTGCCTTTGTTCACCAGTGACCTGGTGAACAAATACACAGCTCGTTCCCAGCCTGGGAGGAAAAGTCCTTCCCCCTCATCCTGCCAGAGAGCTCAGACTGGGCTGTAGATTGTGTTTTTCTTTGAGCCCAAGTCCGTTTGAAGTCCATAGACTTGTGTTGCTGAGAGCAGGACATCTGTCTGTCCTTCACAGCCACCACAGCTTCAGCTTTCTAGTGTGCTAGAATATTTCTTATGGAGAGGTCAGGAAAAAATAAAGATGTTTTCATACAAAGTATTCTTAATTATTCTAATGCCTACAGTATTTATTAAAGATGCACATTCATTTGGTACACAATGAAAATTCTGGGGTTTAAGAATTATTTGAGAAACACCTACCTGAATATGTCAAGAGCTGAAAATGAAGCATCAAAAATCATTAGATACTTAAGCAAAAGAAGCAGTGTATTTTTTGCTGGAATTTGATGTTATATTGTAAATGGCTTTCCAATATTCGTTAAAGGAAAAGTTTTATTACTGAATAGGAATAGATGCTGGAAAAAATAGTTCTTTCTTTACACCTTCAGAAATTGGAAAGGATATTTTAAATGTTTACAAAGGCATGGACTGGAATACAGTTTCACAGTTTCTAGTGAACTAATCTAGAACAAAAATGATTGCTCACTTTCCCACAGGAAGAAATCCTTATGTTTCACCCATGCTCCCTTTCCTGCATGATTAACGGGTACTTCTGAACCAACAACAGATGACCTCCAGTAACCATTCACAAGAGGCTAAAGTCATAAATAGATACAGTCCTAAAAACGTTTATCTAAAAGAAAAACAACTCTCAAATCAGCTGAGCAACATGATAGGTTTGCTTGACTCTGCTTGACTTAAGGATTGACTCTTCCCACAGCTTAGAGCCTATGCAGTTTTCTCAGACAATCCATGCAAGAAAAGCAATAAAAGATCTAACAACTAAGAAAAACAAATCAGATACAGTTATAAATATCTATGCTGGTAATGAATACAAGCTGGTTATATTTCACTGAGAGCAAAAATTAAAATTGAAGAAAAGCTTTATCATGACTTTCAAACAGTAGTGCTGAGTACATTATTAAGCTCAGATCTCAACATTAACAGAAAACTCATTTGTATCAGAATCAACAAAGACTATATAACATAAATATCTATTAATAATAAGCAACTACACCAAAGGCATGGATAAATATAGCAAAAGACTATAAATAAAAAAAGACTGCATATAACTGCCCAAACAGGCAAAGTTAAATCTTATTAATGCCTGAATGAAATGAAAGTTACCTTCTATCAGCACAACATTCTCTAAAAGTTAGGAAGCACCTAGAAATGCCTCTTGTGGGTACCAGCTGTCCCCTGAAGAGGCAATCTATCCCCAGAAGCTGTATTCCAAGCAGATCCATATTTTCAGTTTTTCCCTTAATTCTATGATTGTTGTGGTGACAAAGCAAAGTTCAAAGGTTTGCACTGCCCCATTAATTCACTCTGGGCTTTATCCTGTTGCCAGTAACTCACATGTCAGGGTTACTGGCTCTTTTCTCCTTTATCAAAGCGAGGCAGGAAGTAGATCTGCACAGGCAGGTGTTGTGAGTGTGGCCTCAATTTGGTTTGACAGAGAAGGGGAAAAGAGCAGGGGAAGGATGGGGACCTTTTAGAAAAATCTTCCTCTCCAATTAAGGTGCCATGTATGTATTCCAGCTCATCTGGAAATTAACTGAGCAAAAAAACTGCCCAGGCTCGGTGATTCACAGATTAAATACTGGCTGGTGGGACACAGATGGAATTTATTTCACTGATGCTTGTGGAAGGAGCTAAACAGGTAGGCAAAGGACAGAAGAGTAAGACTGTCATGTCCCTGACTTTCTTCTGTTCATCTTCCACATTCAAACTTTAGAGGCTGCTTGAATTTAAACCATGGATCTTGAAGCTTTCTAGTACCTAAGATAATTAGGTGGCACAGGTGACATCAGATGTTAAATACAATCATCATTTATACAGTGAATGATGAAGGTCTGCAAACCACAGATGTCTGGCATCTATTCAGGAATTAATTGAAGTATTTTGTTCAAAATCACAGGAGACTCAGTGCAAAGTTTAATGATTATGTAGCTGGCACTCTTCAAGCACATTCATGGACTGGCTGATGAACACGTCAAACAATATAAGATACATGAATTTACACAAAACATAGCAAAGAAAGTTAGGTCCTGACTTTAAAATTAAAATGGTTACATTCCACAATCTTGAAACTAGATTTGAAGTAAGTTCTGTGCTTAGAAGTAATGTCCTCTAAGGAAAAAACTTAACTCCTAAGGATAAAATGTGGCTTATATTTCTGCTATCAGCACACTGAATCAAACTGTATCTGAAAAATAAAGAAAGTATGGAAAAAAAACCTGTCCATCCTGACTTAGGAAAAAGAGATTTCACAGAACTAAATGGAGTCAAGGAGTTAAAGGACGGGGGTTCAAAACACTTGAGGGGATAAAAATGTAAACTGACGTATTCAAAAGAGCCCAGGGAAATTAGGCTTTTATATTCAAATACTGTCAGAAAACAAATTTTTCTGTTGCCATGGAAATTGAAACAAAACCAAAAACCCATTCACAATCACAATGGAAGGGCAGGATTTGGAAATTTCCTCTGGAAGAAAGTTTCCAGGAAAAAAAAAAAAAAAGAAGATTAATTCAGAGCCATAAAAATACATGGCTTCTGGCAGATGAAAAACATACAGGTAAGGCTCAGGATTTCCTTACCTCTATTTACATAATTAAAATGTTAAAAGTTATATGATAACAAATAAAGTATAAAAAATTTCACACTACTACATGCAAATATGTGCATGATAAATTGAACAGATCAAAAAGAAAGGGATTGCACTTTGACTATTAAAATCAGAGAGGAAATAGGATTATTTGTGATTCCTTACAACCGTGCTGAGAGAAAGATAAATCGTGTGTGTAGTGCTCACATACCAAAAATCATCTATACCATGAAAAATTAGGTAAACACATTGAAGACTGGTAGTAGCTGTAGAATCTGCTCTCATGGCAGATTGTCCCTGTGCTCCATCATGCTCCCAAGGACCATTTTACTGAGTAAAAAATCATTTCACTTTTTATTGACAGGTATCCCCAGTTTTATCCTCAAAAGTCCTTCTTCCTTCCCCATGAGAAAATCCTGGCCCATACCACATGAACCCCTCCCTTTGAGGCCAAGACCGAGTCACAACAGCAATGCAATGTACAATGCTGGGTCCCATCATCCAACTGTTTTATCCTTGGCACAATACAATTTCCGAGGCCAGGGACACCTCTGGACACAGGGAGGTAGCCCAGTCAAGTCCTTACTGAATCCACAGTCAGACCCTCAGTGCAGCACATTTTCCTACCCCCAATAAACTGAAAAATTATGCAAGTCATAGGTCAGACTCAAGAGTACTGGTCAGAGGTCTACGCCAACCTCACTGATTTTGTGATTCTGTAATTTGGACTGCTGCCACAAGCATGGAGTCACTGAAAAAAAGAGCTGAGTCTCCACCAGCAAGACAGTGATCCAAGGCCTTTTCAGCTGCTCAGGCTCACACCTCTCTTCTCCCACCCAGCAGAGAATAATTATTGTTATTCTAAACCTGGGTCATTGAAGCAATCTGCTCTACCTTTACACAGATTTGGATCAGTATGACTGGGATAGTGAGCAGCTGGAGCTGGGGTCCAGCAAGGAGCCCCCAACCAGGAGGAATTCTTGAGTCACTTCTACCACCAGCCCTTCATCTTCATTCTCCTTGGCTTGAGCTTTGTGCCCTAAACAATACAGGAAAAAAACACAAACCTATAATTTTCTTGCAAAAGGCTTTCATATACAACAAGATTACTCTTACTGCCCAAGCCTTCTCTTCTCTAGACTAAACAGCATGAATTAAGTAACAATATCATAACATTCCCTCTTGAGCTGACACATCCATTTAAGAACACTACAGTTCACCAGCCATTAAGCAGTTACTGGTTGGTGCAAGTTTATTTTCTGAAGAGTACTCTATTCAAAACACACTTGCTAATTATTGCAGAAGAACACACATACCCATTTGTAATTATTACTTAAAAGAAACAATGAATTTCCCTCCGATCAGCCTTCAGTTAGATTCCCATCAAAGTAGTCATATGAACAGATGGGGTCCAACAGGCTTTTCATGTGTATTCTTTTTTTATGCTTTGTAATGAAGCTCTCCCTCATAAACTTGTTAAAATGGACTCATTTCCTTTACCAGGATGTGATTTTCTGGTAACTGCTTTTCATTTTCTGCCTTGAACAAAGCAGATAATTCATTTCTCTTCACCAATAACCTGAGTGATTGGTAAAGTGTCACGCACATCAATGGATCCATGACAGCAATCATGGAAGTGACAAAGATTTTACTTTTTTTTCTCTGACTTCTCCAAGGAAAATAAGCATTTTCCAAAGAATACAGCCAAAACCAGATGAGAACAATTTTTTTCTGTGAATAGAAAATTCATTGAAAAAAGCTGTGACAGAGAGAGAAACTTTATATCTGAATGCAACCCAGAGTTGGTGGGAATATTCTACAAAACAAACAAGCTGAACAAAAACAAAACAAAAAAGGCAGGAGGAAATTCGGAACAGTGCATATTTCATTGTGAAATTTTCTGAGAGCTTCTTGTTTCCAATGATGCTGAAATCTTGCATTTCAACATATTCTAAAAAAAAAATTTTTCATTGTGAAACTTTTTTTTTAATGTCAAACCAGTCTAAGTTTAATTAGATGCAAAAGAATTAATTCCTCCAAATCAAATGAAACATTGAGTCAAAGTAAAAAAGCTCAAAGGGTCTTAAATTACAGATTTTTTTTAAATTAGTTTGTCCAGCAACCAAGTAAAAAAAGTCTATTGTTTGGTGTAATCAATTATATTATTTTTTTATATAACTATGACAGGACAGCACAGGAGACAATGACTTTTCTTCCCGCTCAAACTAGTATGTTTTCCTTTTTTTTCACAGACATTTCATTAAACACAGTTCATGTTAAATAACTTGGGCAAAGCAAAAAATAGTTCTTCCAAAAAGCATTCTTTCCACTTCTGTACACCTAAGTCAGGATTTTCCCAGTGATGAGGACTTCCCTGCCCCACTTTGGACCACCACACACCCCTGCAAGGGACGGGGTGCACAGACTGAGATCACTGCCACCCTACATAGCTGGAATGTCAGAAAGAGAGGAAAAGACGTGACAGAGGCCAGAAGTGTGGGGTGACAGAATGGCTGGCACAGGATCACATGGAACTTCAGGCAGGGCTGCAGTTTTGTAGCCCTGAGCTGTTCCACCGTGGGAAGATCCTTGATCCAGCCCGGATCTGTCGCAATGCTCCCAGCCCGCTGTATTGCCATGCCCACTGTGGTCTCTTCCTGTAGAAGCAGGATTGGCTGCTGATCCCTTCAGGACTCTTGTTCCCAAATGACCACAACAAAATACTTAGTGCCCACTTTCCCAGCAATGAGCTGCCTTCACAATGTCAAAGAAAACTATTAATTAAGGTGTCAAAACCTGACAAGATTGATCACAGAGGTGGTTTCCTCCATGCTGAGCTGTCTCAGACTCCAAACTCCTTTTTCAACTATACCTTTCAACTACTTAATTAACAAGTGGTTCATCATCCGACTTGCCAAGAAAAAGGAATCTCAATCTCCACAAAAGGAATCAGAGAGAGAAAAGAGTCAGCAATTTTTTTTTTTTACTTTTCCTTATGTTTATGTTCAAATGTCTATATAGTTTCTTTTTTGATGATTTCACCAAACAATGATCACTTTGATAACTGTGGAATTATTTGGCCATGACAGTTACTATTAAAATATTTTTGCTTGCCTTTTTGCACCACGAAGAAGCCAAGCATTTTTCTTCTCTTTTTCATTTTAATCCAAAAATAAACAATCAATCAGCCCATGTAAGGCCTATTCCAATTTTTTTTGTTTGTTTGTTTTTGGGTTTTTTTTTTTTTTTTTTTTGTATGGTGGACTGGATTTTTGATGGGGAAGTCATCTGCATTTTAAAGGAATGGGACACTGAAATTATATGCAGAAGAACAGGATTTTAGCAATACAAAGCATTTCTTCTGACCTTATTCCACTTAGCCCTTCTTTTAGTTTGTTGAATAGCTGGGAACATTGGATGGATTATAAAGCCTGGCACGTGCTGCATGCATAGAAGGGGAGTGTTTGTTGCCAAAGCCCACTTGGATGCAAAGAAGTACGGAAGCAAAAGGAAAACAAAGACCACAGAGTGAGCTAGACTGTTCCCTTCCCAAGACAAATTTATCTCCCAGGTTACATTCCACAGCAGTTTATCCATTCCATAATGACCACAAGAAGGGAGAACACACTTTGCAAAAGCCATGCTAAGACACACAGCCCTTTTACTTCCAAGTGCAGGCTGGGCAGAGACTGGATTTAGAATAACCCCGAGGGGAAGGACTTGGGGGTGTTGACGGATGAGAAGCTCAGCGTGACTCTGCAATGTGTCCTTGCAGCCCAAAAAGCCAGTGGCATCCTGGGCTGCACCCAAAGCACTGTGGGCAGCAGAGGGGGAGGGGAGCTCTGCTTCACTCTCATGAGACCCCACCTGCAGTGCTGCATCCCGCTCTGGGGTCCCCAGCAAAGGACATGGACTGCTGGAGCAGGTCCAGAAAAGTCTACAAGAATCATCAGAGGGCTGGAGCACCCCTCCTATGAAAACAGAGAGAGCTGGGTTGTTCAGCCTGGAGCAAAGGCGGCTCAAAGGTGACCTTAATTGTGGCCTTGAGCAGTCAAAGGGGAACTGCAAGAGAGCTGCAGAGGAACATTTCACCTGGGCATGTAGCAACAGGACCAGGGAGAATGACTTTAAACTGACAGAGGGTAGATTTAGATTGGATGTAAGGAAAAAATTCTTTACTATGAGGGTGGTGAAACACTTGCACAATTTGCCCAGAGAACCTGTGGATGTCTCATCTCTGGAAATGTTCAAGCACAGACTGGATGGGCTTTGAGCAACCTGGCTTAGTGGAAGTTGTCTCTGCCCATTGCAGGGAGTGGGAACTGGATGATCTTTAAGGTCTCTTCCAACCCAAACCACTGTTTGATTCTCTAAGGGAGTTGAAGAAAGGAAAAGCTTCAAGACATGGAAGATTTTCCAACAAAGCATCTTTGCAGCATGTCCTCTCTACAGACATGGCTCTTGCCATCAGCCCCTCTTTACTACTTCAGCAACCTTACAGTTGCTCTCATTACATCTCTTGTCTGTTTTCAGGTCTCAGGAAGTATTTGTACACTTGGAAAAATGGGCTTTGGACTGAGAAGGACATTGTGGAGAGGGGACAGAAGGCTCTGCAGTCAGAGCAGCAGAAATCCACTGGTGCAGAGATGTCTTCTCACCCATCACCTGGAGCACGGAGCACAGCTGTGTCCACATCCTGCCCACAGATCCCCTACCTCAGTCCCCAGATTCCTTCAGTGCTTATTTTCATAGGGAATCTCAGTGGCCCTAAAGGCTCTTGGAATTCTAAAGCTTATTATGTTCCCATTCTTTCCCAGTCATAACTCCTATGACAAGGCAGAAAAGCCAGGTCAGTATTTGCTTTCAAGGAACACTTGTGTTTTATAAACCCTTTCCAGATATCATAAATCCTCTTGGATTAATTGACACATTAAATGGAGAACACAGCTGTCTTCAGCAGGTAACAATACAATGAAAGCAGGCCAACAAAACCCTGTTTTGTTGCAAGTGCCTTTGGCAAAGCCCCACAGTCCCAGCTGCCTGTTCTCCCTGCACACCTCTGGAATGCAGAGGCTCCTGGGCAGACCAGCAGAGGTTACCTTTGCTGACAGGCAGCTAAAAGCCTGCACAATAATGCTCTGACAGCTGTCCAGTCAGTCTGTCTAAGGCTAGGTATATGAAATTCCAGAAGCACTAGACTCCCATTTAGAGTCAGCCTAAGAGCCAAGAGTACATTACTACACCACAATATGCAACTAGAACAGAACCAGATTAACACCTGAATTTTTATTAACCTTTCATTCACTGAACACTGCCAGAACTTCAGCTTTGGGGCTTGAGATACATTAAATGTGCCATACTAATGCATAAATTTTTATGTTGCTGAGGAATGCTTCCGATGAATTTTTAAATTCACTGTCAAAACTGAAATACTGAAATCTAACTTTTCCTTCACATTCAGTGGCCTAAAATAAATCTACAGATAAAGACTGTCTATTATTTATTTTGATTCTTCAGTCAATTAAAAAAAAAAAAAACAGTGCGAAAGTGTGTGATTTCAAAGGCAAAAGCACAGAATATAAAAATAAATTATAAAAACTTCACACACACATACCCCCCACCCCCCCCTCCTACCCACCAGCCAGCTCTCTTTCTATACCTCTAACTGGAGCTAATTTAATCTTTAAAATACCCAGCAAGGAAAACCAGTGCAGTGGTTTTGGTAGCTGTGTTTTTGCCTTTAAAAAAAACCCTGGAACATCATGAAAATTACAGTCTGAAGGGAAGTGAGGTGGTTACAAAAAAAGCCATGTTCCCCTTTAACCACCTTAAGTTCATTATGCCTTCATTCAATGCTCTCCATCACCACAGAACAGCAAGACTGTTACTCCATCCTCCCCAAAATATTTAGAGAAATAAGAAGTGTTTTGCTTTCCACAGAAGACACTTATAAGCCATGCTGTCTGACACCAGGATCATTCTGGTTCATAAGGAATTCGCTCAATGGGCATTCAACCAGCTTTTTGGCACCTGGAGTTATTTATTCAGCACTTTTTTCACCAAAGATACACAATCCAAATATGTAAGATTGCTACTGTGTAAACCAAAAAAATTAATACTTAGTTGTGTACTTGAGGTTACACTGCCTGGAATAAAATTATGTCTTAGCATCTAAGCCGCTCTTCAAATACTTTATTTTAAAAAATACCTAAAGTCCTAATGTACAAAATTCAGGAGCAAGGAAAATCTCTTTCCATGAAATGCATGTCATTTGAGGCTGTCAAAAAAATAATATTGAGCCAGAGAAACTACTTTGAACTCTTTCATGCTTATAGTTTCCAGATTTCTAGGAAATGGTGTAGAAGCTGCAAGGATAATTTACGGCACATGCAACGCTTCAGAAAGATCCAAAGTCCAGTCAGCCCGAAAGGCAGCGACAGCATCACATCTAGAAACTGGCTCAGAGAAAAGCACATATTGTAGCTGTAACTCAAAGCCTGTGGGAAGACAATACATTATTCCACTTCATGGAATGGGTTCAAGGCTAAATACAGAATTCTGTTTTACCTGTGATTCAGTAAAAGCCCTCGGATTAATGTAACACAAAGCAGCCTTCAAATGGCTGCTGTTAAATATCTGACCTTTCAACGTCTTCCTCATTTCTGCATTCTCTCCCAGGTCTCACAGAGGTATAGGAGGGTGGCAACACCAAATTCAGTGATACTATTTTACCTCCCCAAAGGCTATTTCATACAGACCTCATTATTTTCGTGCACAACCACATTCCTCTCTAGGGACAACTGGCTCCACACCGGGCCCCAGGAAGGGTCTGCCCTCGAGGCTACAAGGGTCCCTGAGCCTGTATGGTCAGTGTTAAACAGGCAAAGGAAGAAAGGGAACCCTGCTTACCACTGCTTGTGCATGGCTCCTTGCTCCTCTCACCACTGATGCAGCTGCAACAATAAAACAGCAGTGGCAGCTAAACAGTATTTCTGCAATTTCTCCGAGCCAAGATTTTTTTTTTCCCATCTTTAATGCTGCAATTCCAGGACTTAGCTCCATTATTCTATTTGTATTAATGCACAGCAGCAGATTTTACAACACATGACAAAGTAAGAATATTTTATATGGCTTACAAGCCAAGAAATAATGCAAATTTGGTTTATAAAAGTACTGTCAGCATATTGTGTCTGCCTCTTTGCCAGCACCAGAGTTTGCTCCCTCTCATATTTTATTATGTGTTTTTTAAAATTACTACAGGAGGCTGCAGTAATTTCCTACAGGAGTAAATTCCACTTGCAGGTCATTACTGACTCTTAACAGACAGCTGGCTTTTTAGGGGAGTCCAAATGAGATCACATGAAACCACACACAGCATTGGTTCTCCCTCACTTAATGTTCTCCCACCACCAGCAGCTCTCATCCCAAACCCTTGGCTAAAGTTCATGGATCTGTTGGGTATGCTGCAAAGTCTCTCCTCCCAATGGCATATGTGATGTGGAGAAAACTGATGGCTATGTGGATTGAAGAACCCTTGGGCCACAGCCCTTGACCTGATAAAAACATGAGCAAAGGCTTCTCTCTGCAATATATTCATTAACGAGATGCAGGTGTCTTCTCAGCAAAGTGTCATACCTTATCTGATATTATATACCTAAATGAGCTCTGTCCAGAGAGCAGATACAATTACATATAAATTATATCCATCCCCAAGGAGCTCTGCCTTGACTGCTTACCTACCTGTAACAGGCATCAGCCCATTCCACAGTGATTACCACTGTGCACCACCTGAATTGTGCCAGTAAGATGGGAGGGCACTGCTCTGAGTTAAAGTCAGTGAAATCTTGTAACTTGTCTAGAGACACACAGTGACCTTTTCTTCTGCTAGATTGTGCTTGGACCATAGGCTCATCAGAAAAAATTAACTACAACTAGGGACAAAATTAAAAGAGAAGCAAGCCATGACATTTTGCTGTGCTTGGAAGAGACGCTGCAATTCTTGTGGAGCTGGAAAGTGCTGAGATGGTTTTAATGGCATCTGCTGTCTCTTGATTGACAGAGCATAAACATTTCAGAAATACAGGCAACAGCATTGCAGCCAAACAGCACAGCACCAGGCAGCATTATTTACTGACTGCGACTGAGCTACTGCTATCAGTCACAAACTGCACATCCAGCTCAGGGTTATTGTGATTTCATTTGAGAAATGTCCTCTTCTGGATGAAGAAGTATTAGCAGCTTCACAAACACTGTCAGCTAATCAAAAAAATATTAGAGAAGCTCTCCACAGCTTAGTGGTTTTTTGTCACTTGCTCTAGATGTTAGGAATATGGGGAAATGAATAAATGTATTAATACACAGCAGTCTGTCAGGAGCCCTTGGCACGCTGTGAGCCCATGTACTGCATTTGCCAGTCAAATCTGCCTGATACTCTCAGCAGTCCCTGACAGCAACCCATTCACATGGGAATCAACAAGGAGTCTGCTTTTAAATGGTAATGTCTGGCATTATCACAGAATCACAGAATCAGCTGAGGTGGAAGGGATGCACAAAGATAATGAAGTCCAACTCCCACCCCTGCACAGGACACCCCAGGTATCACACCCTGCACCCAAAAGCATTGTCCAAATGCTCCTTGAGCTCTGTCAGGGTTGGTGCTGTGAGCACTTCCCTGGGGAGCCTGTTCAGTGCCCAGCCACCCTCTGGGTGAAAAACCTTTTCCTGGTATCCAACCTAAACCTGCCGTGACACCACTTTAGGCCATTCCCTCAGGTACTGTCACTGTCACCAGGGTGAAGAGATCAGTGCCTGCCCCTCCTCTTCCCTTCAGAAGCAGGTTGTGGACTGAGAATTTCTACCTAAGCCACAAGTGGTATTTCATTTACAGGCCTGACACAAATGTGATGTTTATTTACCCCACATTTATGTTCCACAATCTGAGCAACACCCCCTTCTTGCAAAAAGCACTGCCTCTGCTCCCTAATGACATCCCTATGAAGTTCTGCTTGCTGCTCTCCGGGTGGATGGAACATGCCTTTCTGGATTCAGAAAGACTCTCATTTTTGGACATAAACAGACTGCTGGATTACAGGCTGGTTGGGAAGGGGGGCCAGGGTATGAGCAGGAGGGGATGGAAGGGAGAAGGAAGGAAAGGGGAGAAAAGCACTGGTTAAAAAAAAAAAAAAACAGGAAATAAGTGAAAAAACATGAGGACTCTTTCTGTCAACTTCCTTACTTCTGAGGTTCTCTCATGCTTCTCCACCACCCTACTGACTGATTGCTTCCTGCCTTCTCCCATTTCTCTTTTCTAATTCCTTTACACTGAATTTTTTTTTCCTCTACTACCATACCCCAAAAGCCTGTGCCAGAGCCTGGCCCCAGCAAGGCAGGAGCTGTGGGCAGTGGGGTGATGCCCCTGCCAGCTGGAAGCCTCTCAAAGAGAGCTGCAATGCAGTGCAGTGCTGCCTTCCCTTTATACACTAAGGAAAGCCAGGAAAAGGTGGATGCTCCTGTGGAAATACTGGATATCAAAAGGGAAGACTTTGGCATCAAAACAAAGAAAGCAACAACACTGCAGTAAATTGTTTGTATAAAAATGAACAAATCTCTCCCATACAAAATGGGATGCATGTCTAAATGGAAATCTTCTCTGTGCTTTGGTGTCTGAAACAGAGCAGCTGGGTGGTGAAAATTTAGGAATCATTTCTAAAGCAAAAATATGTGGTTCAGGAAAAAGAAAAACAATATTCAATATACTTCTGTTGACACTAATATGACAACAATATGCCACTGTGGGCCAAGGAAGAAGACAAATTCAATAAGAAACAGCCCCTTTATAGACTGTGTATCTCAGTCTTTGCTCTCATCTGCTTCCTTCTGGCACTCGAGGCTTGCGACACTGTCTAGCACCAGTGCACGTCACAGCACTGCAGTTCTGCCTTGAGGGCATGAAGCACAGTTATTTATTTTTTGGCATGAAGCACAGCTCACATCCTGCTCACAGTCACACCTGTGGGAAACCAAGGTGCTGGATTTATTCCAGCAAGGGGTAAGGATACAAGAAAGCCATTTTTAAGATACAACTGATGTGAAAAAGGCCAAAATCTCATCACAGAAATCCAAATAGTGTACACTAAATGATATATGGATATGTACTGCACCTTCTGATGTGTTCCAAAAGATATATCTCACTTTGCTGCAAGCTGTATCAAAGCATAAAGTCAGAGCACTTAAAAAGTTTAACAGCCTTAAGACTAATTCATGAGTTTGATGAAAAACTTATCAATTTTATGGCAAATAACCAGTCATAAAATTCAATCCACAAAGTTGTATATTGTTGTTCTGTGATCCTTGAGTAATGCCTGATACACAAAACTAAATTTTTCAGTAGCACTTTTTCAATTATTTAATACAATTTCTTGCAGGTCTTGTTGCATTACAGTATTTTTCATTGCTTTTGATCTTCAGTGGCAATGCAATATATACATAAATATATCTTTACATGGACACCACCAAGAGATTTTCTTTGGACAGAGAGTAACTTTTTTGCTCTATTCTCTTTTTTGCTGTTATTCTGCTGGTTCCTATTAGATTCATATGCACATATGTATTTTGTATTTTGTATCATTACATCTGGGAAATGTTAATTGTTCAGCAAGAACAAATCACATTTAGGCTAACTTTACCTTTTGCTATTCCTACAAAAACTATGGGAAGAATTATCTTTAATTGTCTGTGAAGCATCACATACCCTTACAACAGTCAGCAAGTAACAAACCAAATTTTGAGGTTCCTCCAAAGCTCAAAATATTTTCTTTAGGTTCCACATCACTATATTGATGCACAGCAGTCCTGAGAGACACATCTTTACAATGTATAGGTTGATCCCGTTTTCTTGTTTCTCCATCTCAGAAAGAGGTTAGAGCTCTGTGCCTTAGTAAATTTAAGTGCACCTCAGTTACTTACTTAATGCATTTTGCAATAGAAAATCTGGCAGATACATGAAAAATCAAGTGTCTGCAGTGGCCAAAATCAATTGTCATTTTCTGGCATCTTACTCAGTGCTTAAGTCAATTCCTATGGAGTTTGATCTTCTTGAATAGAAGTTCAGTACAGGCTTCCATATTTGACCCAATAATACTTAAAAAAAATAAAATAGTCAAACCTCTCTTCAAGGCGAATATCAACATCACAGTGTCTTCGATTCTCTGTTGCCCAGCAGCTGATTTAGTCACTAGACAAATGAAAGAAAATGAGTGTTCAGAAACACTATGGACTATATGGTCCACATGACACTCTAAAGTCCTTGAGCCTCTCCAGAACTGCTGGAAACAGAGCAGAGCTAGCTGGCTGCTTAGGAAATCCCTGAAGAGGAGGGGAATGCACAGAGCTGCAGGACTCTGCCAAGCAATGAGCACTGCTACAGCACATAGCACACACCAGGAAAGCTGCCACCACCAACAGATGAGCTTTAGAAAAAGTGAGCTGAATACAGATGCCCAGGTGCAATTCCCACCCTACATCTCTGATGGGCAGCACATGGCAGAGATGAGCACGTCCTCACATCTCTGCTGCTTGGCACTTCAGCCCTGCACAGGGACCCAGCACAGCAACTGAGCTGCTGCTCCCACTGCTCCTACCACGGAGGCAGCAGCGCCCAGCAAGGGGCAGCTGTGCTGCCAGTGGGGAGCAGGGACTTCTAAAGACCACCACAGATGTTTGCTTCAGTGCCCACAAGTCAAAACTCCCTGGGGAAGCCACCGGGGTGGCCTTAACCACAGCAGGATCCCCTCCAGGTACCAGAATTGCTCAGGGTCACAACAGCTGGAGAGGTGGCTAAATGGTACAAAAAGCTCCTATCCTGCTTTCATCCTGGGACTTATGACTAAAAACCTTTAGGATCTGATAGAGCTTGGCCATGGCTGGATCCTAGGAAAAATACAGGCACAATGGGAATAATTTATTTTAACAAACTAAAAATGTATTGTGCTTTTGGAAAGAAATTAATAAATATTATGCTTCCATGGAGTAAAAACAATAGGTATGAATATATTTTCTGCCCCAACTTAGGAAACAGGTTCCCAACTCTAAAATTACATCAATGTGTTAGCAACAACAGTTTTACATGTATACAATTCCTTCAATTACCTAATGTATTTGCAGGTGAAAACTTCACTAACTTGTGCAATATTTCTTACACATTTTTAATATATCTCTACCTGAAGAGCAGCAAGTTATCAAAGCAAATTCTGTGTAAGACATGAGACTGCTGCAGGGGAAAAAACAATTAACAAATCAAACAATAATACCCGCAAACCAAAAAAAAACCCCACTTATCTCACATGTAAAACTCTTTTCCCAGCTTTTGTCCCCAAAAATGCATAACAATAGTTGTGTAAAAACTAAACCACGGTATGAGGCATATTTTAAAGCCTCATATAAACAATGAAGCTTTTATGGCATCCTCAGAGCAAAGAATGTCCAAATATGGCTGAGAGTTAAGTACCCTGAGAATCAACTGCTCTTCATGAATTCACTGAAGTTTGTCAGTCCACATTTACCAAGAATCAGCAGAGAAATAAAGAGAAGCAAACGTGATTCAACTCATTTTCCTGTACCGTTCTCTAAAGATACTGTGTTATAAACATCCTCCATATCTTGGATACTGGAGGCATCTGTTGACTCTTGGTCGCTGACTACGATTCCTACTGAAGAAAGGCTAGAAATGAAGGAGTGCATCTTTTTTGCATAAATATCCCTAATGTTAAAATAGGGTAGGTCATTGCTTTTCTCTTTGCGATCATTGCTGCACTGGTCTCTATCAATAGCTTTTTGCTTTTGGTAGTACTTAGAAAACTTATTGAAAATAATGGTGATGGGAAGTGCTACCACCAGAATCCCACAGATAATGCAGAGGGTGCCGAGCAGCTTTCCAGCAAGTGTGACTGGGTAAGTGTCCCCATAACCAACAGTGGTCATGCTGATGGTTGCCCACCACCAGCAAATAGGGATGCTCTGCAGTTCTGATGAGTCATCATCTTTCTCCACAGAGTAGACAAGCACTGAAAAAATAGAAATCCCAACTGACAGAAACAAAAGCAGAAGTCCAACTTCTTGGTAGCTGTGTCTCAAAGTGGCGCCCAAAGACCGCAGTCCTACGGAGTGCCTGGCCAGTTTCAGGATGCGAAATATCCTCATTAACCGCAGGATCTGAACCACTTTCCCCATGTTCTCAATATCTTCACTTTCTTCTTCCTTCGTGTCCACAGCCAGTGTGGCATAAAATGGGATAATAGAGACAAAATCAATGATGTTCAGTGGTTTCTTCCAGAATTTCTTTTGACTTGGAGCAGTGAAGAGCCTGATCACTAGCTCAGCAGTAAACCAGATGATGCATGTAATCTCCACAGCTTCCAGCACAGGGTCTCCAATCTCCCTGTCATTGGCATCCAGCCTTTGAAATTCTGGCATGCTATGAATGCACATGGCCACAATTGATGCCAGAACAACACTCAGGGATGACACGGCAATTAACTTGGCAGACAAGCAATATGCAGGATTTTCCATCCTGACCCAGATCTTCTTTCTTATTTCACCAAAACACAGATGATCAAACTTTTCTAGCTCTTTGTCAAATATGGATGACTCTTCATTGGAGGAATCCATACTGTCGTTGCTCTTCTGATCCCAGTCTTTTTCAGGACCTTCCTCTTTCCGTTCTTGGTACCGATTGCTGCAGCAGGAATCAATAAACAGCTCATTTATCCCCCAGTACTCTATTTCCTGGCAGAAGGAAAAGACACAAAGTTCTTCCATAACGTGAAGTTTGCCTGTATAGTAAAAGTTCAGAACATATCGGAACAAGGAAGGATTCCTGTCAAAGTAATATTCCTTGTCTGCCACACTATAATCATCACACAGTTCTAAAATAGCCTCTTCTGAATGGCATTTGAGAAGTTTTCCAAGTCTGGTATGGGGAAATCGGAGCAAGGTGCTTTGATCCACTGATTGCTTAAAGCCACCCACGTTCAAATTGATAAGTTCTGCATCTTTGCCAGGTCTGCGGAAAAATTCACCATAAACCATTTTGGACAGACGAGTTCCACGCTGTTGCCCTATGGGATTACATAGAACCTGAAAAGAACATAAGATATTGTTAGAGCATTTAATTCAGTTTTGCTCTTCTGACACATTCTTTTCTCCATCTCTGGTTACTGTGAAATGCTGTAACAAAACAAACAAAATAAGAAATACAATTATGAATACCCTTATTTAGCATTTCACAGGTGTAGTTTTAAATTAGTTTGGTTTACAGCTTTAGCAAATTTGAAAGCAGTAGGTTCTGGTTTAGGTCTCCTTTTTACCAGGATGAAGGAAGACTGCCAAATTCATCTGCAAACCAGTCTCTGTTTTACTACCACACTGAAATTAGTAGTCATGAAATCCACGTACTTCAATGATGCAAAAAAATCTTTAAAGAGAAAACTTGCCAATCAATCAAAACATTTAGAATAAAACTTTTGAGCGGGTTTTTCTCAATTACAGTTTCAGCTAGGTTGCATTAATTTATATGATAGTGCAATTTATAATCCACTAGTTCCAATGTTATTTGCTTGAATGTGGACTGGAATTACTTTTGCTGACAATTAATTTACTTCTAGGGTAATCCACACATCAGCAGTCTGTGCTCTTGAAAACATATCACAACTTCTTTTGAAGAGTTTTAATTCCTGACTTCAGAATGGTGTAGTACATATTGGGAATGTAGTACCTGCATTCCCTCAGGTATTTTTCTATCTGCCTCCCTGCTCACCTGAAGTGTCACAACCCTTTTACAACCTTGGTCAGTTCCAGAAGCCATTCCTATTCTGCCACAGCATAGCCACAACCACTACAGCAATGCTGAGAAGCTGGAAATGTCATCTCTGGAAACGGAGCTTTCAGAGATGGAACTTCCACAGTAATTCTTCCTCAACAACTGTGGACACCTGCAGACGGACAGAAGGGCATTTAAATGCTTCATTTTACTATTAATTCAGTTGAAACTGAATTCAAAAGGCAGTTATAATTACTAGTGAGTAAGTTAACTTTTACAGAACTGTTTTCTTGCTTTTCTTCCAAGGAGAAGCCATTGTAAAGCCAAAACTGGCAGTTCTTACACTTGCCATCAGATTATATGTAACTTCATATCATGGGGAGACCAAATGTTTTTGATCTCTGACACTTAAATATTAATTGATGTACACTAATTTATTTCAATTTAGTATGGAAATCAATTAATTTTAAATGTGACAAGATGGCATCAAAATTCTCCTGTCCTAAGAGATGACATGTTATGGTGTCATGCTCAGCATGGAGAGATGGGGGAAGAAGAGGGAAAGAGGGGTGACACTCAGACTGATTGTGTTTGTCTCCCCAAATCACCATTAAATGGGATGGAGCCCTGCCTTCCTGGGAATGGCTGGACACCTGCCTGCCCATGGGAAGGGGTCAATGAATTCCTTGGTTTGCTTCACTTTTGCTTTACCTATTAAATGCTTTTTATCTCAACCCACAAGTTTTCTCATTTTACCTCTCTGGTTCCCTGCCCCATCCCACAGAGGGTGGGTGAGCATGGGGTTGAGCTGCCACTTGAGATTAAATCGCGACAACATAGAAATTATTTGGCACCTTTAGTTTTAGTTTGAAGGCAGGTATTTGCTAGCTAATAGAGTGGTTGTAAAATACATTTGCTCCAGCCATCTTCCAAGGCTTCAGTTTTTAGGAATCATTAAGAGGTCAAATAAGACCATTGATCTCTCCTCACAGAAGAAGGGCAGCAAGACTCATCTGATAAACATCACCACACTTCACTCATGATCTAAAGCCAAGCTCTGTTTTATAGCACTATAAATAATAAAAAAAAGCCATAAATCTGGACTGGGGTGACTGGAAGTCAAAGTATATTCAGACCCAAGAAACCTCTAGTTATTGATTCACTTAAGTCAATAAAATCTTCACTTCTAGCAACTCATTAACACAAGAACCCTGGCAGAGTAAGTGAGCACTATAAAAACCAGGCAAGATCGTGGAGTCACAGACCAATAGAATGGTGAGGGTCAGAAGACACCTAAAAGACCCACCCCCTCTGACAGGGCCAGGGACACGTTCCACTAGACCAGGCTGCTCAGAGTTCCATCCAACCCAACCCTGAACAATTCTGAAGTAGGATGAAACATCCACAGCTTCTCTGGGCAACCTGTGCCAGTGTCTCACCAACCTCACAACCTCACAGTAAAGAACGCCTTCCTAACATCCCATCTAAATCTAAATCTACCTTCCTTCAGCTTAAAGCCATTACCTTCCTGTCTGGGGGCACTTCTGATCATGACAAATAACGACAAATACAAAGCAAGTTTTACTCAGAAATACGTAAAGCAAGAACTTAGTGCTCAGCAAATTCTTTGTACACTAGACTGACTTACAATTGAGACAGCAATATAAAATCATATTGATGATGCAGATTGTATTAATAATGGTGCCTCCAAGAAATTGCTCTGTATAATAAATTCAGTGGGCAATATTTTACTGCTTTGTTTTGAGGGTACTGTAGTCATTTGTACAAGATACGGAGAGAAAGTAGATCTTGCTTAATAAGACCATGGTCCAGAACCATGTGGTGTTCTACTATTAATGTGTTAATGTGTTGCTACTATTAAGCGATTTTTAGACTACAGAAAGAACATACAGGAAAGCTTCACAGTAACTGTGTCAAGAGGAGTTTGATCATCTGAAGAATGTCTTGTTTGACTTGCAGAGACCCTGACTCCTGAGCCATGGACCAGGACATTGTTCTGCCAGTTACTATCAGAACAATTTGTGTCACTTCAACAAGTGACTCAAGCCACAGGGCAATGACCACAGATGACAACTTCTGTCTCAGCACAACGTGCTCTCTACTCAAGGAAACCCTTCACTCACTCAGGAAGCTTCTTTTCCTCAAAGGTAAACCTGTGCTCAGCTGGAAATGATATTTTCCTGGAGTGCCAAGACCTGTGTCATGAACATCCTAAGAACACAGAACTACCACAAATTTTGCAAATCTCAACTTGAAGTGCAATATTAACCTCTTTGATCTTCTTCAAATAGAGATAACATAATAAACTGGAAACCATTCCATATCACACAATTCTTGCCCTGCGGAGAGTACAAGAGAGCAAATAAACACATACCAGATGTTAGTTATTTGTTTGCTTTAATTGCTTCAGCTGTTTCAAGGAGCTACTGGCTAAGAATTCATACAGAATAGAAAATGAAACAAGACACAGAAGAAAGATGGTAACTGAAAGCATGAACATTATTTTCCAAGATAACGGAGAAAAACCCAGCAAACAGAAGTTCCAAATGTTAAGCTTCAGGGCTAAATAAAAGCCAGTCATAAGAAAAGCTGTGTTAAAAGGACACAAACTTTAGAATAAAAAACAGAATGACAGGATCTAACTCTTCCCAGTCCAATTTGGAGATGGGATCTAGCCAGTGTTTCTGCAGTCACCCATTGTTGGCGAGGCCACAGGCCCATTGTCTGGCTTGGAAGGGGAGCTGCAAATTTCTGGGCTTTTAGCATGCTATGAAATCCCTAAAGCTCTCAAAAGGGGAGTCATGGAGACAGTTTGCAGATATAGTGCCTTTGAGACAGCTATGCCACAGATGTGTAACACATCCCAGAGTGCCGTGGTTTCCAACCTCTTCTGGAACAAACCACTAAGAGATGTTTAGTGACCACATGGATCTCCACATTTATTTGTCAGCAAAGTTCCTCTTTCTCAGTTATGTTTTGCATAGTATTTACACAAAGTCCCCATTCTCTGTGAGGTCTTACACCAAAAGTTTCAGAACTTTTTTCTGATCTCTTGAATTTTTGAGCATGGTATCACCTTGGCTACTGGCAACTCCAAATTGGGGCAGTTTCATCTTTTGTTAGCATTAATCTGCGATTATCCAGGCCCAAGAGAAAGGAAGTTGAACTGGTTTACAACTATTGTGCTCTGCTACTTAAAATACTCAAACAGAGCACATGCCTACAGATTTTCTACCAGTTTCCTTCATGGCTATGTTGTCTTAGCCTCACCTCCTCCTTCCTGCACAATTACACTCCATAAACCTCTCAAGATGAAGTTCACATTTTAGCATGGCTTCCTATAAGCTGAAGGAAATTAATTAAAGGGCCTAGTCCTGCTCACAGTGAAGGCACAAGGGTTGTAACTCTGATGTGAACCTGAAAGGGCAAATCCCAGTAACTCTACAAAGTATTTCCAGAGCTCAAAGTCATTTTTTCCCCAAGGAATCTGATGATCTTGGTAGATTTCCATTTTAGGGTTCCAAACTCAGGAAATTCGGCTGCGAGTAAATTCCCTCTAAAGAATCTTACTTTGACACTCAGCCATGCCCAGGAAGCAGATTTTGTCTCCTAATGATGCAGACAAACACCTGGGCTGTTACTTCTGCTAATTTCCCGACACTTAAGAGCTTCTACCAATCATCCAAGCTACACACGTGCAGGTTTTGACACCTAAGTACTTCTAAAATGCTGTGGATAACAAACCATAACAACCTTCAGCTCAGGATCAACATTTCACTGATTTTCTACGTGTTTGAATTTCTCCACTCATCATAGGGCAAGTACTTGTCTAATGCACCACCTAGAAGTACTGTCGACATTTTCTGCCTCAGTGAGCAGAGAAAAACATTTAAATGCATGTATAATTTACTTGATCAATCACAATTAGGGATTTGGACTGAAATCCAGTTAGCATGGCTTAAGTTGTTGCCTGTCAGCTGGGCAGTAATAACTGCTTTAGCACACTTAATTAAGCCTGGAAAAAATGTAAGGTAATATTAGCACAGCCTCTTTCACTGTGATATAAGCTGCAACATTCAATTTGTTGTAATACTTGACACAGTTAAGTCAATTGTAAAGTCATTCACAGACTATGAAGGTGGAAGTTAACTTTAAAAAGTCATCTAGCACAAATAGCAAGACCATTTGAAGAAACCACTCTGTGGTTATGGACACTCTGTGAGGCAAAGAGGATAAATTAATCAGCTAAATTATGTTCTCAGCTGTAATTTACTTTTTGTATTCCACTAGCAGTATCATCATTTATCCAGAATATTGCATTAAAATGCCATGAAAAGAAGAGAATTATACAACTACATTTCTTTTTAAATGGATTCAGTAGAACCTCCCAGAAAACCTCAGGTAAATAAAGCTGGAGTTGAATTTTGGTCTGATGCTACTCCCATGTAAGCCTACTTGGCTATGTTCACCCCAGCACAATTCTATTGTCACCAGGCTGTTTCAGAAACTGAGTGTGTGCCAAATGTTTGTGCAACTTTGCAATACAATGAACATCAGAAAGAGATTATCATCATTTGTAAACAACTATAGCTGTTAGAAGCACTACTGACATTCAAATATAAAATTATTTAAATATTCTTACCATTTTATTTAAATATTCGTACCTGTCGAAAAAATGGTCTTCAAATATAGGGGGTTAAAAAAAAATCACCTCCTTCAAAAGACTGATAAGGAAGAAATGAAGCTGTTACAACTGAGAGTAAAAGAACACATGCAAGAATAGAAGAAGAAGCACCTCCAGCCCATGGTTCCCACCACTCAGCCAGGCACAGGTTTTTGGAGGTGAATCACCAGAGGTGGGGTCCACCTCTGCCATGACTACATTGGCAGCCTATAGGAGTAGTGCTTTAAGGTGTGTAACTTCCATGGAAAAGGTAAAATGAATCCTCCCAAAGTGAAATTCTGCTGTTTCCACTAGGAGGATGCTGGAAAGGACAGAGGATATGCCAAGGGTTGGATATGAGAAAGGGGCAAGGGAAAACACATCAGCTGTAGCCTGCACGTGACAGAATGGGAATGCAGTATGTGATCTGAACTGCTTTCTCATATACATAAAGAACAAGTAGCAACACCTAATACTACCCAGTTATCAGAATGTCACCTTGTAAAATGACTAAAGTGAAAAAAAAAAAAAAAACTAAAGTTAATCTCTCTCTGACTTGAAAAGGCCCTGGAGATAACACACATTATGAGAGTTAACAAGGCTTGCACCTTGCAACATTCCCAAAGGCTCTGTAATTTATATTCTGTTCATACAAATTAAAAGATCATTATCCACAACTAAGTGGAAGTGACAGATTAAAATGTGCTGACTTGAAAACCAACCTGTAAATCCCCACCACTGAATGCTGCAGTGACCAAACCTGCTGCACAGCCAGCCCGGACAGACAGCTGACCACACTAAGACTTCCTTGTGCTCTGTCGTCCCAAGGGCTGCAGTTCACAGAAACATATAAGACACCAAAGGCGTTGTTACAAGCAGGTCAGCATTGCTGTGGTTGATGGTAAAATAAACTGGTTTTTTCCAGGTTATTTTGGCAATAGTCTTGTTTGACAGGTAGTATTAATGGCACCCATCAAGAGCACAGCTTCAAAACATGAAATAATATCTGAAGTGGACATTGCAACTTGTAGGTCTAGGTACCTCTGTAACAAGCACAATTTCTATGTATCCCTTCCCCAGATTATTTTTTTGTACCCCATTTTCCACTGAGCTCTCCGTTTTTTTCTATTCAAGTACTTCTCCAGTGATCACAATGAACATAAAATCCTGTTGTTACACTTACTGGGGTAATTTGTGGTACTACTAGTTGTCAAAAATATTTGATACATGATCCCAATGTCAAACACTTCCATACAAGAAAAAATGATGCAGAATAAAAATATATCAATATACTTCTTGAAAATAATTCTGCATTCTCCATCATTGATTAGTCTAGAATCTAAGAAAACCCTTGGTGAAAATGTAATTCACTTATAAATGTTGTTTGATTTTGAAAGGTTTCTTGCCTAAACAAGGAAAATAATGCTGATACCCAGACACAGAGAGCAGTGTCCCTGCAGTCACACAGCAGATCAGCCGCCCACAAACAAGCCCACATCTCTCACACACCATTACCTCCTTCACAGTCTCCCCAAAAGCTATCACACACCACTCCAGGTACTGGTACCCTGAGACACGTGGGCCCAGAGGCAGAAGTCAAATTCATTCTGACAGTTCAGCTAATAAAAACCAACAAAAACAACAACAATATTTATCTAGCATATAAGATCTAAATACCATTCCAGTATTTACAGTGCAGTTTCAATGTCCATGGTTGTATCGAGGGGCTGGGATGCCAGAGGTGAGAAACTGCCCCATCTATCCCACCACAACTCCTCCAGGCCTGACATAAAGGGATGAACAATTAGACATGATATATTTTCTCTAATACACAGGTCCATGGACCACTGAAGACTTTCCTGAGTTTTTAAGGACAGTGATAATGGTTCACAAGCACAGTGGCAGATTATACCCACACAGAACCATAACTCTTCCATGTTTAGGAAAGGAATGCTGACCTTGGTGCAATTCAGAATACTCTTATCTCTTGTGGAAGGGGTACAGAGTGTTAAAATTAAGATTTAGCTTGCTGCCAAGAAGACTGATCTGATACTCAAAATCTTCTATTTGTTTGTCCATCCTATGTTTTCTGACTGCAAAGTAAAAGAAGGCTTTTTTACTCATTTCTCACTTCGAAGTCTGAGGACTGTCCTACTATTCCTAGTACAGACGGCAGAGCTGTTGATCATTTCTGCTCCCAGATCATCTCCTAATTTCTTTCCCTTTTTTTTTTTTTAATTTTTTTTTTTTTTTAATTTTTGGAAGCAAGGTAATATTTTTAAAGGACACAAATCCAATCACAACAGCGCGTTTCAATGGGTGAAAAAGTTGTTCTGAACAATCTAAAATCCATGCACCACATAAAGTAGGACTTTTCCTCCTTAAACTGGGAAGAGACATTAACACCAGGACTATGTTGCAACACATTACAGCAGTAAAACCTGTAAGGAGACCTGGAACCAGTCTTGTCTGTGCTACCAGCAACACCTTCACTAGCAGCAGCCACAGGAGCAGCAGAGCTAAAAGGGCAATTGAGCTGCAAACAACTCACCTGGCTACACATGGCTTTTGAATCCATTATACCTTTATTCTGCAAAGTCCTGGCTTTGGGACAAGCTGCTTGAACAAAAAAAATTCTCTCTCTGCAATACTGTTCTGGGTGTACGTCAGCCCATTTGTTGGAGTCTTTTAAATTTATTTAGATATAAGATGCTTACATTAGTAACATACCACTGAATACAGAAAACAGGCTTAGAATGGACCTTGAAGAGTAATATAATTCAGCTTCTCCCCCTCCTCAAGGCAGGATCAGCTACTTCTGGACAAATTTTGGCAGATGTTTATTTCATGTTCCATGATAAAGCCTCTCCAGAGAAGTTGTGGAATCCGGTCCAGTGCTTGAATGCCCTTGTTCTCCCAAAATTATTTTCCTACCATCAATTCAAGCACACTGTGCTGCAGTCCAGGCCCATGGATGTGTACATGTACAGCAGATTTGGAATGGTTTGGAGTCACTGAGGATGGACAGCAGAAACAGACTATTTACAAATTCTCCACAACAAGTCAGTTCTTTCCTTTGCTATATATTTAATTTCACTTGGCAGTCTGAGTAGATAAAGTTACATTGTATTTATTTTTTTATGTTTTGAAAAAATTCTATTAATTTCAGAGATAAACAAAGGTTTTCTTGACCATGGTGAAGTCCTCCAAGATATTCAGAGTCTCTTAGGCAACAAGAACACACGCAATTGTTATTGTGAATATTTTGAGTGAAACCTTCAACTGAAAATCTGTAAAACCACTTGTGTTTGCAGCATGGTAATCTCACTAAAGGAGTCAGTACTGTTCAATATAAATTCTCTTGACCCCAGACAACTCTGAAGCAGAGCTCCAAATCTCACTTACATATGAGTTCTGCAGTTCTGTTGCTGTGATCCAACATTCACTTTCAAAGCATCCAAGTAACTTTTACAACGTGCTAGTACGCATGACTTAGGGCCACAGGCTAAGGAAGGATATGTGGAGGCAGCTGGAAAAAATATCTGCAGAGCCATGCTGCAAACCTTGCCCACACTGAGGCCTCCAGAAGCCTCCATTTCTTGGAGAAGTCAGATTTTGGTACTTGCTCACTGCTCCTATGCTGGACATCGTTTGGTTACACCACTCCTCTTGACTTTCCAGGTAGCATAACAAACTAATTTGTGGTGGTAAGATCCTTTGCAGGTCAGCTTGTCCCACCCAGAGTCAAAGCTGGTTCAGTGAAAGAAGGCTTTTCAGGGCAAATTGATTTTTTTTAACATCCTCAAAATTTCCCAAATTCTCTGGTAACCTGGTCCAGTTAGACCCCTCTTATGGGGACAATATTTCTCCTAAAGCCTAGTCAGACACTCTTTAGCTCCAGTCTGGGTTCAGTGACTCCTCCTGTGGACCTGCTGGCTGCAGCCCTGCTGACAAAGCCCAGGATGCAGCTGGCCCTCACTGCGAGGGCACAGTGCTCGCTTGAGTCCTGCATGCTGCCCACCCCAGTGCCCACGTCCTTCTCTGCAGAGCTGCTGTCCATTCAGTCAGCCCCCAAAACTGCTGCATCGGGCTACTTCACCCCAGATGGATTTTCTCCAGGATGCTGACAGCCCTTTTAACAGCATCCCATCAGTCAAACAATGCATTATTAGTTATCTCAGTCCTTAAAAAACAAAGGAGTTTTCCCTGTTTATTTCAACCAGGCTGTGCCCACAAAGCATTCAGCAAGAAAGGACATTTGCCAGAAAATGTGACAGGTTGAGATACAGAATTGCATCCCTGCACCACTGTTCAACTGAATATTCACAGAAGCTGAGGCAATGTCATTGCACACAAAAAGGATCAGCCAGCAAGTAATTTTTTTCACAAAATAAGTACCAGTCCTAACCAGTGCAATTCATTTCAGCAGTTATCAGTATTATTACCCACTATTTTTTCAGGAAGTGTTGAGTAGACACCATCACCTGTATTTACATATGCAAAGAAATATCACACATTGGCACAATTTGTAAGGTGCTGGGGGTGCTGTGTGTGTGGGCTGGATTCTGGCTAGTACGTATTTGCACAGCCCATAACAATACAGCCATTTAGCCAACTACTCAAAGGCAGACCTTATAAAATTACTCTGGTGCCATTTTCACCATTGTCTTCCAATGACTGAAAGTTTGGAACAGATAGAAAGCCCAACCAGATCAGAAAAAAATTCAGAAGTCAGAACCCAGCCCTTTCTCGCCTTACTTCTCCCACCTTTTTTTTACAAATATATTTTTCTACTGTTTAGGATGACCCACACAAATGTCCAGAGAGGGAAAAATGAAGGTGTGTGGCTGCATAAATCCTAATCCCACAAAATCAGCAGATGTTTTGTGGAAGACTAACAGGACAAGGGATTTCTTAGATTTTTGCCTGGGCTAAACTTCAGCTAGATAGATTCATACACTTCCACAACAGGCCCCGAGGACTTTGAAGGCACCACACACCAAGAGCTCCAGCAGAAGATATGAGATCCTAACTACATGTCTTCCAAGAAAGAATTGGAGTTAATTAAGCATATGCAGTGCATTGGAAGAAACTAAGAGCAAAACAGATTTGGGACTGGTTGGTAGCTTCCCTTTATAAGCTGCTGCTTGAAGCAAAGTACCACTGAACATCACTCTAAGCAAAAACTTGTTAAGGGCAGTGCTAATCTACAGCTCTCTAGAAGAAAAAGATGATACTTGAAATTATATTTTTTTCTTTCTGTCTACTTTTGAATAAAGTACTTCAGTATGTGCTCAGTAAAACTCTGGAGAGAAAAATGACAACTTCTGACTCTCACTTCATTTGTGAGGCAGTTTACCACTGTCCTCAGACTTTGTATCTGAATATATAAACACTTGATATAATTTGAAATCAGTAATACTTATCTAAGAGAACATGTCTGATTGCCTAAGACCCAAGTCTCAGGGCCAGGAGCTTTTAGAGGTGTCAGCTAAGACTCAGTCCAAATTGTTCAGAGACTTGGTCCTAAGTTTTGAGATAGAGTTGAATACACACAAGCAAAATGAGATTTTTCAAGTCACGTTGGACTTCTGAGAAGCTAATGAATAAAACCGTGGTTCAGTAGTGCCTCAAACCAGGGTTTTGCTCAGCTCCAAGGGTAAGTGATAGCCTAAGAAGACTGAAACTCATCCCCTGCCTCTAGCACTTACAGAAGACCTCAGAAAAGACTGGCTTCATGGTCAGGAAATGGAATGGAGCATCCCAGAGAGACAAGAACAAGCACTTCAGCTAGCAGCAAGTGCTTGCAGATTAAGTTTTTCTCACATTCAAGATTCACAGGTTTCAATGTGAATCCACAATAACTCTTATTTGAGCACCAAACATGCCATGAGCTAATATTCCCTTTGTTTTGTTCTTTTCTGTCATCGTAACAAATTAATCAAATTAAGTGGGAAAAACTTCTCTCGGTCTGGCCTAACATCCAACAAACTGCACAACAAAATCGTGACTCCCTGAAAATAACAGCTTACAATGAGAACATAAACACCCTTACTGTTTCCAGACTAATAGCACTGAGCTAGAATACCACCAAGAACTCATTCTATCCCCCTTGCCCAGGCTCAAGCTTTTACCAATTTCATGGGTGAATTAAAAGAGCAGTATCGATCTATGCTGGCTGCCCTTTTCAGAGCAAACATTGCACTGGACAGGAAGACACACAGATCTTCTTAGCTTAAGAATATACAAGGCAGCATCATTTTCAGCAGCTTATTCAAGAAAAAAGGTGTCTGTCCCTAAAATGTCATGCTGAAACCATCATTCAATGCTTGTCACTAGCTACAGCTAAACCATGGAGGACTGATTTACATTTGTGCTGCAGTAATGAGTGAGATGTTTTCAAAATGAAAACCTAACTTATTGCTCTATTTGCTCTTCTCTCAATGGGCAATAAGTGGAATTCTTAAAATTACCAAGCTGCTTTGGAATTGTAACCTAATTAAATCAGCAGTAACTGACTGAAATAACTGAAGAATTATATATATATGTGTATATATATATATATATATACATATAAGATATATAAATAAAAAATATTCAATAAAAAGAAGTCATCTTTGGGACATGCCCAGTGTCTTCCACCACTCCTGTTTTAAACATACTGATTGACAACAATTGTCCACAAAATTAATATTGTAGATTTATAATTGCATCTCACAAACTATGAGGTTGATTCTTCTCTCACTGAAGCCAGGAGTGAGAACCCCCTTGGTCCCTGTAACACACACCACCATGGCACCAAAAAGGTTTTAGAGCTGAAGCCTCCACAGCAGTTAACACCACTGGAAGCAGCTGTCAGCTGAAGGAGAGGAGGTAGAAGAGAAGCAATGATCGTGGCAGAGCAATCAGAAGTGCTTCCAATTTTTATGAAACTATACAGGCTTTGTAACTCCTCCAAGCAAACCAAAGCTGTTACAGATTTTTCCTGAGCTGATTATCTGCCTCCCACAGGTAACCTGCCTGTACTTACATGAACATCAACAGTCAATTTGTTAGGCTCAAACAAAAAAAACCAGAGAAATATGGAACTCTATATGGGGCACAAAATTGCCAATACTAAGTTTTACAAGATTGATGTACAAGATAGTTTTTGTCCATAAATCTCATAGCACTTTATTAAGTGCTGTGAGGCAGATGCCTTGAGCTCCATGCTTTGGAAGCTGAACCAGAGACTTGAGATGTGACCTTCTCGATGTCATGCAGCAGGTCAACAATGTTCTACTTCAACATTCCCAAGTCCATGAGGTCTGCCATTGCTCTGAAGAGAAGACAAGCAATCCTCTGCACAAGTTGAGCTCTGAGCCTGTCATTAGAGTAACACGGAGCTAGAATGATTAAATACGTGGAAGAATCAACCAGTTTTTAAGATATCAGTTGGCATCTAAACTGCTCATCCAAGCTGATGAACAAAAGACAAAAATGTAAAAAAAGGAAGAAAAAGAAGGAAGCAAAATTCTGCCTCAGATCATAAATAACCTTTCCTCCTTAAACCATCCACACTCCATTTTGTCCACGTGACCTTTGCTGGTTTTTACTGACAGGCTGGTAAGACCAAAAAAATGGAAAAAAGGGAAGTTAATTTCTTAGCCTTTATCCTGTTCAGAGCATACACATCTCCAGCTGCACAGGTGCACCTCCAGAGCACTCACACTGCACAACACCTCACAGGGCAAGAAGGGACAACTGCATCTCCTGTTGCTGCTGGCACACATGAGGATGGTGCCAGGCTGCCCATCTGCCACCATCTGCCCATGGACTGATTCTGGATTCACAGTCCAGCAGCTCTGTCCAAGATCAACCTTTAAGACATAAAGCTGCTTGGAGGAGATGGCAACAGACATGGAGCAAGCCAAAGCCAGGCTGATGTCTGCAGCCAGGGCAGGTGGCTGCTCTGAACAAAGAGAGTCTGAAGGGCTGAGCCCCCTCCCTGAAGTTCCTCAGCAGCTGTGAGAGCTGGTACACCAAGAGCCCTCACCTCAGTCCCCACTCACCTGTCAGGGATGGGAAGGTAGGATAAGACACCTTAGTGTGAAGGGCAAGAAGATGAGCCAGAGAGTTTGTGGATAAAAGAAAAGAGAACAGAAATTCATGCTATGACTAGGGACATCAGGAATACCCAGCAGACAGACAGTAGTAACAGAAACAATTCAGGGAGGGCAAAATGAGTGAACCCTTCCACACCTTTATAACAACATTAACAAAACACAGAGACCACCACATTTACTCCAGACTTACCTGAGCTCCTCCTTGCTGAACAGTGCATGAAAATTGAGGTCTCAATTTTTACCTGTAACATAGCAAATAGCCCAAATGTGCAGCAAAGTAAGCAGAACAAGAACAGTGACCACAATGGGACCTTCTAATACAAATCACAAAGCTCATTTTGCCAGAAGACAGACGTCTCTTGAAAATTATTGTGGAATGAGCTCCCTCAGAAACGAAGGACCAACACAGTCAACATTATCTCCCTCTTCAAGAGAGATAAATATTCTACAAGTCATCTCCTTTAAAATAGAATGAAAAAAAAAAAAAAAAAAAGGAAAACCATTACAAGCAACTGTCATATACAGAACACCCTTGCAAGAAAAACGAGCCAGCTATCCACAAATGACAGATGACAGCAGTTTAACACACTGCTGTTAGCATGTCAGGTACATTATGAATGAGAGAAGATGAGCAGAACACATTCACATAAAATGGAAAGTACAGTAATAAGGAAAGAAGCATCAGTAAAATATGGGAAAAATGAAAAGGACTAGAAGGAAATGAGGTATAAAAAGGAAAAAATTGTAAGGAACAGAGCAACATACTGAGGTAGTATCTTGAAGCAGATGATCTCCTGGCATTAACTGATGCACCACCACTGTCTGGAACAGGTCAAGGACAATTTTTGTCAGCTGAGGATTTGGTCCTCCACACAGAACCAGGCAATGGCGATAACAGCATCCTGCTTGGTTTTCCTGGGTTGCCTTCTCCCTCAAAAAGTGAAGAGGCAACACAGGAAGAAAATAAGATGATAAATCAAGATAAAGATAAGATGATAAGGCAAGATAAAGATAAGATGATAAGGCAAGATAAAACAAAAATATCCACAGATTAGTGGAGTACATTTTATTTATTCATGATCTCTGGTTTATTATGTGTCCTTGGCAGATGTCCCACAACTGAAAATTTGCAAGGCAGATATTGATGCAAGTTTAGAGACTTGAGCCTTGTTTCTAGTCATTAGCCTTGGGCAGATCTTTTTAATATATGTGCCCCAATAGGCAGTAAACAAGTTCCTTAAATCAAGAGTCTTTGGACAGGAGACATGCTGCAAACAAATGGGCTTAGACAGAGACTACAGGAAGCAAGACCAAAAGCGTGGTCTTGACCTGTTTTCAAGCTGAAGGTCAGGCTGCTCATACAGATATTGCCTAACAGGACACAGACTGCCTCTGACTGACTCACAACTCACACCAGACCCTGCCTGTCACACACCCTCCTTGTTAAGCAGCACTTATTTCACCTGAGAGCGTGGGGGCTGAGCCTGCCCAGCTGGCAGGACAGGGATGCCAGCAGCAGCAGCAGCAGCCAGGGGAGCCCTGGCAGCGATCATGGAGCGATCCCAGCAGTGAGGCAGGACATGGCAGGACACGTGTCCAGCAGCAGCCTGGCCAGGGGCCCAGCCAGAACAAAAAGCACACCTCTGGCAGATGCACCAGTGCTGAGTGCAGGAAGCTCAGCTGCCTCACTCTCCAGGCAGGCTTAAGGTGCCTCTGCAGCTTGGCTCAGTCACTGCAGAACCTTGTTTTGCACTGAGGCTGAATGGTCTTGGCATTGAGTGCTAGAAGTTGATTTTATCCTGCCTGTGGCTGTAATTTCACAGCTAAAGTGATACTGGTGGCCAAACATCAATTTATCATCTTTTCAGGTTAAGGTGGTTTTATTCTTCTTGCCCTGGGAAAGTTGCTAAGTCCTAGAGAGGGTGAGCAAAGAACTGCTCCTGCTTCAGGACCTGTCTGTTTCTACAAAGGACATTCTAGTAAAACATCTTCTCTCACCTGTCTCAGGAACAATTCTAGGGGTCACACTGCAGTTTGTATCAGCTCAGCTGAAAGCTGATTATTGATTTTTTTTTTCCCACACTCACAAATAGGAAGTTGAAAGGCTGCAACAACTTCTGTGGGTTGCCTTAGTGCTGAGACAGGTAACAAGACACAGACATTTACAGACAAGGAAGGTCTCTTAAAAAAGAGCTTTAATGTCCTCTGCTACGAATACATATAGATTTACTCTTTTTTTAATAGCAAGAGCCACTTAAATCTGTCCAGACAGTATCAAGCAGATCTAAACAAGTAAAGAACTGTGATTTAGAATATCTGATATTATTTCTGGACCTTCCCATACTTTAATTAATTCCCTGAAATTGAAAAAAAAAATTGAATTATACTTATAATTATATTTAAAGAAAACTGTTTTGAAATCTACAACTAAGAAGCACCCTTGTAAAAGCTAGGTATGACTACTGTCAGTTAAAGTTCTTTTGTCATCATTTAGCTACCTACCTGTATTTAAATAATTTACACAATTTCAGAACATAAAATCATTTTTGTCTACCCACAGTGCTAGTTCAGCAGAAATTTAGATACAGAAACTGTAAAGTTTCTTCCTTATAAGCCTTATAATTGTCTTTCATTTCCCCAAATGACTACTGGTTTCAACACTGCTGCAATTGGCAGGTTCCCCCAGCAGCAGATATTAAATACATCATGCAAAGTTGAAAAGCCGCCTCTGCTTTGTGGCTCAGGGTATGAACTCAGATCAATTCCTACCAAAACTGTAGGTTATTTAACCCTAACTGATTAGAGGAGAGAAAGATTTTGGGAAAGGCTGCAATTTTGACTGAGGAAAGTAAGAATGAGTGGTCCAGGACATGTCTCTGAAAAGGATATCTGCCCCAGTATCCCAAGTCAGACACCCAGAACTTGACTCACACATCCCCTCTGAAACTCCTGGCTCCCGTACAAAAGGCATGCCTGCTCCTTCTGTCCCCTTAGGACGGTAGCTTGAGTGCCTTATGCCATCTATTGGCCTAGACCAGTGACAGGCGCTCGGAGGAGAACTTTAATTCTGGGAAAGTGACTGTGTTAAAAGGAATCTGTCGGCAGATCTGTAAATTCCGCTAATGGAATCAATACACTGCCGCTGCTCAGATCTTGAGGTCTACCTTGCCCAGCAGACACACTGAGTTCAGCTCCCAGAATAACCAGCAGCTGTGCTTTGCATTAGGCAAATGATAAACAGTACACAGCGATATCGCAGGCAAGAACATCCAGAAAATAAGCAGAAAGAATTTTCACTGTCCTACACATGAACATTTAAAAAGTCATTCATAAAAAGAGAAAGCTCCTTCAAAATCCACTTAGCTCTAAAATCTCGTTAACTATCCCCAACTTACTAAAGTCTTCTTTAAACCGGACGCGCACAGTGAAGAAACTTCTACATTCCTTAACCACAGTTAGCCGTAGCCATTCACGGCTGCTTAAATATAGTTTACTCTTTAACCTAAACGAGTTTCTAAAAGACAAGGCAGAGCTGTGCAATGCGAAAGGATTCAGAGGCATCGCTCTTGACCCTCTCCCGCACAGGCCATTACAAAGCAGCCGCGGGGAGCCCGGCAGGACGGGTCCCCTCCGGGGGCCAGAGCGGCGCCCGCGCCCCCGCTCCGGAGCCGCGTCCCTGCAGAGGGGCTGCACGTCCCGAGCCCCACGGCGAGGCAGCGAACGCCAGGGGCTCCCTCTGCCCCAGGTGGCTTCCTGTGCACCCTTTTTCCTCCTCCTCCCCCGACTGTTTGCCCCGCAAAACGCAAGGAGAAGACACCGCGCCGGACTCCGCGCTGTCCCCTCCGAGCCGCAGCCGCTCCCCCGAGGCCGCCCCGCCGCGGGCCGGGCCAGCGCTGCCTACCTGGAGCTGCGGCCGCCGCCCGCGCCGCGCTCCCGTCCCGGCGCGCAGCGCCCCTGGGGTCCCGCAGCGCCCTCGGGGGCCCCGCTCCGCTCCCCCTGGTTCCGCACCGTGCCCGAGCGGAGCCGCCTTGCCTCCGCGGGGTCCCGGGCCGCTCGCGCCCGGGCGGCCGGTGTTCCCCAGAAGTGCCGCTCCACGCCCCTGCTCCACGATCCTGCTCTGTGGCGGCGTCCCACCCGCACGGTTTCCTCTCCTCTCCCGGAGTGTTCCCGCACTTTGCCTGTCGGTCCCGCACAGCATCCCCGGCGTCTCTCCCCGCGCCCGGGGACGTCCCGCTCGGTTCCCCTGGGGAGTCCCGCACCCACCCGGATCCCGTGCCCGGAGCCCGCCTGCGGACCGGGCTGCGCCGCTGCCTCGCGTAGCCACCTACCAGGCACGCCCGGTAGTCCCCGCTGCAGGGGGGCAGCCCGGCCGGAGCGGCGATGCTGCCGGGGCGGAGCGGGCTGGGCCGGCCGCCTCCCGCCCGGGGCTGCGGCAGCGCCGCGGAGCCGGTGCCGGTGCCGGCCCTGCCGTGCCGCGCTCTGGGCTGCGGGGCTCGCCCCGTCCCGCTTTTGTGCGGCGGCGGGGCCGGCGCTGCCGCTGAGCTGTCAGCGCCAGGGGATTGATCTGCCATCGATTCCCAGCGCCGGTGTGCTGAAGTGGCACGCGGCTTGATTAGGTGGCGGTGCAGCCTGAGATGCGGAGTGTCCGCACGCTGCCGGGGGAAGTAATTTGTGTTCCGTGTTATGCCCCAGAGTAGTTGTCTGCTTGTGTCAGGGCTCAGTTCTGCCCGGGTTAAAGTCAGAGGGCAGTGAGAAGCCAGGCCAGCTCCCAGTGTAACTCGAAAGCACAGCTGCGACAGCGTTCCACGATTAAACATTTTGTCTGTTTCAGTGGTGTCGTTTTGAAAATTGCCGATAACGAACGGGGAGGTTTATTCCTTCATTACGAATTTTGACACAATGTAAAGTATTCTCTGCACGTTTGCCAAACTTTTCAAAACTTTTCACTAAGAAAAAGTACTCTAAAACATCATCATCATCATCAACATCATCATCATCATCATCATCACTAATTGCAGGATTAGGGGGGGGAATCTGTTTCATAACTATTTCTGCCAATTATTTTCCTAATCAATTTTAGCTTGAAAAAAATCTTGCACAAATATTGCATACAATTCTCCTCTGTTTTGGGGAGAGATTTTGTTGTGGGTGTTTTTAGAATTCTTTACATATTTTAAGGAGAATAATTCAACAACCTATTTTTTTAGAGGCAGTCCAAATACTTACTGTGCTGATGTCTTCTTGTTGTGGCAATAATTTTTTAGTCTTATAAGAGTCCTCAGTTGTGAAGACTGAGGAGAGGGGGGATCCTAAGAGAATACATTTCTCTCTGACTCTGTTCACTGTTATTCCCTTAAGATACTATTGCTCTGCAGGGAAGATTCATTTTATTACATGTTATGGTGTATAATAGCATTAATAAATTAATTTTTATCACATTTCTTTTTCATTAATCACAGAAGTTTCAATCACTGCAGAATATGTCTTGTCCAGATATTACATCAACCCTTCAGTGTTGTGCACAGCAATATGCATTTATGCTACACATCTTTTTCAGAAAACATAGTTAAGGAGGAGCACAGAATGACATTTAGTTACAGAAGGTTTGTGAGAAAGCCATGCCCTGTTTGCAAAGTGAGTTCCTCAGAACTGTTCAAATACAAGAATGTGAACAGAATACTTCCTGAAGACGAATGAGGTCATCTTAGTGGGTCATTTGGAGATTTCAGCATAACATTTGAAAGATCCTGCAGAAATATTGTTACTGACTTTTGCAAATGATACTGCAGCACTGCAGCCCATCAGATGGTTACACAACCTCAAGTCATCACAGGCAAGAATGTGAGATGCTGAAAATTGCCCCAGAAGGTGAGCTGCAGCTGCCTGGGCAGCAAGAACACACACATTTCTAACACACAGTGACATCTGTAGTGACAGGGGGAATAGGTATGTTTATTGCCTGTGTCAACACATGTCAGTGGTGACACCACAACAGTCACAACAGTGTGGTGACACTGGTGACTGTGTCCTCAGTGCCTGTTGTGGGCACTGGATGTGTCCCATGGTGCTGCTCTGCCTGGCAGGAGGGCAGAAACATGCTGTCTTGGCTGCTCATCAAGCCTGTCGAGCTGCAATCTGCATTATCATAACTTAGAGCTCCTTACATCAGCATCATCCTGCACTGCTCTTTTCTAAACAACAGACCCAGTCCCCTGAGGGCAGCACATTTAGAAAAGCCAGTTCTTTCCTCCCAGTATTCTGCAGACCCAGCCATCTTCTCTATTTCATCTGCATCAAGAAATACCACAAAACATAGGAATTGCATTTATTTTTGTAGTTGATGCATCATGGTTTCTTTTTACATAAACAGTGTCTGAGCACTGACATGTCTGAAGAAACATTTTCCCTTTTAAAACAGTTTTTCACGTGCTTCCTCTAAAACACAGCAACTCCCCTGAGCTGTGATCATGCTTTTACATGCAGGGCTGACTTGTGGGTTTTTGGCAGGTTTTAGCAACTTCAATCTAAAATATGCTCTGGAATTTTCTTGACTCAGTCATCTGGAGAAGGAGAGATTTCTGTCTTCCTGATGCAGAAAAACTTATTGGCAGCTGTTTATGGTGGGCATGAGCCTAGTTCCTGGCAGTGAGAAAAATAATTGAAAGGAAATCTAAGCTATAACACCATCATCTTCATTGCCCTGCAGTGGTTTATAATATTGCAAAATGGTGTTAAGTGTTGCTCACCAGCTGAAAAGGATTGTGAGACAAAGACTGTTAAGGAAAGTAGCATACATAAGGCTGGCTCGTAGTATCTTGTGCTCTAGCCAAGGATCAACCAGAAATATTATTCAGGAACAAATAATTACAAAATGTCCAGATTAGTCTTTAAAAATATTAACTCCTTCAAAGTTGCTGGTAATAAGTTAACTCAAGACAAAACTGTTGTTTTAAATTTCTCTTAAGGGAAGAAGATTTTCACCAGTGGAGTGAATGGAGTGAGGAGTGAACATATGGCTACATCAGAAGGAATTGTGACCCCCCGTAAAATAGCTTACATCCTTTTTATGGCTCTTTAAAGCACGCAGTGGGCCTATCCAAAGTCAAGCTGCCACTGGCTAATCTAAACTGGAAACAGCAGTGCCCTGCCTGAGCACTGTTGTGCATGTGTTTGTTGTGTTTGTGTAACATTTCCATCCCTAGGGACTGGCCATTATCCCCCCCCCCCAATTTGTTTTCTTCCCTGAATTGCCTTCATCCAACCAAAATATGTCAGCAGTTACACCAGGGGGACTCTATTAAAGACAAATGGACTCAATGTTCTTCCTGAAGAAATTCTCATGATTTAAGCTGCACAGCTGTGGGACAAATTTAGAGTAACTGTGCCTAAGGTACTTTCTTGGGGAAAAAGGAAAAAAAGGTGATTGGAATGGCAACCCTCCCATCAGCGAGAGCTGAATCTGCTCTACTCTGCCTGCCGCAATCCCACCCTTTCCAGCCTGCAAGGGACACATGGGACAGGGACTGCAACACCACTTGCAGCCCCTGCCGTCCCTGCTGGTGACCATCCGCAGCCACCACAGCAGCCAGCACAAGGGTTTGACTTGCTGCCCAAAAACAAATGCAAATCACAGCTTTTCACACTCCCATTGACTTACATGTGCCTCAGTGCAGAACTCTGGCTTTCATTTGCACCCTGTCTGGGTGAAAACTATCTCATTCAATGGAGTCTTACTTGGGGTTTGCACTACCTCCAAAAGCTCAGTCCTGCCTCTCATACAAATCAGGGGAATTACTGTTGCAGAATTATGTTTTTGCATTGTCACAGGTAAACTGACCACAGGTCAGAGGTAAACTGTACCCTTTTGTATTTGCTTTTGTATTCCAGACCTGGGGACTGTCTTAGGCTATTTTGATTTAATAAAGTCAGTGGGAATTTTCAGTTCATTTTATTCAGTTCAAGAAGATAACTTTATCTGTGAATTGCAGGGCCTCTCCTTAATTATCCTGAGAAAATAACTTCATATAATGCAACCTAGTGCCTTCAATTCATTAAATAAAATATTTCTAATAGTAAAAAAGTATTACCAGAAGAAAGTCAAAGGGTTTTAAATTGTTTGTTAGGCAGCATGATTGATCCAGTAACCTGAGGAAAAACTGCATCTGCTGCAGAGCCAGGAACAGAACTTAGAGCTCTGGAGGGTTTTTTACTATTTTTTAATAGTTAGTTGAAATTGTTAGTTAAGTATGAGTAGTCATAGAACACTTCATTTGAATTTAAAAGCATCTGCAAGTGTTGCTAGGAATATGTGAACCATAACAGATCTTCAATTAAGCAGAAGGTAAGAAATTTATCAGTGTCAGCTCCCTGGTTACCAGGCTGTTGACATAGTTCTTAGAAAGATAAGTCAAATGTACATGTGCATTAAGCATATTGTATTTCTGAAAATTATTTTTTTTCTATTAATTATGAAAATATATTAACACAGAATATTGTTTAACAAAAGATGAACAGTAAATTACTGAATCACTACTCGGCAAAGTAGGTAGGAAATTCCTGATACATTTACTAACTCAAAGCAATCTCAAATTACAATGTGACCTGTAGCAGGATGTGTCTAAAGTAGAGCCTCGTGAGCACAATGTATAAACAACAGCTCCTGTGGAAATGTTGAATGCAGCAGCTGTCATTACACAGGCTACGAATACAGTAATTACACTTCAGATGTGTAACCTGGCTTGCCTGTCACAGCTGAATTCTTGTTTACAACAAATACACTGCGCTTTACAGAGCTGTGCCTTTTTGAAAAATAATTGGAAAACATGGTTCCTAAGGTAAAAGATGATGAGGTCTTTCAATGGGAAAAGGATGTCCATAAAGAATGGTGAAAATGGCTTGTATGCAATCTTTTAATTTCTATTACAAGTTTATGGCAGGGGAAGGAGTGGGTGTGTGTGTTTAGGAAGCTGCAGCAGAAGGTGGGGCCTCCTTTTGTTAACCTTTTTTTCTCTTTTTTTTTTTTTTTTCATTTCTCCTTTGCTGTCTTTCTTCTCCATTTTCAACTCCATTACTATTCGGTATTACTAAGGTAGTCCCTCAGGAACCTCAGTCCAGGCACATAATTTTATTTGGATAGTTGGGATACAGTCAAGTACAGAGGAAGAAATTCAGAAGATTGACTAAGACAGGGCTATAGAAAAAACTAAAGATCAGGGTTTGGGAAGCAAGATAATGTTAAAATTAATAGAGCAGTAGTAAAGCTACAGCAGTGTTTCAATTTTCCTTAATTATTTTCTTTTATTTCTCTTCAAATCTATAATACTTTTTCTTCTAGTTCTAGTTTCTTTTCATTCCTTTTGGGGATTTTTCATTATTTTGCATTTATGCTCAGCTCCAAAGTCCTTGACATGTCCATTTCTCCGACTTTCTGTCACCACCTGTGTGGGTGAAAAATAGGATTGCAAAGATTTTCTTCAGTACTTCAGAGAAAAATGGGCCAGGAATCAATATTGCTATACTGGCGTAGTAAGGGTATTTACATTTGAAAGCATTCTACCTTGTTCTTCCCATGAATAATGAAAGAAATCATGGCATTCTTGTGGGGCTGGTCTAGCCAAAAAAAATATCTTTGGAGAACATGAAGGGACTACTTCATTTTCATTTCCATCCTTTGTTCACTTATTGTGTTCTGGAAAAAAAAAAAAAAAACAGAACACTAAAAGGTAAGAATTTTGTCGCTGTTTTGGAAAGTTTATATTCTGAAGAATCTATGGGTGCAGACCATTGACACCACTGCTATAGAAGTTCCAAAGAGGTTTGATACAGAAGTCTTTCAGTTCTAGAGACACTGCATTTTAGTGAAATGATAAGAAGTTCTCCTATTTGCATCCCCTTCAAAGGCTAGGTCTTCAACCTAAGATAAACAGGACCTTATTTTTATCAGTGGTAAGTGGTTTGATGTATTCTGTGTATCTTAAACGTGCCCCTTGTAAGAAGAATTTGACTTTTGGGGGGATGCTCAACTTCATGTGATTGAGTACAGCTTTAGCCTAGTGGCTTGGGCTAGGAACTTAAAATCAAAGGATTAAAAGTAATGTAGAGGAAATCACATTCTATGTGATTAAAAAACAGGGAAATCTTTTTCTGGTTAAGACAAAGGATATTTATATGACTTTTTTTTTGTGACTCTCCAAAAAAGGCAGCATCAACAAAATGACTGCACAGCTCGTTGCAGTTGAGACAGTAACACGTTCTTGATGACAAAAAAGGAAACACTTGCATTCAAAAAGGAATGCTTGTTCTGCCCTCAAAAGAATTGATAACCATCCTCATCACTGTATCTACGAACAGGGTAAAAATGTAAAAGTTGAGTGGAGAAAGTGGATTAAATGGGGTGTCTTACTCTGCTTTGCCAAAGTCTCCTTTGGCTGCTATCTAATTTTCCACCAAACAGAAATATAATCTGTTGCATTATGCTTTACAGTCTCCCCAGAAATCTCCCTGAACCCAGGACATGAACATCTCTGAAACTCCTGCTTTAAACTCATGTCAGGTCAAATTCCCAGCAAAGAATGACTAAGCAGGACACAGGCTGGTGGTCAGAAGTACTTATGATTGGCTTACTTTTCATAGTGCATGTGATTTTTTTGTGGAGCCTCTCTGTCCCTTTTTGTGTAAACAAGCTACATTTCATATAGTTTTAAGTTTAGAACAGTATATAAAATGTTTGTTAAAGTTTTGCGCTGCTTGAAGGTGGGAACTATTTTACATGCAGCAGTTCAAATGCAGTGAGTGGAAAGGCCTTTTAAGGAGCCCATCTGCTCAGAGTTTAGACTAAAAGAGTAGAGAAAGGTGTCATTAAGGTAACTGGTCACCCCATGGCTATGAGCCATGAACAGAACTTGACCATAAAAATCCCAAGGTATCTTGAGCAGAGATAAACTTTCCTGTCCTTATGCACTGTTCTGGTAAAAAAAACCTCATCTGTGTTCTAGTCAACTCTATTACAGAGAAACATGCTAGTTGGATGTTCAGATGAATGGAGAATCAAGTGTAAAACAGGATGTGAAAAATTAGGGTGCTTCAGTCCACAAAATGAAAAGTAGCAGTATGAGTTCTCCTTTTGAAAATGAGGCAAAAATCAGGAGGTGAATACAAGTAAATTGTACTCACAAGCTGTACTGGTACAAGAATGAATCAATATAAACTGCTCAAGAACCCAGTCTAGATAAAAATTACAACATTTCCAAATGCCAGTGAAATAAAGGTCTGGAACATTGTTTCATTAGAGAGTTTGGGGGAGGAAAAAACTGTAATGTTTTTTGGAGTGGGTTTTTTGAACCTGGTGAAAATGATTGTCTAGAGGATGGCCTACAATATTGGGGTATTAAGTACAGGGATTTATGGACTCATAAACTTTTGAGATTTTTAAGGATACCACTGTAAGCAAATGTGGAAAACCTCCAATTTAAAGTAGCACCATTTAACATTTGCACAGAGGAAGCTGTGATTTGTCAACATGATCAAAAATGCTTTTAATGCTATATCCAATTTCTTGTCCTGGTTAAAATCAGGTACTTTAAGAACTGCTTCCTTCAGCAACAAGCATCTATTTATATGCCCAGTTTGAGTGTGAAAGCACTAGATAAACATAGAAGCAAGCAAACATTGATGAGACTGGTCTTACCAAAGTCAAAACAGGCAGGCCAACAATAAATCAGCTATGAAGCAACCTGATTCCTTAATGGAAAGATAAATGAATCCCACACTGAGCTTAGGTTTAATGGCACTGTAGCACCCTCCTGTACAAATGCAATAAATAGCACAGAACTCAGTAAAATATTTATCTGAATAAATTATGAAGGTTCTAACACAGTATCAAAACATGAGCTTTCATACCGTACAAGTGTGTAAAAAATATTTTCCCTCTAACATTTGGATTTTTCCAGGTGTCTGAGTTAAAGTAGTTGCAGCAGAATCTGTTATTTTATTAATACTTACTTGAACACCAGCCACTGCTCATTGACTGCATGAGATTAAATAAATAAATGAAAAAAAAAACCACTTATCACCTTAAGGGGATGAAGATATTCAAAGCACATTGAAAGAAAGTAAACATCAGTGCTGCTTCCCAATGCTGAGCCATAAAGAGATGCCGAAGGAGTTTAAAGCAAACTGCTTTGCAAACACAGGATTCAGTTGCTACACACAGAAGCTCTAAAATCTGGGACATCATCTGGATTAACATGCAATATTATCAGCCTGATGGATAGTTTTAAAAGCTCCATTGTTACTCTGATACAGATGTCAGAGTGCTGCTCTTTAATTTAACCATGGTACTGGATGGGGATGTCACCTTATGTAAAATTAAGTCATATCACTAACTGTAATGATTTTGTTTTATTGCAGTAGTCTTGTCTCTAATATGTATAAAATCTAGAATGGCATATTTGTATGTTGTTATGGGCATGGCAATGGTACCATAAAAACATCAACCAGTACTCCCCAGCTGGAGTCCTCCCTGGCTGCTCTTTAGCTCTGCTGTACTGGGCAGGCTGGAACTCCAGTGGGAACTTGATTTGAAGGGACTGTGACATGAATGAGTCCATGATGGAGCAGAGATCCACCTGCAGTCTGTGGAGAGTCCCCCACCAGAGCAGGTGGATGCCTGAAGGAGACTGTGACACTCAAAGGATGAGATGGGGGTGTGTAATGAAGTTTTATTGAACAGTGTGGGACCTGGGCATGATGCAAATGGTTTGGAATAAGGGGTGGAATGTGCTGGTTTGGTCTGGAGTAGAGTTAATTTTCTTCAGTGTGTGGTATGGGGCTGTGTTTTGGATTCATGCTGAACACAGGGCTGATAATACAAATGTATTTTTCTTATTGCTGAGCGGGGCTTACACAGACCCAAGGCCTTTCCTGCTTCTGGTACTGCCATGCTGTCAAGGGGGTGAGGGGTACATGGGAGGGGGGGAGGAGACACAGCCAGGACAGGTGACCCAAAATGACCAAAGGGATATTCCAGGCCATATGGCATCTTGTTCTTGTATAAAGAGGGGGGAGAAGGAGGAAAGGGAGGGATGTTTGAAGTGATGGAGTTTGTCTTCCCAAGTCACTGTTACCTTGATGGGGTCTTGCTCCCCTGGAGATAGCCAAATACTTGCCCAACCATGGGAAGCAGTGAATTAATTCCTTGTTTTGCTTTGTTTGTGGATGTGGCTTTTGCTTTCCCTATCCAGCTGGTTTTATCTCAATCCACAAGTTTTCCAGCTTTTACCCTTCTAATTCCCCAATCTCTCTGATGAGGGAGAAAGCAGCTTCAAGGGGCTTGTTTGCTGGCTGGGGTGAAACAACCTCCTGTTTAATTTGTTCAAAAGTTTGTTGTTGTTCAGTACCCCACTTAAAGTTTTTCTCCCATTCCACATGATAGAGTGGGTTTACAGTCTGACTCTGGAATATGCATCCTCCAAAGACCCTCAGTGACTAGGAAAGCTCATGTTTCCTGTTTCTGGTTGGTTAGGACATAGCTGCTATTTCATTGACCACGTCCTTTGGAATCTGATGACATCCATCTTGCCATTTTACTCCTAAAAACTGAATCTTCTGGGGAGTTCCCTTGACCTTACTTTGCTTTACAGCAATACCAGTCTTCAGGAGACTGGATTATCTCCTCCCCTTTGTCAAAAACTTGTTTTATAGTGATGCCCCATATGATGGTGTGGTCAATTCACTGCAAGTGTTCTGGAGCCTCCCCCTTTCCCTGCAGTCTGTCTCAACTGCAGCCATGCCAGCCCAGCTGCTCCCTCCACCTTGGAGCCGGCGTTACCCCACAGCTTCCCCCACCACATTTGCTCTACCAGAAGGAATGCCTTCTCCCAGGAAGAGACTCCCTTTCCCTGCTCCCAGGAAAGATGTGAGATGGTAGAATAACCTTCAAGTCCTGGCCATGCTCCCTCCTGGCTACTGCAAAAATTAGCTCTGTCCTGGCCAGAACCAGGACACTGAGAAACTACTAAGTGTCCATGGAATTCTGAAATGATTGGTATTGGCATTCTGTCGTCACCTACCATGGTACCCTGTGGGAGCTGTGGTTCAGTTGCTGAATATCTTCAGTTTCTCTCCATGGAGAGGAGTCTCATGCCATGCAACAACTTCCAGGATGCAGGACAGACTGTTACTCATCAAGACATCAGAGCCCGTTGCAGCTGGAGGAGTCTGACGAGGGAATTTGCCTCATATGGAGAGATGTGAGATCATAGAATCATAGAGTCATTTAGATTGGAAAAGACCTTTATGATCAGCAAGTCCAATCCTAAAGACTATAATATAAGTCTATAATATCCAAATGATATCCAGAAACTCAAGAGAATTTGGCCCAACATCTAAGCAACCTGAAGAAAAACCCCTAGATTCTTCTACACTGAATTTCTTCTGAATTCTTTTTCTCTCCAGACTGAAGTTCAGTTCTCTTGAACTTTCTCTTCTGCTATGTATTTCATTATTTCTACTCTCTATCTCTGTTTTGGAGTAAAACAAATGTCAAACTTATTACCAGGACATAATGCCATTTTTTGACTGAAACTGATGAACATTCAATGACATTTATTGTGGAATCCATAGAGTATATGAAACACAGAACAGATGTGACCAGTATCTCATAAGGCCACAAACTTTTTCCTGTAAAATACATAATCTAGAGCAAATTTCCCCTGTATTCACCCAAATACAGTTTAAATCTAGATTGATTTAATTTAAAATAATAATGTTGCTATAGATCACAAATGATCTTGCATTCTTACCTGGTGATTTCGGTGCATGTATTCTGTAGTATAAGAGCAGTTCACAAATCTTTTTATATCTTGCTTAACAGTACTGTGAACCATTATTACCCCTGCCTTATAAATAGGAAATGTAGATACTGGTGTCTAATGAGACTTCCAAGATCACTTAAAAAATCTGACACAAAATGCCCAAATCTCAGCATAATGTTCTAGTTCAGCACAATGATTCCTGGTTTGTCTTACTACTCAAGATGAAGAGAGGAAAAAAATGGAAGAAGAGTTTGGAAGACCCAACAAGCTTTTGGTTAGCACAGTATTTCCCACATTCTGTGGTGTTCAGTTGGAGGTTAAGACCATTTTACCATTCTGGCCTTATCCATAAGGTAGTCTCCGTATATGAGACTGGTTCCTTACATTTTCCATTGACAAAATGGGGATATTCCCACACCTTATCCATGTGTTTCATGGTCCTGCATAAAGGTCATTCGTCATTTGCCTTTTATTATTAAAGTCTCTTTCCATAGAAGAAGGAAATCTGGCAAAAAGACAGAATTGTTTCCTAACTACCATGAGAAAAAGCAGTGAAACCTTTAACTTAACCCTGAACAGCTGCCAGTTCCAGGGGCAGGAGATGCATCATCTGAATTTAGACTTCTGTTCTCCCCACAAGCAATATGGAGCTTTATAAGCAATGCAATACAGATAAACACTGATGCCATTGAAGACAGTTACTCAAATTATTCAAATTTTCAAAAGAAATCAACCATTAAACCCAAGTTTTTCACTGATTACAGTGTGCTAGGAACACATCCTCCATATTTTGGGACCCTAATCCAAAAGTCACCAAAGTTAAAGAGGATCAGATTGCTTTTCATTCAAGACTGTAGCATCAAACATAAGACTTCAATAAATAAGCATTAAAGTGTATTTAAATAAATTACAGTTAGACTTACAAGTTACATTTTATGAAGACACTCTGGGAGGATTTTTCTTCACTTGTTTATGTATATTTTCATTTGAACTGCTAAGAAGAAATGGAATTACTGGAACAGATGGATCAAGTCTGTTTATTTGCAGGTGATTACACACTATTTTCACCTGCTATCTCTGTTGCTACAAAGCCTAATTAGTACTGGTGTATGATTGCACACCAGAGAAAATTTCCTACCTTCTTACAGCACCAAAGACCTACTAGAGTACTAAAAGATATTACAAGGTCTCCAAGACTCTACATAAATAAAGACAAGTTTCCAAAGCAGTAAAATATGAGTATAAATCCAGAGAAGTATTGATAGTCACCAAGGAAATCTGTCTGAAGAGGAGGAGGATTGAAGATGAGCTAAAAATACTAAAATATTCTCTCTGTGTGACCCATCTGTATGACAGGAGCTACTTTATGTGTCCATTACTTTGAGGGATATAAATGTGCAATAGCACCTTTAAATATAGACAAAGAGAGAGAATGGGAGGGAAGAGTAAAATGTGTTTGTCTATATTTGAAATGGAGCTAGATCATAGATTGTATTTTCAATTTAAGAACGAGTCATTCTTTCCTTGTTTATTACACTCATCAAGTAACCATATATAACTACATATAGACAAAGAGAGGGTTGTGTGGGGGCAGCAATTATTAATGGACATTACTGAATCATAAATAAAGAGCTAGCTCAGAACTGGTATTCATTGCACACAGATGTCTGGACCATGGGCAGATGTCTTAAATTGTCTACACAAAGCGCTTTTGTGCGATCACAGCAATCTAAATTGCTTTGCATTTGGTTCCAGGCATTTCCACACACTGCTCTCCACCACACATAAATTCCTATTCTCAAATCCCATCTAGGCTTCAAGGGCCAAATTACTTCCTGGTGTAATTCTTTGGCTTAATTTGCCTCAGGTTTATCGATGCAGACAAAGGTTGAGGCTGGCGTTCTCAGTTACAGGAGATCTCGTGCATAACTTAGGTTATGGTGCTGGCTCTGGGGAGAGCACTGCTCCATGTTGGAGGGGATGAAAGCACGAGCAGGAAGGAGGAGAGGTGATGCCATGGCTTCATGCGTGCTTTGTGTGAACTCTATGTCATGGCCAACACTCTTGAGGGGAGGCTTGCTTCAGAGGTCCTGCTGTTCCCTGTTCAGAGAAGGACTGCCATAGCCTGCCTTCTAAAGCTTTAACTCAGAACCTCTGTCTTTTTAAATTCTGTCAATCATCATACCTACTGCCCTGGGCTACAGGGGAGCTCTAAGAAAACCACTCATAACTCTGAGACAGGCACTTTCCTGACTCTCTGAGGTCTTAGAACTACTGCACTCCCACAGCAGGACTGTGCTTCACTGCAAAGCAAGTCAGTGATGATTTAGGAAATAATTTGTATCCCCAGAGGAGGCATATCTTGCAGCAGAGACAGCCCAGCATAAGTTGCTGAGTTTTAGTTAATGGCCTGAGTCTATCTAATGTGTCTGCTCTTAGAGATTTCACTTACAGATGAACTGTGTGTTTTCTGTCTCCCCATTTTTTTACATGGAAAACATTTGAATTAGGCTAGCACATAAACACACTGTCTAGGAACAGAATTGTGGGAGGAGGAGTTAACAGAGAGAGACAGATGGAGAAGTAGTTTGAAAACATTATTTTGCATTGCAACCCTATGAAGGAAATGAGTGATGCATTTCCTGGTGGACATTTTACAAGGGTCACTTTATAAGGGTGAGATTGCAAAATCTATCTCACTTTTACTCTTCCTATTAACACAGAATTATGTTTGATGTTAATTTAGCATGCATTTTTGCATGCAGTCAGAATAACTTTCAAGGTCTATTTAACAGCTATATTAGATTGTATGGACTGCTTTTTTTCCTTCTTGCTCACCTGCTTGCTGTGGGAGAGCTGCCACTTATCAGCTGAAAGGCTGGTAATTTTAAGATACCCTGTACATAGTTGTTAGCACTGAGAGTGTGCATAACACCACATCCTTTCTCCCTTTTCTTGTTCTGGTAGAGATTGAAAGGCCAAAAGGAATTCCTTTTCTGTTATACTGGACATTTTGACCATACACTTTGAGTAAAGACTTTTAGATTTCACTTGATCTTTAGCAATTAAAACCATGACAGACAAGACTTCTTGCTTTCTTCCACAACTCAGGAACATAAAAGTATACAGAAATTAATCTACAGTTGATGGGTAAAAAAAAAAAAAAAAAAAAAAGAAAAATAAAAAGAAAAATAAGGAAAAAAAGAGTGACTGAGAGTGACTGTGTGGGTAAACTAGCTGTGTGTTTTCAGTAAAACTGTGATAAGGCTGTGCTCTAGCAGACCTACTGCAATTCTTCTTCCATTCTGGTAAATGGTTGTTAATTATTGTGTCCTTTCACTGCAAGGAGTGAATAAGACACCTCTAGAATGCCATTTTACCCTATAACCTCAGCCTACATGTGAAAATTCAAGAATTGAAGGCAGGTTGAAGAATTAAGGGAAAGCTGGCTGGAATCTGTTTGGGATGGAAAAGCATAAGCGACCATGACACTGCCCTGAGCCAAGGTCACTGTGACTTGTGATGTGCTTGTCAACAGTGCAGGTCTTCAAATGTCCAGTGGAGTTAATGCAAACCTGATGAAATCTCAGGCAGTTCCTTGGTGGTACCTGAGATCAAGTTCAGGAAAAATAGAATAAACCTTTTGTAATATTGTAAGAGCACACTGTGCAGTGATATAAATCCATAACTCAAATGGTCTCAGCTCTAACAATAATAAACAGGATCATACTGTCCAGCATTTAAGCCCTGACTGCCTGATCATGGGCTTATTTATTATTAGAACTCATTATTTATATTATATACTTGGTGGATAGTGCTTCTCAGGAAAATGCCTTCTAAAGTTAAAAATCCATCAAATAGGGAATTTCAGAAGGAAACTGCAACACAAACCAGTTGGGAATAACACTTGCTTCTGGAGCCCAGCAAACTTTGGGTTTCACATTCAGTTAATTTTTTTTTATTTACTCTTGAAGATGTGTGAGAGGTTCAGTGAGGTTACCGTGAGAGCAGCACAAATACACGCCAGTTTAAAACGATCCTGTTGGATCTTTGCTGGGATCAAGAACGAGCCCCGAGCAGCACCGGCCGCCCGGGCTGCGCCCCCGGGAAGGCGCCGGGAGCGGAGGGAGCAGCCCGGCGATCCTCCGGCTCCCTCTCCAGGACATCGGGATTAATTACAAATAAACCCTCCAGCTCCGCGGCTCCCGCGGCCTTCTCATGGGCAAAGGGAGGAGCCAACCCCGAATGCCACAGGCATAAGCCTAGGACAGGAGTATCCCCAGTATAATTATGGCTCGTTTCGATACGGAACGCAGTGAGAGAGGAAAGCAGGAAATTCTGAGCACTCCTTAGGAAACACTGCCGAGCACCAGTAGCGCTCAGCACTTACAGACAATGGGAACAGACACCACAATATCCCCTTTGCTCACTGTGTGACCTGGCCATGTTCTGAGCATCAGCAGCTCAGCTCAGCAGCGCCAGGAGCTCCTGCACATCCTGCTCACACGTGTCACTCACCTGGTCACATCAGGTCACCAGAGTGCACTCCTGCTCACATGGTGGGATACTGTCACTCACCCAGACTCGGGGCCCAAGGTATAACTTCTCTGCCTTCAGCAGCAAAGGCAGGGTCCTTTTCTCAGATCTGTTTCTGCTCAGATTCACTTCTCCATTGGGTAAATTTTCTCCAAATTTGAAGATCATTTCTGCTCTAGGTGTTCTACACATCCCCCAATAAGATAGTTTCTTCATTTAGTTTGTGACACCCATCTATCTCCAACTATACTGTTGGACCTCTTATTTTAAAGGTCAACAGTTTCTTCCTATTTTGTTAACCCAATTGCCTTAAAACTGCATTTTATACATTTGCTTCTGGCAGACTTCAGCTGTCCAGGGAAGGCTTTGCAAAATCCTCCACAGAGGAGACAGGACGAATTGGCTTTGGGTAGCAACATTTTCATAGCAGGGGGATTACAGGGGTGGCTTCTGTGAGAAGTTGCCAGAAGTTTCCCTCATGTCCAACATCCAATTCCAGCCAGCTCCAGGACAGATGCGCTGCTGGCCGACGCTGAGCCCATCAGGGATGATGAGAGCATCTCTAGGATAACAGAGTTAAGAAGGGGAAAGAAAGCTGCAGCCAGGAGAGAGGAGAGAGAACATGTGAGAGCAGCAGCCCTGCAGACCCAAGGTCAGTGCTGGAGGGGCAGGAGGTGCTCCAGGTGCCAGAGCAGAGATGCCCCTGCAGCCCCTGGTGCAGCCCATGGTGAGGCAGCTGTGCCCCCAGAGGTCCTTGGGATCGCAGAGATCCACCTGCAGGAGGATCCCACCAGAGCTGGGGGTGCCTGAAGGAGGCTGTGACCCTGGGGGAAGCCCCTGCTGGAGCAGGCTCCTGGCAGGACCTGTGGCCTATGGAGAGGGAAGCCCATGCTGGAGCAGGTTTGCTGGCAGCACTTGTGTCACTGTGGGGAACAGTCTCTTCCTGAAGGACTGCATCCCACGGGAGGGATCACATTGGAGCTGCCTGCAAAGAACTGCAGCCTGTGGGAAGGACTCACGTCGGAAAAGTTCACATAGGACAGTTTTCTACGGGAGGGACACTGGAGCAGGGGAAGATTGTGAGGAGTCCAGTTTGGGAAGGACATTGAGACACTTGAGCACATCCAGAGAAGGGCAACAAGGCTGATGAGGAGCTTGGAACATGAGCCCTGTGAGGAATGACTGAGGGAGCTGGGGGTGTTTAGCCTGGAGAAAAGGAGACTCAGAGGTGACCTTATCACTCTCTACAACTTCCTGAGAGGTGCTTGTGGTCATGTGGGGGTTGGTCTCTTTCTCCAGGCAGCAGCTAACATAACAAGAGGACACAGTCTTAAGCTGTGCCAAGGGAAATATAGGTTGGATATTACGAAAAAGTTTTTACAGAAAGGATGATAAAGTATTGGAATGGTTTGCCCAGGGAGGTGGTGGAGTCACCATGTCTGGATGTGTTTAAAAAAAGATTGGATATGGCACTCAGTGCCATGGTTATTTGAGGTGTAAGGGCTGGGTTGGGCTTGATGATCTTGAAGGTCTCTTCCAGCCTAGTGATTCTGGGATTCTGAGTCCTCCCCTGAGGAGAAGGGAGTGGCCACAGCCACCATTCTCTGTTGTCCTGTGCTGCTGGTGGGGAAGAGGGAGAAAAATTGGAAGTGGGGTGCAGAAAGAAGGCATGGGTAAGGGGAAAGTATTTTTAAGATCTAGCTTTTGTTGTTTTTTTTTTTTCTTTTTTATCATACATTGATTTGATTGGCAGTAAATTAGACTAATTTCCCCAAGTCAATTTTTTTTTTCCCAAGACAGTCACTGGTGACTGATCTCTCCCTGTCCTTATCTGAGTCCACAAGCCTTTCCTTATATTTTCTCTCCCTTGTCTAGCTGAGGAGGACACTTGGCATCCAGCCAGGGTCAACCCACCACACAAGAGCACAGTAGCTGCAAAACAATGGAACAGCTCATGCTTTATCAGAACAGCACCAATTTCACAGAATCACAGAATAAGTCTGAGTAGGAAGGGCACCACAAGGACCATCAAGTCCAGCTCTTAGGTGAATGGCCCACAGGAGGAATCAAACCCACAATTTTGGCATTATTAGCAACCTGCTCTAACCAAATGAGTCTTTAGAACCTGATTCTTAGGAGATGACAGACATAAAAATAGAGACCTGGGAACCAAGTAGGAGCATATTTAATCAGTAAAGCAAATAATCAGGTGATGTGAATTACAGGTTCATAATTAGGAGGATAAACAGCTGAAAAGGGGTCTCATCAATATAAATGTGGCAGCCTTTCTATTTAACCCAAGACTGAAAACCCAGAAAGGCTTTGATTTCTATGCAAAACTGAGAAAGGAGGTTTTTTTGGGTTTTTTTTGGGTTTTTTTTTTTTGGTTTTTGGGGTTTTTTTTGGTGTGGTGCTATAAAGGAAAAAGCACCACACAGAGAAGCTGAGCAAATTAACAATGAGGCTGAGCTTGGTGCAGAGGTGAGAGCTCTATGGCTGCTAGACATAAATGATCTTACTTAAGGCAATAAATGTATTAACTTTTCTGGTTTATCTCCCCTAATTTTCTAGAGATGACTAAGAAAAATTCATTTTTCCAATTGCCTTGTCTAAAATGGTTGGTCTAAATTTAAGGCTAATTTAATATTCTGAGGAGAACTTTCTGAGCAAAAAATTTGTTATCAATTTGTCACAGTTGAAACTACTGCTAATCCCTGTCTTCTCTTACAGGTTGTTACTATTAGTGATATTTTTCTCTGGGGTTTGGACTCAAGAGACACCAGGTAATTCTGCTACAAACTGATTTCACATCAGTTTGCGAGCTTCTCCATTGGTTTATGTGTGTGTTTCAGAAGAGTCTGAAGTTCTTGTTGCAGCCTTACTTGCATGTTGTTCTGTGAAACTTTAAACATACAAGGATTTGCTGGAAACTACATTCTTTAGTTCCATGTGTCACTATATTAAGCAAACGTTTCTACCTTTCCTCACTCTGGTAATAAGTACTGGTGAATTAATAAGGGATTTATTCTTATTCTCTTGAGTGTAGTTGTTGTTAGTGTCCATACAATATGTAAGGTCTTTTATCATAGTTTAACCTAGCTAAGTACCAGGCAGCTGTTTGCTCATTCCTTGTCCCCTCCCACCCCAGCAGAATGGAGAGGAGACTCAGGAAAAGCCTCATGGATTGAGAACAATATTTTAATAATTGAAATTAAATAAAACATGACAATAATAATTATTATTATAATTTTAATTTTGACATTATAAAACCTAAGAAAAAATTGTGATGCACAATAGTTGCTCATTACAACTGATGCTCAGTCTGTCCCCGGGCAGAGATTGATGCTTCCAGCCAATTCCCCCCAGTTTATATAGGTCATGACAGTCTATTGTATAGAATATACATTTGCCAGTTCAGATCAGTTGTCCTGACAGTGCTATGTCCTGGCTTTTTGTGTACCACCTCCCTGACACAGCATGAGCCGCTCAAAAGGTCTTTGGCTTGGTGCTAAGCACTGCTCAGCAGCAACCAAAACTTCAGTGTGTTGTCAGCATAATACTTGCACTGAATCCAAAATACAGCTCTGTACCAGCTACTAGGAAGAAAATTAACACTATCCCAGCCAAAATCAGGACAAAATTTTATAAAGATAGCAGCGATCCATCTCAGAGGAAACAGGTTTTTTTAACCAAAGGTCTTTCCTTACAAAACAGAGCTGGCCCTGGAGCAGCAGAGGCAGAGAATTGTTTCTAGGATTGTCTGCCCTACTCACTGTGGGTCCTGTATGAAATGCATTGGCCATCCCCAAAGATCAAAGTAGATAGATACTGCAGAAGGTTTTATCCAGACTGGAGTAATTATCTAGCTTCTGCATTGAATCCAGTTGGTAGCTTGGAGTGTGGGTGGAGTAGGGTCATGTTCACCAGCATCTGTCTGCTGCTCCTTAGTGTGACCATCTCTGATGTGGGAATTGCATCACTAGTAAACTTCAGCCTATGGTGCTGAACCCTGTAGGAAAAGGAATCCTCTCAGTGCTTAAAATGCACCATTATTGTAAAAGGTCTAGCTGGTGTTAGCTCATGATGCCCTAGAAACTCCTGTTTGAAGCAACAAATCCCCCTGTAATAGAAGTGCATGTCAAATGAGAAGCCTTCCCTAGTCCTGCACTTAGGACAGTGTTTACCTGCCTCCTGCCTGAGAAGTTTGGGAACCATGGCCTGGTTTATGCTGTGGTGATAGCTTGGGACTGGAGCTTCTCAAGCTATTTTCTCTGTTCTGTGTGGCCCTTTCCCAGTATGAGCCAGCTGGCTTCTGGTACTGGTACTTGGGCAAGTGAGCAGGGCAGGCTGATGGAAGGGCACAGCTTATGTGCCTGCTCTCCACCCAAACTGGCATTTGGCTCTTGTGAATAGAGGGGTGGAAGTTTCTGGTTATTTTGTGGTTGGTTTGTAGGGTTTTGTTTGTTGGGATTTTTTGGTTTAGAGGTTGGGGGTTTTTTTCTCTTTTCAGGAGTTGTGGGACTTGGACATTCTGTTTTATTTCATCTAAGGTGTTCAGACTGAGGCAGCCTTTTTGACTGTGCTCCAAAATCCTATTTCCATGACCGGCTGTTGCAGGCAGCTTTGCCAAATCATCAAACACCATTACTAATAGGATATGAATTTTGGAGCTAGCTTTTCTCCTGGAATTACTGCCAGTATAAACACAACCTCTCACCTCTCCTGACCAGAGATGTATGACTGTCACAACACTTTATAAACTTTATAAAGCAATCTGGGAAATGGCAGATTTGTTTGTATCTTATTTTGAATCCCCATCTTACCAACTTTTAAATACATCTGACACAGGACCCATGAGTTCAGAGTGCTTGGGGGACCTTCTGAGGATAACACTGAATGCAGAATACTTTGAAGACAAATACTTATCTCTTTTTGTTGTTGGTAAGTTGATGTAGAAGAACTTGGTGAGAGAATTATATATGGTGAAATGTTTAAAATTCTGAGGTGCTCCTATATTAGAATTCCCTAGGTATTATATTATATACACTAGAATTCCCTAGATCTAATACTAGATTAGTCTACTATTATAGAGCTTAGTTGGCTGATCTCATTGTAAGTAAACCCAACTGCTACCTTGATTTCTGAGTAACCTATACTGTCAACTTGTTTTTTGATAACTTAGCCATGATTAGACTTGATTTTGGGCTCAAATTGAAATGCACACGGTAGTTTCTAGGAATGTTAAAGCTGGATCTCATGGAAAATCTCATGGGTTTTCTTTGTGATAAGAATGTTTTCTAGTAACAGCACATATTGTTCTGAAAATTCACCAGCTGGCACAATATTATTTATTTTTGTACTAGTAGCTTCAGCTTGGTGGAGGGGTATACTTAATGAAGTTTAAGAAAAATTAGCTGGGCCTTCTAGCTTAGTAGTCACTGGACTTAGTAGTCAGCAAGTGGTACATTTCTGTGAAAAGCATCACAGAATGCCCTGGAAGGGCACAGTGATAATACTTTTGGGATATAAACACCTGCTTTAACATTATATGTATAAATGTAAATTTGGCCTTGAAAAAGCTCTCCATGCCATCCATTTTTCTAGAAGTGGATTTTGTGTCAAAATCCACTTAAAATGTGTTCTTTGTTCAGACATCTTCGCTCCTACATAAAAACGCACTGTAGTTGGGGTACATATATCTTAAACCATAAAGTGGTTTTTTTTTTTTTTAAGGAAAAATCCAAAACAACTAAAACACAAAACACTAAAAAGCTCAGAACCATAAAAATGGTTTGTATACTAAAAACATCCAAGCAAATCTTTAGTGTGTTCATCATCCTGGTGAGCTGTCTCCTGAAGAGATTCTGCAGGGCAGGCATCAGAGAAATATGAGCCTGTGCCCACCACAGGTCAGGGTCCTGATGTTGCTGTTGTCATCTGTCACCATATTGGTGGTTAGGGGTTTTTTTTCCATCTCCAGTGCTTCAGCTGCAAGTGTTTCCTGTCCCAGTGTGCCTGTAATTTTACCACTCTTTTTTTCTTTACGCTTAGTCACAGCTCTTTCCCCACTTTGCAATTCTCTGAGTCCAGGGGATACACCTGGGCTGTATCACAGCAGGGTCAGCTGAATCCTTATGCCAGAGCAGGTTTCTCAAGGAGTTAGCAGAGCAGGAGTTATACTTGTTAATACAGTTCTTTGCTATTTATTTGCCTGTAGATCAGTCTGGCAGAGCCTGGGAGCTTGATGAGGCCGTGGCAGCACAGTGTGGCTATGGAGTGACTTACACCACCTGGAGGAGCATTCAGCTCCGTGCTTCTGCGCTGAGCTGCCATTCGCACTTAGAGGTAAGTCTGTTACAGACACTTTGACTACAGTGCTCTTGTACACTAACTTTATGTGAGAAATTACTGAATGTTATGGATGTTAACTGAGGTGTCATAATGTCTTGAGTATCTGTTAGCAGAGAGCAATATAATTTTCTTCAAGTGTATCCAGAGGTCTGAGAATGTTCCATGACACTGCCATTTGGAGGGCCTACAGATGAACACATGAAGTATATCACACATACCCTTAAAGGGCAATTATTTTCTTGTGGATTACAATAGGGAATTGCATCTGGCAGCTGTGTTGCACTCTACCCTAACAATATTAAATGTCCTGAGACACATCACAGTAAAAAGTAAAACTTTGATTAGTGGCTCACTGCTACTATGTCATAAAACACAAAATCAGCTATCTCTTAGGTTTGTTTGCTTTCTTATTGTTCAATTCTGGGGCTGTGCAAAAGGAACAAACCTGCTGCCCAAAATATTTATGTTGCTGGTGTGCATACATCTTGTGCAGTTAATGAACCTGAAAGTGATAATGCTTCAGTACGGAGTTGCTCTTCTGTGCAGAGGCCGGTGGGTGTATTTTGTAGTTTAATTTAAGGTCACAAGGATAGGTGGTGCCCAGCTAGGGAAAAGCAGTCTAACAGGCAAATGTTCCCTTTGTCCACACAGAAAGATGTGTTCACAGTAACTATACAAATCAAAGCATCCCACACTCCTGACATGAGCAATGCTACAACTCATCTGAAAAGTGCAAGTTGCCATTCTGGTCCATGGAGTCCCAGAGAGATAGTATGTGAAAATAACTACATGGAGGTAAGTACTTGTGGAAATACTAGAAGTAAAGAGGTAGGTACTGCAAGATGCTCTCTTAGATTGTGTTTCCAATGCATATTCCTAGAATTTTTGTCAGCTTCAGACTGCCCCATCATGAGCAGCTTGTTAGTGGGTGCACAGTATGCATCTTAAGTGATACATTTATATTATGATTGTGTAACTTACACTAGCAGTAATAGCTAATAAAGCTGTAAATTCATATTAAAGGTTAAGGAAAATCGTGAAAAGGTTAAGCTTGTAGATTGAACTCACTGAATGTTGCCCCAATAAATCTTATTTGAGACAACTGAGAATGTATACCTCCTGAAGGAAATTTCCCTGCTGGGGAGGAATGCAGAAGGGGAAATGGACTCCTCTTGGAAGAGGATGTTGGAGTCAAGAACAAACTCTGGTCTTAAGTGGAAACAGAAAGTAGAAGATACGTGGAAAATAAAAAGACACTAAAATCAAGCAGACTATAGGTGAATCACCAGGCATGGTCGCATTTCTGTGTAGGAAATTCTGGTTTCCCTTGCAAAAGGCTTGTAGGGTGTTGAAGACAAGGAAGTAAGTGCTATCAGCAAACCCCTTACAGATGTTTTTTCCCCTCAGGTTTCTGTCAGGAGGGAGGTTCCACAGACTATAAAAGACTTTGTTCGAGATGAACCTGAGGACTGGACTCTTGTATTTCCAGAAGTAAAACTACAGGTTTTCTTTCTACCAAAAGCTAGTGCTACCTCTGGCACAACCATCTTTCTTTTCACTAACCCCGCAGTACTTTCAAAAAGTACTTAAGTAGCAATAACAGAACTTCTGTATCAAGTGGTTTTAGTACATTTTTATAGATTAGTTGTAGGCTTTGCCTCCAAGGAAGAAATCAAGTCTTCCCCAGGCAAGAGACTGTGTAAAAAACAAGCAAACAAAAAACAAAACAAAACCCTCTTTAAAACCCCATGGCCCAGAAAAAAAAACTGTAGAGGTTTTTTTTCTTCTTGGACTCTGTATGTGCAGAGACTGCAGCAGTGCAGTTAGTGCCATTAGTTATTCTCTGTTGTCCTTAATATGGAAAGTTTTCTGTATGCATGAGGTGGGGAAAGCTGGAGGGATAGCCCACTAGTAACATTCAAAGTAAGGCAACAAAACTTCTGGGCAGTTCGACACAGTAAATCATTCAATGCGATAAACCTGTTACTTTGAACATCATGTTTAAACTATTGATACATTTCTCTGGGTAGGCAAAGGCAGAAGAAGCCTCAATATGGCAAATAGCATTTCATCAGCCAGAAGAAAAAAGGGCTCTGCTTGTGAGCAATGCTTGGAGTGCAGGCTATGGACTCAATACCACAGACTCCAGGGTTCTGCTGCGAGTGCCATACACTGCTGCCCAAGTTCAGCTGGTCGAGGTTGGTGTGCTCCTTCTGGCCCCCCAAGCCGCCAGGCTGTGCAGCTCTAACCAGATGCCTTCCTTACAGGATCAGGGAATTACTTTTTCTCTGCTGAGATCAAGTACATTTTACAAATACCAGTGGGTGATCCTGATGGTGGATACTGCTGTGGCATGTCCTGTAGGTAAGGAGTGTGGTACCATGCTCCAAATCCAAAATGCACAGGGACACAGACTCACAACTAGTGAGCTGACAGCTTTCATGTCTTGTCCCCAAGATGGTGTGGACTACATGAACCAAACAATCACCTGGACTATTCCAAAGTATATTCCACCACTCTCTGCTGGAATGACCAGCTTTAAGGATGTGCTTGTGGAAGCTGGTGTGGATCTACGCAAACTCTCTGCCAAGGAAATGGCTTCCAGGAAATATGTGTTATTGAATGAGTTAACAGCAATTACAATGAAGATTCCAATAGGTGCAGAAGGTGGTTATTACAAGGTTGGTGACTTATATTAGGTGCCATGCAAGCAATACTCTTGGATGTATGATTTTTTTCTGATGAGGAATAATTAATCTTTTTTCTTTCAAATGAAAGACGGAAGTGAGGGAGAGCAAAGGGTTTGTTAAAAACTCCAGAAGCCCTGACCAAAGACAGTATTTGTAATCACCACTTTATAAAGAATTTCTTTTCTTGCAAGCAGAGGTAGACAGAATCCTACACAGAACTATTGATTCATTAATTACTCGGGTTAACACAGAGCTTTCACCTATTAGTCCTGACGTCATACTCCTCAGAGGTGGTTCTAACTGGATTGTAAAGCATGCATGGGTTCTGTTGTATTTTACACAGACCACTTAAGAGAATGGAATAGCCCATTAGTCCAGCAGACTGTGTGCTCTTGGGATGGGTTGGGACTGCACATCTAAATCTAGCTGCTTGGGGTGAACTGAGTCCTGGGCAAATGTAGCAACTGAGCTTCTGGTGAGGTTGCATAAGCAACCCTGTTCACTGTGAAATAGTCCCCTGCTGCTTTGAATCCTGGAAAGTGGGAAATCTTTTTCCAAAGGAAGTCTTCTGAGTATTCTGAGATAATCTAAACAGGGATAGAAGAGTTCAGGATTCCTGAGCAAAAAGGGCAATTGGTTGGGGCTGTAGAATTAACTGATCTTGAGATGCTTCAACATAACTTTAATGCAAAATCAAGCCATACTAAAGGGTACTGATTTGAATTCTAGACTTCTGTGAGCAATGGACAGCTTGGGGTAAAATACACCATCAACTTGTTCTTGGAACACCAGTGGGAAGATGACAAATGGGGACTAACCAAACATACTATCATCAAGGAAATAGAAACGCCATTTGAACAAGTGGAAGTTACCATAACCACTAGTAAGTAGCTGAACATTGAATTTTACCAAAGGTTTTGGTACTGTTAAGAGCTTAATGCTATTTGTTCCTTTTCAGATTTAAATCTGAGTGCAAGGCTAATGAATGTTACAGTGGGAACATTCCTCCCAGATGCTGAACTTGTGAACTTAACCATTGAAGGGGTTGTTGTGGCTGTACCTGAAGCTGTTCAGCATGGCTACCTAATACACAGGACCAGACATGCTAATGGAAGCAAAGCATATGCACTACAAGTCCCACTTGATGCACCAAGTATTAAAAAAGAGGTGTGTACTAAGGCACTGCAACATCCTATGGTATAGAAATAATGACATCAGTTGGTGATTTTTCATGTCTAAATATGATTTTCCTAGTACATGAGAGAGGACATGAGAGCGTACACCCTGAATGTCACGCTCAAATTCATCACCTATCCATCAAGTGAGACCTTTGTTGTCCCAGTAATTGCACTGTCAGCTGTGAAAGATGCAGGTAAACTTTGTGGAACTTGGGCGAAACTGCACCAACCCAGCTGTGAACCCTGGCTGTGAGCTGGGCTGATTTCAGCCAGGGATGCTGCCAGTCCCGGGGAGCTGCACTAAACTGATGGCAGCTGGCTGACTCTTGGTTGTTTTGCAGTACTGCCCAATGCAACAGGGTTTTGTGATGGGAGGAACCTTCATCTCATTATCACTCGTGGGAATGTGGACCAAAACTGGCTTCCTTTCATCTCAGACTGGCACCTGACCCAAGAGGCTGCACAGAAGTACAACTACATTCTGAGGGACAATGGCACTCACCTGGCAATCTCTGTCCCTTTCCTTTCTCCCCATGTGAGCTATGAGGTAGGGCTGCCATCATGTAGCAATTGAAAGGCATGTTCTAGTTGTGAGATGTCAACAAGACACAGTATATTCTTGAAAGCAAAATAAAACTTTTCTTTGAGACAGTCTTCATAAGGTATAATGGAGGTTTATTTTCTGCCCTTGTAAGAAAACTTTAATTTCCCTTAGTTAATGTTGGCAGAAATGAGCAAGAAAAAAATAAGCATATTCTGCATTACTGTATGGCTGAACATCTTTAAGGACAACTATACATGCAGTGGAGTTTGTATTGCATTCTTCTGCAAAACACCTGAAAAAGCTCACTGTGTGAGCTTCTAGATTAAAAACATCCTGTTAAATACATCCTGTGGATTTGACTTTGCTCAAGCACCATTATCTTTGGCTTGTGATAACCTGCCCACTTAGTTTTAGTTGAACAGTATCTTTATTCTCTTGTTTATCCTGTGATTGTCATCTCTAGGGCTTTCATACTTCTGCAATAAAGGCTTCATTCTACTTAACCCTGAAGGATGACGTCACCTTGGCTCAGAGGAGAGACTTCTCAGTTTCCTGCATATTTTCACCTTCAGAGCTAATACGTAATGTTGGGGATTAGCTGTTAATGCTATTTGAGTTGCAAAATTAAGCCATGCAGTCTGAAATGTTTCTAGGTTTTAGAGTTGTGTGGCACTCTGTTTGCTTGTCAGCTTTCCTACCAGTTAATATGCCACAAGGCAAGTCAAATTAAACATTGGAGTGGCTATCCTGCCTAGTATAGGAAGGGGGAAGGAAGTGGGAAAGTCTACTTCCCCACACACCTCCAAAATCAAGAAGCTTTTTTAAAGGGTTTTTGTAGTTGTTTTGAGAGTTGAATGAGGTGGGGGATTTTGGTGGAATGTGGGGAGAATCAGCATATAAAGTAGTCATTCTAAAGATGTTAGAACCCTAGATACTAAGAGTTTTAACAACTCATCAGTATTAAATGTATTGAATATCTTGGCTAGAAAAATCCTTTTGAAGAGAGTGAGAGCTCCTTGTGAGCTGCCAAAAGAACCTGCCAACAAATCCATTCAGGACATCTTTGTTGTTAGGCTACAAAAGGAGGTTGAATCCTGATTTGTGTGAAAATGTGTATTTCTCTTTCAGAGTGCCTGCCCAATGGCACCGTGATTATTACTGCAATCAAACTGGTAGGTGATGAAGACCTGGACACCGCTCTGCTTGTCTTGAGGGACAGACAGTGCAAACCCAGTCTAGTGACAGAGAAGACTGCAACCTTCAAGTTCAATGTGAACACTTGTGGAACAAGTAGAAAGGTAAGGACTTAGTCACATCAAGTTTACTCTGCACTGGAGTAGGGTTATTGCTAGACCTGGCAGAAGTTCAGAGGTGAGCTCAAGCTGCATGGAAGTCACAGCTAAAACCAGCACAGTAGTACATCTATACTCTTTCTGAGCTTACTAAATTCAGTTGAGCAGAATTTCTTATTGAGTAAAAATGTTTTTTCAAGGTCAGAGGTGCTTTCTGAAACTCCACCTTCAATTTGACAGCTCTTCATTGTTTCATGGTGGGCTTGAATGGGAGTTTCTGCTGGCCAGATATACTTGCATGCCTTGCAGAAGCTCTTTGGGTATTGCTAATGACTACATGCCCAAATACTAGAGTGGGTGCTATTCCTACCACCAAATACTGTACAAATAGAAAACAAACAAAATAACAAACAATCAGAACATGCCTAAATTCAGATCATCATAAATGCAGCTTGTTTCTGCATTGTTGCATTTCATTCTACTCACTGATTCAGTAAATAAGCTCAGCTGTTCTTTTTCTCAGGACCTGTGCACTCCCTTTCTAGGGTGTTCTGTCATATTCAAGCTAATAAGCTTTCTTCTTGACTATGGCATAGCTGTCACCTGTGGTCAGCTTTAGTTCAGTGGGCCTTGGGCTGTTGACTGGTAATTTCTGCCTATTTCTAAGCACACTCTGCTCTGTGCAATCTGGCAGTCAAGCAGAGGGATGTAGATATTGTGCCAAACACAAATCAGACTCTAAGTGACTGTCCTGTTTGTAATGATGTACATCCTTCAGTCCAACAGCACAACTATGACATATGAGAACGAGGTACTCTATTTCAGACCTGGCAGTGATATACCCATATACCAGTAAGTGTCACTCCCTAACCAAAGGTTGTACATGTTATTTTGGCTGTAAAAAATCTAATGCTAAATATTTTCTTTCAGACAGAAATTTCTCTGCCTGTATGCAGTCAAGCAGACTGCTGATGTTCAATATGAATCTAAGAGGAACCTACCACCCAGTATTAAGCCAGGGTCTGGCTGTCTTGCTCTTTCATTGAAGCTTTTCAAAGGTAACATCTATGAGTAGACTCTATAAAATCACTGAATGGCTGAGGCCAGAAGGGACCTGAGGTTGATCTTACTCATCCACTCTGCTCAAGCAGGGCAGTGTAGAAAATATTCCCCAGCACCATCTTTATATTACTTTTAAATACATCAAAGGATGAAGTGGAAAATTTTTAAGGCCTCTAACTGGACTTTTCTCTTCCAAAATGCAACCTAAATGGTCAAATATCGGTAGTGGAACAGACTTAGCATCACTGACACATGTATGGTTTTCCTGCTTCGTCTGGGCACAATGCAAGTTTTGTGTAGTGAATGTGATGCCAGCTTCTCTGTCTTATGAACTCCTCAAGTGTTGTTAAGCAGGTTCAGCAACTTGCTGCAATGGTTGTAACCTGTGTCAAAGATACTGCTTTAAAGTGCAGAAAGGGTTAACTGAAGCCTGAACCAAACACTCACAATGACTGAAATGGCCATTATAATTTTTTTTAATTCATTTTCCCTTCTCCATTGTCTCTCAAACTTTGAGACAATTTTGAATAAAAATCTTAATGGCTTTTTGCAGAAGGAGTGTTTCATTTCTGGATCCTCAGAGCCAGGGAATATGTTTGAGATTTTTGCTTACATTGCTGATCTTGCTTTCTTGGCATTCTATACCCAATTCTTGACATTTGTATGCTGTCCCAGGTTTTAGTATTACTGTGCCAGAGTAAACGGTAGAGGAAAAAATAGTGAAGCAGAAAGTTTGCAAATACTTCCTCCATAAAAAGGAAGCTCCTAATATCAATACTCTCTTGTAGAGAAATCCTATTCAGAGCCCTACCAGGAAGCAGAATATCCTGTGGTAAAATACCTGAGGGAGGCTCTGTATTTTGAAGTTGAACTGCTCCAGCCTAAAGATGGAAGACTGGACCTAAACCTGGATGACTGTTGGGCTACCAACTCCCAAAGCCAGGACAGCCTCCCCCAATGGCACATCCTTATACATGGGTGAGGAAGGCTTCCCTGCTCTGTTTGGTAACTGCTCAGCACAAGGTGCTACACTTCAGGCGGGAAGAAAGGGGAAGAGACAGAGGTGCAAGTGGCAGAGGTCACCTTGGAGGCAATTGCTGCTGATGTGAGTGAGTGGATGATGTGAGTGGCCAAAAGTGCTTCTAGCTAACAGTTCTGGCTGGAAAGAAAGAGCAAGAAGCAACCCTGACTGTGGGTAAAAGCAGGGATCATGAACTGGGGAGATCTTATTCATTCCCCTATGGCCCAAGGAAAATGGAGAGGGAAGCTCTGCTGTATTTCATCTCTTTGCTGTGTTTGAAGAACTGGTTGAAGGTTTAGATCAAATACATTTTCTCTCATGTATTTCCCAAACAGGTGTGAAAACAACAAAGACTCCTACAGAACTGTCTTCCACAAAGTTAATTACAGCCTCAGAGTAAAATTTCCCCAGCACCTCAAGAGATTTGAAGTGAGGATGTTCACCTTTGTCCAGGGCACGTCTCAGTTGCAAGAGCAGGTCAGATATCTCTGTTCTGTCATGAGCTGTTGGCAGTCCTGACAGGTGAGCCCAGGGTGATGCATGCAGCCAGTGCTGTGAAAGGGCTCAGCTGCCCAGCGCTGCCTGGGGCTGCTGGACACCTCCTTGAAGGCACAACACCCTGGGAGGGGTGAATAAAGGCCATCCACTTCTGTTCAGTTCACAAAACAAAATTATAGACTCATTCAGGCTGGAACAGACCTCCAAGATTCTCAAGTCCAATCTTTGACTGTCATGCCTACTGTGAAGTGCCACATTTACTCATTTTTTGAACGTTTCCAGGTATAGTGACTCCACCACTTCTCCTGGGAGGCTGTTCCAATGCTTTGTCACTTTTTCAGTGAAAAACTTTTACCTAATACCCAACCTGAACTGCTCCTAGTGCAATTTGAGGCCATTTTCCCCTTGTCCTGTCACTAGTTGCCTGGGAGCAGAGGCCACCTCCACCCTGACACAACTTTGATATCCTTTAGGATTGGTACACACTGGATTCCAAATAAGACTTCCCTAAATAATCTAAATATTCTTGTCTTGTAGTTGTATTTCCACTGCAGTGTGGTGATCTGCAATACTAAGCAACAGCCTTTAGACCTCTTTTGTCTAAGGAGATGCAATCCTGGGAAACACAGATTTGGTAAGAAAACAGGCATGTCTCAAATCTCTCCTGTGGTTTTGCTCAGCAATTTGGCATGTGCTCTCACTAATGGTGGCAGGTTGCAGATTTCTAGTCCTAGATTATGCTGTACAGGGAATTAAAAGCTGAAATGTCTTACAGCCCACAGTGCACATCCACATGGGCAAGTGTCATCTGGACCAGTGCTTTTTAGGAAGAAAAGCAGTAAGGAGAGGTTGGTGTCAGTCTTAAATTACACTACTGGAACACCAAGTGTGCTGCTGCTGGAAGGTAACAAATTTCTGTCTATGTCTCTTCTCCCTGCAGGTGAATGCACCAACTTCTGACAGACTAAACAAGAACTACTCCATTTTATGAAGTTGCAGTTAGGTGGCCTAAGCAGGCACAGCCTGCTGCCCAGATTCACAAGTAAAATTGTTTCTGTGGTACCGACTGGGAAAATAGATAATCAGAGTCTATGGAGAAAAGGGTCAGTTAATCAATACTGGGTGTAACTCTAAGTTAAATTATTGTATTGTTCTTCTCCGTTCCTCTGCAGCATTAAACTCTGTCTTTTGTGTGTTCATCTGACCTAGTCTGCTCAGCTAACATGTCTGAACCTGGTGTTGCTTTGCAGTTGGAAGCATCTGTTTTGGAGTAGGGGAGGAAGATGGCAACAAGTGTGAACTTAACTGTAAATCACCTCAAACTTTTTTTATAAGCTTCTGTATGAACAAAGGACTGGGAGAGTTTAATATCAGTAAAAGAATGTGTGTTTTTTTGGAGTAAGATGGGATGAACATCCTTGATCCTGTAGTGGCTGTTGACAGGAAGGCTGTAAACTGTGATTCTTGCAGGAGTGTTGTGGCTCTGCAATGTCAAGTTGCCTTTCCTAGGTGGGTCAAATCACTCACAGGTAACATCAGTGACTTAGCTGAGTATTCACACTGAGGATTAGCTGAGGAAAAAAAAAATAGCAAAGACTTGTGATAGTAATAAGGACAGTACATGGACTCTATCTGCAAAGTGTTAAGGATTTTTACATACTAGAGAACGAGATGCTTAAGGGCTCCTGTCAGATTTCCCACTTTGTCTTTTGTTTTGATTTTTTTAATGGATACAAAATTTCTTGGTTCCTTCTTTGCATCTGAACAGTGGTGTGAAAAGAGTTTGGATTCAATATTATATTTTCCTGTTCTAATGAAAGCTACTGCTTAGCATGAATCTTGATCCCTTAGAGATAAATACACAATAATGGATGTCTGCTTTTTAACTTTAGATTAAAGAGAATTATACAACAGGAAATTTCTGTGGAAGCTAACTAGAGCAAGAACATGTTTTCTGACTCTATTAGCACTTTGCGAGACAGCATGGAGTAGAAAAAATTGTATCTCTGTTGCTACCTGTACAGAGATCCCACTAAACAGTTTGTGCTGTAATTGCAGCTCATCTAAGTCTTGTTTTCTTGTTTAAGTCTTGTTTTCTTTCATTTAAGTCTTGTATTCTAGTTGCCTGCTAAGCATATCTGTAGTAGATCACTTACTGTCATTTCTGGAAAAAAATCTGTGTGGGTTTCATGATGAGAAACATATCAAGACTGTTTTCCAGTAGAGAAGGCTATTGTGATGAAGGATTCATTTTGCTCCCCCTGTTGTAGGTGAAGATTAAAACCATGGAGCTGTGATATTGAGGAATACCAACATGGGAATAGCAGGGAAATGCAGAACACATAAGCCTGACAGCAGATTGACAAGTTGATGACTTGGTGCCCAGTGCTTTCCCCTGTGTTAGCCCACTGGTCTGAGGACTGGGTAATGCTCAGTCTGCAGGCAAAGCCATTAAGAAATCAAGGGAGACACCTCTACTGTACTGCCAGGGTTTTGCACCAAAGAGAACACAGCGCTGGAAGCATTAAGTGGCGTGGTGACTTGAGAAACCTCATGTCTCACCAAGAAATTAGACTGTTAAGCAGTGTTTTCTCCAGCTGAGTGAGTGACAATCTCCATCTGCCTTCAGCAGCATGGCACAGGCTGCCTTGAGCCACTTTCTTATATTTGCATGGGGGAAAAGTGTAACATTTAGAGACTGCTGTGAGAACCAAGCCTGCAGTTGGGCAGCCCATTTCAGTACTGTTAACTCTGTCTTGGTTATGGCTTCCTGGGTTTTCAGGTTTTTTCTTCAAACCAAGACTCAAGGATATCACCAGGCACAGAAATTTGGTATTTACAATATTTTTAAGACATTTTCATTTATTTTCATAAACTTAGTCAACACCTTGAGATGCTTTACCTGCTGATGGGCTTTAAAGAGTTGTAGAAAAGCAAGGTGATGCCCAGGTACACTGTGGCTCTACTCTTCAGCTCTTCTAAAAGCACTGTTTAGTGTCTTTTTGAAGGATGAGTTACATAAAGAATCATCTTCTCCATTAACCTTTCTGCTATGTGGGAAAATTCAAGGACATTTCCCTCCATGGCTGGACAAGGATTTATATAAAGCTTCTTGTCAGATGTTCCAACAGCCTGTGAGATACACAAAATCCATTTGAATATCAGTAAAATCTTTTAAAGACATGACAGTAGTACTCCCTCTACCTCAGAGGTGTCTGTTTATACTAAAATTCAGGAGCTGCCTTCCTGGTTATATATATATAAAAAAGAAAAAAATCTTCAAGTGTTTTATCAACACCTCTTTGCCTTTTAAGTGGATATTTTATGACCACATGCTTTTCCCCTGGTATCTGGGATGTTATTTTTATATCCCTGTTAACACAAGTTGAAAGCAGATCAATCTTCTTTGTTTATGCTTAACATCTTCTGCAATTTCAACAGGTGAATGACAAAAGTGTAAGGGAAAAGAGAAGTCTGGTGCGATTTGTTTTTATAGGAAAATAGGAACAATAACAGAAATGTACTGCAGATAGTTATTTCCATTTCAAGTAAATGTTGATAAATCACTGCTAATAAGTGATTATCTGGTCACTGATTGGCAGAAATCTCATTTTTTCTATAGTCTGTATTCAATGACAGCCAGTATTTTAAAACTTTACTGTTTTGGTGACTTAAAGTAACAACAACTTATTAATATTGAAAAACTAAGAAAAGTGCCATCTATTTTTTTGTCCCAATTAATTTTCTCTCCCTGGCATATTCCTTTGCTTTTTCTTTTATATGCCAAACTTCAGTAAATGCTATGCACCTCTATCCAGAGGAAAACATGTTCTGACAATGCTCTAATGATTTGGAAAGCTTAAGGAAGTTCAAGTCTTGGCTTCTGCCACAAATCTATTTGAGTTTTTAGCCACTTCCATATTATTTTTTCTTTTATTTGTGCCTGTGAGCCTAGAAACACAGGCACAAATAAAACAGTATTAGCTAGAATACAGTATTAGCTAGAATGATGGAAGAGCATGTGCTTGGGGAGAAATGTTTTAAAGCATAAATAAGGTGAGTCTTCCTCCTTATCGTGACATCAAGTACTGTAAGAGTGCAAGCCTAGGCTGATGTTGGCGTATAAAGAAACAAAAAGTCAGGGGCTTGATCAGGGATTGGGGGCTCAGAAGGATCCAGTTTCTATAGCTCATTAGAAACAGACAGATTTATTGGGATCTGTGAATTCTCTTTCCAGTTTCCTGCCTGTTAAAGGCAATAAGAGGATTTGTGGTTGCATGGCAGATAAATTGGGGAGCAAAACTCAGTCACTGGGCCCTTAGAAGATAGGGGTGTATTTATGGTTTTGTGGAGAATTTTTTAGCTACTGCAAGGCAGAGCTGGAAGCATAGTTCCTGGCTTCCCTAGTCAGAGGGGATATGGCAGTTCCCAGAGAAGCAGCTCTCCCAAGGAACTGGCTGAAGCCCATTTGCAGGAGGTTTTCTTTATCCCAAGCACACCTATGTGCAGCCCAAATGTGTCACCATAAAACCTCTTGGCACCTACATGGTGCTCCTCAGCATAGAATTTCAAAGCCCTGTGTGTGTGCGGGCGGCCCCAGGCTCGCCTCTGCTTTGGGGGGTGGGGGGTGAGTTCCGTGGATCACAGAGCTGGGGCTTGCCTAGGGAGCTCCTTCCACTGTGAGCCCTTAACCACTGGGGAATATCCTCTCCTAGGTACTTATTCTTGTCCTCAAGGGGCAATTTGACCTCCTTGCCCCCCTCAGGGTCTGTGTCTAGCTATTGCTGCTGCTGGCAGCCAACACTGCTGCATCCTTTGTGCAGAGAAGCTGCCGTGCTCCTGGATTCAGTGTGAGAGCTGTGCAAGCCTCCTGAATCCTGGGCTAATGCCCTGCCTGCAAGGCCTCCTCCTTTGCACTGCTGTGCCTCCTGCTAAATAGGGCAGTATCTTATCCTTCCAGCTGCCCAGAACAGCCTCTGGTCCCTGAAGCAGAAAATGAGCCCTGAGTCTATTGTCATTTCGTTGGTACCAACAACTGCTCGCTCCAGCAGCACCAACTGGATTTATCCACAACTGCCTCACAGCACCAGAGGAGTAAACTGGTATAAATTCCATTTTATGTAACTGCCTGTTCTGCCCTGCCTTTTTCTTCCCTAATAAAAGGTTTTAGGATGGATATGGGTTTTTTTAACCCTGGCTTCTTAAACTTTTAGCACTGTGTGGTTACACCTGGACCCCCTCAGCAATTCACCCAGAGCAGAGGCATGGACACAACTCCCAGCATGAAGAACAGCTCAGGACAGCTGCTGGGGTCCAGTCGTCTCACCTGATTTGGTGCCACTCACTCATTTCTGGTGCCCTCAGCCTGTTTCTGGGTTGTTTCTCTCCAGCTCAGTGAAAAGTGTGTATTTTAAAGTCTGGGAATACTTGTTTAAAAGGCAGAAAAATGTACTTATGTGCAGCAACTTGTGGGATCTCAGCACACCACTGTGGATGTGCAGAGACGAAAATGTACTTATGTGCATCAACTGATGGTAATCACCTCATCAGTAAACTGAGTAAAGGACTGGTAGTTCAACCAATTTGCAAGGCCTTCTGTATCTCAAGGCTTCTCCTGAGGTTCTAATCCATTTCAATTAATTAATTTCTGTAGAACATCTTATTATGCACTTTATCATTTTTCTCTTTAGCATTTGAGAACTGTTCTGCTGTCTTTTTTTTATGGCTAGTATCACTTAAGAAGTATGATTTCATGTACCTCAGAAGATTGAATACAGTCTAAAACTATATTTTAGTGGTGATGATTTCTTCTTTAGGATCCACATTCTGCTCTCCAAGCTAGGAAGGAATTTCAATAAAATGCTAACAGGCAAAAGGGTGGGTTCTTGGGGACAGAAGAGTTAATTTAATTGTGTAGGACTAACCCCAGTTGCCTCTCCTGTATCTTTTCAGCTTGCTGAACAACTCTATCAGACAGAGTATATATAATTTAATTATTCAGCCATGGCCTTTCAACTATTTTAGCTTTATTTCCATGCATATTTTTAACATACTGTGTTGAGAGAAAGTGCTTGTATGTGAGAGATGTTCTCTACTTCTGTGACTTGTGCAACTTTTTCAGACTGAGGTTCAAATTTTTGCCCCTTTTCTACAGATTATTGCTGTTAGAATTAAATACAGCTTTATGGACCTTACACTCCTGAAAGTTAGATCTCATAACCATAAGTGGGGGAAGCTCTTGATCTCTTTCACAGCACTTGGATATCCTAAACTCCTGGGCCTAAAGGAAAATGAAGAGGAACCTGACCTGTATTCCATTTTATTAAGAATAATAAAATCCAACATTTAATAGCAGCAGGCCTTGTACCATCTTGTACTGTGAATACAATAATTTAGATTATTTTCTCTGGATCACTGAAATATGTGTATCAAGGGGCAGAACTACAAAAGGTGTGGCTTACAGAGATGTTTCATGTTAGCAGAGAAGAATTAATTTATTTCTGAAGGGAAAGAATAAATCTGACAAAACCTACTTCTTCCTATTCCCACACCTAAGTTGGTCCCACCATCCCCACAGGTGAAAGGAGAGATCCCCTGAGAGGGGATCAAACAAAGTAAATTGTGCATGAGCAGAACCTATTCTAATAAACTACCTGCATTGTGGCTGTGGGCTTTGGCTCCACTGTGGCACAGGGAGAGATTTAGTGCAGCTCCTTCCCCAAGGGCAGCTGAGATCAGCCCTGTCCTGCTGGAGCCTGGGCTAGTGGGAGCACACACAGCCAAGGTCTGGCTCACTGACACAAAGGCAGTACCATGTTCTTCTGGGACTCACAGCCTTGCCTCGTGGGTTACCTAGAGCTGCTGTTCCACCTTGCACTTGCACAGAGAGGAACTCCTTGGGATACAGCTCAGCTGCTTCAGGGTGTTCACCTCCCCATTTCACTGGGGTGGTGGGGAATGCTGACTGAGCCACTTCTCCAAGGTGCAGGGTACCTCCTCCATACAGCATCACCCAGCTTTGTGAGCAGCAGCTTTCTGAGGCCATTAGTCTTTGTTTGCAGATGGGTAAACTGAGGCAGCAATGCTGGATGACCAGCCAAGGTCATGAATAAAGTAACAATTAAAGCAGATCCTTTTACTTCCTTGTTTCTCTGCTTTAACCATGACCCTATAGGCTGGACAGCATAGGCCCTACCTGTAGTTTCAGGTGTAGAACATTTAAAGGACAAGGTTAGATGTCTTCCCATGAACATTCTTTGAGAAAGAATGTGGGATCAGGCTTTCAGTTATGGTTCTGTGCAAGGTCCTGTGGGTATCATGCAGTTTCAATCCTTTGCAAAATATTCAGATTGACTTTCCCTATGTGGCAAATCTGCTGAAATCTGGATAAACTGCACAGATTTATACTGAGGAAGCTCTCCTGACATCAGTGTTGCTACCTCATATTTCTAATTTGACAATTTTATAGGGCTTTAAAAACTATTCTACTTATACTCTTGCTGAAACACTAAAACCTGTAACAAATCTAACATGGGTTAGTTACAAACAGAAGCATATGTGATATGCTTAGATGTGGTTACATCTGAGTGACAGTAGTACCTGCATAAATTTGAAGGTAGTTGCTTTTTTGTGATAGTGCTGGATTTCATTCTGATTGCCCCAGTATGCACATACTATGTGAGAGGAGCACTGAATCAGCCTAGGCTGATCCCTTGAAGAAAAAATGAACAAAGATAATTGCAATTCCTTCCAAACAGAGAGAAAGGGAAAAAAAAAAAAGGAATGAAGTTTTAGCTTTGTGGTTCTCTGCTACAGGATTTATCCACAAATCTAAACCATCTGCCCCACAGAGAGAGACATGCTGATCTGTGGAGACACAAACCTGTTACCTTCCAGCTGCTGTGCTCTCTGTGCCCTCCATCTCCCCCAGCAGAAAAAGTTAATATGACTTAATTAGCTCCCCACAAGTGGGGTTTGCTCCTGTCTGGCTGGTTTCATAGGCCAAGTCTTATGACTCAGTCAGGCCATGAGATCTACAGAGCAGCTCATATTTTCAGTGGTGTGGTGCCCTTCAGTTGAAAGTCAAAGTCACTCAGAATTAAAACTATATCCCCAGTTGTTTCTTTTGTGTGCATGTGTTACAGGACTGTGACTGGCTGTAGAAAACAGCTGATCTTTGATTGGCTTTTAATAAAATTACATGATTACCAGAGCCCTCCTAGCTTTCAGTACACTTTGAGAATAGAACTTCACATAATTGTGAAACCTGAATCAATTTATTTCATGTCAGAGAGTAAGATATCTCAATCTAATCTTATTTAAGAAATTTGATGTAAAAAGTCTTTCATCATTTATTGGTAATGAATAAGGGGTTTTTTACACATTAAATACAGAAAAATTATATACTTCTGTATATATTAATAAAGAAGAGAAGACTTAGCAGTTTATACAAAATGTCAGTTTGCTTATATTTCATTTTCAATATTTAACCATCATCACTAGATTTTACTTATCAATCAGATTTACAATACAGGATACAGACTATGACATATTCATTTGTTTACATGCAAAGATGTTCTCACTATTATTTAGTTACTTGATTTTTAGGTACAGTGGTCAGTACAGTGGATAAATAGACAATAGATGAACTAAATACATGTTTCCCCTCATCCTATGATTAAAGTGCCTACAAATCAATACACATAGTATTCTTATGAAGCTGTTGTCATTTTTTAAATTCAGTTCAACACCTATGGATTTACTCTTGTCCTTATAAAACAGGCTCAGTCACAACAGTGATACGTAAATCCTAGGAAGATCAGTTTGTTTTTTTTTTTTACTTTTGTATCAGACTAGGTTTAATATTTCTCAAAAGCTTATTTAAAAAATAATAAAATTAAAAAACAAAAAGGCAAATAGCAAGACTTCTGTCTCAGCAACCTGCAGCTCAGGCTTTCAGGCAATCCTACATCACCTTCCAGCATGCGTCCCAGGTACAGAGGCGGTTCCCTTCCCCCGCGCCGTCCTCCTCTCACACCGGGCCCCACCGTACTCTGACCAGGAAGGGATTTTGACGGTTTTTGTTTGTAAAGACCCTGAGCGTGCCGGGGCAGGCGCTCCCGGCGGGCTCTACGGCCGCTTGACGCTGTTGAGGAGCTCGGTCAGCTCGCCGATGTACTTGATGGTGTACTTCAGGGTCTGTATTTTGGTGAGGGGCTGGCCCCGCTGGCTGTAGACCGGGGGCAGGTAATTGCGCAGCGTGTGCAGCGCGTCGGCCAAGGTCCTCATCCGCAGCTTCTCCCTCTCGCTGGCCTTCCTCCGGCGCTGGGCCGACATCCGCACCTTGGTGCCCTTGGGCAGCCGGGCCTGCCCGGGGCTGGGCAGGTAGGCGGGGGGGAACTCCACCAGGCCGTATCCCACCAGGCCGCTGCCGCCGCTGCCGTAGGGGGTCTCGGCCGCCGCCGGGCACGGGGACGAGGAGTAGGATTCGAAGGAGGGCGTCGGGGACAAGCTGTGCGGGGGCGAGACGGGGTGCAGCTCGAAAGGCCCAGCGGAGCTTTTCCAGTCCCAGGCTGACAAGCAGGCGGAGTGTTCCGAACCCAAAGCATCTTCCATGTTTATCAGTGTCTCCTGCAGCTTGTCCATGCTGGAGGAGCGCTCGGGGAAGCAGTGCCCTCTGCCCACCAGCAAAGGCTGGAGCCGCCGGCTGCCGAGACCTTTTTATGATGGAGGGAGGAAAGTGACAGAGTGGGAACACGGGTTTGGTGCGAGGAGTTCAAAGGAGCGCCAGAAGTGCTAAGATAGAAAATGAACTCCTGATGTGCTAGTTTCTTCTCAGTGATAATTATCAACCTTCAGCTAAAAAGCCTTTAAGCTAACAGGCAACAGCAAGGAAGGGAGAAAAAAAGATTATCTTCTCGCAACTAAACCAATTAAGGCTGCGCATCTACTCTGAGCGTTGCGCTAGGGGGAAAAGTGCTGAGAGACGAAAAAAGAAAATTAACCATTTTACAAAACAATTTACAGATCCAGAATGTATTGGTCGGTAACACAGACCCTAAATTTAAGCCATTGAGCCCTGATTTCTGGGTAACTGAAGGTGATGGCACTACAGCAGGGAATATGTGACCCATGCTGACTGCTGCTGGACTGTCTCTTATCTGCATGTTAATTGTGAAAGTCAAAGATGGTTTGTTTGGATTTGTGTGTGTTATGGCTCTCTGTGGATTTTTCCTCTCATGAGATTGCAACTCATGAGAAACCAATCGCTTTGGTTTTCAATATGAGAAAGGAGGAAAGAACTGCAATACATTCCCCTGCAGTTTGTGGCTTTATGTGCTATTTTAATACATGACTGGGAAATCAAAAAGGAAATCTGTAATTGTAAATAAAGTCACAGTTCCATTAAAAGATAGGAAAATGTAATTAAAAAGAAAGGTCTAGGAAGCAAAATATACAGTGTATAAACTTTGAGCCCAGACAAATGTTTTCCATGGAAATTTAATTCAAAGTAATATACAGATTATATATGTGTATATTAGAGAAGAATAGAAGCTAATTCTGTAAAATTTTCTACCTCTAGGAATCTGTTCTTCTGGCAAAAAAAGCCCTTTTCCAGCTCCAGTTCAATGCAACAGTGGTTATATGTTACACAGTTCAAGTGAAAATGTATAACTTATAAATTAATATCATTAATAACAAGCACTTTTCATCTCTAGGCTTCAGTACAGCTTACAGTGGTGATTAATGTTCTCTATTACTCTGGGGAAATGGATAAGTGGAGGCAAGGAGGAACTTTCCCCAAATCACACAGCAAAGCATTAGGAGAGCCAGGAAAACTGTCCAAAACTCCTGAGCTCTGCAGCTGTTGAGCAGCTTGGCTGCCAGCCATGACTTTGTGTTGGCACATAATGGAAGCAAAATGTAATATATAATGAAAGAAGGGGAGAAAGAGTGTCAACCTGGAGAAAAAATAAAAGTAGGATTTATTTTAGAGTTTCCTTCTGTGTAATGATCTCTGTGTGCTCCATAATCCACTCCAAACAAAGGCAGGGGATGCCTCAGAATGGCACACAGCCAAAGCAGGCTGAGGTTTTCTGGAACATGCCACTTCTTTCTGTGAAATGCTCACTGCAACCACACACAAAAAAACCCCAATCCACTACTCAGCATAGCCACTGGGAAGGCTTTTGTGAGTTTTTCTGAGTTAAGTATAAAAACATTAGGAGGCATCCCTGGTTTAAAACCGGGATTACTGGGTTTATCCTGAGATGAATAAGAAAGTACCAAAAAGTGAAGGATTTTTGCATTTCAACCAGGACTGAGAAAGTTTGACTATCGTGACATCTACCCCACACAAGAACTCAGCTCCTACAGACAGACAGGATTGCTTTGTGTTTTATGGTTGCCTCATCATATTCTGAGCTCTTCTCTGGTCCTTCTTTAAAGAAAATGAGATTAAACAGTCCTAAGAAACACAGAGATGTTAAAACTGCTAAAAACTAAAATTAAGACAAGATGACCTGTATTTTCTGTGACTTCAGTGATTTGAATGGTTTCATTGAGTACATAATGGTCACAATGTCACAAGTTAGACATAGGATCTAATTTTGCGTAAATAGGGAATTTGTTCTGTCCCATTCTTTCTCCTTTTTCCTCTCTTTATTTGTTTATAGTGTCTTTTCCATTTGATAGGGCTTTTATTTCATCCTTTTTTTTTCCTCTTAACACAGCAACTAAAAGACTACAAATACAGAAATATAAGAAGGGGGAGGTGGAAAAGGAGGCACTTTTATCAGGGTGTGAAAAGGAAAAGAGGCTTCCCAATATATGTATGTATATATGTATGTATACGTATCTACATGTACTTAACGTATACGTATGGAATATATAAATATATTAAAAATACGCATGGTGAGTACTTATATAGACTGTTCTGTACAGCAGTTTTATTCTGGAACCAATTTAATGCAGTCAAATTTAGAAGCAAAAACTTCAACCAGTCGCTTGTTTGCTGACTATAAATAATGTACCTCACCAGTTAATTTATGGGTAAATCACAGAAAGTGTTGCTCAGATACCAAGGGGTGAAAAGATTTTGTGCACATCCAAGATTTTGTACAGATTTTTGCTGTGAATGAGAAATTAACACATTCTGATTTCATCTCTGTGTTCTTATATATTGGGATTCAGATGAGATTAGGCAGTGAAGAGGAATGCAAATTGTAGCAATAGCTATATCTTTTCTTATATCTTATGTGTAAATGTTTAGAGCAACCAAGGCAGGATATGAGAGTATGTAGATTATTATTCTGGTTGCATGAAAAATCACTGGATCTTGTAAGTTTATGCTCTTCTGAACTGTTACGCAAGCAAGAAAATATATTAATAGATATTATGGGGCCAATGCCTTGCAGTTGTGCATCCTTTTTATGACCATTGTGCTCTCTGACACTGTTTCAGCTTGGGCTATTTATGTCACAAATATTACACCTATAGATGTCCCAAATACACCTATTTATGTCCCAAAGGCTCCCTGGCTGTGGTCCAGGAGAGGCCACCAGGGCACAGGGGTGAGCAGAGGGTTTCCTCAGACTAAAGCAAGACCACAACACATCTTCAGAGCCAAAGAAGGGGCTGTGCCCTGTTTGCTCTGCTGGTGGAGATGCAGACAGAGGTTCTGTTTGGAAAACTAGCCACCCATTTCTGGCCACAGCCCCCAGATTCCCTAAAAAGACTCAAATGAAGCGTGCCTCAGTTTTGGCTGTGTAACACCTCTCCATGATCCTGGTGTGATCCACAGCCTGCGTCAGTCACCAGAGTCTTGTGGCATGTAGCTGTTCTTGGATTTATTAGTTTTGGACTATGCTACATTTGCACCCACAAGAATGAGAATTCTCACTTGGGAAATTATCTTGCAAAATATGTAAGAAAATGATAACATGCAAAAATCAGTGGGAACGGTAGAACAGTTCTCAGTGTTATTTATAACACTTTAAAAAGTATCATACAGAGGAAGGTAAGGCTACAGGCTGGATACCAGGTTTATTTTCCTAAACCCTAAGACAACTGGATGCTCTCATTTGAAGTACTAAGGAAGTCTAATATTTCAGGTGGCCTCTTCTTAGACATTAAATACACAGAAATAGGGAAAAAAAGTTTTGCAATCTTTATTTTATTCTGCCTCCTTCAAATTTTAGGAATTTTCTTTTTATCCATTAATAATGTCAAAACATTGAAGGAAAGTGAGATACTAGGCTAACACCAGTGAAATATGAACTGACAAAAAACGATAAGGCATTTTCTTCTTGACTGATTGTTTGGATTTTCATTTCAATAATCTATTCTGCAGTACAAAGGCTAACATCTCAGTCTTCATCTCCTTTAAAATGAAATGTTCCTTGCTCATATTTTTGAATTCATCACAGGAGCATGGATGCATGGAAGGAGCAAAAATTTTTCCATTCAAAAAAACCCAAACCACCCATGGCAGAGAAAATTTATGTGGCTTCAGGTTTTAAATTTAAAATAAGAAGTTCAGATAATATGACGTGATTATGTATAGTAAAAAAAATGCATTTTGTGTACAGCAGTTTACAACTGATATAATTTTTTTTTCTATATTAGAATGTATTTCCACCATACTGTGATTTTGGTAGGAGAAACATACAGTGAGTAAAAAACTATAGTGGCTTGGAAGAATGCAGGCTGAAACTGAGTAAACATGGATAAATGTGTTTAAATAACACTAATCTCATCACAGTCAGCCTCCTTTACAACCAGCATAGAAGTCTAGGCTTATTTTTCACAAGAAGCAGATCATACTAGCATCCTTGTAGAGCACTTAGATGATACAGTCTCATCTTGCAGATTGTAAGGTGAAAAAAGAAAATACATCTCCCAAAAGCTTTTAAAGTCACTTCACCTCCTCTTTTACAAAGGCTCCCCAAGTATTGGCTGCAGCGCCGCCCGCTCGCTGTGGAGGTGTCTGTGGCCATCCTGCCCAGGGAGTCAATCGCCACATATAAAACTTGGGGCAAGCAGCTGCAGGTCTCACTAACTTCAGCAGACGCAGCAGGTGTTCAACACTTCTGTAAAACAGTGTTGAACACCTCTGTTTACATCCAAGCTGGCAATAAAGGAAGGAAAGGATCCACCACATTTGTTATCCAGACTCACATTAGCCACCAGACAGTGCTTCTCTCCTTTTTGAGGCTTTGCCTTAAAAAAAAAAAAAAAGTTGCCTTAAAAGTTTGGATAGAATAATTTTTTTATTTAGAATTTTTAGACCTTGAAGCTCCCTTCCTGCTTGTGGAAGAAGGTTTAATCTGGGTTCAACCTCAACTGAAACAAACAAGACTTCTGAATAAGCAAGTTGGTCAACAAATCCATATATCTGGGTTTTTTTGAGGTCAGTATACTGAAGAATGCAGATGCATAACCACTTACAGTTCCCAGAGGGAAAAAAGGCAGTAGGAGAACAAGGACCAATTCTAAGTCCAGTTGTAAAAGAGGGAGGCCAAAACCCTTACTATAATCAATGAAAATAATACATAAATTAGATGTGGAATTGTTACTAGACAACTAGACCATCTTTGGTCAAGCAAATCTGTGGCTAGCACAAAAGAAACTGTTGTTATTAATTTGTAGTAAGATCAGAAACAGTCTAGTTCTAATGCTGTTAAAAAAATCCTGCCATAAAAATGTAAAACTTTAATGTTCTCAAGGGTGCCACTCCAAAATATCCAGACTGGACCCTGCTCATGGAGAAGAAACAGTCAAGTGAATATCACTGATTTCTGCAGGGCTTTGCATAGTGAACAAGCATCTCTCTGGTCTTGGGATGGTAGGATCAGAACTTATCTATTTGCTTTACATCCTCAAATGTAAGTATTTGATCCTCCAAATAGTGTCAGTCCCCATCGACTGACAAGTGACATCAGCTCCGCAATTCATTTAAAACATCTGATCTCCAAGCAACTGGCTTCCCAGATGAAAAGCCCTACGTGTGGAATTTACACCTACCCACCTTTTAAGTAGAGAGTTTATTACCTAGTGGTTTTCAGCTGATATTTAGGAATGTCTTTTTAATACCCCTGTTAACAGAAGTTGAAAGAAGGATCGACTATGTGGTTGGTCTTTAATGTCCACTGGCTACTTCAGCCAGAAGGAAAGGGCAGGGCTGGGGGAGGAAGGAGAGCCTAATAAGATTAATTTTGCTCAGAAATGAGAAGAAACAGATATTATCAAAATAATAGAAGCTGTTTCTGCAGGAAAACCCCGTTAGCACATAGTGCAGCTAATTACGTCAGCTTTCACATTTAGTTTTAAAAACTGTTGTGTGCTGTAATGGGGGGGATATATCTCCATTTTCATGGGAGAGGTGGAGGGTCATCTGTTGCAAGTATTTCGAGATCAGCTGTACCTCCTTTGCTACCCAGAAGTATACATTGAAATTTAATAAGTTGTGAAGTACAATATATTTTATCCCCAATTGTTTCTTGTACTGACCCATGAACAATGGGATGATTGCCTTTGCCATGTGTAACAGTGGTTTCACAGGCCTTATTAAAAAACTGGCATGGCACCTAAGGGTTTGCACTCTTGTTTTCCTGCTATTAAAATGGGCTTTCATGCATTCATTTTGCAACATGATGATTTTCCCAAAACTAGGTAAATATTACAAGAAATTCCAATAGCCAGGAAAATTGCATTGAAAGTTCAGTTGTGACTGTAATCGAGCTGCAGAGCTGAAGCTGTGTGTTTGTGAAGGGACCTATTTTTCAGTTTCTGTGATTACATTCCAGCTCAGGCTGTTCCTTTTTGTCCACTGAACCTCCCCATCAGTATCTGCTCATTTTGAGCTCCCCCGCATCTTAGCACTGATGGGCAGAATTGCTATGTGCTGCTAACAGAAACCATGTTTCATCTCCATGCTAAATGAAGTTATGCTCTGGGCAAAGGCTCAGTTCAGTTTAATAATTGTAAAATGGATCAATAGTCTGGATAAGAGACAACATACAAGTGTTAAATTACAGATTTTATTTAGCACTTACATATTTCACATTCTGAAATAAAATGCTATGTGTCTGTTTGAGCACCTTTCAGGGCACGTGGTTAGCCCTGGGTGAGGACCATTGATTTCAAACTGCAATAATAGATTTCTTAGCAAGTTGCTAAATCTTAATTTTAGTCACATTCAATCCCACCAAAAAAAAACCCCAAGGGCTCCTAAGGCTATTGATCAATCCAAATAGGATGTTAATTTGGGGATTATTTTTTTTGCATTTGCTCAGAATGCTTCCATGAATTTTGCCTACTGAATTAAACTCAGTCTTAGAAGAGTCCCATGAATACGTTTGAGTAAAATTGTTCACATTTTTTGTACTTAATGCTGCATGTGCAGAGGTTTCCAAATGATATTGGGATGTAGGTAGTGGTTAATGCCTTAGAGAGCAGAGCTTCCATCAGAGGGATTGGAGAAAATTATCTGGGAGCAGCCTTGGGATGTGCAGAGAAAGAAAAGGCAAATCCTGTGCTGGCTGGGATAACCCCATTCGGCCGCATAGGCTCAGGGAGACAAGCCAGGAAGCAGCTTCTTGGAAGACTTGGGAAGCTTGGTGTGTTGAAACACTGGAGCAAGCCCAGAAAAAGTTCACCAAGCTGTCTGGGAGACCAGGGAATGTGCTGTGTGGACAGAGGGCCAGGGAACTCAGCGCAAGCCTTACCTCTGCCTGCAATTGCAACTACCTGGTGGGAGGTGAAAAGAAGAGCAACCAAGTCTTTGCACACTGCAGGAAAGAGGCAGCAAACACCATTTCTGAGTCTTAAAAGACCTTGACCTTTCAGTGATGCATTATAGGTTTCCTGCTGGTAATAGAAGACACAGATATTCTTCCTGCCTGATTATATTTTTGAACAGTTGTGTTTGGGTTACAAGACCATAGTGCAGAGGTCTGTGTTCTCTACCACTGAAGACCCTGCTCCTTTTCTTTACCTCATAATCAACTTTTATTTTCTACCCCTTCACAAATTTTCTACTTCTAGTTTGTTCCATCTATCACTAAGTATTATTCCTTTTGCTCTGTCATTTAATTAATTTAATTTCTCTCTCTCTTTCTTTTTCATCTACTTGATTTCCTGTGTCTCACTCTTTTTGGTGCTTCTTGGTACTGACAGTAGAGAATTATGCCTTTTCTTGACATCTCCTGCTCATAGATCTCTCTTTATCATACATCTCTCTTTATCTACTCAGTTGCATGGATAAAGTTAACTTAGAAGCAGGAAACGTAATTATCCACTTGAAACAAGTTTTTAAGGCAGTCCTAAGCCTATCAAATAGTTATATTGTTATAGAATATAGTTACAGATAGGGACTCAGTTAAGGTTGTAAATTTGAAAAAAAAAAAAATTACTTTAGGTCACTGCTGTTTAGAAAACTATTTTTATTTCTGTTTTTAAACACAAAAGAGGGTAAAAAACCTAAACTCCAACCAAGAATACTTAAGTATGGGTCAATAAGTCAAACTTGGGAATCTATCATCAGGTCAAACAAAGAGAAGGTAAAATGTAGAACTAGAGGGGAAAAAAGGATTATCAGTCAAACCCTCAGCTTGCCTTCATTCTGAGAGCCCATTTAGCTGTGTGCTGCTGTCCCCATCACTCTGAAGAGACACAGACATCTGGTTTGCACCCTGCCTGAGTTCCTGCTTAGTTAATGGTAATTGGATGTGTAAAAGTGGTGCATGCATGAATAAGCAGGTAGATCTCACAACAGCAGGTATGCAAATCCGGGAGGCAGCTGGTCCTGGCTACCACTGCACTCCCCTGGCATCCAGTTTGCTGCAAGCCAGGGAAAAAGGTAAAGCACTGTCTGTAGAGGCAGCACAATCAGGTCACACTCAGGACGGGAAATCAGGTCACCAGTGTCCCGTTCTCCACCCTGCCACTGACCTGCCTGATCACAAAAAGGGCCTGTCTGCTGCTCTTGCTCCCCAAATCTCTCCGTCCTTGGAGAGAGGCTGTGCCAGGGGAGGGATTGCCTCTCAGCAGAGATCTCTGTAGTGCCCACCACAGCGGTCAGCTTAAAAGACTCTATAAAACGGAGACGGAAATAGAAAGCAATTACATCTAAATTCTCCGCTTGATACTGCTTTAAGCCAGCTGAGCTTCCAGAGAAGTGATTTTCTACAGTAAATATTGGTAAATGGGTTGTAGAAAAAAAAAAAAAAAAAAAAAAAAAAAAAAAAAAAAAAAAAAAAAAAAAAAAAAGGAAAACGTTGATTTCCCTGACATTGACCTGCCCTGTCAGGCAGGGATGCACATTCATCAGTGTCTCGCTCTTATCTGGTATCTGACATTCTGTGATCAGTTGAAAGCAAAGTAACACAGATGGATGGCGTTCCCTTTTGAAGAACAAAATGTACCGAGAACTGAATTTTCAAGTACATTCAACGTGAAGTTAACTCTTAGATTGAAGGAGCATCTTTTAGAGGAGAGGCAGGAAAAAAAAAAAAAAACAACAACCAGGAACTCAGAAGGGCTCTTGGGGTTTCCCTATTGATGTGCACCAAAGTAAGCTAACATTTACATAGTCCCTGCTACCTTCAGTGTACTCCAGACAATGGCTAATCAGTACTCATTACACAGCTTTAAAAAGGCCGAGTATTCTGGGGTGGTGACCTGCATCCTCCCAAATAAAACCTAGAGCCTGAGGCTATTTGGCCACACACCTCCGTCCTTGGAGCTTTCCTGAGATCAAACTGGCTGTCTGCCTCCAAGGAGCCTACCGAGCCTTGTATTCTTTCAGAGGAAAAGATCAATTTGTAGAAATATCGTTTGCTAATGGAACAGGAAGGAATTTGATCCAGGGAATTTTTAAATTAGTGAAAATACTACTTCAGGAATCAAATCTGTGATGAGAATGAAATGAGGCACTGGCTCACACACCTGAAATTCATCGTTACGATCCAGGAAAGGAATCAGCTAGTTATGTCAAAATTTTAAAAACCATGAGGGATACAATTCTCCTGTTTCAAATACTAAGCTATGTTCCTATTGAATCCTTAGACTTCCTACTTATATTGGGATCATATAGTAAATACTAAGAACATCTTTTATATATCCTAGGGTTGTGTGTTTGATTATGCTCACACATGCTCATGGTGCCAGGAGCACCCTGATTTTTTTTCAAGGCTTCCTCTTCTAGCCCAAAGATAGCTCTCTTGCCCAGAGAGTTAATTTTTTGTTTTCTTTTTTTTTAGCAAAGTAAAAATTTAAATCGTATTTAATAAGTGGCTCCATGGCTGCCACAGTCTTTTCTCACTTGGTGCCAAAATTCTTCAAGTGTTCTGCAGCAACAAGTTTTTTTTCAATAATAAATTCAAACCTATAGAAGAAGCTAATCTTTATAGCTACTGGACCATCAGACTGTATTCTTTAAAATTTTTCATGACGACTTTCTCTAGTTTAAAATAAACTCCAATAATAGAAGTCTCAATGTATTTTATTTCTAGTGTTATATAAAGGCCACTCAAATTCTGCAATAAAATATTTTCTGGACGCAAAGATTTTAATTATTTTTTTCTAGTGTACGTCTTCAGGGTGACTCTCAAAATTACTTTTGCTCCTAGATCTTCCACCTGGTAAAATGTGCACGTAGGTGTCTGGCCAGGGGCAGAAGCGCCGAGGGGAAAAGATCAAAGGCCTATAAATGTGTCAAACTTTCAAATGCAAATCACCTGCCATAACGCTGCTGAGAACAAATCCTTCATTATCACCATTCTGTGAAAGGCTTAAATTAGCCTGAATTAGCTGAAAAGAACAAGAAAAAGAAAGCCATCTATCTTCCTGTGAGTTTTATTACCTTTAGATTTATTTGGCTAATGGTTTGATAGCCCACTAATCCGAATATCTGCATAACCAATTCTTCAAATAATCCATAAATAAAATATCTGATCACATAATGTTGCTATTAAAGTGAGATCTGTGACAATAAATTAATAAAAGAGCATTTAAAATAAGCCATTCCTTTTCATTGCCAAACTATGAGCTACTGTGATTGATAAAATAGCAATTATGAACTGGCTTGAATCACATTTAGAGAATTTTTTAATGTGCACGTCCTGAATTGTGTGTTCTCCAGATAGATGCTGTACCCATCTTTACTATTGGCTGTCATTCTGCAAACATAATTACTTTTCTAAGAGGTACTATGTCTTGGAGTTTTTTATGAATAGTTTTAGTGATGTAATAGAATATTTGATGAATTTAGTTGGCTAGAAGAGTAAGAGTTATAACCCCCCACAATCACACTGTACTTTATTTTTAAGGGGAAATCCTAGCACTGTATTTTGTTAAATGAACGCAGAGAGGTTTTGTTAGGTGAACTTTATCTGGAACTTGAAATAAGATAGGCTGCTGTCAGAAAGCTCTTAATTGGGTTAGACAAGGCAATTTCTGGGAGGAGCTGTCTGGGGACCCTGAGCTTCACAAGGTGTCCTTGGGTGGGTCTGGTGGGACTTCCCAGAACATCTCTGCTGGTAACTTCTATCTAACACTTGGTACCTCACTGGCTCTTCTGTTGGTCAGATTTTTAATATATTCCCTCTCTGAAACATTCATCCTGCCACAGTCATTTGCTTGGGTTGTATTCCAGGTTTTATCACCAACTAATCACAACATCCAAACTTGGGTTTTTTCCCCAGGCACGAGTAACAAGGTTGTAAGATTTGCATACAGGAGGGCTATACCAGACCATATGGATACCCACATGGATGAGGACCCTACAGTTTTGAAATCTCCCTGTTCACGGTCATGTCAGAGCAGCTCCAGGTCTTTGGCTTCTGTGGTGAGAGTGGCCTGGCCATTGGAAGACACTGATGATTGTTGATAGTGATTTTTCCTGAATCTGTAACTTATGGCTTCTCAACACAGTTTGGTTTTGTAGTAGAAAAGAAAAAAAAAAATCCCACACTTAAATTACTGGTATCTTACAAGGTAAATATACTATCACAAAGAAGTTTTTGCAAGATAACACCACTATTATTGGAAGGCATATAATCTTGGTGGATTTGTTCAGTTCTCTGTACAAATTCAAACATTTTCAGTGCCAGAGCCACGTATCCATTTTACACAGTTATTCTTCAGATTATCAGTGTGGGGAGAGGAATGTTCTCTCCGTAAAACCTCAGTGGTGAGCTGTTGAGAACAGAACAAGCAAAGAATTACTGGCCTTTTAAATTTTTTTTATTAAATATGCTAGGTTGTTATACAGAAATCAATAGATTCTTACAGGATATTTTTCAGTTTCCAAACCAGTAACACCAGAGATTACAATGTAGAAGGTGCTGGATTAGAAGGTTCTGGATGAAGGTTTGTTTGGTAAATAGAAACTTGGCCTTTGAAGCTGAAAAAGCCACCACCAACTCAAAATAGAAAATATCTATATGATTGTTGTAGTGTTTTCTTCTGGTATTGCTAAAAAGAATATTCTTAGAACAGCAGAATCTCATATTCTATGAGTTTTTACCATTACCATACTAAAAACCATAGCAGGCAGCAACTGACTGTAATAATGGGGAAAAACAACAAAATGCCATCAACTGAAAACAGTATTTCTTTAGAAATCACAAACAAAAATCATGAGGCTACAACTTTTACCAAATATCTTTCTTGCAAATTCTAAGCAATCTACAAAAGGAATTTTTAGAAAGGGAAACCAAGTGACATCCTCTTTGATGATGGCATTTCAGTAGATGCCAGAACAATGGTGTATTTCTGCTTGGAGATGCATGAGCACAAACCCATCACCTTCCCTTGGACCTGATAGATAGGAAAAACTCCTACAAATCCCACACATCCCATGATAAATAATAAACACAGAGAACACAAATCACTATCTGAAATAATGCTGTAAAAGCTTGTGTTTTTCAGGTTAAAAGGTGATAGAAAAGCAGGGGTAGATGTTGGGCTGTGCATGACTCACTAAAAAAGTAGAAGCCACACACAGGGAGAACAACAGTTTGGCTGGGTTTGTACAAAGGCAGAGCTGCTGATCTGCATGCCTTGGGCTTTCCCAGGAGGTTATACCAAATCTGTCAACACAAGTGCTTGGGAATTCAGGATTCATATATGCCCTATGCCATCCCACTGTACTATTTCCTGCTCTTCTGTTGTATTTCCTGAACTCTGCAATACCAGCATTACCTTTCTCAGTTTTTTGATAACTCCTCAAGGCAAAGCCTTTACATCCTCACATACCCCTCCTGTACCCTCAGTATTCTTTGATGTGACTGACAGCCAGCCACAGCCCACATCACAGCTCAGGGCAGCACACGTGAGCTGGCTGCCCAGCATAACCACTGCTGATTTCTTTCCATCAGGAAGGCATGGCCCTAATTAGCAGAAATCAGACTCTATTCCACATTTCTAACTGGCAGGTCTGATTTGGTAAAGAAGCCATTCAATAATTAGAAAAACTAGCAACACATTAGTCTGGAGATAAAGTCCTAAGAAGCCCCTGTACATTAGGTATGCATGTGGCTGTCACTCTTGAAGCCCTTTGTTCCATTAAACTCCAGGTTTTGGGGAATCTGAGTTCAGGGCTCTTTCCCACCCAGCTGCAGATCAAGCAGCGAATTTAACTCTCCAGTGCAAAAGGTTCAAAGAAAATGTCTACAATACACGGCAGTGGGCTGAGAGACAGAGAGGCTTAAAGACTAAATCTGCTCTGGGACGTGGCATTCATGTTGGACTGAAAGTCTGAATTCAGCCGCAAAGGAGGCCACAAATTTCATGGTTTTGAGGCAGTTAAAACTTGGACCGTTTCCAGGGTTGGGCCTATCTCAGCTCTCTTTTGTTATGTGGTGTCACTGCCAGGGCAACACTCGGATCTTGGGGTGGAGGACTAAGACAGCATGCAAGGGCTCATCTAGTTTGGCCCTGAAATAATCCAAAACAGACCACACTCACAATTCCTTCTACCATGTGCCAAAGAATACCCAAAACTTACCACAGATCTAACATTTGTGAAAAATATTTGATGAGACAACTAGCTGGGCTTCAAGCTTGGCTGCAGAAGTGCTCTGGCAGAGCAAATTGCATTTTGAAATAAGATATTCAAATAACAAAGACGAATGTAGAGCTACTTCTACACTACATTGGCATTTAAAATATTCCTGATTAACTTCTTTTCTTAATTGATTTTTAGTCAGGCAGCTAGTGAAAATTAAATATGCATCAGGAATTTTAGCAGGGCTAGTTGTTTCTGAAGTGGCAAAACAGTCTCTGAAGTGGCAAAACCTCTACAACGTGGTCAAGGGAAATTGGGGCAGGGGTGGAGACAAGGCTTGGGCTTAAAGAACTTTTAAAGTTTCCTATGTGATTAAATTAAATTCAGTACTGATGGTAGCTATAATGCAGGATACATGAGCAGGAGAACTGTGCAGAGTGGTTCTGTCACCGATTGTAATTTTGTTTTCTTGAAACAGTTAAAGTGTTTTTGTTTCCTGAAGGAAAAAGCGCCAAATCTAGCGCCGAGTTTACTGTTTTGTCAGTAGCACTTGGGTTTACAACAACTCCCAGTAATATTCTAACTGCAGTTTCCTTTTATCTGCTGTTATAATATGGCAGGGCCTGACACCTTTTTAGACATGAAAAGACTATCTTGTCTCAAGTAACAGCTGCCATTAGTCTCTTTTGCCACTCCATTTCCAAGCATCTCCCTTGACACAAGAGCACAGAGCCAAGGCTGTGCCAAGCTAAATAAATGCCTTTTCAAATTAGAAAATTTCTTGGTTAACTGTCAAAAGACTTATTATGTTCATCAAATTTTTGTGTTTGTTAGGTAGGTTCACACGTGGGTATTTCAGTAATCTCTATGAATGGAAAAATGACAATGGGATAGAGAGACATTGAGAGGTGATCTTTTAAATATGTGTTTTCTATCTCTACATATACATTCCATGTAAACAGCATTTATTTTCCTTTCTTGTTGATTGTGGACCTAAAATAGTAACTTAAAATCCTAAGGAATGCCAAGTAAATGTTTCCTTTGTCAAGCTATGCTGAACAAATGAGCTGCATTTAATATTTAATGCCATTCGTAAGTGGGAATAATATTTACCCTGCTAAGACAGAACCTATCTATGGCTCTGCTCTGTATCTCTGTGAGCATCATTCAAGCTAGAGGGATGCCAGCAAGAGTGACAGATCAGGTAAAGTACTCGAGCTAGGACAACAGTTGTGCAGAAAACCTTTCAGAAAATGACTTTAAGAACAATGAGCCCCTTACCTGCCCCACCTCCATAGTAGCTACATTTTCATTACTTTGTATGAAGCACCCTGGTAGAGCCTATTCAGACAGATGATAAATGAAAATCTATTCAGGCTCATGAGGTTGATGCATCAACTGATTTATTCTTACAGGCAGTTTAACATAATCCTGGAGAAACGTTCTTTGCAGAAGAGTTATGTTACACCTCCTCAATTTACTTAAACATCATTCTCACAAGTGTGAGAGGTTGCAAAGCAGTCAACACAGTAAAAAACTCCAAAGAAAAAACATCCCTAATCTTTAGATGGAGTAAATTACATAAAGATGAGAAACCAAAACAATTTAAAAACTGTAATTATCCTTCTGTAATGAATCCCAAGCTTAATTCAAGCAACAGTCACCCCCAATGATAAATGTTTTTATTTACTGCAAGGAGCAGCTACAGCGTAAATAGAGGGCACATTCTACACAGTAGTTTTTTCCGCCACATCTATTGCTGCTTCTTAAGTAGTGACAGAAAATTGGCACAAAATTTGGATGTATTACATATGAAAAAATGGAGAATTTTTTACTTTTCATGCTTGAACTGTACTTGTGAAACCCAATTAATTAGTAGGAAAAATCAGCAACATAATATTTTTTCCTCTGCAGTTCTTAATATATCTCATTTCTGACTTTCATAATTCACAAAATTCTAACAGTATTTTCACCTACTCATCCACTAAAGCAGTCATCTCAAGCAGATTTGGAAGACAAAGAAAATTCCCTCCAAAATCCACTCTTGGCCCCCTGATTCTAAAGAAAACTCTAAATCACAGAAATTCACACATTGTGGGTGAAACTGAATGATCCCCCAACAAATGAGCACATTCCCATACCCTGGGAGGGAACAAAAGTGAGTACATTCACATGGTGTTGGCATTTTTATTAATCAAAATTTAAACACTTGATTTCAACTTTCAGTATTCAAAACCATCAGCAAAAAAAATAAAAATAAAAAAATCATACATAACCAAAACCAGTGTTTTTCCACAAAAAGAACTCCCATTCAGATCTCTCCATTACTGACCGCTGCATAAGGAATGCTTCCCTGCCCATGGCACGGGGGTTGGAACCAGCTGTTTTTAAGGTCCCCTCCAACCCAAACCATTCTGTCATGCTATGAATCTCCTCCTTTAAAACTGCCAGGTGACTCTTACTCTTCTTCACAACACTGTTCTTCCAGCTACCTTCTCACATCAGCTGGGCACTTAAGAGGCCCCAGAAGACAAAGACCATCTTCAAAACTGAAAATAAATTCCTAATATTTTTGATTTTATAATTTCCAGAATACATCTCTCATTTGGAAAATCAATTATGAATAAAACTTTTCCATCTTCCCAGAGAGTAAACTAAGAAAGTACCATTTTGTCTAATTGCAGAGTGTATTAGCTATAGGCTACCTGTCTTCCTTAAACACATCTGGAATTCAGCTTCCAAACTTGGTCCTTGACCATGATGAAGAACTGACATTTTCACTAAGGCACAGATATTCTAAATTTCTCTTGTTACCAATATGTCTTGGCAAGAATTGTCTTCCTTCTGACTGGTGCACAGAAAAAGGTTACAAACACCTAATACAGACAAGGAGGCATTCCTCCAACAGGCAACTGTTGAGAACTTTTTTTGGTGTATGAACAGCGACTGCTTCTGTAATAAAGAGGTAGGAAGAGCACCTTCAAAACTGTAATTGTACTCACGTTTCCTCTTTTAAAAAACGCTCAAACATGATATTATTCAAAGAATTTGCAATATGATAACTAGATTTTCTGTAACTTTCACTCTATTATGAATGGAAGTGAATTTTAAATGAGATTTCAACCTTCTTTAAAAAAAAATGCCCTAATTAAATTTAATTAGTCATCAAATCTCCTTAAATATTAGATATGACAGCTACAACACCAGAGTATCCTTACATGGCTTATTCCACTCTTTGGAAGAGGGGCACCCACAAAGAACAGCTTATTATGGGGCACAGCAGATATAAATTTAGCTACCCTGTGAGGTACACCTGCTGTGTGTCTCTATCTGGTCCTTCAGAAATGGTCAATACAACCAGAAACACAAGATTTCAAAACCCATTTCAAAACTTGCAAAATTAAATTAGTGGAGGAGAATGGAGAATTTCAGTTTAAAAATGCTACATCATTTTGTCTTATTAGGAAAATCCAACAGCACTGCAGGCACTGTTTTCTAGTAAGTGTTTTTGTAAGCAAGACTAATAGCTGTACACAAAATCTGCACAACTGATTGGGAAAAAAAACCCTTTTTCTTAAATAAATCTCCCTCATCCTTGCATACTGTATCCAGTTCAGAATGTAAACACACACAGAATGACTGGTACTTGCCTACAATCAACTGTTTGGCACTTTTGTTAACATTTTAGTTTCAAAGTTCAGCTCCAGTGCCAGCACTTCCTATTCATTAAAACTGTGTCCACGTAAGATTGATAGCGCATACTGCAGAAGCTTTGAGAAAGAACTCTTCAAGAACTGACAATTAATTGCTATCATTGTCTATTTTATGGAGAACCGAATTGATTTTGATTCTTCCTTTCAGTCTTTCAGACAGAGGAAGGGGACTGTCTGCCCATGCAGAAGTCAGAACAGCATTTTTATCTTGCTGTGTGGGATCAGAACCCAATCTTCCAATTGGTCGCTCTGGACTTTGGGAACAATTAACTTCTTCTACAGAGGATGGTTTTGGAGCTTCTTGCACTGAGAAACTGTTAACAGCTTTCTTTAAATCAGTCATTTTCTTCTTCCCCGTAATTGTAAGGGCTGAGTCACTCTTTGTCCTATTGCTAGAAACAATGCTATTTTTCTTTGTAAAACATTTTTTAAACTTGCCAGGGTTCAGTTGCCTTTTCTGCTGCTCATAAACCAGGATTTTATCCACGTGCCCATCATCACTGTCTTCACTAGAAGAGCATATGTTCTGACAGACACTCTTCTTAAAAGAAGCTTTCCAAGTAGTTTTAATACAAGTTTCTTTAATGTGACAGCCAGTTGCATCTGCTGGCTTTTGAGACACTGGCAGCATTTCACACGCAGGATGAAATGTCTCTGGTGTTTGACCACTGCGGGCTAGAGATGCTGAACCACTTCTGGAAGGGTTTTTTTGCACCATTTCAGCCAGGATGTCAGCTTTTTTGTATGCATCTTGATAGATGCATATGCTGGATTCACTAGCAGAATTTTCTGATAGAACATTTTTATTTTCCTGCACTAGGTTATTTAACTGACATGAGGAAGAGACGTGATTTCTATCAGGATTCAATGTTTCTTTTGTTTGTTTAAAACAATTCAAAGACTCCAGTTGCACTGCATCTTCAGACAAAGGCTGTGATGGAATGGGAGCCTTCTTAAGTATTCGCTCGCTTAAAGACCACTCCTGAAGTTGTCCCATAACATCATTTGAGAACACATCATCTTCACTATCAGAATGTGTAACATCAGAATATTCTGAGTTATTTCTTACTGTTTCACGACTTAGTGCATGTGAGTATTTTATGCATGTGGTTAAGTCAGCTGCTGGGTCACGGTCATCACCTCCACGGGCTGGTGCAGTGCTGAAGGAGGTTCCTTTCCCATCAGTACTGCTCAGTTGCAGACCAGCTGGTACAAAGGAAGAGGATGATATCCCTGAATATTTAGTGCATTGTGAGGGCACAGATGAGTCAGCAAGAGCAGCTGCTGATGCTGACACGTGAACTGTTGTTATGCAGGAAGCTGAAGGCAATGCTACATCTTTTGATCCAGTACTTCTCAGCTGTGTCTGATCTTCTGGGAGAGTTTTTGTATCTGACATGGAGTGTTGCACAGAAAGAATTCTGTTTGTAGGCTTTAAATTAATTTGAGACAGAAGATTGGTAATTTCATCATAAGAATTTGGTAATTCCTTTTCTTCTGATCTGTCTTTCTTTTCTGAAAAGAAAAATAATAAAAAGTGCACTTTGAATGGCATATAAATCACAGTTCATATTTCTTAGTGCAGAAGTACAGAATAGAAAGAATAAAGCACAGTCGCCTCATCTTGCTTTAGCATTGTATTGTTCAAGAGTGGAAGAAATGTTTTCTGCTTTTTTGCATTCTGGCAAGACACATGGATTCATAAAAAATAAGCTTCTGGACTTACTTTTCTGTTTCTTCTGAAGAATGTCTGACTTTTCCACTTGATAGAGGGCAACAACATCAGGATAAGCAGCCTGAAACAAAGACTCTTCTACTGTGACTACAAACAACTCCACAGGCTCATCTTCTGGATCAACATAATGTTCTGAAAAAATAATGAATGTACTTTTGATATGAATGACATGTCAAAGTAGGGAATGAAAAACCAAAGAGCAAAGAAGGTACATAAAAAGTCAATAGTATGATATTTGACATTTATCTACAAGTAAAGTATTTTTCTTCCTGCCAGTCTCCTGGCAGAAATGGTCACACTACAGGGAGGAGTCTGGCAGCACAGAAAAGTTTCTAGCTAGTAAATAGTGACAGCCTTAGGTACATAGTGAAATAAGGTATGAAATACACAGTCTAGGTCTTATTTACAAGTACCAGAAAAAGTTGAAGACTGAGTCCCTTGCTTTCCAGGTAAATTTGTTTTCTTTAAAGCATTGCTTTTTCTTTCAGGGTACATGAAATTTGATCCACATTTCCTGTTATTTCCACAGAACAGTTTCCAATCTCCCCCACATTCTATTGCCTTAGAGTGTTGCCAAACTCTTGTCCTCTTTAAAGCTTGATTTTGTCTTTTTCTATGGACTGTTTTGTTCCATAATGTACATAGAAACCAGACCCACCTGGTTTTTGCCATTCAATTTCAAAACAAGGAATTCCATTTTTAACACGTGTCTTAACAATCCTGTAAGAAGAGGAAGTCCATTAAATGACTTAAATCTAAAAATATTTCAATATTCTAATTTGGAATGATTCAGAGAAAAAAAAATCTTCTCATAAAATTGAAATTACTACATCTTTTAAAAAAATACACTACCTCTGTATACAGTAAAATTTCTAGTATAGATTTGACCACTGAAACATTTTTATTTGACACTCAGAAGAGCATTCACACAAAATAAAAAAGCTTTTCTGTAAGATACAAACATAATGCAGGCTCCTCCAACCATCAGCTGACCAGCCTGAAAGGCATGTCCTGTCTGACCAACCTGATCTCCTTCTTTGACAGGGTGACCGACTTAGGAGATGAGAGCAAGGTTGTAGATGTTGTCTGCCTAGACTTCAATAAAACTTTTGATGCCATTTCCTAGCTTTCTCCTAGGGAAACTGGCTTCTCATTGCTGGGATAGGTGCACTGGGTTAAAAATGGTTTAGATGGTCAAGCTCAGAGAGGGGTGGTGAGTGGAGTTACATCCAGCTGGAGGTCAGTCACTGCTGGGGCTCCCCGGGGCTCACTACTGGGGCCAGTCCTGTTTAATGTCTCTATCAGTGACCTGGATGAGGGGATCAAGTGCACTCTCGGTCAGTTCACAGACAACACCAAGTTGGGCAGGAGCGCTGACCTGCTGGAGAGCAGGAAGGCTCTGCAGGGGAACCTGGACAGGCTGGACTGATGCTGAGGCCAGTGGTGTGAGGTTCAACAAGGCCAAGTGCTGGGTCCTGCCCTTGGGTCACAACAACCCCTGCAGTGCTACAGGCTGGGGAAGAGCGGCTGGAAAGAGAACAAGAGCAAAAGGATCTGGGAGTGTTGGTCAACAGCAGTTCAACATGAGCCACAGTGTGCCCAGGTAGGCAAGGCCAATGGCATCTGGCCTGGATCAGTAACAGAGTGGTCAGCAGGACCAGGACAGGGATGATCCACCTGCACTCAGCACTGCTGAGGCCACACCTCAAATCCTGTGTCTATTTCTGGGCCCCTCACCACAAGGGGTCATACTGGATGTGCTGGAGCATGTCCAGAGAAGGGCAGTGGAGCTGATGAAGGAGCTGGAAAGGAAAGGAAATGGCCTCAAGCTGTACTAGGGGAAGACTACATTGGATATTAGAAACAATTTCTTAATGGAAAGGGTTGTCAAGCATTGGAACAAAGTGCCCAGAGAAGCTGTTAAGCCACCATCCCTGGAGATACCTAATTTAAAAGATGTGTAGAGGCGGAACTGAGGGACACAGTTTAGTGGTGGACTTGTCAGTGTCAGGTTAATGGTTGGACTTCTCCAAACCAAATGATTCTATGATTTTAAGATTCTAATGCCAGAGAAGGCTGTTGACAGTAATTTTCTGAATGACCAGACAGGGTCATTTATATCTTTTGTATGAGAACATGAGGAGAGACACAACTTGAACTGAGCAGGGACAGTCAGGCACTGAGATTTTTCTAAAAAGACTATCTACACCGCAGTTTAGTAGCTTCCTATGCATGAAGAGTAGGGTCATGCTGATCCTGCTGAACCATTTTTAAACACTTGCTAACAAAAGAAATCTTCCAGAGCACTCACCATCTCTCTTTTAAACTTCTGAAACTCCAGAATGTGTTATAAACAGAGAATGTCAATGAATTCATTCATAAAGGTAAATGCTGGTAATTTATCTTGCCAACCTATTTAAAAAGCATTCTCCAACCAGTCTCCCCAATCTTTTGAAAGATAACACTGAATAGATCAGCATCTCTAGAAGTACTAATTCAAGACTATGACACATCAACTCAGAAGTGATACTATCACTGATATTGACTGTCCTCCTGTGCCCCAAAATTAATGTCTAAAAACCTTGACTAGCACGGAAAAATTACTAAACTTCTTCCAATAAAAGAATTGGGGAGGCAGGGAGAATTTGGGCTTCATTTGGGAAAAGAAACCATCAGATAAAGTTAAAATAAGTCACAATTCCCTTCACAAAGTGAAGTTCAGATTTGCCAACAGACACTGCAGATTCTAGAACTTGACTTAAGTTTAAGAAGAGATTAGATCATTAAGAAAAAAAAAATACATTGAGGGCTGACAGAATAAGAAAATGTTCATTCCGGCTCAGTAAATTCCTAAGTAATAGCAATCTGGATCGTGGAAAAGTATTCTGGGAGAAAGTAATTACATGCTTATCTTGCTTTTTCTTCCTTGCATGTCCATTTTTAGTAACTGTATACTTGGCCATTCTTACATTTCTAGATGTAGCAGTCCTGAATGAAAAGTAGTGTTGACACATAATACAGTGACAGCTGGTAGGTCTGATAAGCAATCTGAGACTCTGACTAAATTTCCAGATGCTAATTTCTAAGCCTGAACTCTTACTTTGAGACACAGAATTCAATTAAATGTATGCTGTGTACCTGAGCAGAGGACCGAGGCAGATCCAAGGAAAAGGAACAAAAAGCAAGCATAGGAGAACACAAGCACGGCCAGTCAGAATGAGACTGCTCTACGTATTACTTTGTGCAGCAGTAGTAGAATTGGTGCACTGATCTGAATTTTTACCTCTATTCAAAACAAGCACAAAGCTTGAAACACACATGGAAGAATACCGTATTTCCTTTTTTCCAGAAAAAAACCTTGTGGTTTTTATCTGCCAGCAGAAGTAAACATATTAAGTTGAAGAAATCAAGGTACATTACCGTATTGCCTGCAGTTGTTTTGAGTCAATGTATCCAGATTTTCTCTGGATCATATCATAACGTGTCAAAAGTGCTAACAGCTTCTTACAAGCATAATGTTTGGTCCATTCCATCTTCTCTGAAGCAAACAGCTGTTTGTATTAAAAAAAAATCCCAAACTTTAAAACATTCTTTATTCTATTAGATGTCATGCTTAGATAGTTATGTAGTTGGGACACTGGGCTAAATACTTAAAATATCTAGAGTACTTTTATATATTGGTGTAATGCCCAACAACACCTCACTGCCAAGGGAGGGAACAGGCGTCCCTAGCAGGGCACATTCATCAGCTGTCAGTGACAAGCCAAGGAACAGTTGTGTGGTGGCAGCAGCAGGGATAAGGCAGTTGTTAAACACCTTGTCAGGTTCACACCAGCTCTACCAGGAGCTGTGAAAGTTACAGATTTCACATGTGGGACAATGAATATGGATCTTCATTAAAGCCACACTGTTCAACTGTGATCTACTCTACTATCCATAATTCTTACACTGTCATCAAACCCCAAAAATGAAACTGATTTCTTCCCAAGTCTTCAGTTTTAGGCTTTCAAAACAGTGAGGTGTATTAAGATGTTGTAGCAAGATTCTTTAGTTCTTATTTCAAATAAAATTACCAATGAAGATCACCATTATCACTTCCTTAGTAATAAATAAAAGACTACAAAGCTGAATATTCAATATTTTGTTACATACCTGAAAGGACAATAAATTTGGCCTTTGACATTCCTTTATGTTGATCAATTTATTCTTGTTTACAAGAAACTCTTGGATAACCTTTAGATAAAACATAAAAGAAACAGTTTAAGAGAGGACAAAAAGCTGAAATTTAAACTAATTGATTAAAACAATTGATATTAAGTAGGATTGTTTGTTACCTCAGAAAATGGAAAGCCCTCACAACTCATGGCTTTTCTGGAGATAAAAACAAATGTGTTAAGGACTGACGACAAATGGGAAAAATGCAGCATCTAAATGCTCACCCTGCATGTGAATGCAGGGGAAAGCAGTTAAATTTTCAGGCCATTCCTACTTTCTGATACTGTCCTCCACTGCATTTGCTTGTTTCACTCGCTCCCACCGATGCCATGCACAGGGGCAGCAGTGTTTGGAGTCACTGGGTTTGCAGCATCTCACACTTTCACAGAATTTACATCCATTGTGCTCGTGTTCCTTCTGAGATCCTATAGCAACAGACACAAAGTGAGGAGAAAAGGGGTTTCCAAAATCTCCAAACCTATAAAGGCAATATTGCAAATACAAAGCTCAGAACACGTATGAATGTGACGTGAATGGCAACTGTAAGCAGATCTGAGTGCATTAGCTGCATTTATGAATCTATAGTAAAAACTGAAGAAGACATGCAGGCTTCCATTCTTCTGAAGACATTTTCCTTCAACAGTTTCAGATCTTAAGCTGGAAACTTATTATCAAAAAACTACAGAAGTAATGTGTGATAACCTGGAAAACACATAAAAGTAATATATTTGAATCAGGCTTTTCCTTCACCAAATGATGGACTTGAATGAGTTCACTGATCAAAGATGATACCAAAATCAAGGTCTTTGGGATTAATTTCTTCTTCAAAAAACACTGCCACATACCTCATCAATGAGACGAGATTTCGTCCTCTTGATGCAGGACCAGTTCCAGCAAATAAAGAAATAGTTGCTAGGCAGTACAGAGTATAGCATGCTGTCTTTACTGGTCATGTTAAAAAGGCAAATATCTGGGATCCCACAACAGCATTATGATAACATTCCATCTGCTGTCAACCAGTTTCACATTTGAAGAAAATTAGTCCCAAGCCTTAGAAGTGTTTATATAAGGGTATATGCACAAAGGGTATATGTTTAAGGGTACATATGTGCAATATTGAAAACATGAAGATGGAAGCTGAAAAGCATTTTTAACACTAGCAGAAAAAAACCCAAAATCCAATAAAACAAAACTCATCACTCCATAATAAAAAGTAAACAATTAGGCTAAAAGCACAGCTCAGCACTTTTCACACTGACCTGGATGATGGCACTGTGAACAATGAATTACCCTTTTAACAACCAAAGGTGGATTATCATCATACTGAAATTTTTCCTTCCACTGCTCAAACCTGAAAGGATCATGTTAAAAGGATCAAGAAATATTTTTAGCTTTCACACTTAAACCACTGAAAAAGAATTTCTTTATACTTGTCAAGCATTTATCCAAGAAACAGTTTCTCAACTTATGAAACAAGGGTCTTTTACAGTACATCATGTTGGATTTCTAGCATTGACACACACATTATGATAACATAGAAAGCACTTGGTATCTCAAATCCTAATCCACAACCCAACTAAAAGCAGCAAGTCTCAGCAGTCCCTACAACTTTCACTCCAATATATCAACTTATACCTGCTAGCTCAAGAGTTAGGAGACAGCTCATGTTTAAAACAAATAGGAGACTTGCCTAGCAAAACAATTCCTTTAGCAAGCACAAGGTAAGGAATGTGGTAACATCCTCCGTAACTTAAAGTATTACAAACATTGTCTTGGAGCTGAAGTACATACTATTAAGTCTTTGAATAAAAAACAGTTATGTCAATTTCCATTTTACCTTTGCAATAAGTTTTGACCTTGCAGAGTCTCAATTAACTTTAAAGCTTGCTCCTTCCCAACTCCTGGAACACCCTATAGTGAAATATGAAATATTATTTAATTACAAACAAAATATTCATATTCTCACAAAAACATCTTTATTACATAGTGTAGAGAAATGACAAAAAGTGATCCCAGATGTTGAGAATAAATTGAGAAAAATATTTTTGACCAAGTTTAAGGGCAGAGAAGGTGATTACAGATCACAGATACAGGTTACAGCTGTATTGCCAGTGTAACACACAAGCTGTTCTTATGCTCAACAGCACCTGAGATAAAACAAGGCAAAGAAGGAAGCAGGAAGCAATAATAAACTAAAACAAGTTCAATTCAGAAAAGAGAAATTACAATGAAGTAGAGAAACACTGGCACAGGTTGCCCAGGGAAGGGGTAGATGCTCCATTCTGGAAATATTCAGGGTCAGGCTGGAATGGGGCTCTGAGTGACCTGGTTTAATTGAAGATGTCTCTCACTGCAGGGGGGTTGGACTTTGGACTAAATGAACTTCAGAGGTCCCTTCTGACCCAAACTACTGTATCAGTCTATGATTTAAAACACACATATTGCTTTCCAGTTCTTTCCATCTTCACCCTATTTTGCTAAGAATCAATACACCTGAAGATTGTATTGAGTACTTTCTACAGCATCATTACAAATAAATCTATTTTTATTCAGTTGTAATGGCACAACTGAATACATACAACCATATAAAATAAATCTATATTTTAAACCAAGTCCTCATTGGACTACAGTCAAATATTCAAGTAAAGTCAGATATTCAGTTTCTGCAAGGAAAGGATTATTTTGATGTATTTTCAACAAAATAAGTGCAATTATAGCATGGTATTCTCATTTACCTGTTCTGCCAATCTCCTTTCCCAATGCACTCCTATAATTCAGCTTTCTTTACAAGTTTCTGTCTTCATCTACCTTGCTGAGCTGCAATAATTCAAAGGATCTATCTGGTATCACATAATTGTGACATTTTAAGGCTATGTAAGAATCTGGCATTCCAGGAACTGCTTTGGTACAATAACCACGGATTATCCACTGTTTTTTTTACTCCCTCTCTTTACACAGTAGTAACAAACTATTTAAAGATTCCTATAACAGAAACAAAATTTTTAAAAAAATCCCAAAAACAAAAACAATGAAAGGTTTGTTTTTTCCAGCAGTATCAGTTGTTTAAAGGCTAGTTTTATCAAGCTGGGACACAATTATTTAAGAATAACTAGATATCTGCTGCAAGCCTGAATGGGAGCAATCATTGCCTGAAGTCACTACATGATGAACTGTATGGAAATCAAGTTTCATCCCACTTCTTCTCCCTTTCAAATAGCTACTACAACAGCTTCTGTTCAAAGTCTCAAAAAAGAATTCAGAGTTTACAATAAAGAACAAAAATAAAGAAGTGAAGTAGTAATGAGTGAGATTCCTCTCAATTAATTAGGTAAACTTCCAAATAGATCATTTCTAATTCTTTGTAAATCATATATTTACAAACAATGGAACAGGAATATATCCAAACTGCATCCAGAATTGCCTTTACTAATAACTACAGCCCAAAACCACCACTACAAAGTCTTCCAAAGAGCACAGACAAAGCCATTTTTTCTCATTTTCCACAGCTCCTCTGCCAGGGATGCACTTGTATGTGACTTGTTACAAAGCATCCTCATAAATAATGGAGCTCTCACACCTTGGCTCAACGTAATTGGCATTTAAACTTTTGCCTTCACCTCCATTACAGAAAAGGTTTGGAACGAGACAAAACAGTCTTAGAGAGACTGATGTTCATAGACCATTTTAAATATCTTTAGCCTTTTACAAATAGAATTTACAGTGGCTTCCTACACATCTTCTACTGGATCTCAGTAATCATGCATTGCATAAGCTTTTCCAGCATGCACATCTCCCTTGATACACTTTTTCAAGACAGTGTAAGCACCAAATAAAAAATAATTATATTGCTTACTTTTGGAAGATAATCACAGCCCAGAAGAACTGCTAGCCCAATCAAAGACTCTCTGTCACATCCGAGTTTCTCTTTAATAGAGGACATTGTGTAACTGTCAAGATGTGGATCCTGCAAGAGAAATTTATTACATATTATTTCTGTTACATCTGTTACAGGGAAGGAACTGCGCTGAGTCACATTCAATTGGCATTGCTTACACCAAAAATTAATTGCCATTAAAATTTATAATCTAATGCACTGACACCACGTGAACAACTGCAGTTCTGGAACTTCAAGTATGGTCAACAGCTGTTGAAAGAAACTGAAATAAGCCAAGAGGTCCAGCACACAGCTGGATAACCATTTTACATGATGGGTGACGAACTGTCTCACAGGTCAGGCACAAAGAGTCACAGTGGATAGGGTTAAATCAAGCTGGCACCTTCTCACAAGAGGAGTTCCACAGGGCTCCTATCCTCAGCCCACTTCTCAACAACTTCATTATCATCCTGAAGGCAATACCAAAAGGGTTAATTAAATTTCACGATTGGAAGGAACACTAAGTAAGTTTACCAACAACACTAAATTGGGAGGAGTTGTTGACTCCCTGAAGGGCAAAGAGACAAACTGGAGAGATGAGTGTTCACCAGCCATATGAAGTTTAACAAGGGGAAGTGCTGGATCCTGCACCTGGCAGGGGCAGCCCTGGCTGTGTGCACAGACTGGGCAATGAGAGGCTGGAGAGCAGTGCTACAGAAAGGGACTGGGGATCCTGGCTGATGGCAAGCTGAACACGAGGCAGCAGTGCCCTGGCAGCCAGGAGGGCCATCCCTGTCCTGGGGGCATCAGGGACAGCATGGCCAGCTGGGCAAGGGAGGGGATTGTCCTGCTCTGCTCAGCACTGGGGCAGCCTCACCTCAAGTGCTGGGGGCAGTTTTGGGGTGCCACAATATTAAAACTTCATTAAACCATTAGAGACCATCCAAAGGAGGCAACAAAGATGGTGAAGGGCCTTGAGGGGAAGCTGTGTGAGGAGTGGCTGAAGTCATTTGGTCTGTTCAGCCTGGAGGAGACTGAGAAGGGACCAAGGGGAAGGAGAGGGACAGACACTGATCTCTGATCTTTTCACTCTGGTGACCAGTGACAGGGCTCGAGGAAGCCGCATGAAGCTGCATCGAGGAGGTTTGGGTTGAGCATCAGGAAGATGTGTTTCACCCAAAGGGTGGTTGGGCACTGGAACAGGCTCCCCAAGGAAGTGGTTACAGCACCAAGATACCCCTGACAGAGTTCAGAAAGTGTTTGGACAAGGCTCGCAGGCACATGGTGACTCTTGGGCTGTCCTGTTCAGAGCCAGGAGTTGGACTCAATGATCCTGATGGGTCCCTTCCAACTTAGTGACTCTCAGTGTTTTTATTGTTTACTACCTGTAGAAAAAAATGTGGCAAAACTAACATTATTTAAAAAAGTGGAAAAGCTAATGTTATCAAATCCTAGTGGCTGTGCCAAGTCATTTCAGGAAGTGAAGTTTTTAAAATGCTTGTAAACATTTCAATGTACTACTTAAGTAAAATAAAAGAAAAAGAATAAAAATGTTATCTAACATATCAGGCATAAGCTAAAGAAATATTTGAAAAGTAAAGGGACTCAAATACAAAATGGAATCAAGATTAACATTGTCCTCTTCCTCAATCACAACAAAAAAATCCCCCCACAAGCCACCAAACCAAAGTGATCCATCTCGCTAGAACAGCTGCCCCTGACAGTGTGCCCCCTGCATACTCACAAATTATTTTTATGCTGACCTATAGATGTAACTAAGTACATCTGTAACATTGAGCTTGCCTTCACTGTTGGTGATAAATGACAAAGAAGTTGAATGAAAGCACCAGGTCAAGGAAGAACTCAAACATTATGTCACCAAAGTAAATAATCTTCCATCAACCCTATTTTTTTTGAGTTACTTATTTGTAGTGCACTTCTTTTGTTCATTGATTTTCGCACAATCTCTGATGTATTTTTTCAACAAGTCTTTCAGATGAACATTATAAATTACAGAAATTTGGGGTAGCCTTTCACCATTTCTGGAAAATTGTATTCTTAACAAATGAACACTTCAGTTTAAGGCCATAAATTATTTGGTTTTCTGAGTGGTCACAAAAATTGATTGTGATACAGATGTACAATCCCTACACTATTCATATTCAATTGGGACGGACAGCATTAATTGCAAGTATATTCATAATAAAATGAACCTGTGAGATGCAAGTATATGAACACTTATTAGACCCAGGAGGCTGATCACTCTCATACGACCAAAGGGTAAAATTTATAGGAAGCAATTACTTCACTCAACTTCTCCACAGTAAAGGAGGAAACAGGAAAAAAAATTGCTATTTAGCTTTATCTGAGACACCACAGGGTACTTACTACAAGCACAGGCAATATTACCCTGTTTTCAGTAGTTTTCCTCTCACAGCCAATACAAGAATTACCAGTGAATTAAATAAAATGTTCCTGTCTTAAACATACTATTTTAAACAAACTCCACTGCTACAAGATAAGTTTAATAACATGTAAGTATTTTTTCAAGTCCCTTCTTTCTATTTACATTTCTGTAAAGAGTCTATGGAAAGGTTGAGAACAGGGTGAGGTACATTACCTTAGCATTCATGGCAAAGTTCCTGTAAACTGTTTGAGCTCCATACAAGAAAACATCTCCGTCATTGGTAATGCAGCCATCAACAAGTCCTTTTGCATTTAGGTAGGCACACATTGCCTCTGCTTCTCCAGCTGCTTGAACCCAAGGGACACCTAAACACTCCAGCAGTTCAAGACACTAAAAGAAGGAACACAGAAGGAAAGAGGTTGAATGTTGAGCTATTAAATTCACTTATTAGCATGCATTTTCTCAGACACAAGTGCATTTAAAAACCACTACTGTTGTTCTGCCAATGTAACACCTCATCAATGAAAGCACTACTTCAGCAAAAAATAATTTCCTGTATCAGTGAAAAGCAGTTATCCACAAAGAGCTAAGTATTAATTACAGGACTTGAACACACCATGATTAATGGCCATTCCTTCACGAAAATCTTTACACTTTAAATAGATATTTAGGATGTTTTCAGAAGAGTAGTAACAAAGGAGCATTTATCTTTGAGAAGTAATGCTGTTTACTCAAGCAGTAATGCTGAGCCAGAACAGACATCTTCCAACAGGTGCCAAACTTCCCAAGAATATCAAGCAGAAAAGTATAATTCTGTCATCCTAGCAAGACTGGACCACTGTGCAAGACACACTGATATATACTTACAAATTTCAGAGAAAGTATTTTATTTTAGAATTAAACATGGATTGGTATGTACAGTCTAGTGAAGCCCTGAGTGCCCATAAATTCTACTTCATAGAATTTTGAATAGACAAAAATGGTTAATGGGGTGGGAACATATGAAGAAGTATGGATACTAACACCATAAAAGAACAGCAAAGTTAAATTTTGCAATTATGGTTGTCAATCACAACAGCACAATATGCACAGGAACATATCAATGAGAAAATTGTTCTGACGTTGTTTGTCTTCTATAACACTTAACAAATGCTGCAAGGCCTGACTTCAAAGATGCACTTCAAAGATCCTTCAAACCTCAAAACATTGTTTACATTTGTTGTGTATAAAACTGTGAGACACTGAAATATTAGGGATTAATCACTTAAATAATTGGCCATTTGAAAAATCAACAGGTGCTGTCCTGAGGCCACGTTTTCCCCCCCAGCCGAAGAGCAGGAGAATTTTTGGGTGTGTGTTGGTGAAACCTCTGATCCAGTATGACACAGGGAGTGCACACCCACCATGGGAGGATGCAAAAAAAAAAAACAACAGCCTTTGTTATGCAACAAGCTGGTTTTTGAGCTGGGTGAGGCCAACAATAACCAGATCCTGTGAGGTGGGATAATGCTTTTTTTATCCTGCCAATTTCCTCCTTTACACCACTGGCTCAGGTGTAAAAGATGTAGGCACCAGTCATTCAGTGTCATTCCACCCTAATCTGTCCCGAAGGAATCTCTTAAGAGCCTCAGTTACCTGGCCTTCAGGGGTGGGTTGTAGCAAAAGCTGTCAATTATTTCAAGCTCCTGTATTTAATTTGGTTGCGATTTCTTTCTATTACATTAAAAATACTTCAACACTCAGTTACTCACCTCTTTTAACATGGCTTTAAATAAAGATCTCCCTGTTCCTACAGCTCCAGCTTTCTTCGAAGGCCCATAGCGCATCTCATTCCTCTTGCTCATGGTGTCTGCTTTCAGCCTGGGGGCCTCTCCCTCCATGACAAACACTAGTTTAATTCCCATTGATGTAAAGAAAGAGAACCGAAAAAATAGGTTTCTGCAATAAAGCAAAGTGTTCCAGAAATGGAACTATTTGTGAAGACTCATTTCTTCAGACATTTTCCTTATATTTTCCTGACCATACCACTGGAAAAATCCTAGCATTGTCTTTACCTCTAATGATTTTCTCACCCCAAAACTAAACAAACCTCTGATCTATATTTCTGTCTTTGGCTGAAATGTTCATACTATGAAATTGTAGCAGCTTTACAAAATTCCCAAGAAAATACCATGTAAGGACAGAAAGGATGTTTTTCAGGTGTTAAGATGTAAGCAAACTTAAAAGGCTTAATAAAAATATATTCAATATCCAAAATCTGCCTCCAAACACATATTTATATTCATTATTTTATATCAAATATTAACCCCAAATCTATCAATACAGGTACACCTCAAGTGACTGAATGCTGTAGTATTGGACAGACTTCTAGCTACCATTACCATGTCAATTTATTATGCAAACCAGCACCACTGAGGAGTGGAGTTTTACAAGGCTGCACTAATAAATATTTGGACTACAACAGTAAAATTAACAGCAGTCATATCAAACAGCATATGCTTTAACCAGTAATTCCAGCATCAATCTTTCAAAAGTAGTAGATCAAACATTTGTATTTCTTTGACAGACATGGAGAGACCATTGCACTAATTTAATTCTGTACAGTTACTACTAGCAAAAAACAGTAAGCTAGTCTTTTGAGGTTAGTTCTGTTTTCACAAATGATGTAAAAAAATCAATCCATACAATAAGTTACTCAAAAATACAAATTCTCAAAAAAAATTCAACTGTCTCAAAACACTTTTTGGTAGAAATCTGTTCAACCTTTTATCTTGCTTTGGAGGTCTGGACTTCCATTCCACTGCACACAGGACACCCTACCAGACTGATGTAATGACTTTGCTAATGCTGCCAGTTTTACAGTTAATTACCCATTTGAGTTCTTAAGTATAAAACATTTTAAGACATTATTCTCAGAAAATGCTGAGATTTTTTATTATGCTGATATTTTATATCATGCTGAATTCAACAGAAGTCACAGGAGTGTATAACACCATCTAGTAAGTCAGTATTCTACACTGGTAACTAACAAGCACTGATGAAAATCTGTGTACGTTTTCCTTATTGTTAGCACTCTTTGCAGAGAACAGTGCTTTGAAATTATGGATGCTTAGACATGCTCATTCCTTAGATAAGTCATTTAAACTAAAAATATATACATATTCCTCTTGTTCAAATGCCTGAAGAATGATTTAAACATATTTAATTCAACATGGGGGTCCTACTCAGAACTAACTTCAGACCCTTTACATATGTAGCATAAGTGATAACTGAATCAAAACACCAGTCATATGAATTTCAGAGCTACTCTCAGAAGTCTATTGAATAAGTAACATATTTAAATTATACAGCTCCAAGACATTTGGCTGGAATAATTTATACGGATACCTGAGATGTGGCTTGGTAACTACTCCAACCATCTTTTTAACGGTCTGTGCTTCACAAACCCACAAACTTAAATCAACAGCAAGTGTTTTCCCTCTGAGACTGCTCATGTTGACAGGTTGTCTCACAGGTTCAAGGATTTGCCAAAGGTAAGTCACTCCCATTGTTTTTGCTTCCTTGTTGTCAGAAGATAGATTTTAACTGTGGAGACCAAACAAAACAAAACAGTTTCAGGATATGACATGAAGCATTATGACTGTGAGGTTCAGAAGAGAAATATATTTGCCACTCTAAGTTCTACTTTTTTGAGGCAAGAACACTTGCAAGTCCAAGTCCACTTCCAAGACTTCTAAGTGTAGTGACTCCAGTTCACAGATGGTTTATTACCAAATACCTTCTTTGGATGGAACAGCTGCATTACTATTAAGCTGAACATCAATAAAACCAAACTCAGTTAAGGAAAAGAAAAAATAAACAATGAAAAAATTATTCATTTCCAAGTCTCATGTGTCCCTTACATAAACACAATCCAAGTTTTATTAAAAAACAAACCACAGAATTCTTAAGGAAATTACTTCCTGATTTGAGGTAGGATTCACATTAAAATTTTCTGTTAAAATAGAAGTAGCTTAAAGCTATTTGAGGAATATTTACAATGACAACAGAATTTAAACTTTCCTTGCATTTCAAGATGATACAAGAGGGGTCAACACCCAGAGATTCTGAATTGGGAAATTCAAGTTGGAGTTCAGGAAAAGATGTTATTGCTGCTGTGGTTGCTCACAGATGGCATTCTTAAGATCCAGCTGCCATACGGTCCTACTTTTAATCCAGTGCTGATGGAAGCCTCTCTGAGCAGGGAATCAGCAGCGACTGGCACTGAAATTTGGGAAGAGAACTCCAATGTAGTATTAAGAAGAGGGCATTACTTTATTCTGGCCCCGGATGCCTGGGGAATAGCTCCGTGCAACATGAATACCTGGCTCAGGATGGTGCACCTCTTTCTTGGCCAGGATATTCATCAGAAAATTGTTCCTTTTCTGAACATCTTACTTAGGGCTCAGAGTCCAAACTCATCACTTCAGGCAATCACAGAATCTTAAAAAGGACTGGGCCAACTTGTTACAAAGCTCTCAGTGCAACATGATGACTTCTGAATTTCCCTTCCAAACAAATGTCCTGGCACTTCTAACCACCGTGTGTTTCACTGTGTCCATTTTGGTACTGGACATTTTGATATAGCACTACCTATAATGCACGCCAGTTGAAAACATACACCCACTAGGAGGTATATCTCTTTGTCTTGTGTAACTTTACTTACACAGCTCCACTCTCCATGGCACCCCATTACCACACCCATTTTCTTCTGTTTTCATTATTCTTCTGGTTTTCACATCTTGCCAGTTTTACACAAGGCCTCTAGCACATACTCTGCTTTCCACCCTCACAATACCAATTTATTCCTGCACTGTCTTATGGTACAAAGTTTGTCTCATGCTTATTTATTTTCTCTCTTCTCTCCCAATATTAGAGTATAAAAATCAAATACAACTTGGAATGTTTTGTATTTCTTTCTGCTTTTGACACTACTGTACACTCAGATAAATTAAAATGCTCCTTTGAATACATCAGACTAGATGACCTACCAGTGCTCAAAGAGCTGCTTAAGAAGCTAAGCCACTGTGTGGTCTCCCACATTTAACATCAGAGTCTGTCAGAACAGCAAGCCTGCCTTTGGAGGGTGCATTCTTTTATACTCTAATTCTGTTTTAAAGCAAGGCAGCTATTCAATTCCAGGTTGTTTTTAAACCAAGTTCTCATTAAGATTTACTTTCAACAGAATTTAGGTCTCTAATCCATTTCTTTAACTACTACAATGACTCAACCTCACTTTAGTTGTATGCAGACAGAGTATTGCTTCTGTTATTGCATGTCAAGCACATAAAAACTAGTTAAAAATACAAATTAAGCATACAACTACATAGTACAATTTCTTGAAGTCCAGGATAATCAATTTCTCTGATGCACAGGGGAAGTATCCAAACCTTGCCAAAAGACAAGCACAATAATTCATCTTCAGTGAGAGAACACCTAACAAAGAAGGGAGATGTCTTTTTGGTGTTATAATTTGGTTTCCACAAGTCTGCACCAATAAAATTTCTTAAAAAACAACTACTAGTCAGTTTCTAAACATTGTTATGGAGTGTCACATAGTACTTAATTACTGGAAAAGACAAATACACTACAAACACCCTACACCTGGTTAGATTACAAATAATAAGAAAAAAACATAATAACTGAAAACTAAAAAAAAAGGCCGACTTTTTCACTGTAATAAAGTATAGCTATTTGAGAATTTAAGTTTTTCACATCACATTGAATCTATATCTAACGGTGAGTTATGAAAGTCTGCAAGGCTGTCTGGTTAGATTACAAATAATAAGAACAAAGCATAAAAACTGAAAACTAAAAAAAAAAGGCCGACTTTTTCACTATAATAAAGTATAGCTATTTGAGAACTTAAGTTTTTCACATCACATTGAATCTATATCTAACGGTGAGTTATGAAAGTCTGCAAGGCTGGTAGCAGTCTTTGGGTTTTTTTCAGCGTATTTAATAAAATATTTAAATTTGAATTCAGTGTACAAATAGCTCAACTACTCTTAACATGAATGATCTGTCTACTTGGATTTCATTTAACAGCTTCGTTCATCACAAGTCTCCAACCCTAGAGAGCTGGCAACTTCCAAAGAAGCAAGACTGACCTTGATTTATTTTCATATACTTAAAAATCACTGCAGATCGTTAACAGTAAACATAACCACCCCCTGCAAAACCTTCTCAATGTCTCTCTAGGCCAGAACGTGCTAAACCTATAAAGCTCTTATGTAGTGCTTTAACACTACATTCTGCTCTACTAAGTTTTTTTTACACTGGCAGAAATGCCAGTTACTTAAAAACAACCACAGAAAGCTTTTAATGCGGAAATTCAATTAATACAGAGATACTTTGACACAAGACCAAGGTAACTTGCAAAGACAACTACGCACATATTTTAAGTCTCACCCAGAGGCCTTTAAAAAGGAGGAAAAACACGGCAGAGCAAACACGAAAGCCCTGACGTTTTTAACAACTCTCCGCCTCTTTCTCTCTGCGTTACCCCAGCAAAGCTTTGCCAATAAACCTGCGCACCGAGGGACAGCAGCGGCGCGCTCCAGCATTTGCAAATTCCTCCTCAAGCGCCTCCGGATCTTTCCGGCGGGATGAGCACAGCCCCGAGCCCGGGATGAGCACAGCCCCGAGCCCGGGATGAGCACAGCCCCGAGCCCGGGATGAGCACAGCCCCGAGCCGCTGCCGGCCAGCGAAGCGCCCGGACGCGCGGGCTCCCCCCACGCAGCGTTTGAAACTCCCGCCCCGCCGCGCCCACAGGAACAGGCGTGCCCGAGCTCCCCTGGGCTGCCGAGCCTCGGCCCGGGAGCGGGCCCGCCTCCGCGGGGCCCAACGGGAACGCGCGGCCCCGTGAGGGCCCCGTGAGAGCCTCGCCGAACCCGCTCGGACTGGCTCCAGAGCGGCGAGCGCTCCACCCCCGCACACCCGAAAATGGCGCGCGCACGGAAACGGGCCCCGCGGGGCGCGGAGCGCGCAGGCGCCGCACTCGCGGAGGCGGCTCTTCCGCCCGCTCCGGCCCGTCCCGCCCCGTCCGCCCCGCCGTGCGGGGATCGGGAGCTGTCCCAGGTAACGGGGCGCGGAGCAGGCGAGGGGCGAAGGGAGGGGAGACAAGGGACGGGTGACCCATGCCGGGCGAAGATCCTGGCGGGCGCTGTCCGGGCGCGCCGCGCTCTCTGGATAGCTGGGAGGGAGGGCGGCCTGGCGGCCGCAAGGCGGGCCAACGGCTCCCACCCGCTGCCCCCGCTGCCCCCGGCCTGGCTGCGCTTCTGTCGCAGGTGGCTCTGCGGGGCCGGTTAGCGGTCGGAGCTGGCAGTTGTCACCCGCTGCCCAGCGTGGGCTCCCCGCCGGGTGTGAGCGCTCCCTCGGGTGCCCATCTCTGACGGCGGAGAGCGGGAGCGGCGGCCGCACGGGCGTTCCAGCCGCCGAGGGACCGCTGTCTCTATTCTGAGGGGCGGGGGAGCCTTCCGGGTCGCGCGGTGTTGGGAAAAGCAACAGGTAATGGTGGACTTGAGGGGATTCCTGCCCCGCTTTCGTTTTCGCTGTCCGTAGAGGAGGCAGAGCTGCCCTTTGTGCCGCAGTGCAGTTCTGGGCTCCTCAGTACCAGAGAGAGATGGAGGTCCAGTGGAGGGCTGTGAAAGACGACTAATGGACTGAAACATCTCTCTTATGAAGAGAAGACTGAGGGAGTTGGACTTGTTCTACTTCGAGAAAAGACTGCTGAGAGGGGACCTCAATCTGTATAAATCTTTAAAGGGAGTGTGTCAAGAGGATGGACCAGGCTCTTCTTGGTGATGCTGAGCAGTAAGACTGGAGGCGTTGGGCAGAAACTGATGTACAGGAAGTTCCACCTGAACAGGAGGAGGAATATCTTTGCTGTGCAGGTGAACACGAACTGGAACTGACTGCCCAGAGAGGCTGTTGAGTCTCCCTTACTGCAGATACTCAGAAACTGCCTGGACACAATCCTGTGCTGTGTGCTCTGGGATGACCCTGCTTGAGCAGGGAGGTCGGACCAGTTGACCCGCTATGTTCACTGCCAGCCTTACCCATTCTGTGATTCTGGGCGTCAGGCAGCGCTTCTCCAGTGTTTGATGGGATGGTATAGGCTTCTTATGCACTGCCTGCAAATGTGTTTGGAGAGAGGTTGTCAACATCAGACATACAGTGTAATGTGGAACATCTGGCTCAGATAGTCCCAAAATGTAGAGCACTCCACTGCTGTGTCTTGAGACTGGGATTCTGACTTCAGCCCTTTGAAATACCTCCTTTTAAGTTGTTTGTTCACTGTAAACCAAGTTGTTACCCCTGAAGTTAAGGTTACTGACTGAACTTCCGTTAGAAACCACCTCCCCTCCACATCCCTCTCACTGGTTCTATGACCAGTACCCGGATGTTAATTTGTAATTTAGTTGCTATTTTTGTGACTGTTAAATGTAGTGTGCTATACATCAGCTAAAGACCTCAAGTATTTTCTTCCTCTCCTTACCATATCTTGTGTTCATCCTGCCATAGGTCTGCTCTGATGTCTTTGCTTTACCTCTGTTTTGCCAGCTGGGTGAAAGGCAGGGTTATAGCTGGGCTATGTCCAGAGTGTTTAAAGTGGATGTCCCACAAGACAGACGGGATACCTTCCTGCCTTATGTGGATACCAGGCCAGTGAGGGCTGCTAGAAAGTCACTCGTGTGGGTTTGGTGACAGCAGGTTGGTTGTGTCAGCCCTGGATGAGCCAAGCTGTGACCAGCCAGGCAGGGAAAAGGGAAACAGTTGTGGAACTCCATAGCAGTGAATACTGTGGAAAGATAGGCCATTGATTAAGTTGAAATGGGTGAATATCAGTGGATGCAGCCTCTGCCTTCTTATCCTTTGATGTGTACAGGGTAAGTACTTTCCTAACCTGTAGCCGTCCTTATCATTTTATACAGGACATTTGGGGCTTGCCTTTTTCTTTTGTGCTCTCATTATATGCATAATGACTGCTTGTTGTAATTTGTAGTGATCCTTTGATTGTTTTTATAATTGAAGCTGTCTTGCCTTTATTTGCTCCCAATTATAGATCCTATATATTATCTATAGATAATATTTTATCAATAGATAATTATAGATTAGTTAGGTATAAAAACCTAACTGTATACTCTTACATTCCATGATAGTGAAGTTTATTTTTATTAAATCAGTACTCTTGATTTCTCTTTCTGCATGAATGTTGGATTCTTGTTTGAATGATTAACTTGACTTTGTCATCACAAGCTTCCGTTAACATAGTCTTACTTCATATTGTAATATACTAAAGTATATTTTATACTTCAGATTTTAGGTATGATACCTGATCCATTAAAAAATCCTTTTGTTAACATTTGTCAATCATGTCCTTTGTTGGCTGCTCAGTAGTCTATATTACATATTTTTAAATGTATTGATGTATTTTTTTGCCAGTTTGTTTCCAGTGTAGTATTGCATACTTTAATAACCTTCAGATAGCTTGGATCAGCTGCTTTTCCTTTGCCTTGAATAGTTATTCCCGAACTGTTGTTAAAGTTAGGGTAAGTAGTGCTGAGACTGAAAGCAATATTTTTTTCAATTAATGTAGAAAATTAGGGGCCTTGGTGCAAGAGTTTTGGGAGCAATTAATGTAAAAAAATTCTTGTTAAAAATATCAAGATGACATGAAGATAAAATTCAAACATGTCATTTTCTGTGTATTTATTTTTTCTAAATGTTGGCTATTTCTTCCTGTGCCTTTTAAAACCTTATTAATGGGTTCCTTGTGGTTGTGGTCAGTTTCTTGCTCCTGGTTGTGGTCAGTTTTTTGCTCCGTTTGGGTTTTTTGTATTCAGGGAAGGATCTGCATCCACTGATATTTGTCATAATTTCTGAGGCTGAGTTTGCTTGTAGTTCCAGTTAAGTTTTTTTTTTCATTACTAGCTCTTTAACAGTTTTGAGGCGCAGATGGTTCTGTCTTTTTCTTTCCTCATAGTTATTACATGAGATTATTTTGTTCTGTTTTCTGCTCTTTTACTCTCTTTTCCTTAAATGTTCAAATTGTATAGCAGTGGAACTCATAACCCTCATCTTTAGTTTGGATGTTATTAATTACAACATTTAAAGCTTATGTTTATGTCTTCATATTTGAGTGATGGATGCCAAGAGCTTGCAAGTGACTGATTCATGGTCTGAGTAACTTGGCATGAAGGCATGTCTTTGTAGTAAGCCCAGAGTAGCATAGCAAAAGGTGTGTAAGCCAAATCATGAAGTGTATTTGCGCCTTGATTTCCTTGTGTGTTGTATTAAACTACATAACATAAAGTGGATATGATAGTTTTGCTGTAAGTACTTCATGGGCATCATCATTATAACAATAATAGTAATCATCAGTAATAAACATCGTCATCATCCTTCTCTTGCTCCTCTAATATTTGATAAAGAAATCCCTACCACACAAAATTGTTGCAGGAGTGTCAGATGGCAAGTTTGTTGCATTTCTGCATTTGCTTTGAATTTTGTTCATTCCACATAATGGGAAGGGATTAATACTGTTTTTCTTTATCTTTTAGATGCTGTGTCATAGAAAATTAATGAGGGAATCATAAAACACTGTATTGTATAAAGCAGTCAACAAATTTGTAGACTAGAAATTAGATAATCTCTGTAATGATGTAGGAAATGTTGATGTCTCGTGTGTCTCTCACAATAAATGCTGCTCTCTGCAGTACTTGGTGGTATAAGCTGTCTGGCCTCTCGTCAGTTGAACTCAGGCACTAGTTTGTCCAGAGCATTAGGCTGACCCAAGGAAACTGCTCAGAGAAGCCTCTTGTTCTCCACAGTGACCCATGCAGACAGATCTGCATGGTGAGGTGGTTAGGGGCTCACCTAACTAATGTTAAAAGAAAGAAGTTCTTTCCTGCATTACTTTTTGGTAGAATCAAAGACTTGAAGTTATTTATTATTTTGTTGTGTAAAGAGCTGCTCGCACTCAGAGGGATGAGACAGAATGAGAAGAGGGAAGAAAGACTGCTCCCCTGCATTGCAATACAAGTTCTTGTGACTGAAGCTGTACTTCAGCAGTCTTTATTTCATTGAGTTCTCTGTAGATTCTCCAAGTAACTAATCTTAAAACAGAGAGAATGTGGAGCCAGACCCGCTGAGGAGCTCTGGGAGTGCTTTAACAAGAGGGTCCCTGGGGTCCTGAGGCTGTGCCCTGCGCAGCTGCATCTGCCGTGCTGACCCACCCAGCTTTCTCACAGGATGTGTCACCTCCCTCCAGGAGGAACTGTTAGGCTGACCTGTATGATTCTCTCCTGGATTATCCCATCTGTCCCGAGGGAGAGGGACAAGCAAGTGCTTGCTTGTTGTCATTACCTGTATCCATGATGAGGAGTCTTCTGGCCTTCAAGCCCCCAGTGTGTTTAGACATGTGTTACAAACTTTGGGCATGCTGTGTCTCTAATGCTAGGCATTCTTTCCTGCACCCCACACATGGAAAAAAAAAATATTTTTGTAAATATGCAGCCTATTCTTAGGCCATGTGTCATTCAGTGATCTTTCTATAGGAGTAAATGTTAAGTACATTTTTTGCCTCGGAATTTTCCTTGAACTGGAGCTGTGCATTCAAGTTGGTTGTCATCTTTCTTACAGGGGAGCTCTAGATGAAATTCCAGCAAACAGAGCTGAGTAGGAGAGCATAATGCATTTCAGAAAAGTTTTGATGTCAGAAAACTGTGCAACTGATAGTAGTTTTAGCCTGTTTTAGATACTTAGCAGTAGCTGACTTAACTGCTGACAAATAAAAAGATTGTGTATTGCATTTGTGTAAATAGCACCTTGCTTCTACTTAGGTCAGCTATGTCAACTTCTGTATTTTGTGTAGGTCTTTGGGTCTGTAGGTATGAAGAATGTAATATGTACTTTTGAGGGAATAAAAACCATGCCATAAATTTATGATTACAGAAAATATGAGATTTTTGTATGTTTTATAGCTTGTTACTTTCTCAAGATTTGTTTCAGACCAGTCCTATTAGTGCTGGAAGTCTGTGCATTATTTATTGATTTGTAGAGGAAATTTATACATGTGTCCTCTATATAGAGAGAATAGTTTTCCTTTATTAGGAGCATTTTGTTTACTGTCATCATGTTATACTACCTTGTAGTGTAGGAAACAGCTCAGGAACAGTGCTATGAATCTAAATTTTCCTTTATTCTACTTTTATGTGTTTTGCATATTAATTTTCTGGGCTTTTGTTGACAACAAATAATTAATACACTTTGCTTTTGGCCATGCACTTGGCTTTAATCAAATCGGTATTGATGCTGCTGATTATAAACTAACTATGTTAGTTATATACTTTTTACCACTAACCTTCAATTTCATTGCTAACCAAAAACAATTCTAGCAAGTATTCCAAAGTCTAATGTACCAAGGAAAACAGAATTAAGGTTGATTTTATTTATTCAGCTTGATTAGAATAATGAAACTGTGGTTCTTTTGTTTTGATGCAACTCCTTCATAGCAAGTGTAGCCTTAAATTACTGAGGTTTCAGTTCTGGGAAAATATTTGTTGCAATGTTTGCTGTGATTTCAATATTTGGTATACCAAAGTAAATAATTTGGTACTTCTGTGCTGTCACCTGTGGGTATGTTGTCACCTAGAAAACTGAAACCTATAATATTTCATTACTTTCATTTTTCAGTACTCATGGGTAAGAGAAAGGAAGAAAGTGTTCTAACTCCTGGGTCCCAGAAGAGGCGGAGAAGAGAATACACAGATGTACATAGTGATGACTCTAATGAAGAAGAACCTTTAGAGTTCTCAGCTAGTAGTAGTGCCCCTTCACAGCTGGTAAGTATAAAAAGTCATAGAGATGAAGATATAAGAAAAGTTCTTTGCCTATTGAAATAAATGTCTTAGATGTTGGCGTCAGTAGAACAAAGATTAAAGAAACTAGGGATACTCTCTGTGGTGAGGACTTCTGCATGAGGTTATTCTTACCTTATTTCTTTTGTGTCGTCTAATTATAATAGTCAATCATAACAATATTCTGATTTAATAAAAGGAATACTACTGTAGTTGTGAAGTAAATGAAGGAAATGGATTTTGATTGAACTATGGTATGTTTCATTTATGGTTGTAGTAAAGGCAGACAAAATATTTGGAAAACCATTTATTTACTATAAGAAATGTCAAATACTTGTTTGTTTTGCATTCCATGCACTTGGCTTTAATCAAATCGGTATTGATGCTGCTGATTATAAACTAACTATGTATAGTTAGTTTATACTTTAACTATGTATACTTGTATATACTTTTTACCACTAACCTTCAATTTCATTGCTACCAAAAAACAATTCTAGCAAGTATTCCAAAGTCTAATGTACCAAGGAAAACAGAATTAAGGTTGATTTTATTTATTCAGCTTGATTAGAATAATGAAACTGTGGTTCTTTTGTTTTGATGCAACTCCTTCATAGCAAGTGTAGCCTTAAATTACTGAGGTTTCAGTTCTGGGAAAATATTTGTTGCAATGTTTGCTGTGATTTCAATATTTGGTATACCAAAGTAAATAATTTGGTACTTCTGTGCTGTCACCTGTGGGTATGTTGTCACCTAGAAAACTGAAACCTATAATATTTCATTACTTTCATTTTTCAGTACTCATGGGTAAGAGAAAGGAAGAAAGTGTTCTAACTCCTGGGTCCCAGAAGAGGCGGAGAAGAGAATACACAGATGTACATAGTGATGACTCCAATGAAGAAGAACCTTTAGAGTTGTCAGCTAGTAGTAGTGCCCCTTCACAGCTGGTAAGTATAAAAAGTCATAGAGATGAAGATATAAGAAAAGTTCTTTGCCTATTGAAATAAATGTCTTAGATGTTGGCGTCAGTAGAACAAAGATTAAAGAAACTAGGGATACTCTCTGTGGTGAGGACTTCTGCATGAGGTTATTCTTACCTTATTTCTTTTGGGTCGTCTAATTATAATAGTCAATCATAACAATATTCTGATTTAATAAAAGGAATACTACTGTAGTTGTGAAGTAAATTAAGGAAATGGATTTTGATTGAACTATGGTATGTTTCATTTATGGTTGTAGTAAAGGCAGACAAAATATTTGGAAAACCATTTATTTACTATAAGAAATGTCAAATACTTGTTTGTTTTGCATTGCTCACACATTCAGGTATCTGAATAAAAAATCTAGTGTTTGAAATGCAAATTTTGATGGGAAAGAAACTTGAAAACAGGAATATTTTTTCTGCTTTTATTTTAGTAGTTGAATTTTAGTTTGATAGAAGACTTAAAAAAATTATTTTTGAGATTGCAAATACTGTCCTGTGTATTTAGATTGGACATTAGGAAACAGTGCTAAGACACTGGACCAGGCTTCTCTGGGGGATTGAACCTGTCTGGGTGCCAGGTGTGCACCAAAAGCACTCTTTCACTGCCCTCCTTTCCTGGATAGGGGAGAGAAAATACAACAAAATGCTTGTGGTTGAGATAAGGGCAGGGAGAGATCACTCCCCAGTGACTGTCATGGGCAAAACAGACTCAGCCTGGGAAATGAACTGAATTTATTTGCAGTCAAATCAGTATTTGAGAGATAATAAGAAATGAACTCAAACCTTAAAACACCTTCCCTCCGCCCATCCTTGGTTCCTCTTCACTCCCAGTTTTCTTCTCTCCCAACCCAACAGCACAGGGAATGGGGGCTTTGTTCAGTTCATTACATGTTGTCCCTGCCACTCGTTCCTCTTCAGAGGGAGGACTCGCACTCATTCTGTGCTCCAGTGTGGATCCCTTCCACAGGATGCAGTCCCTCAGGAACAGCCTGCTCCTCTGTGGGTCCCCCATGGCTCTCAAGTCCTACCAGCAAACCTCCTCCAGTGTAGACTTCCCATAGAGTCACAGCCTCCTTTGGGAATCCACCTGCTCTAGCACAGGGCTCTCCATGGGCTACAGGTGGATCTCTGCTCTGATGCCTGGAGGACCTCCTGCCCCTCCTTGGTGTCTGCAGAGCTGTTCATCTCGCATATTCTGACTCCTCTTCTCTGGCTGCAGTTGCTGCAATTGCAATTTCCCTTTCCTGACTCTTGGCCTGGAGGCACTGCCTCTGTTGCTGATGGGCTCAGCCTTGGCCAGCCGTGGGTCTGTCTTGGGGGTGGCTGGGGAGTGGCACTGGCTCTGTCAGACATGGGAAAGCTTCTGGTAGGTTCTCACAGAATCCACCCCTGTAGCTTCCTGCCCCTGCTACCACAACTCAAAGCCAGTACAGCTTCCTAGAGAGGTGGTTGGTGCCCCAAGCCTGTCAGTATTTACAAGACATTTAGACAATGCCCTTAATAACATGCTTTAATTTGGTCAGCCAACTATTCTGGATCTGTTGTTTTAATATTTTATGTTGTATTGATGGTATGTTAGTAATAGGGAGAACTGAAAGTTACTGTGTGTGAGGGATCAGCTTTGGTAACTTTTTGTTTTAGTAAATAGCTGCTCTATAGCAAGCGACTTTACACAGTGTCGTGAAACCCTTCTGTTTCCTTGTGGCTTGTAACAACCAATGTTATATCATACTGTCATTTAAATTCTCATTGTGTTTAAAATATATAAACTTAATCTCATTAAAATGCATATATAACTTGAGTTTTAATTGTTCATTCTTTAGCCTGACGGTGAGGTTGGGATAATTGAAAGTATCCAGCTGAAGAACTTCATGTGCCATTCAAATCTGGGGCCTTTTCAGTTTGGATCAAATCTCAATTTTGTTGTTGGAACCAATGGAAGTAAGTATTAATTGCCTAGCATCTTTGTCAAAGAATGCTTCTGTTAATAATGTAGAGAATGTAGTTTTTTATTTGGAAAAAGAATTGCTGGCCACCTTTTAGGTGTGGACAAGGATTCACTTTTGAAATGAGGTACCACACAGGTCTATCCCAGTAGTTAAAGGCTGGTGAATTAGGTCTTAAAATTGGAGATTTTTGCAAAAGATAATGTGAATATAAATATTTTAATAGCTAAATAATGCATAAATTTTTATTTTAACGAAATGTATTTATATGTTTATTATTAAATGCGCTATAATTATCCAAGTGCCTGCAGCGCCCATCACTGAGTTTGGAGGAACCACAGTGGTTGTAATAGGGCGTTGAAATACTGCTGATAGGTGCATAATGCTAAACTAGATCTGAAGCACATTCAGCAACATCCTGCTTCCTGATGGTTTGAGCTTCCTGAGGACATCCCAAATTTTGAGAAGCAGTTGTAGTTAGCCTGGAGAAGAAGGAGAAGGAGTGTCCTCTGTGGGCTGGCTCTGGGAGGAGGGAGGCTGGGCGGTGTAGTTGTGAACGTTTGCCGCTAGGGGGCTCCCGCAGCCCGGCGTGAGGGCGTGCCGAGCGCGCGGGCCGGGCGAGTTTCGGTGCCGGCGGGTCCGTCATGTCATAGCACGTCGTTTATCAGATCTTATCATATCTTATCAGCCACATTTCAGAGTACTTCCAAATTATAGCCTTAGCCCAGGCCCCAAAGGTGGTAACACCAAAGTAGGGAGTGCGTGCTGTGAGGAAGGTGTTACATAATGCAGCTCTGAGAACCAGCACAACAGCTCTGAGAGCAAATAAATCAGCAGTGTGACCAGCAGCTATTAAGCTAATATCATGAATGCTTAAAACAAATTTGTTTTAACATACTCTGGTCAGTTATATCAACCCTTTGAGCCCCACACTGGGTGCTAGAAAGGAGTGTTGTCATTTAATCCCTTTCAGCCACTAAATATCATGCAGCCACTCACTTCCCCATGTCCCCCAGTGGAATAGGAAGGCAAATTGGAAAAAGGTAAAACCTGTGGTTTGGCATAAGAACGGCTTAATAATTGAAACAAAATAAAATATAATAATTACTCTAATGAAAATCAGAAAGAAAGAGAGGAATAAAACTCGAGAGAAACAAGTTAGCATAATGTAGTTGCTCACAACCAGCCCATCCATGAGCAGCAGTCAGTGGCTCCTGGACAGCATCCCCCCCCCGATAAGAACGGCTTAATAATTGAAATAAAATAAAATATAATAATTACTGTAATGAAAATCAGAAAGAAAGAGAGGAATAAAACTCGAGAGAAACAAGTTAGCATAATGTAGTTGCTCACAACCAGCCCATCCATGAGCAGCAGTCAGTGGCTCCTGGACAGCATCCCCCAGTTTATGCACTGGGCATGATGTTCTATTGTATGGAATATCTCTTTGGCTAGTTCAGGTCAGTTCTCTTGGCCAGGCTCCCTCCTGCCTTCTTGTGCACCTCTTCTGTGGCAGAGTATGAGACCCTGAAGAGTTCTCAACTTTGCTACTTAGAAACAAGCAAAACATGGGCATGTTATCAGCATTATTGTCATGCTGAACCCAAACACCGCACCCTACAAGCTACTGGGCAGAAAAGGACAAAAGCTGTCCCAGCTAACCCAGGACATAGAAACTATTATAGGAAAAGGAAGTGATACCTATTTATACAATCTTGTTTCTTTTGGAGAAAGAATTTAAAAAATAAACATAAATTTTGAAAGAGATCTTAAAACCTTTCAGATAGTTAGATAAATGGTAATGTGTCTTTGATTTCTTTCATTGTATACATGTTTTCACTATGCTTTTAAGAAAGGGGAGATTCCTTTTGACTTACGACATGTTGAGTGCAAATTGCTAAATAGAAGTAACATAAGTTTGGGTCAACATGTTGGGGTTTTTTTGGGAGAATTTTGAAAATGCCAGATAGTTTACTAGCATTATTGTTGTTTTACATGTTCCATTGGGACAGAAGTTGGACTTCTAATGCATGACTATATAACAAGTCAAAAACTGTAATATGGGTGGAGTACAAATTATAATCTCTTCTAAACAAGTTCAATGCTTCAATTACAGGTGGAAAAAGTTCTGTATTAACAGCACTAATTGTTGGACTTGGTGGAAAAGCCACTGCAACAAACAGAGGTTCCTCATTAAAAATGTTTATTCAAAAAGGAGAGACGTAAGTTAAACTTTAATCTACAAGTTACGTTTGTAGTTTGGTGATTGTCATTGAGGTTAGCTTACGAGGTTTCTGTTTATGCTAATTTTCTGCATCTTCTTGTGGGATCCAACAGACTCAAATAAAAAGCATAACGCTGAGGAGACCATATTTAAACAACACGCTGCCCTCGCAAAAAAAAAACCAAACCCTGAAAGCAAAAAACTTCAGAAGTTTTACCACTAGTATATCATTGTTCCTGAATGTTGTATTTTGAAAGCAACTGGAAATTAAACTCCAAACAGCTGATCTCTGTCCCCTCCAGTGAGAGAGGAATAAAGGTGGAGATTACGTGTTGAAATAAAAATGTGCTAAAAAAAGCCATCAACGAGATAAGGAAAACAAACACTTACAGCAACAATACTAATAACAACCATGTGTAAAAGAGGGTGATTCCAAGCAAAAATGCTCCTTGAGTCTGACACAAGGCAACTGCACCACAGCCCGAGTCAGACATCTCCTGAGACAAAGAAGAAAATGGCAAATGGAAGTGTCCATGCCCGTGTTGTGAAAAAAGAGGAGCAACGGTGGACAAATCACCTGCACCCACACTGCCTCCCCAAGCCCAAGACAAGAAAAACAATGATGCACCAACCCCATGGTAGGACTGGAGCCACCCCACTGCTTCACTTGCCTTCCACTTTCCCTGGAATAAAAGAACACAATGGTGGCAGTTCCACTTTGTGTTCTCCTTCTTTTCCAGCTGAAGCTGTGGCCCCAGGGATGATGTGTTGGGCATAGAATAGCAACACTCATATGGCTCCAGGCTCTGCCCCTCACAGTAATGGCAAGAAAATTACCTCTGTCCTACCTGAAACTGGGACACTGAACTAGCTAACATAGTGGTGTGTTCTCTGTATTTCCTGTTCTTGTGTATTACTTCCACTCTGTAATTGAATATCCTACAGAAGAATGGAGTCCACTAGAAAAAATCATAGGTGCCTACTTATCATTGTTTTGAGGCAGTGAGGTTAATTATTTTTCATTCTTTTGATGATGTGAATGAATATAAAGACCATGACTTACTGGATATTTGAACATGCAAGAAGTGCATTCATGTCTGCTGTGAGAGTGGGGATAATGTGTTTAGGGAAACCAATAAAGAGATAGGAGGTTTATGAGTTTACATTTACATGAAGCTGTTATTTGGAGTCAGATATCCCAGTCTTTTCCTTTTAGAGGTGCTTAAGAGTAAAATTGTTGGTAGTACTTGCCTTATATGTACTAAGTTGATGTATCAGCACTCGCTTGAGAAACAGGAAGTAGGAATTTGGAACTGAATTCACATGTCATCTTTTCTAGAAAAATGGCTTAAGCATTCTGCTATATATTACTTTGGTTAGGCTGTAGAAGCCAGACAACTGTTTCATACAGAAGTCAGTTTGAAAAAAAGGAGAGGTACCAAAAAGCAGCATGATTCTGTGATGTAAAATGAGGGCACTCAGATGAGAAGGGAAGATAGAGGAAATCTTCTCTCACAAATATTTGCTTTTGGCTCATTATTTAGGTGAAGCATAGGACGTGCAAGCAGACAGTGTATGGCAGCAGTGTGTCTGTCATGGTCATGGAGAAGAGGGCTGGAGTTTCTGGCAGTGTTTGATTCCATACCACCCACGTTATGGCAGGGCTGTGGTGTCAGCACGAGGAAGCTGGGGCCAAAAGCAGCTTTTGCTTTTCCTAGGTTCAAGGGAGGGGGGGTGTAGGTGTCAGGGTCAGCCCAGCAGACTTTGCTCGTCTCTGCCACTGGCTGTCTGTCTTGGTTTAGAGACTGATTTAGGAGAAAACACTCTGTAATGAATGTCTCCTCTGAAGAGAATGGCTTCAGTAATCCCTTTTGCCAATGAGAAAATGAATACCAGTGGGTGAAAGTAAAAAAAGACTGTTTATTAACTAACAAAGTGCCTGCATCACGTGAAAAAAAACTGAATAAATGCTTGATATTGAACTTTCAGAACCTTACCTCCCCACCCACACCACAACAAAAAACCTCAGAATGCCAGGGGAGGAAATAAACAGGCTGGCTGTGTGGCAAAGGGGGGACAAAATGGTGGCTGGCTTTTATCTCAGGGAAGAGGAAAAAGTTCATACAGTGGCTTGAGCAAAACAGAAGGAGCCTGTTGGCTGGCATTGGTCCCCTCCTCACAGCAGATGAAGCTGATGGATTTTGGTGTCCTTTCTCTTGTTGGTTCGTCTTTGCCCATGGTTTCAGGCTGGCTGGAGTGGCCCCCACTGCTGGTCTGGCGATTATCTGATCTTGGACCAAAACCAAGCTGAAACAGTTCAAGAAAAACCAAGAAAACACCTGCAGAAGGATTGCTGCTGTCCAGGGGAAAGGTGGGGTGGGGGAGAAAAAGGAAACTTCTTGCTTAGCTACTAAGAAATGGAGTTAGCTAAGCAACAAAGCAACTGCCACTCTCCGCAGCACCCAGCACGCTGGGGAGTGAGTCTTGAACACGAAGTCCGCACAGGAGCCCCCAAAGGCTTGTGCCCCTCTTCTGGACCCACCTTAAAGCCACAACAGCCATTTCTGGACATAAAGCAGACAATCAGGAATAGAGCATCATCATAAAATCACCCCAAGACAGGGCCCCTTTCCCCTTCCTCCGAGCCATGGCTTTTCTGGTTTGGTGCTGAAAGACAGCGCTGGCAAGCCCAAGATGCCACTCAGAGAAAAAGAAAAGGGAGGGAACAGCAGCTGCACAGAGCAGAGCCCAGCCAAGCTGTGTGGAGCCCCAGCCACAGCCACCGTGGCCACAGCAGTGCATCTCCGCCGCTGCCAGAGCTGCCGAGCACTCCCATCCCGCTTGTGCGCAGTCAGGCCCAGGGAAAGGTCTTCTGACCTGATTCAGAGTCCTGTCAGATCCCACTAGGTTTTGTCCTGTCCCTGTTTTCCCATTGTTTTCAGCTGCGGAAGGGGAAAGTTAAACCATGAGCATCACTGGCATAGTGCCTTTGTTCTGTCATACACTCCATGGCCCAGCACAAGGCCAGTTGCCATTTTGCCTTTGTCTTGAGAAGCTATGCCAGGTGCTTCTTGGGGAAGCATTTTTGTTTAGTGGTGAATACCCTTCTGTGGGTAAAACACTCTCTGTTTTGTACAGTCTTACTAATACTGTTGTGATTTTGAGGTTTTGCAGTAAATTGTGATTCTGTATTAAAATCTCTCCTATTGTTTCCTCCACTGTGGGAAGGGGGTCGAGGAAAGGGGACAGCTTGAATGGGTTTACTTTTCCCTTAACTTTACTTCTGCTTTACTGCTGGATACTGGTTTTCCCTTTACCTTTACTTTACTGCTGGGTTTTAAACCAGCAATGAATCTAATGCTGTTATGGCTCAAACCAAATAAATACATGTTTTTCTGATTGGTACTGTGACTGACTTGCAGCTGTGACCTGTAGGATACATGACAATTTGTATGGAAAATTAAAATGTTCTGATTTTTTTATTGTTTTTAGATTTGAAATTAATTTCAGGGTTATTTTAATTATTTTTTGATTTTTTTTTTTTAGTTCTGCAGATATTTCCATAACTTTACGAAACCAAGGAAGAGATGCATTTAAACCAGAATTGTATGGTACCTCTATTATTGTGAATCAGCGCATTAATCAGGATGGAAGCAGAACTTGCAAACTGAAAAGCAAAGCTGGTTGGTGGTAGTTTGCTTTGTTCTCAGTCTTAGAAGTTCTCTAAACTTGTTCATGGCTTTCAATGCCTTCATGTTAGTAAAGGATGATATTTCATTTTTCATAAAATTACTCAAGGATGATGACAATGTCCTTTTTTTTTGTTTGTTTTTAGCCCAAACTAAGAATATTTTAGTATGTCAAAAGCAATTATGTATTTATTGGTATGTATTACTTGGTATGTCAGGTGTTACATTATGTATTGGTTTTTACAAAAATCTGCTTGTGGGATGAGGCTGAACATAGTTTTTGGTCTTTTTTGAGGTTTTATTGAATTTGCTGATTTATCTAAATTCTGTCACAGAGGGTTTGTGAGGCAAAGAAGGACTTCAGTTAGAAGTCTTTCTGTGCAAATGAAAATACATTGAAAAAAAAAAAATAAAAACAATTCCTAACCAGTGTTTCTAGTTTAGGACTAGGTCTCTGTTACAAAAAGATGGCTTTAATTTTTTACATTTTCTACAATGAAGAAAATACTCTGGGGCATTGTACCTATTGATATTTTTCCTTTCTTTTTTTACCACTAGGGACCATAATTTCTTCAAAGAAAGAGGAACTCCTAGGAATACTGGATCACTTTAATATACAGGTAGTTGTTGTAGTGTTTAAATTCTGTGCAATTTAAGAAGACTTTGGTATGCAATACTACAGTTCTTCAATTAAAAAGAAATGTACCATTCCTTAAAGGAGAGAGTTCCACCTCTTCCATATCATTTAAAGATGAAATTCATCAGCAAAAGGAAAATTGAAATATATGCCTCATGCAATGCAGAATAGGATTCTGTCCCAGACAGATAAGTATTTGCTGTCATCTGTGAGCTCTGATTCATGTGTCCTGTTGATGAAAGTCTTGACATATGTAGGTTTCTTTTGTATCTGGAGAGGTTTTTTCTGCTGATTATTTCAGTTCTTGCTTTTTCAGAAATTGTGGTCTTTCTGCCTAATTGATAAATAAAAGATCAGGTAGTGCATATGAAGTTTAAAATATTCAACTTACTTAGAATTTCAAATAATGGAAATTTCAGTTAGTATGTATTGATTTTATTTTGTCTGTAAGAATGTATGAGTCAATTCACTGCATTTATTGCAATACTTTGACACAACAAGAATTTCTAATGCAGATTTTGTTAAAGAAATGGAACTTACAGGTCCTATTTTTATAGAAGTCATGTATCCTCTTGGAAGCAGTTCCTTAGTTGTCCTTGCTGTGGCTCTATTTTGTATTTGATATAATTGGTTTTTTTAATTTTCTGTTTGTTATTGGTTTAGTTTGTTATGTTTTGGGTTTTTTGAAGATGTGAGAGTATTAGCAAGCTTGATTTCACAGCATTAGCTTAGTAATAAGTTGCAAGACTGAAACAGGGTTCTCACTTTCATGGATTTTCAGTTCCATGGTAACTTGTAATTAAAATAAAAATTATTTATTTTTGCAGGTAGATAATCCTGTGTCTGTTTTAACTCAAGAGATGAGTAAACAGTTTTTGCAGACTAAAAATGAAGGGGACAAGTACAAGGTAAGAAAAAAATTTAGCATAGTTGTAAAACATTAAAATGCCAATTGCAAATTTTTAGAGCATTTGGAAAAAAAAATAAAATTGCTTAACTTTAATAACCTGTTTTGGGCTAACTAGGTAAGTAGCTAAATGCCACACAACCACTCACTCACTTCCCTTCTGTGCTACCCCCAAGCTTGGGCTGGGGGAATGGAAAATGAAGAGTAAAAGTAAAAAAAAAAAAATAGAGGGATGAGATAAAATGTGTGTAATAGCTGAAGTGAAAGCTGCAAGGAGCGAGAAAGAAAGTGAAACAAAATAAGAGATGCAAAGGGAATCACTCCTGTTGGTAGACTGAGGCCCAACCAGTGCCCAAGCAGAAGATGGCTAATCCCCCTAAGCCCTCTCTTATCTGTATTTATTGTGGAACATGACTGTGCTGGTTTGGGCTGGGTTAATTTTCTTCATGGCAGCTTGTATAGGGCTACTTTGTGGATTTGTGCTGAAAACAGTGTTGATAATGGGAAGATGTGTTCCTTATTGCTGTTTTTGTAACTGCTGAGCAGGCCTTACACAGAGTCAAGGCTTTTTCTTCTTCTTTTTCCACCCCACCAGCAAGGAGGCTGGGGGTGCACGAGGCTTTGGGAGGGGTCACATCCAGGACAGATGACCCCAGCTGACAAAAGGCAACAGTGTTGATAATGGGAAGATGTTTTCCTTATTGCTGTTTTTGTAACTGCTGAGCAGGCCTTACACAGAGTCAAGGCTTTTTCTTCTTCTTTTTCCACCCCACCAGCAAGGAGGCTGGGGGTGCACGAGGCTTTGGGAGGGGTCACATCCAGGACAGATGACCCCAGCTGACAAAAGGGATATCCCAGACCATATGGCCATATCATGCTCAGCATATAGAGCTGGGGGAAGAAGAAGGAATTGGGGGATGTTTTGAATGATGCATTTGTCTTCCCAAGTTACCGTTAGGCATGATGGAGCCCTGCTTTCCTGGGGATGGCTGAACACCTGCCTGCCCTGGGAAGTGATGAATGAATTTCTTGTTTGGCTTGGCTTGCTTGTGCAGCTTTTGCTGTATTAAACTAATTTTATCTCAGCCCATGTATTCTTGCTTTTACTTTTCTGATTCTCTTCCCTATCACGCCCCAGGAGAAAGTGAGTAAGTGGCTTGGGCTAAACCATGACAATGGCATTTTCTGAGGTGGCATATCTCGTTGGCTGCCTGGGATCATTTGCCTGGTTGTATACCTCCCCAGCTTCTTGCACACCTGGCTGATCTATTCACTGAGAGGGCAGAGGGAGAAAAAGGAGGCTTCAGTGCAACAGCTAAAATATGACTGTGTGTAGTCAGTATTTATTTGATCACACATCTAAAATAAAACAACATTTTATTTAACTCCATCCCAACCAGAGCCAGTACACTATCTGATTGCACCAATCATCCACTTCACAAAAACAATATTTTTGAAGATTCTTCTCTATACAGAGATAGATAAACTTAAATTTTAGGGCTCTGCTGAGTTATTCAGAAGTACCCCTACCGGAAATGAGTGTTTTGAGTCGCCCAAAGAACCACTGGCACAGGTATCAGCAAAAGCAGGTTTAATATTAAAGTGAAAGTGTGGCTAGGTTAGTTGGCAAGGTTGACTCCCCCACTTACATAGATGCACAAGAGGAAAATTGGGCTAAAACCTGAAACCAACCAATCAATCTAAAACCAAAATCAACTTAAAATGATCTTTGTGGAGGTTGGAATGGGAAAAAGGTATGGATAAAAAGGAGTCAGGGAGACCTTCCCATTAAGGTTCAGAATGGATCCTCTTGCCAAGCCTAGCTCTGGACTTGACCACAGTTTAGGTCTAAAGGTTTTGACAGTGCATTAATTTAACAGTGCTTAATTAGTAGCCTGCTTTAAGCAATTTGACAAAAGATTCTTAGGGAGTTTACAATAACACAATTGGTACTCACTCATAGCTTCATTTTCTTACTAATCTCACTACTTAAGAATCTTAAGAAACATTCATAATACAGTTGCTATATCAGATGCACACTTGTATGTAAACAGACCTAAAGATTATGTGCAAGTTGTATACCTGTGAAAAATTCCCCTGCACCTCAGAGAAGTACTCATGTCAAATGACTTTGGATCTTCTCAGTAGGTGAAGGGTTCATTCCTGAGGGGTGGGGGTATCAGCCCAGGCTCTGTCAGCTTTTGGCAGCAGTCCCCAAGTAAACTTGAGAGCTCTCTGGCTCACAGTGGTGTCTCACTCAGAGGGAGATGCTGCCACAGCCCACTGTGGTCTGGGACAGTTCAGTGGATCTCACTTGGGACCATTGTTTATAGGGTCACAAGAAGGTGGTGGGCTTTAGTCATAGGAATTTTTCACCCTGACCACAACTGAAGTCAGTAACTTTCTTTGAAAATTCAGTAACAAAAATATTGTTCTATTTGGGTTTTTAGTCAGGCAAGAAAAAGAAGTTTCAAAGGCTCTTCATTTAGAAAGAGGAGCTTGTCAGACATACAAGTTCCTGGGAGCAGAGAGTGTTTCTGATAAACTCAAGAGGAGCTGAGCCCAGCTTCTGTTCATCAAAGCTGGGGCTAACAAACATTTCAAGTACCACATTGCAGCCCAAGGAGGGGGTGGAAGTTGTACCACCACAACCTGACCAGTTTCCTGACCAGTTTTTTCACTTTGGATGTCATTCAGCATGCGAGGATGTTGGGAGGAATGGTTATTCTGTCATAATTATTGAAGGTCCACTTAGATAAGGTACTGATCTCATATCTGCGTCTTTTTATTCCTTTTTAGTTTTTTATGAAGGCAACTCAGCTGGAACAAATGAAAGAAGATTATTCATTTATTGGGAAAACAAAAAAAAATACCCGTGTTCAGATAGAACAAGGGGAAGAGGTATGTAAAAGTTAAAGTAATTATTAGGACACATCTGAGCAGTGAAGGAAGTACAGGAGTTAAACTGCATAGTTTGGTTTTATTAGGTCTCAGTGACATTAAATTTCAAAAACCCAAATCTTTCCAAAATTTCATATTATATCACAGCTTTTTGCAGTCATGATTGAACCCCTATTTTCTTTTTTAAGCGTCTTGAAGAACTTAAGCAGCTTTATTTGGAAAAGAAGGAAATTTTCAAAAGCATCGCATTTGTGAATGACATGCAAAGTCGTCTCAAAGATTTGAAACATCAAATGGCGTGGGCAGTGGTAAATGTCTTGCTAAAATATGTTTGTTCATGTGAAATGTGCTTCATTCCCAGTCTTCTGTGCATATGCTAATATAGGCTTCTTTAGGTGAGTGAGATGGAAAAAGAAGTAGAGCTGCTCAAAGAAGGCGTCAAAGCTGAAGAAGGAAATACAGAGCTCCTTCAGAAGGTAGAAGAATGCCAGGTAGGTAGATGGTCTAAACCATATATCACTCTAGCTGTAGTCACCCCCCAAGTCAGAGTTCTGTTGTGAAGGTTTTTGTGGGTGTCATTGCCTTTAGAAAAGAGCAATGATTTCAGGAGACATTTGGAAGTTTTGGGATGGTTCTTAAGACTTCTGTACCTAGCAAGAAAGTATTTCGTCATACATTCTGATTTGCATATGAAACACTTTTTGAGCAGAGACACAGGCATCATTATTTTGAATCTAGAGTCATAGAAGAGTTTGGGTGGGAAGAGACCTTAAAGATAATCCAGTTCCAACCCCCCTGCCATGGGCAGGGACACCTTCCAATGGATCAGGCTGCTCAAAGCCCCATCCTACCTGGCACTGAACACTTCCAGGAATGGCGCATCCACAGCTTCTCTGGGCAGCCTGTGACATTGCCTCACCACCGCCACAGCAAAGAATTAACTCCATATATCTAACCTAAATTTCCCCTCTTTCTGTTTAAACCTTGTCATATCCATACAGATAGTGAAGAGACCCTCTCCAGCTTCCTTCACCCCCTTTCAGATACCAAAAGGCTGCTATGAGGTCTTCATGCAACCTCCCCTTCTCCAGGCTGAACAGCCCCAAAACTTTTCAGTCTATTAAAACTCCTTCAAACTTTCTTTGTTAGAACTTGTTTTTCTTTTTTAAAAAAAATGTGTTTGTGGGTTTTTCTCTTTCTTTTAAAAAGTACGTGTTTCACAATTTTACATTTTTGTCTTATGGTCAGCATGTCTATGTGGCGATGAAGGAACATTGTCTAGACGCTGGTTTCATTTATTTTGGTGTCATGGTACTTGACCTTATTAAAAGTCCTGTATTAAAAGTTCTGTGTTTGAGTAAACCTTGAAATAGAAAAAAAGGTTGCTGTCTCTGTCACAGATTTGGTAGTCTCTTGATTTCCCAATAATGAACATTTATGAGTTTTCATCTTAGTATATCCATGGTGGCAATGTCTTGCTCTTTTTTTTTAAACCCAATAGAACTCAAACAATTTAAATGTGTCTGATGGATTCTTTTAAGAGATATTTGTCTTGTAACATTAAGAGGTTTTGAAGAAAATCTTGTTTCATTACTACTTGTTTTGTTTTTTCACCACAGGTAAAAGTGAATGAAGCAGAAAAAAAGTACAAAGCAATACAAGACAAATTGATAACAGTAAGTGAAGAAGCACAAGCCCTTCATCCTCAGTGTATTTCTTTGAAGGCAGAAGTGCAGGCAAAAAGAAAAACAGTCAATGAAACTGAGGTAGGCAAAAAAAACCCTTTCAAAATTCATACCAATTTAAAGCTATAAACTTGTCCATGCTCTGCCCATCTGTAATTCTACACCTGTGTCTTGGCTTCTCAAGTCCATGGTGAGTTAAGAACAGATGCAATTTCCTGTCTGACTGGCAAGTAGTGTCTGTTCAGGAGTCCTGGCGTTGATGCCTTTACATAGTTACTGAACAGTGTTAAACTTAGGTCAAAATAAATAAATAGATGTAATTTTTGAAAATCAAGTTATGTTTGTCTGGTTTGGTGCAGTTCAGTATTTACTCAAAACTGTAGTACTTGTGGAAATTATTTCTTCTATTTCTTAAACCACTGTATTCTATTTCCTTCATAGATCGTTTATAATCGTTCCAAAACAGAGTTAAAACGTCTGGAAAAAGACCGTGAACAGCTGTATAAACGAATTGAAGAACTGAAAAGCTGGTAAATACAGATACAGTGATTTTGGTGTATGGTTATTAAGATAGGTGGAAAAGAAGTGAGCTTTTCTGGTTACTGAGAAAACCTGCAGTAATCAAAAATATTTATTTAGTCTTTGGCAGGGTCCAGTTAAATACCTGAATATTTCTGATCATGCTTCTGTACATACCAAAACTATGACTAGAATGTCAAAAGAAGAGGCAGTTGGGTGGCAAAAGTGGGTTTTCTTTGTTTGTTTGAGGTTTTTTGTTTGAGGGTTGTTTTGTTTTGTTTTGGTTTTGGTGATAATATATATTCTTTACCTTCCATGGTAGTGCAAAACAAATATGTCTTAAACTAAATGCAATAGGAATGTAATTGAGGGGAGTTACATGAGATTAGAAATTAAAAAAAAATATTGGCATTATTGCTATGTATATCTTGCAGCTTAACAGAATCTTAAATGTAACTGATGAGTAAATCTTCTGTACGCTACAAGTAATGAAATTCATGTCACTTGTAAATCATCAGTATGGTTTTAAAATAGGGACGTATGTTCTTTTCTAGTGCTAATCAGGATTCAGAGCCTGAGAAATTGGAAAGACAAGGGAGAATTGCATACTTAAGGGAACAGTTAAAAGCATTCCATGATGAAGAAGTAATGATTGGTCAGCAGTTGGATCAGTTTCAGCAGGCTATATCTAAGTGTAGGGAAGAACATTCTAGACTCAGGTAAGTTATACTTTTTAAATGTAATTGTTTACCTCTCTTTCAAGTTAGAGAGAATCCCTTCTTTATGTATTCCTTCTAGTTAATGTACCTGTGATTCTTGAGATGTTAAGGCTCCAGTTTATTTTTCACATTATAAGAGAATAGATAAACTTAGGAGTAATTACTGCTTCTATAGTTAAGGCAGATTCACAGAGGCCCTGAGGCAAAGTGGTTCAAATATGAATTTAGTCCATACCCAAGATAAAAAAAACAAAGCACTCTAGCTTTGATTTGGAAACCTGAACTTGAACAATGATTACTGAAGGGGATTATGGCAATGTCAGTCATTGTCTTAAAGGATTTGAGAGTTGTTCCTTATTGCACCTGGTGTATTAATTTAAATGCCTCTTACCAATTATTATAACCAATGCTTACTGTGTGTTTTGTTGGAGATCTTTGAAGACAGTGAAATCGAAACAGATAATTAGAAATAAAATAAATTTATTATAATTTGTTAGAAATAAAAAAGTCTTGCAGAACTGTTGCAAAATAGTAATTTTCTCTCTTGCTTTCTTTTTCTCATGTTTCTTGAAACTATAAAAACCTTATTGCATGTGTGTACCTAGCTTTACATTGAACAACTGATACCTTGATACACAATTCTCTTAGTAATTGAAAAACAAGGCTTTGTAATTATTTTAGTGCACTTTAGGCTCTATAACTACTGAAAAAAAATATGTTATCTTAGGAGAGAACGCAGTGAAGTGCAACAAGCACTAGATGCCCAGCAGAAACAGCTGAGAGACCTGAAAGATAGTAAAACAAACACTTTGAAAAGATTTGGACCACATGTACCAGCATTTCTTGAAGCAGTTGAAGTAGCCTATAATCAAGGACACTTTAGAAAGAAACCTCTTGGACCTTTAGGTAAGAATAATTTCTGAAACATGTTTTCTCATGAGATATTTTTGTATGGCTGCTAATGTAAGTAGTAGTCTTTTAGAAAACTTTGTTCTTTAAGGAACTTCAGATACATCTTTTTCTTCTGTACTTCCTGGACTAAAGGTTTTACCCTGGTAGGTTATCTTTTGTTTCTGTTACGCACTCACTAACATCTCCTGGCTTTCCTCTTTTTCCAGCAATTTTTTGAGGTATTTTACAATGGTAAACTTTCAGTGCATCCCTCCAACTCCCCCACACCCTCAAGGCATCAGAGAACTGTGCTTTGACTGCTTGTTCCTCAGTGGATAGCACGTCCAGACCTTGGACAGATTTTGTTCAAAATGTCCAGTGGCTGACTTGTGGGTTTCTCAAACTTGAGATGTTTTGCATGGAACAGGTCAGACAGATCCAAATGAGATTTTCTTGGGAAGCTGGCTTTTTTTTGTCTTCTGTCCAGCTCTGACAGTGCCTGTTATTTTCAGTTTGTGAAAGGGAGGAAAGGTTTCAGCATATTCTGGATGTAAAGTACATGGCATTTACTGCAGGGTAAGAATGTGTGCTACTGAAGACAGGTGATATACTGGAAATCTTGATGTTTGTTTAATTTGCAGTATAGTTGTTCCACTGCCTTCATCCTTAAAGTATTAAATTGTTGATAAGCTGTCTTTGCCTTGATACATTTCTGCTAAGCTGTCATAAAATTGGTACCCTAATGGAAAAAAAAATACAGGCCTCCAACTATGTGTAGGTGTCTCTAGGCACAGAAATTATATATTTGTGTTCTCAGGTCTGTTGTAGAGTCTTTCAACTCAACTTCTGACTCAAGTCAACCTCTTAATTTTTTTTCTACCTATAAGAAAAGTTTATTTTAGACTCTTAAAAACCCCTGCAATACAACAAAACGAGAACCTTGAGTGGTAAAAGTGCTGTACTGAATGTTTTCTCATGGAACACAGCACCTAAAGCCTTGCTTCTTATGTTTATTTAGGTGCTTTGATTCATCCAAAAGATCCTGAACTGATCTTGGCTATCGAGTGCTGTTTAAAAGGCCTTCTTCAGGCATTTTGCTGTGATAATCATAGTGATGAAAGAGCTCTTCAGTTACTGATGTCAAAATATTATGCACGTGGACATAGACCTCAAATAATTGTAAATAAATTTCAGAATAGAATTTATGATACTAGTCAGAGGTAAGTGTGTTTTGAATTTCATTGCTTAGCCTTGATGGTTGAAAAGAACTATTTTTAATTTTTTTTTTTTTTTTAAGAATCTCATATGAGTTTCATGAATGGTGGTTTTTTTTTTCTTCAGAGCTGTTCATCATCCAGAATTCCCATCAGTTCTGACAGCATTGGAAATAGACAATCCGGTGGTTGCCAATTGTTTGATTGATATGAGGGGTATAGAAACAGTCCTGCTGATTAAAGTAAGGCTTTATGCTCCCTGTTGATCTTTAAAGAAACGTGTGGAGCATTTGTGATGTCTTCACTGGTAGTGTCTTTAATGGATAAGGAGGTAGAGGAAGTTTTGCTCCCCTCTCTGCCCCATGTGTTTCAGGATCTTCCCTGTTTGTTTTTGGGTTGTTTGCCACTACCTTTCCGGGCCTCTAAGTGGTGTAGTTTCCCAGTCTAAATAGTCCATGTGTGTAATCAGCCTCCTGACTGCTGGCTCTGTCTCATGTCTCTCAGTTACTTGGTGGGTTCAGGATGTGCTGCTTTTTGGGTAGTCCAGGAGTTACCAACATTTTCAAGCTGCCCCTACCAGTTGTACCTAGAAGCTGGTAGCTAAGTTTTCTGGCACTGTCTGAGTTCTGATCTTAATTGATTTTTGGTTTTCTGTTAGTACTGAAGATAACAGCTCCTGCAGATAAGATTACAGATAAAATGTTCAAAGATAAAAATAAGGTGTATATGTTTTTATTTAGAGAAGTCTGGGTATTCTCTAAGTAAGCAGAACTAATGATCCTTACTTTTTATGAATTTTATTTTTCTTTAAAATCTCTTGTCCCAGTTTGTCCTCTGACATTCCTACTGGAAAGAGGCAGTTCCTGCTCTGTCTAAAGCAGAGCTGACTGTTTATCAAGCATGGCTATCACTGAGTTGGTTATGTAAAAGCTGAATTTTGTAGGTTTTCCTCATGGCAGGAATGTTGGGATCGTTCTTCCCCCTCTGCCTAAGCTAATCAGTGATTTTCATAACATTATTATCTTTGAGCCCTACCTGAACAATTTCAACTGAATCTGAAGGAAGTATTCTGTGGAAAAATTGATACATTGGAATGGTTGCCTTGGACAATGGCACTTGTGACCACTTAGTCTGGCACTGTCAGTGTTGGGGTTTTTTACCAACATGTTTCCCTGAACTTTAATTGAATCTTGTTTGATGTCCTTCATACCTTGCTTTGGAAGCTTCTTTCCTCTGTGTTTATTTACTTTTGTCAGTTGAATAATATCTGTGCATAGTGACCTACTGGTTAGTGATTTTTTTTCCCCAAGGCAAATTATAAGGGACTGATTAGATTACAGAATTCACAAATAAATGACCAATTAAACTTAGTGGGTTCTTGAGGATGTCTTAGTCAACTAAGAAAAATAGATTCTTGACATTATAGATAATTTTCATATTCTTTCATTAATGTATTTCTTTTCATTAAGAATTGAAATTATTTCTGAGTGAAAACATCTAGACAACTTTTGAATTCTTATCTGTGATTATGGTTGCATTTCTGCTGGTATTACAAGGCCATTTTGTTTTTCAGAGTAGCCGTAGGGCTCGTGAGGTAATGCAGCGCAATGGGCCCCCGAGAAACTGTAGAGAAGCTTTCACTGCTGAAGGTGATCAAGTATTTGAACGACGCTATTACTCTTCCAGTTTTGTCAGACCCAAGTTCTTAAGTCAAGATGTTGAAGCAGAAATCAGGTTAGCATCTTGTAACATGTTTGTAAAAAGTGCACTTCTTGGTATGAACAGCTTATTTGTCTGTTTGCATCTACACTACTCTCTAGTCTCTCCATTTTCTTTCTGAGATCTACACTTTCTTTCTGAGAATTCTAGAAAATTTCTTCATTTCAGTGCCTTTTTGTGACAGGGACAAACTTGCATTCTATTTAGTTAGCTTTCAGTTTGGGGCATGTGGATCATACTGACCAAGCAGGGATTTTCTGTGCTCAGTAGTCCATGAAATCTAGTTTTTTATGCTTGGTCAAAAAGAGTATGGAGTCAAGGCTTTTCTTTAAAAATATAATACTTGAACAGTGATGTCATAGTTTACTGCAAGGGAGGCCTGACTATTCAAACCAAAGTTGTTAGCACACATCCTCCAGTTGGTTTCAGACTTTGCATCTGTGTTTCCTCAGGCTTTTGACTTCATTCCTGGTAGGTATCTCTGAGAATTCCCTCATCTTTTATTTTTTTATGGGTTTTTTCTCTCATTGCTTTTAAAATGGTAGTTGAAAAAGCAAAATATACTTCAAAGATTACAAACTTGAGCTGTCATCAAGGAAATTTGTGACAATGGAATACTTTAATTTTGAGGCTCAGATTATATTAGAGACAGATTAGGCAATTTTATTAATAGCTGATAGTATAAACTGAATTGAATGCTAAAATTTATTTCTGTAAACTCAAAAGTTTTAAATGTGTAAATTAATTGCAGTTTGTTCATGTCAGTATGTAATGAATTTCACTCAAAAATTATTTTAACTTTCAAAGTGTTAGAGGCATTCCATTACCAATTTTGCTATGGGGGAATGATGTAGGCTAGTTAAAAAGGAGTACATTTTTACCCTTTGTCTTTTAATGCATGTAATTTTTTTTTGGTGTATTTCTGTATGTGTGTCTCACAAATAATATATGTGTAGTATATAACATCTCAATATCACTTTTTTTATAAAGTCACTTGAATAAGGAAATTGAAAACAAAAGGGCACAGTTGACAGCCTCTCAGCAACGCTTACATTCCATTGAAAATGAGATCAGGCAGAATGAAGATCATCTCTATGGTCATCGGCGACACCAAAAACAACTGCAGGTAAAAATAGGTACAGTGTTAGTTTTTAGAAATTCCTCAGTCTTTCCCTTTTTCATTTTGACTTCTGCAATCTATCTGGAGTGCCTGATAATTTTTAATTTTTATCCTTACTTTTCTTGTTTGCTTTCATGTTTTTTTTTTTTTTTTTGTAGTATGCTCTTACAGTTGAGGACAGAATGATGGAGACCACATGAATCCTTACATATGCTGTTGTTTCTGTTTGGTATCTTTCCCTGCCTTGTGCTAAACCTTACAAATTTCTACTGCTATTTTTGACACTAGTAGTAAGTTGTTGCACAGAAAAGACACTTCCATCATATAGTGCTTCTCCCTGCTTTATTTCTGTTGAGCCTTGCCTCTTCATTTCCAGAATCTTGTTTATCTTCATGCTCTTCTAGTATATTCTTAACTGATCTTGATATACTGAATAGTTCTTCTTTAAGTTCTCTTAATTTTAATTTTAAGTAATCTTAATTTTTAAAGTAATCTTTAAGTAATCTTAATTTCTTAATTTTAATTTCTTTATAAACCATTTTACAGCTGTTAGCCTTCTTTCTGTGGTCTCTGGTACCTCTAGGTAGGATATATATTTTTGGTGCTCCAGGTAGGCAGTGTAAGCTAATACATATTATATACGGTTATATTAAGTAAATAATAAGTAAGAAGCAGCAAAAAACCCCTAGCATGTAGTCTGAAATGCTGAAGATAAATACTAGGAGAAAAAATAAAGTGTATTTTATTAAATTGTCATATTGAATAGAAATATGATAACTTAATGAATTAAAGCACATGACTTTCAGAACAAGTTATGTCTCATGAAAATGAATTCCACAGGTGGGTGTGAAGAGTTGTGTCTCTTGTTAGTCACTAACAAAGCTAAAAAATACAAGTATCTTCTTTCCTGTGATGACTTAAATAAACAAATGTGAACTTTTCTTTTTAGTTAAGCTTCAGAACATGTATTTTCTTTTTCTTCCCAGGTGAAAATAAGAACAGCAAATGCAGAGATAGCAGATCTTGAAAACGTGGAAGAGCACCAGTCAGCAGACATCCCTATATTAGTAAGAACAGATTATGCAATTATGTCTAATCAGTGTATGGATAATGTCTTTTAATGTTGGCAATGCTTTGAAATAAGCAAAGTTGGATAGTGAGGAATGGAACACTTGCCATAATTTGAAATATTTCTGTAAATTGAGTGATTTTATTTATTTTTGGTGATTTAATTTTTTTTCCCAGGTTTTGCAGTATCTGTCTTTTTGAATCAAAGTATTTATGATGATAAATCATTAGGAATGATGTTATTTTCTAGGAGACAACAACAATCCACTTACTCTTCCTGCATTGCATTGTATATTGGATGTATGTTGGCCACAGATCCAGAGGGAAGTTACCTTGTTCTTTCCGGTCTTTTTATCACAACTCTAAAATAAAATCCTCTTAATTTTCAGTCACATAAATATGAAGTTCCACTTTTATTTTGCAGTTTGATTTTGTGGTCACCTACAAGATCTGTCAGTCTCTTCCTTTGGGCTTTAGTGACAATTACATTAAGCTGCTCCTATTCTTACTAGAGTTAAAGAGTACTTCATGTAATACTGTACCCTAATATTGACAGTAAAAAAATCTGGTACAGTAGTTTACAAATATGTCTCCTTTTATTATTCTTAACTTTAATATCTTCTGACAGCAAGACGAAGCTGAAGAAAATAAGTGTAGGATGGAATCTGTGAAACAAGACATGCAGCTACAAAGCAGAAAAATGGAAGAACTGAAAAACAGTCTCCAAGCAGCTGAAAAAAAATTAGAAGAGGTAAAAGAAAAAATTCATCAAGTGGAAGAAATTGCTGGCCCAATTAAGGTAACAATAATTTCATATTGTATTTTTTGATTTGTTCTGTTTGTGTGTCAAGGTGAATGAGGTTAAGAAGAGGTGATGCAGTAGAAGGGAACTTGTTTCCTGATATACTTAAGGTCACCTAGAAAATGGAAATGGAGCATTCCATCTAGAGCATGTTGGGAAATAAGCTTGGCAATATTTTGAAGGTGGTGTTCATTGTTACGTGTAGTCACTGTAGTGTTTTATGTTTAAAGAGAGTTCATTTCCTGGTATCTTTAGTCATGGAGTGAAAAGGCAGGAAAAACAGTTTCCTTGACTTTGCTTTCTCGTGCATCACATTTTTGTTTTGTTTCTAAGAAACCTTGGCTAAGAATGTGCATAACTATTCATTTCTCAAAATATCATTTGATGGTCTATATGAATTGATTGTTATTTTATGAAGTTACATATTCACAGAAGGTACCAGTGTATAGTTTTAATTATTCAAGACTACACAAGGCACCTGGAAATGGCAGAGAAATAGCAAGACTTAAGATAAATAGCAGAATGGTGACATGCCAAATTTGATACTGGCAAGTGGAAGGCAGTCTCACTTTGGCAAGAAAAACTTACAATTTGAAAGTAGAAAACAGAAATAAGAGTTCAGGAAATTTATAGTACTGTAAACTTGTAGAAGGATGAAATGAAGAAAACTTAAAAGATCGCTATAGGAATCTCTTATATGTCTCATTTAAACTGTAAATTGCTGTGTAGTCAGCCTAAATTAAAAGAGCAAACCAAAAGAGTACAGAAAGAGGGTAGCAAAGCAACAGATAAATGTGTTGGTTCTAATGTATCTAATCTGGAAATTCTAGAGATATTATCTATTTTAAAAGAACCACTCTGTATGGAAAGAGAAGAGATTTATTCACAATATGAAAACATTATTGCTTGTTATTAAGAGTACTGAACACAAGTGAGGGAAGCACTGAAATTCCTGAAGTGGTTTTAAATCAGATGAGTTGTTAAGTGTTCTACAGTTGTTTAATTAACTGTTGGCATATAGCAAGTTGTGCTTTTAAGATAGAATTGGAAAAAAGTAAGAGCATATATTATTGTTGGTGATGGTTGGTTTTCTTGTTTGTTGTTGTGGGTTTTTTGAGTTGTTTCTTGTTTTTTTCTCTTTGGTTTTTATTTTTGTTAAGACAAGCCATCTAATTGACAGGGATGAAGAAGAAAGTATGTCCTAATTCATGTCATTCTTTATACCTCTTCGATTCTCTGGAAAGATAACCACTTCAATAGTATCAGTACTTATATAGAATAGAGGTTGCTGGTGAAGGGTCTGGAGCACAGTTCCTGTGAGGAGCAGCTGAGGAAGCTGTGGCTGTTTAGCCTGGAGAAAAGGAGGCTCAAGGGGGACCTTACCAGTCTCTACAACCACCTGAAAGGAGATCGTAGTGGGGTGGGGCTCAGTCTCTTCTCCTGGGTAACAAGTGACAGAAGGAGAGGAAATGGCTTCAAATTCACCAGGGGAGGTTTAGTTTAGATATGAGCAGCAAAATTTTCATGGAAAAGGTTGTAAACCATTGGGACAAACTGCCCAGGCAAGTGGTGGAATCACTACCCCTGGAAGTGTTAAAAAATGTATGGCTGTTGTACTGGAGGATGTGGTTTAATGGTGTGTATGGTGGTGGTTTTGGGTTGATGGTTTTACTTAATGTTCTCAAAGGTTTATTCCAACCTTAACTATGCTATGATTTTATATTACAGCTATAGCAGGACACTGAATTTTCACACAAAAATGCAGTTCTGGCTGATATCACACAGGCATCAGAAGTTCCAGATAGAATATAGTGTAAAAAATACATGCAGTTTTTTGAGCCTTAGGAGAAAGCATAGCTTTTTTTAAAGATTGAAACATCACCTCAAGATACAATTCCTCAAATCATTGCACGTATTTGTTCCTTGTTGGAATTGAGCATAGACTTTCTCATAAGCTGCTGTTAATGCTCCCAGAAGTAGTGTTACTGAAAGCAAAAGAAGTTAGAACAACCTGTGAGAAGTCAGTAAACACTAGAGAGATCTCAGGAATCTACCCCAAACAGCTCACATCGTGATTTGTTCCAAACAGGCTGAATTAAGCCAGGCTGAGTCAGAAGTGGAAAACAGTAAACGCCATTTGCAGCACTATGAAGATAAACAGAGAGAACACGTGGCTTGCATAAATAAGCACAAAGATTTACTAGTTTCCAAAGAAAAGGAATTAGAGGTATGTGTGGTGGGGTTTTTTTTAGCTATTGAAGTCAGATGGTCATGATTCTTCTAATATTTAATAATAAATCCTTGCACTTGTATAACATACAGACCATATTAATATACTCAGCTGCACTGATCTCTCAGCTATGTCTTACACTGATTATGTAAAGCAAGTAATTTTGTGTAAGTGAATTGCAGCCTCTTTTTTTTTCTGATTGGACACCTGTTCTCTCTTGACTGATAAATTAGGGTTCATCTGTCTAGGATCATTTCTTCTGTCTTTTGCAATGAGAAGATTAAAATTACTTAAAATTTGGGGCTTAAGTTAAATTGAATAATATTGTTTTGGTTTCTTGGATGGTAGGGTTTTCCTTGTACAGGCCCCATATCTGGTCTTTTGAAGACTTATCTAATCAAGCTTTATTAACTAACTCTGAAATCACATCCATAAAGACTTTTGGAAGACTGCCCTATTTAAATATGGTGATTTTGGTTCCTTATTTATCTGCATTAGCTAAATAACTGTGATTGTACTAAAAATCTTGGATACAGTTCTTGGCACTGAAATAACTACCCATGTATAAATGTTGTTGATAAAATTGTTAACTGAGTTTGCTGTGATGAAAACAGAAAGAACACAAGAATATTGTTCTTGCTTGGAGTTTGTAGCATAAAATACTTGTTGTGAAGACTAAACAGATTTTTGAAAAATGTGACAGTTATTTGAGTTTCGAACATTCCTTTAGGAAAAAATGGCAAAAGCAAGGCAAATCTTCTCAGAGCCCATCAAGGTCAGCAGAACTGTTAAAAGTCTTGATGCAGAAATGAATCGCTTGAGAGAGAAGATAAATTTAGAAAGCAGTCACCGTGGAAACAGAGAAGAAATAATCCAGTAAGTCATCTTTACTGTCTAAAACAGTTCAGATAGGATGGAAAAGAGAGGGGAAAGAAGAGTTTTCTTACTGAGAGTTTTCTTACTGACTCACTATGTGTTTATGTGTGTTTTTACTACTTAAGCTGTCTATGAAGCTCTAGAAATGTTTTGTACTGGTTCTCCCATTACTGAACAGGCATAAGAGTCCTGAAACACCTTTCAGTGATTTTAAGCAGCATCTGTGCTGTATATAAGATGTGACCAATAATCAGATACCCTCTTAGTGTTTTGAAATATCCCAGTTATGACGACACAAATTTAACTCGCCATTGTTTTGTGATGCACTGAGGATTAAGCATAATTCTAGTTTGAGTAACTAATGCACAAGCTGGGAAGCTCCTTGAGTGTATTTCAAGGAAGCACTCCCCTCAGATGTGATTCTTGAGCATGGAGAAACCAGTCATTCATTCTCCTTGGTGAAAGAGTTTATTTTCAAAATAATTAAAAATAAAATTAAGATTTAATTTTGGTCGACATTTCATTGTAAACAGTGTCTTACTTATCAAATGCTTTTAGCTTTCACATAAATTCTCACAAGAAAGTTTTCATTTGAATATTCTGTTTATCAAAATGATTTTCAGAATTTACAACAATAGCTCAGTTTTAATGTAATGCATATTACTCCTAACCTTTCTGATAATTAAAACAGGCAATTTCATTATGCAAAGGAAAGATACGAGGATGCAAGCAATAAAGTAAAGAACTTAAGGAGATTTATTGCGGTGCTGGACGAAGTGATGACAGAGAGGCTCAAAGTGTATCGGCAATTCCTAAGGTGAGTTTAAGACAGTGTTCACAACAATCTTTTTAACCTAAGCTTGCTCCCACTTTCAGTCTTATCCTGCCTGAGAGTTTAGAGGCAGCCTGGACTGACAGCTGGAAAAGCAGTGAGATAGTGGAGCCTGTATTTTGCTTCATCCCAAAGACCTCAACTGTGTTGACTTCATCCAAGGCAGTTCTGTCTGAATGCTGGTTTCAGTCAGTAAAATGTCAGCAACATGCTAGGACTTGAAACCTGTGCTGTCACTCATTTTTTTGCTTATAAGCAGTGGTGCTGAGCTCTTATAATCTCATTTTAGGCCAAACAATTCTCCTCTGCTCTGTGATGAAAATCTTTGAAGATCTTGATTCAGATTCTATAATTTGACAGCTTCTTCTGCATTACTGTGTACACCCCTTTTTTCTTGCTTCAGTCCCTTAATATCTTATACCTATCCATGAAGATTTTGTTGTTGCCTTCCTTCAGAAGGATTGTCTCCAGTATGTCTAATGTCACCCATTTGAGAGTGCAGTTGATTTTGGGGAAATGTTGTTATTGGAGGGGGGCTTAATATTTAATGATATGGAACTGTTGATGAAAATCCGTTGTCACTTTTTCATGTATTTAAAAACTTGCTCCCCTAATGTTTTTTTGCTTGATTTAAGGAACCTTTCTATGCAATGCAAACTCCACTTTGAGCACTTATTACGTGTTCGAGGTTGCTCTGGACATATAATTTTTGATCACAAGAATGAGACACTTTCCATAACAGTAAGTTATTTTATACTACTTCAGTTACTATAATACAAAATTAATTATTATCTTAGTCTCAGATACTAGAAATGCATTGAAAATGATAGAAAAAAATTGTTTTTCCCTCTGCAAAATGTGATACACTAAGTTGTAGTGTTATAAATATCCTGATCAAGTAATCAATTTAATCATATAAAAGAGTTGTGATTACAAGTAGAAAATCGTGAAGTATAAGGTGTAGAAATGTTAGGTGTGTTGTGCTTGAAATATGCAGCCATAGGAACCTCACCAAGAAATTGCTGGACTTCTGTGTTTTGGTTAAGAAGCTATGGAGACTGTCATGCACACCAGTTACGCTGCTTGGGAGCCCCCTACCCTTCCCATCTTGGTTTGAATATCAATGATTCCAGTCCGTAAACCTCAGTGGAAATGACCAATGATTGTTTTAGGATAAGAATACTGATGAAGTTATATAACTAGCAAAACCAGTCATTGCAAAGGTTAAATTTAAGAGTGGGCATATTATGTATGCATAGTATGTAAAAGAACTTATGTGACAGTGATTCAGCAGAAAAAGTGTGTAAAAATGGCTGGATTTTGTCTGTTGAGCGGGACACATTGGAGGAGTTTCCAAAAGCCTCATTGAAGAAGTGTCTGCTTAATCACAACAAACTTATCCAACACTTACCCAGAGTATTGGATAAGTTTCTTTTGTCCCATTTGGTGACAGTAGGATGTTTTTGAAAACTAGCAAGGACAGAAAACATTGCGATTTTAAATGGTTGCTAGATTACAAGGAATAAATGTGGATTGGTCATCTAGTCTTTCAAAATAAGTAATTCCTGGTTCATTGATAGGAAGTTCAGCAGTATTTGTGTGATTCTATAATGGCACTAGTTGTTATTTAAACAACTTAATTCAGGAAAGCTTCAATATGTTTTTTTTCTGTGTACCTTTTAACATACATCCCAAAAAGTTTTATCATGGATTTATTTGCTTTTGTTTCTGTGGGAGACTTCAGTTTTAGGGATTAAGGGGAAAAATGTACAGTGGCAACATAAATACATGTAAACAGTCTTAATTAGACAGGTGAAGCACATGTATCTGAAGAACTAAACTCAGTCCATAAAATACCAAGTCATTACTTGACTTTATCAAAATATATTTTTTTAATAGCTGATGTCTCACATATCTCACAAAATAGATCTGTATTTAGTCAAGGAATGTAAGTTGCAAAAAGAAGACAATTCCCTGCAAAAAAAATATTCCACTTCAAAATAATCCATATTTGCCTGCTTAACTTGTTAAAGGCAATGCAGTTAGCAGGGCAAGAAAATGCCCAACTTTCATCTTACAGAAGGAGTACCACAAGATGTCATCATAATCAATGTAACCAAATGGCTGTTCCCAGTGTTTCATGTATTCCATGGAAAGAATCCCTTCCTCATTTAAAATTCTGTAAATCAATTACCTGCTTTTCTATTGTACCCAGTAACCATGGAATTTTACTGTTATGTAAACATTTATGTTGACATTTATTAAACACTGTGTAACAGCTACTAGAAATAGAGATTTGAATAACAAAACTCTGGCACAGTCGTTCAATCTGTTCAGTGTGTATGATTGTGATAGAAGAAGTTGCAGTGATCCTAGAAATATGTTACTAAATGATTAGGAGCCATCCCATTCCAGAATGACAATTACAGTGAAATGCAGAAAAGTGTTTTCAAGTGATCTCTGTTCATGTAGAATGTGTTTGCTATTAAAATTATGGTTCTGTTAGTATGTCCTCATCTCAGATTTAAAAATTGCTCCAATATTTTTATTTTAAGGTTCAGCCTCGAGAGGAAGAAAAAGCTGCCCGTAGTGATCTGAGATCCTTATCAGGAGGTGAACGTTCCTTCTCCACAGTTTGTTTCATTCTTTCTCTGTGGAACATTTCTGAATCTCCTTTCAGATGCATGGATGAATTTGATGTCTACATGGTATAGTTTAAACTTAAACTGTATCTTCCATTCTGATTTGTATAAATTAGCAAAATAGTTGGATTGTTACTTGTATTTGATTAGATTTAAATTTAAATTAGATTAGATTTTAAACCACTGTAGTTAACTGTAAATTATAAAAAGCCCCCAAACCAAAATCAAAATCCCCCAAAAGAAAATTTGTTAGGGATCTTACTCACTTTGTTTGGTGTCATATGAAGCTTATTTTGTTTCTGAAGTTTGTATTCGGAAATATGAGCCTTTCTGTTAATTTATGTGTTCAAACCATTGTTCAGCACAAAACCAAGAAATCAGCTGGTACTGTGTTTGTCAGAGTTTGCCTCTGCATATTGCTGGGACATTCTGGGCTTTGCATGTACTTTGATTTCTCCAATTTTGAGATCAGTGTGGGTTTTTTCAGAGCAGATGTAGCAGCTGGGTTCACTGTTGCTGCTCATTTTACAGAAACTCATACTTCAGCTAGGAGAATGTTTCCAAAATGTTGTAATGCAGAATAATGACCAATAAATACTAACGTTTGCTAAAACTGATAAATCGTATTTTTGTGTACAGCTTCCCTGGACAGGCCACTAACTCATATTGAAATTTATTTTCTTTTTTTTGAAGATTTATTTCCTCCTTATTAAATATGCAGGGTGGTATGAGTTTGAGAAAATATTTACTTCTGTGAGACAAAGTTTTGATACTGCCTTATTTAATTTTGTCTCAGTGTCCTGTCTTCATCAATCATTTACTTACTAGGAATCACTTAGAGGGAACAAAGATAATACAGTTTCTCTTAAAGAATTTCAAAAAGGACAGTATGCATCTAAGGTAGTGAAGCAGTCGTTTTTCAGCCAACTTTCAAATCTTAGATCCTCTTTTAAAAGTTAGTTGTACAGAAGTTTATCCATCTTCCCAGAAAATGATGGATACTCAGAAGTGTAGGCCTTGCAAAGAGCTTGCATGTCATCTGTTCCATAAATTATTCCCCACAATTTGTCTTTCCACCACAGTGCCAGTACTGTTGTACACACACGTTCTGTAGTTACTCCTGGTGTAGTCACAGAGCCCCACCACATGAGGACTCCACGGTGTGTTTTTGTGGGAGATCTCTGCTTTCATGAAGAACAGTACACAGCCGTAGAGCTTTGTTGGTCCCTCCTAGTAACAGCTTCTTATTGCACATCCTTTTCAGTAAGCCTAATGCATAAGGTTCCATTCAAAATAGTAATAATGATAATAACAATAATAAACCTAATAAAAACAAGTTCCATAATATCATAGGTTTCATGGAGCCCTTAAATCCTTTCAGGTGATTTTTCAGGCAGGATTTTACAGGAAACATTATTCTGCTAAAGTACAGTTCACCTCAGCATACCAATAAAGTAAGAAGTACTGTATGTACATCAAAGATGATAGAAAAACACTATAAGTAAATGAATGTGTGATTTTTCTGACAGAAGCTTTCCATTGCCCATGTTTGCTGAAAAGTAGAGTCTAAGAAGTTCCCAGGCTATAATTTGTAGCTTTCAAATTTTGACCCTAATGTTTCTCCAGGTTTTCTTAGTTTTTATTAGTCTTATTTAGACATTTTCTTTAGTCAGCCTTAACTGTATAGCAGTTAATTCTGGTAGGTTTTCTAGAATCATGCTTTCTAATGTATTTATTACTGTCAGTACCACTACCTGACAAATCTTTTGTCTTTAGGATATGGTTAACAGAAGAATTGCCATCGACATGATTCTGGAGAGAGCTGATTTTCAGCGGCATCGACAGTTCATTTTGTTCACCCCCCTGAGCATGAGGTAATACTCTTGTGGTTTATTTCAGGATACAAGAATTGCGAGGGAGTTCTCTTGCAAGGAGTGTATTTGAAAAAGTTGAATGTGAAGAGAAAGAAATTCTGCTGTTTGTTGCAGTAGAACATAAAAAATGAAGCAGTTCTGTGAATTTAAAGAGTTTTTTTAACATAATGGTCATTCAGTGGGACTTGAATCAGTTTATCTGAAATAACAACTTTTAGAAATGTTTTCTTTTGTCAGGCAGGCTCTTCTTAGCTTAGCTTTGTATGTCCCTCTCCTCTCCCAAAAATAACGAAAGACAGGATTTGTTTTCTGTTAATACTATACTACTTTAAAGGGGTTAGTGATTTGAGTTGATTTTATTTTCTAGGTTTTAGTGTTGCTGATCTAGAGAGTCATAGCTTATACCATGTTTTCATGTTTTAAATTTGCCATCTAGTGGTTCAAAATTCTTTCAAAACCTCTATATAAACCCTGGTAGAGCCATTCCCAGTTTAAGGGGACAGTCATGTCTCTAACCTTGTGCAGGCAGCTCCTGTCTTATTAACCCAGTGCATCTAGTGAAGCTTAAGAGGTGATTAAAGCAGTCTTCAAAAAGAAGTTGATTTATTCCTAATTGTCTTCCCTCACTAAAGTATATAAAAAGTAGAGTAGTGGTATCTGTTGTTATTTCAGTGGAAATGCTTTTGTGGAGAGTTTCTGAAACTAGTAAACACACAGGATTTTTTTGCATGGTTACTGTTGAAAAAATTAGTAATTCAAGTTCAGTTTGAATTTGTTATATTGTTCCATGTTTCATGTTCAGCAAACATTAAATTTAAGAAAAATACAGGGGCAACTTCAGGAAAAATCCATTTATAATAATCAGTGGAGAAGCCATGTGAATTTATGTTTAGTAAATTATCTCAGTATGTTGGGATTGATTACATGTGTGTATAGTGTATGGTACTTCAGTATCTGTAAGGCAAATCCTTACTTGTATTCCATCATTTGTTCATTTGGAGATTTTGGTAAAATAACCTTTTCTCTAGTTAAGGCAGTCTAATTGTTAGAAATCACATGACTGAAATGCGTGCTTGTCATTACCTCAAGATTTTATTCTACTCGGGCCCAGGATCAGTTCAGTGAAGCCCAAACTTCACCTCATGTTACGTTTTTTAAAACTGACAAAGAAAAAAGGTGGTGTTATTTAAAGGAAAATATGTAGTGTAAAGAATCAAATGGAAGTACTAAAATTCTTGGAGAAGAAACACTGTTGAAATGATGCATCCTTTATTTTTAGTTCTCTGCCTACGAGTCCCCATATTCGAATCCTCCGCATGCCAGACCCTCCAAGAGACCAAAGAACACTGAATTTCCAAAATAGGAATGATGAAGATGAAGATCAATAAGTATCTCTGTATGAATATGGTATTATATTGAGGATAAATGTGTAATAATATGTGTAAAATTATTGCTTCCTGATTCTAAAATAGATGATAAATTGTTAGATACTCTCAGGAAGATATTTCTGTATTGTTATTAATTATTTTTTAACAGATTACTGTGTGTGCACAGAAGAAGAATAAGCACAGTTTGGATGAGGAGAAAATTTTTACTGTTCTGTTGATATTTTTAGCTACCAACTGTAGAATTTTTTTATCTGTTGTTCTGATTTTTCTTCTGAAAATTTTGAAATATATTTTGTATAACTATAAAATAATATTTTAATAAACTGTTTGAACTGATACTTGTGGTAATGTTTTAGTGTCTCTACACACTTAAAATTAGCATTAAATTATAAATACTGTTTTCTTCCTAGTTATGCTTTATTTCTTAAATGTGTGGTAATTAATACATGCAGTAAAATGTGTTTCATTTGTTTTCCAGTGGAACCACAGTAGGTGAATATGAGCAACTATTAGAACTTATACTTGCATAAATAGAAAACGGAAAATTTTATATGTAGTATATTATCTTGGCGGGAAAATAGTTCTTTCATTCCTTTCTTAATGAGTTTGAGTGTCTTTGGACATGAGCTTACAAAATGTAGCAAGCTGTGTCTTTATAAACCTAGATTCTTCATTCCAGTGAACTGGTTCTTACACACTCTTGAGTTTCCAGGTATAGAATAAATCTCTAAATATTAATTTTATTATAATAAACTAAAGAGACACAAGTCTTTCCAATATATAGGAATGAAGTAGAATAAGAATTTTGAGAAATAATACATTAACTTTTCTATACAGCATTGTAGAGCTGTGTTTCGTTGGGTCTGCCTGCCCTCTTTCCCCTTCCCCATTTCCCTGGGACCAGAGTACTTAAACTTGATTTGTTTAGATACTACAAGCATTTATTGGGGATAAGAGGGAGAAAGAAGAACCAGATTTTTCAAACTCATTCAAATTAACCTTTTTTTCTTCTCCTGTTCTTTTTTTTTTCTCCAGGAACTTGAAATTTTTGGCAACTTCAAAAAAACCCCACTTCTTAGAGTTCAGCTGCATATCTTTTTTGTCATTGTTTTGGGGGATTTTTTTGTTGTTGTTTGATGTTACATGGCTACAAGAGCCATTGAGACTACTCAGAGAACGACATTCAACAGTTTCTGCACTTTTTTACTGAATAGCAGTTCCTCAATAAAACCTTATCACAGTGTCAGTTTTAACTTGACTTTATAGCGTAATTTGTTTTCAGTCGCAGCACAGTATTAAACTTGTAGGTTTCTTTAAAATACGGAAGCTAGGTAAGACTTGAAGGAAATACACCTTACAGAATCATGGATCCATTAAAAAATTCTGAGTTGTAAGGGACCCATCAGCTGTGTTATGTTCCCAGTGACTTGTGGCAAGTTGAAGTCCTGCATAAGGAGAAGGGCAGCTGAGCTGGAAGTGTCCCTTAGTTCCTCAGAGAGCCATTCCTCAATGTCATCATCCTGGTCTATAGTAGATTCCCAAGGTGACATTGCATTATTTGTATTTCCTTTGATTCTTAGAGGCTTGCAACTGTGCCATTGCCAACTGTAGGCTCTGTACATTCCATCCCTGCATGGCTTACAATGCCACCCCGGCCACTGCTGCCCTGCCCATCCCTCCTGAAGGGCCTGTGACCAACAGGGCACTCCAATCACAGGACTAAGCCCACAGTTTCACTACACCAGTGATATCAAATCTCTGGGGCTGGACCAAAGGCTTGAGATGGTCTTGTTCCTCGTGCTTTGTGTATTAGTGTAGAAACAATTTCAGCTGTGGTGCTTTGCAGCCAACAAACCTGAAGGAGATGGAGGGATCCCATTAGTTTTCTCAAGTTCTTGCATACCATGCCATTGCTCCCCAGAGGCAAGCCTGGTGTTGTTCCTTTTCGCCTTCCAATTTCTGTCAATGAGCCCTGCTGGCTCCTGTGCTAGAGCTCTTCCCCACCCTCCCCTCAGTGCATCTCATCAGGTGTCAGTAGAGCAGGTGTTCAATAGAACATCCCATGGTAAAAAAAAAAAAAAAATTTTTTGGAGATATGTGTTGACCTGGTGGATCTGCCTATTCCTGTCAATATTCGTTGTTACCAAAAGTATTATGGAAATTGCTACATGTGCTTCTGATGCTTCAACCTTCAACCCAAAGTCCTGAAGTCTCTTTTGATTGTCCTTGGAATTCTCTTTGCTTTTTCATCACTGCTGTCTTGAAGAACCAATAGTGGATAATAATCAGAGGGCATTGCTAGACTGGAGAGTTTTCCAGTAATTTCTCTTACCCATGCCTCTGGGAGCCAGCAGAATTCCCCATGAGTTGGGTCTGGTGTTCATATCAGGCTGTCCCTCACCTCCCTCACCTTAGAGGGAGTTTCCTATTACTGCTGCCCTTCTTTTTGTGTTATCAGAGGTCATGATGCAGGGTACAGGAGGTGTTGCTTTAGGAGGGCCCTGTGTCCCAGTAGGTCCTTTGCCCACCTCATCATCTGGCCCTGTTCCAGAGCCTCATACTTGTTGCAGAAGGTTCCAGTTCTACATGTTTCCAGGAGGAGGAGGAACCTCCTCCCAGCATGTGGAGTGACCTGCTTCCAGCCTTCATCTTGAGCAGACCCTTGACTAAAAGGCCCTTGACTAATTACCCTGCAGGGTTCTGAGTCCACCTGCTTCTCCACTACAATGGAGGTTCAAGACTCCTGGGAGTCTTGATACTGTGGCATCCCTAAATAACCTATCTCACTTGTTCACTCGAATACCACATAGCCTGTTCACTTCCTCCTGAAGCCCCTTCACCTGGTGACAGCTCCTCAACCACAGCACACCTTCTGCAAAAGAGCTTTTGTCAGCCCCAGCCTCTCAGGCATCAGGCACTCCTGTGACCTGCAGAGCTGCCTCTGCCCTCAGCACTCCTGGCTGTCCAGAGGCCTCTGACAGCCGGTTCCGTGATCCAGCAGCTGCAGGGGAACGAGCTCTACGTGTCATCCACAACTGGGGAAGCTTCCACTGCTGCACAGGTACAGCTGGGGCTGAAGGGATCTTTTTGTGCTCTTCTTCACCAGGCACTGAGTCTGTTTCCCTCTCCTGGCAGACCTCGGGCAGCCCAGGGTAATGCCAGCGGCTGTGAGGAGGTTACTGACAGAGAGGACCAGGCTTTTTGTTAATGTGCATGCTGCAAGAGACAGACAGAGGTCATCCACTGAAATGGGAAGGTTCTGGCTCAGCAAACCAGTAAGGATTGTTCATGATGAAGGTAAGAGGTATTTGAGCATGTTACACAAACAGGCTGTAAAATCTCTGTCCTTGGAAGTTTTTGGAGTCTGTTGAATAGACTCCTGCATCTCCTTCAAGCAGGGAGCTGGGCAAGAGACCTATGAAGGTTCTTGCCCATCTGAACAATTCTGTAATTCAAGGTACTTACACCTTTAGGATTATGTGAAGATACTGGGGGGCACCTTACAAAGTGCATGCTTGGCAAAACTTGTCTGGAACCAGCAGGTCGAGGGAGGTGGTTCTACTGCTCTACTCTGCTGTTGTGAGATCCTGCCTGGAGTACTGTCCCCAGCTCTGGGGTCCTCTGCATTGGAAGAGCATGGACCTGTTGAAGCAGAATTAGAGGAGGCCACAAAGATTCTCAGAGGGCAGGAGAACCTCTGCTGTGGAGACAAACTGAGAGTTGTGACTGTTGAGTGTTGAGAAGGCTCCAGAAAGACCTCATGGCACCTTCCAGTACTTAAAAGGGCTACAAGAGAACTGGAGAGGGATTTTTTTACTAGGGCCTGCAGTGACAGGACAAGGGAGGGTGGCTTTAAACTGACAGATATTAGATTTAGATTAGATATTAGGAATAAATCTTTATTGTGAGGGTGATAAAGCATTGGAATAGGTTGCCCAAAGAAGTTTTGGACACCCCATCTCTGGAAGTGCTCAAGATCAGGCTGGACGGGGCCCTGGGCAACCTGTTTTAATGCAAGATGTGCCTGCAGGGGGTTGGAACTGAATTATCCTTATGGTCCCTTTCAACCCAAACCATTCTTTGATTCTAGGACATGACCATGAGCTACATGTCAAGCTTGACTCGATTTTATGATGAAATTGGAGTAGGTTTTAGACCTTTTTATAGTATGAGATAAAACGGCATTGCATTATTTCCTACTGATTCTCTTCAGTATCCAAAAAAAACCCAAAAATGGCAAGGGTGCAGAGGCAGGAAAGAGTAAAGCATTTATCTTCATTAGTCTTCTATAATGAGTTGTGTGGAGAAAAGAAATTAAGGAAAATTAATGCATGCCTACTGAGCTAACACTTCAGTTTTCTCCCAAGCTTTTATAGACTTACTTGAAATATTGGAGGACATGGCAACAATTCTGGTCTTTTGTTCAAATCAGTACTTTGAATTTATTCTAATCTACCACTGTACTTGATGAAGATGTGTTCCTAACTATATAATTATTATAAGCATATTTTCATAGTGGAGAATTAATTCTGAATAAACAATTACTGAAGCCCTTGCATGGATGCACTTATTTTTGCAGTGATCCTACTAAGGTCTCAAAACGATCATATTCTTGGTTCTTTAAATACAGAGTTTAATGTAGTGGCTACCTAGAGAGAAGATTGCAGTGCTGATGCTGCATTTTTGAGTTTGACTGTGTTTTTGAGTTGTTGGTCATTTTGGGTGGGAGTGCATTGCTTAATGCTGCACTAAAGTAAATGGAGCCTGTCTAGACACATAAATTCAATGTGCAGGGAAACACAGAATGAGAAATTGCTTCTCATGTATGTAAACCAGAGGCATAAAATCTGAGAAGTATTCAATGTGGGCATATCATTCTCAGAAGTATGGAATTTCTAGAATGTGTATTTTAAGTTATGCCAAATGCATGAAGTACACTCCTCCCTTATTTGCTCAGACTATTATACGTGTAGCCTAAGTACAATTCTGGTGTAGAAAATGTAGTTGACATTTCTGGTTTTGCTGTTTGGAATACAAAGCAACCCAAAAATGACAGTATGGCTTTGGTTTTGGCAGCCATCGATTCTCTGATCCCCACCCACCACAAATCTTAACAAGCTGTTTTAAAATGCTTTTTGTTGCTTGTTTTCTTTTCCCTTTAATTTTGAGATGAGCTTTGCTTTTTAAATTTGAAAATACAGAGAATTATTTGGTTTGTGTCATGTTTTATTGGTTGATTTTTAGCTATTAAATGTACGGTCTTGTTTCTTCATAAGGTAAGGAAGAAATATCAAACATGCAATTGTAAGGTGTTCAGATTGCTTTTTTTTTTTTTTTTTTTTTTTTTTTTAATCCAGCAAGAAACCACCTGTTTAAAGCATCAGGGAAATGGGGCATAGGAAGGTTTTTCATCTGCAATTTCTGCAGTCTGATAGTTCTTCATTCTTTTCCAGGACTGTGCAGAATTTGTCACAGGATAGAGAGAAACTTGATTTGTGCACATAGAACTGAAGAGGAAGTTGGTTCTCCTCACTATTCCTCCTTTATCATCATACTTCATGGTTAATGTATCAGTAGTGATTTTTAACATCATGTCTGTTTATATTAAACACAGAGTAGTTTAGTGTCAGATGGTAAGAGAGAAGTCTCTGACTTCAGGAGGGAAAAACATTAAAAACCAGGTTTAGGCCGAGCAAATAAACTGTATTTCACTTACACAGCTTAAAAATCAGCACAGGTTTAGTAGCTGTGCTGGTAAATCTTAGCAGTAGCATCTTAGAGCATCAACAGCTGCTCCAGTCTTAAATACAAGAACTACAACTTTTGGTTTTGTATAATATGACTCTTCTAGTGAGTGAGTGTAAAGTAGTTTTCTTCATGCTTCAGTAATGAAATACATATTTCCCAGTGTGCAGTGACAGATAATTAAAGAGATTGAACTTTTTCTTTTTTTATTACCATGCTGAAGACATGAAATAAGAATTAGGGGAAAAGGTCAAATGTTATAAATTTATTTTGGGACATATATATTGCAACCTCTGTGGAAGCTTTTGAAAATTCTGGCAAAGATCAATACACTTCCAATAAAACCTTTAAACTTGCAATAAAACAATATTTTAAACATTATATATATATATATTTATATATATTCTTAATTAAAGGGTTAATTTTAGCAGGATTTTCTTTTTTTTTTTAATATACTGCATTCCTCTGACATAGCTCTTTCCAGATTGAAGGGATGCAAATGAGGTAAGAATTAAGGCAAACCTAAAAGGCATGCAAATGAAGTACATTTATATCCACTGACAATACAAGCACGTGTGGATCAGACTTGGGAGCCGAGAAGCTCTTCCCTCCTGTCTGTCCAGTACTACTTTACAGCAGAATGGTGACATGATTTATAATAAACAGTTAACATTACCATGGGAATTCAGTGTCACTAACATTACTCAGTCTAGGAGACACAGAGCTAGCATCAGTAAAACATGAACAATAAATAATATAATTCACTGCAGCACAGGCCTGCTGCACAGGATTCAGAGGAAGAGGGTTGTTATGAAATGACATTGCACACGTCACGTTGTGGCAGTTTATTTTTATAATATATACTTTTAAAATTCTTTAGCAAATGACATTCTCATGCACACAAGTGTTTCAAACACAAGAAGCAAGTCCATTTATAGGTAGTCCAAGCAAATTTTTGTGTGTGTGGAAATAGCTGCAAACTGAATGGAACATTAAACTTCTGTGCAGTCTATGACGCGTCGTACACAAGCTCATTTTTGAATGTCACACTGCAGGAGTAATACAATGGACGGATCACTCTTTGCAGCTTCTTTGAACTCATCCAGTGTGATCTGATCGTCTTTGTTCTTATCCATCTTACTGAAGATCTTGTCTACCCGTTGCTCAGGCGTCAGACCATCCTCATTCATTTTCATCATTATCACAGTGCCCACCATTTTGTAGATGGCCTTTGGAAAGAAACCAAATGGAAAATTCAACATGAAATTCAATCTAAGTTTTTCATGTGATCAAATTCTGGAAATATGTTCTAAGCATAAAATGATTGCAAGTTTCTCTAAAGATTGGTGTGGGGTTTTTGCTTTCTTAGGATCCAAAATCCAGATACTTAAAACAAGGAAGAATATATTTTACTTTCTTTAGATGTAGGTTTATTTTGATGGTTACATTTTGCATCCCAGAATGAATTTCTTTGGCTTCCTGTTTCACAATGTAAAACTCTTGTAACTTACTCTCTGAGTCAATTGTTCAGTTAAAATATTTCACATAAATTCTGAACAATTTGTTTTAGAAGTCACCACCCTTCAGTAGGTTTCTGTGTGTACATGAGGGCACAATCTGGTATTAACTGCTGTGGCAAGTTGCCGGCAGATGACGAAGGTGATAAACTTTATCCTTCCTCTTACAAGTTGTGGTCTTCTTAAAGCCCATCTGTGAGAGCTCACTTAAAATAGAGTGTTGTTGTCCCTGTAAATTTCTGTAATCATCTGAAGTTAATCTCCAGTAAGGCTTCAGCTACTTCAGCTACAGTTCAATAATTTCATGGGTGTCAAGTGACTGAGATGGGCTTTGTAAATCCTGTGCTGTTCTTGTGATTAATCCATTCATCAGGGGAAAAAAAAATCTCAGGATATTTAAAAGCTTATATGCACATATGTACTCTTTGCAATTCTCCAAGATTAAATCTATTAACAAACACGTTAGTGTGCTTGTACCACTTGGGCACCAGTCAATGCAGGATTAACGTCTGTAATGTGCACTTAATGTACTGTACAGCCTCTGGTGAGCCTAAAATCTAAAGTCTGTGGGAACAAGGAATCAAATTTTATTAACATTGTGATGTTTTTGAGTGTCATATTGATCTCACCTCTATAATTTCCAGCATTTCCACTCTTGTAATTTTACCATCACCATCCAAGTCGTACATGTTGAAGGCCCAGTTCAGCTTTTGCTCAAAACTGCCTCGTGAGGTGATGGACAGGGCACAAATGAACTCTCTGAAGTCGATGGTCCCATCTCCGTTTTTATCAAAGGTTCGGAAGGCGTGCTGGGCAAACTTAGAAGCATCTCCATATGGAAAGAACTGCAAAATAAAATAATATATAGAACTGTGTTAATGCAAAGAAGAGAGCTGTGCATGTGACTGCAGAACACCAAAGTGAGGCATTTATAAAGAGTGGCTGGTGAGCTTTGTGGGAAACTGAGGATCTGCAATGTAAGGTTCCCTTACTGGAATGATTATTAAAAACTTATTTCTATAAAAATTGCTCAAGTTTCCACAAGCTATAATACAAATATATATAATGCTACTTTAAAGTTAAATTAAGTAGATGACTCTTAAAATGATTTTGAGTGTAAATGGTTGATTGTGTGTAATATTCTCTGACTATGAAATAAAGAAGCTAGGATGCATTCTAAGAGAATTTTAACCAGCCCTTGACATATTGCAAACAAGTATATGTGTAGGATTGTTGTTATATAACTTCATTTATTTTAAAAAAAGTAATCCACATGTAGCATAAAAAACCCACATGAACATATGTTCCATTCTGCAAACCAGCATTCAAGTACACAAGATGAAAACAGATTCAGTTAAACAGTATAGTGCAATGCTTTTCATGTTTAATATCCTAATATCCTTCAGTGAACACTGCAATTGACTGTAGCTTAACAGAGTATTTTAAATGACTATAACATGTAGGTTTTCAGCTGATATATTTTCCCCTCAGGAAGTGTATGGTTTATGAGCAGGTAGTTGTTATTTCTGTGGGCCAGACTCAAGAAAACACATCCCTAAAGAAAGGGAGTTTTAAACCAGTGCTAAAGTCCTATTGCAGTGCAGGGACCATACACAAACAATGATTGTTATTATATTCCCAGCACAATTTCATGGAGGTTTTCCTGCTCCTAAAATATAAACATGCATTACTCTCCATGAGAGCCATCTTATTTTGTTCTTTTTAAAATTCCAATTCTTATTAAGTACTGCATTTATAATATAAGCTTGAAGGAAAGTCTTCAGTGGCAGCTGAAATGGAGCTGCATTTTACAATTTTCCATTTCCCCATCCAGAGCTGTGTCTTGCCTTAAAAATGCAAAACTTAGAGCTCAGCCAGCTGCTTGCACTATGTGGCCATGTGGAACTTGTCAGGAGTCACTGCTGTGTTGTCACAGGGACCTCAACCTGAAAGTTTCTTTTCAACTTTCTGTTTTCTCTGAAAGAGCATTTGTTATTGTCTCCTCCTGAAAATGTAACTTCTGTGCCTGTACTCAATCCAACCTTATTTCTGTTTTGATAATCATCACTGATGGAGAGGTTGAGGTGCTGCTGCAGATCCTTCTGTACTTTCTGCTTTCTGGCCATTAAAAATGATCATGGTTGGGCTCATCAACAGATACAAAGATATTTGGGTTCTCTGATACAACTCAGGATTTCAGTGGCTGCAGTTACCAGACCTTGCTCAATTGTTCTTCTAGTGACAACCTCAACCTTTTCTAAAAGCAAGGAGAGCTCCCTCCATGGGAAGGCTCCTTGGGCTCACAGCCTGGCATTCAGGGTCAGAACAATGTTATCCAAAACCTGAATGTTATTTTCAGGTTCCTCATTGCTTCCACTTGCCCATGACCCAGCTCCCCCTCTAATTCCTGTTCCAGGTCCGAATGTTAACATAGGTGATATTTAATTTTATGTACATGTGTAGAATGTGCCCTTCTCAGTCCCCTGCTGAGAGGTTAAGAATTGGCTCTCATGGCCTGTATTCCGCCATGAATTCCATGTCCCCCACCTTTTATTCTTGAGAGTTTGCTGGCTGTTCAAAGCTGAAAGGACAAATCTTTTGCTTTTTAAATCTGTGCTGATGACACTGTCATGTGACACATGTGTAACACAACAAAACACTTCAAAATTTTACAGTCTTTCCAAGTACTTTTTCTCAGAACTGACTGCTGCTGAGGATGCTGCCTGATCTCTCTGTTCCTGTGACTGTCACTGTACAGTCTCCATAAAAGAAAGGTAAATAACTGGAGGGAACTGAGACTGTTCTTTTCATTGCCCAGAAAACCAAAATACAGAAATGGTGCAAACATACTGGTGAGACCAAAGAATGAAAGTACAATGGAAAAGCAAGCCTACACAAAAGGTGAAGAAGTGTCAGACACCCAAAAACATGTAGGAGTCCAAGAACAAAGTGGAGAATTAGGTTGGGTCAGTGGCTGGAGATCCTGAAAACCATTTTTAAGTTGTTCTAGAACATATTTTTCAGTCTCCCACTGAAGGAGCATCTGCAAGCTGTGCCTACCTCTTTGCTGGTCAAACCATTAGCCTCATTAGCAGTTAGAAAAACATCCTTCTAATTTTTTTTTATCACAGACAAGACCATGCTTTTTTTTCTTTTTTGAGGTGAAGAAGATAGTGGCACTGCTCAGCTAAGTCTTGGCCTTTACAGCATCAAATGGAACTGTTACCTGGTTTTAATTTTTCTTCCTATTTGTCTTCCTGTAGGGAGTAAATGCAGGAAAATGTCCTTTAGGGACTGAAGGCACTGTTCTCCAGTCTGTACCTGCTGATGTGTATTATTTTTAGCTCAGAACAACCCAAAAACATTGTCAAAACTTGTTTAAAAACCTACTTGAAGATTTCCATTGGCCTGTTTTGAAACTATTCATAAATAAGACATGAAATAAAGAAAACTAAAACAATTACAGAGCAAAAGATGCCAGCTCTGGTAAAACATTGTTTGACTATTAAAACACAGTGAGGCCTTAGCAAAGTATAAAGGCTCAGGCTTTAATTACTTTCAGAGCAGCCTAAGCCAAATGGCAATGGGAGACAGGGATCTCAGGAAAGAGAAACACCAAGTTTTTGTCAGAGGGAACATGAGGAGGGTGGTTTAGTTTGCCTCTTGCATGAGCTCAGTGAATAGTTCAGAAAAAAAGTAAAGAAACACAACTGGGATTTTCAGTGCTCCATGCAAAGCCTTGACCAGGTGATCAATCCACATATGAAAGCAATGAGTTCCCATCTACTGCAACCTGCCACTGAAAAGGGCACTCCATGCACCAGCACTGGTTTAGCCTTTTCCTCCAAAAATCAAGACAAACTATACCAGCCAGTTCCATGGGTGACCCAACACTGCTCATTCCTTTGTTTCTGCTTCTCTAGCCTCATCTAGTGAAAGGCCTCCCTGGTCTAGAGAAAGGTGTCCCTGCCCATCCCAGGAGGCTGGAACTAGATGATCTATAAGGCTCCTTTCAACCCAAACCATTCTAGGATTCATTTCTTGCTTGGTCTGTGTATTTTCTAATCAGTTAGATCAACATGCTGGGGTGTGAACAAAGTGTTATCCCTACAGTCAACTGCCAATTAAGAAAAGTAATAGGAAGATTTAAGAAAATTCATTTAATCTGCTTCTAAATTTTGTATGAGGATTTTCTTTCAGATTCTTAGCTCCCATTGTGTTTCTGGACACATTTCTGGTGTATGGGGGCATTCAATCAGGCCTGGAATCAGCATATCTAGCGAATAACACCTACAAATTGTACATAACTCTTGGGGAAACTGATCAAATACCTGGAAATATTTATCTGCTTGGCTGCAGCTGCTTTAGCCTCTTTGAAGTGATGCTGTTCACAGGCAACCTAGTGATCAATTAATTCAGATCATCTTTGGGAGGGAATTAATGCAAAAGCAGGAAGCATATGCTAAAGCATATGGCTAAAATTTTAGCACGTGGCTAAAACAAAATTTTAGCATGGTTAAAGAAAAAAAAACCCAAATCGACTTCCCCAAATTCCCCCATGATAGGAAGGGGTTAGGAAAGAAAAGGTCTCTCCATGCTTAATAGGATGGGGTAGAGTGAATCTATAGACTGGCCTGAGTAGTGCTTTGTTTTCCACATGTTGTTTTATCATGGGATATTGGGATGAATTTCTATTAACAGGGAAATTCTGCTATAAAATAGAGAAAACTAGAATTTCACTAGTGTACAGAAAGCAGGGCACTCTGCCTACACATGCCCAGGTGACAACTCTGTCACTGATGTAAGGTCACAGCTTCCAGAGCTGGTGTGGGAGCTGGAGGTGGAAAAGCAGGAGATGGCACAGGGCTTCTGTACCCCAGGCTTGGAGAGGATGGAAGAAGCAGCTCTGATTCCCCTACCAGAGCCCATCTGGGGCTCAGCACCACCAACTCTGCTGAGAGCTGAAGCAGGGAAGGGGAATGAGGGGGCACAGCCAATGCAAGGAGCAGAACAACCACTGTCAAGGGTCAGCACATACAAACAAGCCAAGCAGTTGGCTTTCATGGGAAAAACCTTAAACATTTGATGCTGTTATGGTTTAGGAAGGAGTTACCTACCCTTCTTATCCACTTTATTAGTGTTTTATTTTGTAAGTCTGCTAAGCATCCACACTGTCTTTGTAAGTGAAGAACAAGATGACTTTGAGAATCAGAAAGTTTGGCTGCTTTTGGAAGCTCAGACAGGTATCTTTTAATAGGAAACCTCTTAAAGTTGAACCCAGATGCAGTTAGCTGTTGGTCTAGCCTGGTCTTACAGCTCCTCAGAACTGAGCTCACTGGGGACGATGGGGATGATAATGGGGAGAACATTTCTCCTCACTAATTTTCCAAGATGAAGTTCTGGATTCCTGCCAGCAGCACAACACAGGAGTTGATGAGATAAGAAAAAAGATTACTCTTTAGCTGTCTCCTTTAGGAAAAAAAATAATTGAAATTTACTCCAATGCACTGTACCTTGCAGTTCTATTAAGGCAACAGAAGAGGAAGAGGAATCCAGGCTGTGACTGCCAGGACCTGCTGGGAAGGCTGTGCCTCTCTGGTACCAGGGTGACCTGCAGGGCTGCAGCCTGTCCCTGCCACCACCTCTTTGTAAAAATGAAAACTCATGTAGCAAGGGCAGAACTAAAGAACACAAAAAGACACAGCCACACGTCTGTCCTTGTTCTGGAAGAGACCTGACTGCTGCAGTCTCTACCACATCTGTAGTGTAAGGTAGAAATATCCCACCTAAGGCAGAAATATCTCAGACACCTGCCTTCAGCCTGCCAGAGGGTCCCAAGGAGAAGGGACCATGCACAGCTGTGGGTCTGTAGTTCTAGCAGCAGCTAAACCACAGGGCTGAGCCTCTGGAGCAGATAATCACGTGGAAGAATCTAAATCTAAATGTGTCTTTAGATCCAGGACTCAGTTCTCCATGTGTAAATCTGTGAGCTGTCCCCACCTCAGAGGTGCACATGGAGGATAAATACAAAAAAAGATTTGTGATGATTTCAGGTGCTGCAGCAGTGGAAGACACAGAGCTGGCAAGAGCTGGGGAGAGCTGCCAAACCTCATGGATGTTTGCTCATGTCTCTGCTCAGTAGCTTTAGTGCTGTGAACACACGTGCATGCAGAGACACATGGAGGTTTATGAACAGCTGTTAGTTCTTTACATACAGAAGAAGTATTTAGATGAACCAAGAAATGTAACTTCTAGTGGGATCAGCAATTTGTGTCTCACCTAGACCTCAAAGACTGTGCCTAGCCCCTCACATTATGGTTAAGGACCAAGCTGCTCTGTGTTGCAGGTCTTTTAACCACCACAGAAATGCTCATTTGAAGAATATGGAGAAGAAATCTTTGAGAATTTAGGAGCTGACCATGAGTTATCAATAGCAGTTCCTTCAGTTGTGTAAGGCATGAGTTAAGGGACCAGAGTAATAAGCACAGACCACAAGCTAATAGAAGACTGTAAATGGCTAGAATATACCAAGAGATTGGAGGAAGATGGATGGGCAAAGAGGAGCCATGCTTCTTCTCCACAAACACTCATCTGGCAGGGTCTACCTCTTAAAAAAACACTCAACGTGAAAAGTTAATCTTTATATTCACATTTGTGGGGAATTAGTCATTAACTAGCAGGAAATGAATCGATTTTCAATCCCAGCTTTTCTCTGATTAGATTTGGACAATAAGAAACTTAATTGAGCTGTGGTAGTGCTATAGGTCAATACACTAGCAGCTCAGCTATTACTCAGTGCTAATAAAAAAAAAATCTTCAGGGAGAATTCTCATCAAAACAATTAGTACTGCTAGTGCTTAACACCACAACTACCACTGATTAAATGTTATTTCTCTTTGATCTTCCTTAACTGAGCAGTAGTACTGGAACACTTTATTTATTTTAAGTTTGGCACAGTCTTCCACTACCCCAAGGTCAGCGACAGCACAGGGCTATCAGGATCCTGCTGTCTTGTGGCTCTGTCCTGCCCTAATTACAGCTTCAGTTTTCTTGACACCATGTTATCTCTCCAGGAATCTGGGAACACACCAAATGGAGGATACACTGGGATATATCCTTTTTTTTCCCCTCCTTTTTTTCCTCCCCCCTCCAGTAAAGATCATCTGACTTCTTTTCATTTCTGAAAGAGACATTTTTTTCCCAGTGAATTTTAGTTCCCAAGGTTCAGAGTATTAACTTGAATGCTATGCCTGCTGTGTTGTGGAGTCCTTCGTGCAAATTTCCCAGAAGAACAGGGCTATAGAAGCATCAGTAAGTGCCATTTCCAGCCAAAAAGGGATTTGAAACACGAGTCACTAAAGTCTGAGACAGCCAACTCATGAATATACAGATGGAACTACAGAAAAAAATACTTGTGCCTGAAATATCTGACTGTCTCATATACTTATGTAATGTGTCCTCCTAAAATTCCTCTACATATGGAGTTGTTATAGCCTGGTACTGCAGGAAGGAAACTGAAGAGAGAGAAGGAAAATGGCTGTAGCTGGGCCTATCAGAGAACTGATACTTCTCAAAAGGGAGAATAGGTAAGAGAATGGAATGGACCCCAAAAGGGGAGAGTTGGATGGCAGCAAAAGCAGCAATAGTTGACATAATACAGAAGAGACAGGCGGGCAACAGCTTGGTGTGGTCATTTTTTCCCTGTTGTCCCTAAGCATATCCTATTGACTTTTATTTTCAGTATTGAGTTTGAAAGCAATCCAACAATTCACAGAGGAACTGTACTGAAATGAAGTCTTGAATAATTTAACATCAGGCCTGCATTTTTAATTGCTGCAAGGTGTGTCTTAAAGCTTTTCTTCTGCAATGCAGCTGAGAGCAGATAGGTTTTCAGGTAGCCTTGCAAAAATTCTGTACAGCCTGACCTATGAGATTCATCCCTCTGTAACCCTTCCAATTCTGTTCTTATGAAGACTAAAATTAATAAAAAGAGACTCTTTTCCCACTGTGCAGTTTTAAGAAGACAGCTTTCCAAGGTAATGCATTTTTGTCCATCTCTATCCTTCTCAAGTAACATAAACCCTTTCAAAGGTCAAGGCCAAGACTTACAAGCCCAACAGGATATAAAAACCTTGAAGTACCAGCATTCTGTTGCAAAGGATCATGCATCTATACCTATATATACACCTAGAGAATCTGTTTGTGTATATCTATAGAGACATACATCAAGGGGATGGACTAAATCAGTTCTTGTTTAGAAATGGGACAATACTGTTGAACTCACTGATGTTTAAGAAAACCCACTTTTATTTACATGAAGTGCACATTTGCAGTTCCACGTGTTATTATTGCTGTTATTGATAGTCACAGTATCTAGGAATCTTGCTTGAGCAGTTTGGATAACACCTAAAGCTCAACATGTAAGAAACGGGAAAATACAGTGCAAGGAGGCTGGAAGACATTTATTTGTGACTTGAAAGGATTTTCACAAGGGTGGGAAAGAAGACAGGAATGGTGCAACCCATTGTGTCACCTCCTGGTAATTAAGAAGCTGCACGGGCAGACCTAGAATAAACCACAGGTATTCCAGCAGTGAGAGCTCTCAGGTACACTTGGCTTCAGCCTCACAGACCAGCTCCCCTCAGGGGAAGGTGTCTTGAACATAGACTTTCAAAGGATATCTGGAATCATAAAAAGGAGCATCACACTCTTGTGCCTTGTGTAAAATGGTGCAAGAAGGGAAAATGCTCATAATATACAATTCATTTTTTCTATCATGTGTGTTCTTTTCTTTCTGTAGAAAGAGATGTAGAAAACCTCCCTGTGGGCCATGTGCATAAGTGCTTGCTTTCACAAAGAGATGCCATCTCCCTGAACATGCTGTTGCTGTGCTGGTACTGGCTGTGCTCAGCCAATGGAGACAAAATGTGGATATTGATACTAGTGATACTCAGTACTAGATGGTTCCCAAAGGTGTCTCCTTTTTAGGGAACAGGCCAGCTAAAGAAGACAGTGTCATGCCACAGGATAGAGTTCATCCCAGATTTCATTCCAATCAACTCCAATCAGCTCTTGGGGAATGCAGATTTTTGTGATATTCCATGAAGTGGATCTTCAGAGAGGGAAAATTACCCACAGGTTCTGTTTCCTCAGTAACTTTTTATCAGGGTAACTTTGTATTATCAGCTTCCAGTGGGTTACTATGGGTTTATCCATTCTTCCAGGTAGCAGACAGGATCACAAGGGCTCATTTTAGGGAAATCCATAATCCTAAACTATGAACTGGAACATGATGTTTGTTGACTTAGAGCACTGCAAATGAGAGGCAAGACTGCCTCCTCTCCTGCATTTGCCTGCTGATATAACCTTAAATCCTTCAGTGCATGATTAAACTACCACTGATGCAAAAAAAACCTATGATTAGAGTAACCTCTTCTGTTACAGAAAAGTCAACCAGCAATGGGCTTACCTGTCACTTGGTTCCTTCAAGATTTTTTAGTTATTTATATACTTAGTCTATGAAAAGCTTAACACTAGAATGCAGTAAGACCATAAAAGGGGATAGTATAAGACAAATTCTAAAATCTGCAGACGATGAGTTACCTTTAATTAAAAATTATCTTTTTCTAAAAAATGCGAAGGACTATACTCATGAAAAAAGCATCAATGTGCCTGCTTAAAAAAACCTACTATCCATGCCCATTCTTCCAAAACCAGGATATCTCATTGCATGCACTATTTGACATCATTACAGTGCCCAAAGTTTCAAAACATAATTGGGAGTCATCTGTAAGGAAGACACAACAAAAAGCACTTAAGCAATACACTTCCCGATGTTGATTCTTTGCTGCTTTATTTATCACAGAAGCTTAGTGTAGCTACATGTTTTCCTTTGGATTAAGTTTCCCTCTGTGCACCAGACCAGCTGAAGATCCCTGCATCACTTCAGTGATGAATCCTGAGCCTGACAAATGTAAAACTGACATCTTCACTGGAGTGGTGAATGAAATTTCTGTTCAAAGTCAGATCTATTTGAATTATCCCCATCATTTTTACAAAAAAAAACCCCTCTAAAAACCTGGAAGTCCAACTAAATAAAATTGCAAGCAGCAAAATGCAAGATCTATTTATAAACATGGCAAAGCGTACCTAGAGGGATGTTTCATAATCAATGTTTCCCATTAAAAAACATTACCTCAAAAACACGTTCAAAAATGTAGAATGATGCAATTTATACTGCCCAGCACTATAATTATAGCAACCATCTCACACTGGGGAGCAACTTTTACTTTTCCATGCTGATTAATGATTATGAGTAATAGATTTCTGTTCCTCCACCCCCTCCAAGTATTCTGGTAAACATGTTAAATAAATCAGATTTTAGGGTTTCATGAATACACAACAACAGCTACTCAGTCCTTAGCAAGCACACAAGAACACAAAGCAACAATAATGGCAAAAAAAGAGTTCAGTACGGGGGTGAGAACTCAAAGGAGGTTTGCTTAGTCATATGTGCCTTCAGAGAAGTTCACTCTCCTGTCTTGTGAGAGCAGCACACCGTATCTTCCTTAATATTCTTGTACCCCAGAGTCAATGAAGATGATTAAAAAGCTGTATAGACATTAATGGTTGAACAATAAACAGTGTAATCACAGCCAACCTATTATGCTACCAACTGCTTTCCAAAAGGATTCTGGTTTATGCTTGCCAGAGGGAGCCTCCCAGGATCACTGTTCTTGGTGAAGCCAGTTCCCAAAGCATCCTTTTAAAGTTTACAGCTGAGGGACACAGCCTGGCTCCGGACACGCACAAGTTCTTTTGTATCTCCTCTGAGAGCTGACTGCACATAACGCTCTCTAGAGACAAATTGTTCCTAGAGGCACAGTAACAATGCATACTTTACACTTGATGGACACACATTTCATACCAGATGCAATTAAGGATAAAATGTAATGTGTTTATTCTAGAAAGGTGTTAAATTCTCAAACAAATGAAAAACATCAAAACCAATGTCACAAGAAGATGAGAATTAAATGAGAAAGCATTCTTGCATTTGCTATTTCACAGATGTAAGAGGCCTTTTCTCCAGCAGGGGGGATTTTATGAATTTCCTCCTCTATTGCATTTTCTCAACACACTCCCCTATCTTAGAGTCTTCTTGATGATCAAAGGATTTTAGAGGTCAAAGACTCTAAACATTTAATAACCCATTTGTAAGAGACATTCAATGAACAACCACTCTCTTATGGCAGCTGTCTCTAGATTGCAATGAGTTTCACAGAGACACCATGTGACATCTTATTTAAAAATATATGACAGGGCTGGCATTTCAGCTGCTTTAGAGTTCATGTTCTTACAAAAAAGGGCAACCTCCTCCATCTTATAGCATGAGATCTTTATGAAGAGGTGACAACATCTTCATAACTAAAGTTACAATCAGATTTTTTTCATATAGAAATCTCAAAATTCTTTGCATCCTTCCTCAGTGGCATCCAAACACCTAAGGGTGAAATATGCCCAGAAAATGACCTTCTACAAAGCAGCCAGTCTCTGAGGAAGTAACAAACACTGTCTGAACAAGAAACACAGGAGAACTGTGTCTAGTCCCTGTTAGAAAATAGGAGAGAAGAAACTTGAAACATGGACAGGACATGTCTCAAGAAAAACTATAGCCTACCAAGCTAATGTGTAGCAATACTTTGCGGTGCTTATGTGCCAGACTGGGGTCTAGGGTCCAACTAAAAATCACAACACTGGCATTTCTTGCTGTACCTGGGATGGAGCCCAGGGGATACCCAGTCCAGCTGCCAGGGCAGATTTAGCAACATCATCTGCTATGACCCTGGGAACAGACACTGCATGAGAAAGAAGGAAAAATCCTAAAACCACAGCTCCAGAGCTCTCAAATTCAACATTTTAAGCACTCACCCAAGAAGACACCGTTAGTGGTTAGGAACAGTACTTTAATTCTTGGAAATCTATGAATGTCAATCAGAGACTGCTTTCTGAGGTAGCTCAGCTCTTCCTTTCTTGCACAAGTGTTGGCAGGAGCCTTCACCTCCAATGGCCCAGCCTCTCCTGTTAGAATGTCAGCACACTGCCAGCTCTTTGGAAGCTCCCAGAGCTGAATGACATTTTCACAGAACTCTGCCAGCTAGAGACTCCTTGAGTCAAGGTTTTGGCTCTCATCATTTGGGAAACAGTGAGCGTACACTCAAAGCAAGCACTGAAAAGGTAGATTTTTCACAGCTGTCCAGATTATTCATGAAGAAAATTGTCTGAATTCAATCTAAATAAAGCCCCGCTGGCAGAGAGAGAAGGTCTCAAATTTAATCACTTCTACTGCAGTCAGCATCAATACTTTTTCCAGCCCTACCCTAAAAAATGTTTAAATCTGGCTTCCCTCATTCAGTCCATTTTGGACACTCTCTCAGCTGTGGAAAAGTCCTGGTATCCAACTGGTGGCACAGGACCTACACATCTCATCTGGGAATGAACCCTCTTTTCTTCTGCTAGCACTGTTCACCGAAAAAATATTTCTGTGACTTGTTGTGTTTAAATGGTTTGGCCCATTTAGCCCAACAAAGGCCAGTTCAATGCTCTTTGCTCAATGGAGAGACATGCTGCCTCAGCGGGGTGATAAATCACAAGGTGGGTTATAAAGCCCAATGTAGGCACGACCCAAATCCCATTCCAGGTGAGAACTTTGGGATTTCTTGGGGTTAGGAAGATTTGCATGACTACAGGCTGAATACATGAATATCTCAGTGAAGAGTAGGATTTTAATTCTCAGCTGAAATAAAAAGTGTTCTTTCCTCATTCTGTACTAAACTGATGATGCACCTATAGTTCTTCCAGATTTACCAATGAACAACAGTCCTGTTGCATGTCCAGTAACATGCACAAATATCTGCAATCTGCAACTACCTATTTCATGTGCTGATCTGAAATTACAGGGAGAGAAAGGGATGGTGTGGTGCTGAAGCTTGAGTGCGATGTAAATTTGAGGCCACGGCATCACATGTTTGAGACCTGTCATGAAGCTGAAATACAAGTGAAGCTGTCACAGCAATACAATGACAGTTCAGCATGCTCATGAAGAGACTAAAATCCAGGATGACTGCAGAGCCAAGGGGAAAAAAAGGCTGTTTTTTCCCTACCCTGTGTACATAAATGGGAAAGGTCTGGTTGTGTTGTCCTGTGAGCACATTGAGATGTCAGTCTACAGCAACAACTAACCTGAGCTATAATTATAGAGTGGCAGAATATGTTGACTTTCCAAGCGAAATGTATCCTTGGCTGTTTCCCTTGCAGCAGAGCTGTGTTTTCACAAGAGGACAATGTACATTTTCTAGTCACAGCAAACCAGTTTGTGCTTTTCCCCTGACAGATATCAACATTCCCATTGTCTCAGGAGAGACAACAATCTGTAGATGCAGCCAGCTGTGCCAATTTGTAAGATGTGTACTTAATAACAGGTTTTCAATTTAAAAAAGAGCTGTTTTCACACCTACAGAACTCTGAGTGATCCCAAAGTGCTTTGCTGGCATCGATCTAATCCCACAACCTACGCACATGGGTGGACACCAGAGAACCTGCAAAGCCAAGCAACAAAACAAATGAGCTCATGGGATCACACATAAATAAGCTATCTACCAGCTTTTATACCTGACCTATCACTTTATTATTTTTTGGATCCATCTGCTTGGGACTATAAGGTGAAAACAGCATAGAATTTAAGTAGGCATTATGAAAATTCAAATTCCCAGATAAAGGATCATCCTGCCTTTGCAGACTGAGTCCCCAGTGAGGCACAGCCTGTATAACACATACCAGGAGCACCAGGGTGGCTGCCCATGCACTGCAGTCAAAGAGCACATGAACAATATGCCCAGGACTGATGCCAGAAGGTGCAAAGCTCGTGGTTTCAGTGCTAATCAGTTATACAACATACAGACATCAGTTACACAACATTCAGACATTGGGAGGAGCCACCTGCTATCCACACTGTGTGGTGTGGAAGCACGTAACTCTTCCCCTGGAAGATTACTGAGAAGTCCAAACACAACTACGAGAAACAGCATTTTTTGAATTTGGATACTGGAAACAATTATCACATCTGAATCATCTACAGCTCTCAAGCCATGAAAGCAAATAGCACTCTACTGAGAGGGAAGGCAAATTTCTGGCTGCTCTGAAAAGCCCAGGAATTACAGTTTCCATGTAAAGCAGGTGAGATCTTGGTTTCCAAATACTTTGGATCATGAATCTGATCTTCTTCCAAATTCTCCACGGAAAGGTTGGTTTTTGGTTTTAGGCATTAGTAACAAATGCCAAAGCCAACGGATGAGCTAAGATGAGGCTTTTATGTCTGTGCTATGTTTCTGAACAAGTCCCAGCCATTTACTTAGTCATTTACATTTGAATACTGTGCCATTCATTGCTTTCCATCACACTGTTTAATGCCAGGTTTTCAGCTTTACTTAAAGATTGTCCAAAGGTGAGGGAGAGTATGAAGTGTGAAGGATCTTCCAGGAGCTCCCACAGTGGGGGGCCAGTTTCATACCAGCATCTGATGCTGCTCAACACTTCTGGGCTGCTAAAAGCTAGGCAGCATCCCAAGAAGCTTCAGGGAACTGGCAGAGCTCTGGGGCCCTGCAAATAGCAACCATTTTCACTGGAAGCATTTATGACACTGGAAGGAAGGTTGCCCCATGTTCCTTAGCTTGCATCAAAATCCTGTGGGCATGTCCTTCCCTGCCTGGAGAGGGGATGCAAGGAGGCAACAGCACTGCTGTACTTCAAAAGCCCCTGCCACCATCATCTCTTTTCAGTTTAACTTGATAAAAGCAATTTATCCTTTCCTGCCTTCAACTTGAAGGTTTTGTTCTAAATATATTTTGACAGCAGAAATAAAGACAAAGTTTTAATAGAACTAACTGAACCACAAACTGAATTATGTATTTCCATTTCAGGAGACAATCTTGCTGCTAATAACATCACTCTCCTTCCAAAAGCATGCACGACAAAATTCAAAGCATTTCTCTGTTCCTTCATGGCATCTGGTGTCTGGCAGCAGCTATGCAGCACTGAGTGCTGCCTCTCACACGTGTATGTGTCATGTGTCACATGCTCTGTCCAGGAGCTGGGGTGGAACCACCTCAATTGCTGAACCAGTCTGTCTGGAAAATTTGTATGCTAGCGGATTGAAACACAGGCTGAACCCTGGCAACATCCCTGCTTTGGATCTTTGCCTAGAACCTTTATTTCTTCAGTGTTCTCTGGAAACATGCAGCAGCTGCAGGCTTTCTGTAGGACCCCCACACCAGCAATCTTCCCCCTGAATGGAAGCACATGGCAAAGCAGGTCTAAACTGTACTGACAGCCTGGAGCATCTTAATTTTTCAACACTGGATTCTTCATTTGGTTCCCATCTTACAGAAACAACAGCGGTCAAGCAGCTTACTAAACCAGGGTCAAATCCTGAATAGATGCCTTGCTCATAGATTTGTTCTTAATTAGCCAAACTCCCTCTGAAGTCAACAAAAGTGCCAATCAACCAAAGCCACATTTTATTTTGTGACCACAAGGAGAGGGATTGAAAGAATTTACATCGGCTGCTAAGCATATGCTCTAATGACCACCACTGGATTATTAGAAGTGACCTAGATGTAGAAAGCTTTGATCTTCTTACTCCTGGTTTATTATCCAGTTTCTAGATCTCTTAAGGTCAACAAGAGTGAATAAAAATTAGGATGGGCAGAAATTGTGTGTGATCCAAGAAAGAGGACCATGAAATATCAATCCCAGACATTTTACTGACTAAAGCAGGCAGACACCAGTAAACGTGATTAATAAGAGCAAGCCAGGAAACAGCATTACATTTCAAAGAAGTCTAGGGGTGAATAGCTTGAGGAAATGAGATACAAAGTCTTTCACATGTAGGTCACCCCTTTTAATCCAGCTCTGCTCATAGCAAACTCCAGTCATTAATATCTGACAGCTGCCTGGCAGCCATGTAGAATGAGATGGTGGTCTTTGTTTAATTGCTAGTGGTATCTGCAAAACATAACATTTCAACAGAACTGCAATGCTGAAAAAAGTCTAAGCAGGAAGGTCAAGGACTGACTGGGCTTTGAGAGAGGATCTCTACCCCCTCGCCAAAAAGCTTCATCTCCTATTAGTGTCAACCTGATGTATCTCAAGGGTAATAAATCTTTGTGGGTGAACAGAGGATAAAGAGAGCAAAAAGCAGTTCAAAGAGAGCTGTGGTAATTCTGCTGCCTTGAACTCAGACCAAGGGCCAGCTCCCCAGCTGGAGGTTGCGCTGAAGTGCCAGCACAACACCAGCCCACACCGGCCCCGGGCTGCTCCTGCTCCTTCCACCAAGAGCAGCACAAAGCCAGGACCAGCAGAGGCGAGGGCAGACACATGGAGCCAGGGAAGGAAGGCAGAGAGCAGATCATGGCCTCAAAAAAGGGACTGAGAAGGAAAAAGGTGCTCTGAACAAGACTAGAGGAGGACAGTGCAGAAGATGACCTTAGCATGGGTCTTTCCCCATATGGAGCTGGTTTTCCCATCCTGGTGCAGTAAGAATTTGAGATGTGCACTATTGGTCTCACTCTGTCTCACAAGGGGGTCACAGGGGGCTCCAGGGCTGCAGAAACAGCCTGGCCACCCCTCAGCCCAGGGTCCCTCTCCAGAGTCTCAGCAACCTGCCCACTGAGAAGGACAGTGTGGGGAGAGGTTAAAGCTGGAATTCACATGACTGGAATAAAGGGTCCACACATAAAAGGTGAGTAAACAGAATTCCTTACTGCTGGCTTTTCAAAACCTTTTCTTTACAATAAGAGAAAGGTCTGGACTTCCAAAGCCCATGTGAAATACATGACATTCACCTCAGGAAATGACAGAAGAGATTATTTTACAGACAGCTTGCAGACAAATCCTCCCAGTTGCATATCAGAACATAAAGCTCTGATTTCTATGCTTAACTAAAAAAAAATATTTAGGTGGGTTTTTTGGTTTGTTTTTTCTTAATTTTTTAATAAAGGCCAGGTTTTGATGCATAAGAGCAATGGTGATTTTTTATTTTCTTTTTTTCTAATAACTGAGTCTTTGTTTTTTGGACAAAATTTATCTCACTTTATCTGTTCCAAACCCAGGTTTTCCATTTTGGTTACTTATCAAGCTTCCCTCAACAGTGAATGAAGAGAAGAAGTCACCTCCAACAGGAGATTGTAGGAGATTGTTTTTCTTCAACTATGATGATGCTTGGAATAGATAGGATGAATTCTGCTCTCAGGTTGTGGTCATTGGGGGTGCCCAATGTATACCTGGTTTCAACTCCAACAGGACAAATAAGTTGAACACCATCTTTTGTAACCTGGAGTGACTCTTGAAGCATTTTTTGGACATTTTGCATGGGTATTTTGGGTTCTGTCTTGACCAGTGTGCACTTGATGCTATTATATAAAGCACAGTACATTTATGTTGTCATAGATAGATTGTCTGAAAGTTATTTGTTTGTGACAATGAAAAATCAATACGTGTATAAAAAGGATAATACAGAGTTTAAAATGATGGGTTTAAATACTTCTTCTTCACAACTACCAATGTTGTTTAAACTGCTTGGAAAAGAAACACGCCAAAAAGGGAGTCATGGGTTTTGTTTGGATTTTTAAAAAGTATTTTCCTTTTAAAACTCCTCCACTTGCTTTTGGAACTGTGTACATGACATTCAAGAGTCACATTTGCAAGTATTTTGCATTCAGCAATATCTTATAAATACCAGTGATCTTTCATATTGCGTTTTTCATTCTATACTGATCATTCACATGGCCTCTCCAGCTTTTATACAGGGACAGACTTCCCAACAGATTTTATTTTTTCTTTGAATCTTTTCACTAAGTAAACAAATAAATGATGCAGAAATGCAGTGGGGTACAATAGCCCCAGGTGAGAATTTTCCCAGTTTCCAGGATAATTCTGCATAGTACTCTCCAAACTGCTATCCATCATGCTGGAGGGTAGCCACCACTAGATGGTGGTGGTGGATGCCACACACAGGTACCTGGCACTTCTTGGTTGGCTTTCTCACAAGAAACACTCGGGCACACCGTGGAAACTGCACTGTGCTGCAAGTCAGACATTATCCTGGACCCCACTCCAAGCAAGGACCAAGTGCTTTAACTTGCTACAGGCTGTTGTATCACTGTCAGAAGCTGCATAATGGAAAGTCTTAAAACTTTGGAAAAATGTCATGCCCAGTGTGAGACAACTGAGCACTGCAGGACATTGACAAAAACAACAATGAGGAATTTGGGAGTTTCACTGGATTTCATTTAAAATAATCACACTCTGCCCTGTCATGGTTCAGCTGCTTTTGTTGAATTTAGCTCCATAATTGGCAGTGGAAACCTTTTTGCTTCCTCTCTTATGGAATTTACATGTTCTGCTGCTCTTCCTTCAAGCAATGTAATTAAAAAGCCTGCTTAGCATAATTAATTTGCAAACAGGTTGGATGGAATGGGATTGTATCCCAAAGGCTTTTTCAGCATTAAGTAGAACTACTTCAAGTATACTTTAATCTAGAGTCTCCTCTACATAAATTTCTTGCATTTTGCATTTTAAAAGCTCTTAATTTTAAAAGGTGCTACAGTTGGCAGCCCAGTTCTGACTTGATATGGACCTAGATTACACAGCTCATTCTGCAAACCATGCCCCCAGAGCATCCAGCCCTGAGCAGAGGGAGGCTGTGCAGTCAAGAGCTCCTCCATGTTGAAGAGGGTTTTTTTTCTGAAAACAACTTATCTTCCTCAAAAATCCTCTCTCCCACCTGATCTGAAACAGCAATATGGCATTTTAGATGTTAATGGGAATATTAAAATCAGTCCTGCACAGCCAACCAGAGGAATACTGAGGAAACAGGGAGGGAGGAGAACCTTCCCACAGGGAGCAGCTGGGACCTCTGCTCCTGTGCCACCACTCGGATCAGCAGCTGTCCTTCCCCACTGAGAGCTGTTCTGCTGCCTGCACCAAGACTTGGTATTATTCCTCCTTCATCTGTATGCTTTATTTTAGGTTGGGTTTTTTTCTTTTGGTCTGGTTTTTGTTTGGTTTTTGTTGTTGTTTTGTTTTTGCTTTGTTTTGGGTTTTGTTTTGTTTTTTGGGGTTTTTTTTTTTAAAACTGAGAACTTGTCCCCTTCACTCCATAACAGAGAGATTTCAGCTCCCTCCCATGATAAACTCATTTCCAAAGAGTGATAATAAATCAATAATTTATGGCATTAACAGCTTAACTCTAGAGACTTTTAATTCCAATACAATCGCCAGTAGCTGGTAACAGAAGGCAAATGGAAAGCCCTACCCCCCCAAACCTCATTTAAAGCTTATCATCCCAGATTAGAAACAAAGAAGATTATTTCAGTGATCTAACCTGAGAAAAGATCATTTGGGTAGTTTGACAAAGAGGGAAGTACACTTGTGATGTGACAGTAATGGACAAGTGACACAGTAAACAGTCCAGTCTCCTTCATTGCCATCTTTCAACCACTTGAATTTACATGGATACTAACAGAGTTGGCCTGTCAGTGTAAAGAATAAAGGTTATTCTCTGCTAATATAAACTCAGGTGTTGTAGTGAAGCATCTATTAAACTCAGCTGTCATGCAACAAAAGTCATTTAGCAAGCTCACAGTTTCTAGTGGTTATTGATATTACCAGCCAATATTATCTCTATCCATGCCCTAATTGTACTGCTTTTATAAGTTGTTATTTTCTAATACAAGCTGTACAGTTCATCAAGTAGTGAACCGAGTGACGCTGCTCAAGATATCACTAATGGAGAACATGGGGAGAGAAGTCACTGGACTTCATCTGTTGCTTCATGAATGGAAGCAATGAACATGCAGGATGCTGTCTGAGCCACTGAGCTGGTCATTCCTCAGAAATCAGACATGAATCCCAAATAAATGTCAATATAACAATGCTTCTAAAACATGCAGACATTTGAGCAAAAGCAGTTATATTAAAAGACCTACTGCCTTTATTAATGAAGACCTCTTCCACACATAAACACTGTATCACATCACTGGGGAGTTACAGGATATATCACAACTAAAAAGCCATGAAAATAGTCTCCAGGGCATACCTGAAGCCTGGAATTACAAACTTATAAAAGACATGAAGGTTTATCAAGATCTGTATGTAAGGCTACTAATCATAACCTACTATGGTTTAAGCAATAAATTTAAAATCATAATGATAAGACAAAAATAATGTAATACATTTTATCTTGTTTTAAATTATTAATAGAATGGGAGAGAAACAAGTACTTGATTGCTTCTGTAGGCTTCATAATCTTAATTGGTTAATATCAAATACTTTATTGAAATCGTTAATAATTTAGTTTCATTATTAAGTATGATATTGAACAAGTTATTAAGCTTGCTAACAGGGGAAAGATAACCTCTTGAGCACCAGGCTCAGAGAAACTCATCACTGCGTCTCACAAGTGAGTGCCCATGGGAATTATCTGATACACCAGAAGGTTGCCAGCATGCACACACACAGCTCAATCACATCATCTGCATTTTCTTAAGAAAGGAGACAGCAAATACTGCCCAGACTGATATGACAGACCAGCTCCAGGCCCAGGCAGTGGCCTTGGCCAGCAGCTGTGGCCAGCAGAGCCCAGCACTGTTGCCTTTGTCAGCACAACAGAGCAGAGGCTGAGGGACACTGACAAAACCACACTAACACCAAGGGTCAAGGGGATCTTAATGGGAGCTTAGAAAGCCAAGTAATACCTTCCAGTGGTGGTAAGATTGCATCTCAACCCCCAGGATACTTCAAGGCACTACTTTATGTGCTCTAGAGGAGACATAAACACAGCTTTTGTGGAAAGGTTTGATTTTGCTCTGGTGCCCTGCTCCAGAAACGGCTCTCCACCCCACGAATCCAAACCTGGCAGACACAGCTGTCATAAATGCCATAATTCCTGGGAGCACTGCTAGATCTGAATCTCCTCTCTGCACATTTTTCATTGGAAAATCAGCTTTTCCCGGAAAAGATTGTCTCAGGTGACTAAGCTGACCCACACATTGAGCAGGCACCTAGAAAAATACCTTGTGTGAAGAAAAAATGAAAATATATTTCCCCTTGAATCTATCCAGTTAGGTTAATTGCACATTTTTTGTTTCTTTAACATCTCCATTATGCTGGTACACCCAGGATCTCCTGTGGACATGCTGTTTGCACAAATTTTTTCCCAAAAGTGCTCTTCATCTATACGGGCTGTTCATGCTCCTTTCCCCAAATTAGCCCACTAGAGCAATTCACAGCTCTTGCTGTGGAAGTGCTTCATTACTTTGAGAAAGACTGTCAGCACCTGGATTTCACTTCTGAATTCTGAGTATAACAGAGGGATGCTTAACTCATAGACCTTCTTATCTTGTCATCCATCCTGGGTCCCCTTATCTTGGCAAAGGTAGATGAAGAATGAGCTGTTACAGAGAGAAAAAGATCAAACCCAAGCACAGATGCTGTAATAAACTGGACTCTGATTTGTAAAAAAATAAGGCTTACCATGCAGAATAGCCATTGCTTACACAATTTATTGATTATACACAGTGTAATCACCACTAGCAGTGGAAGGGAAAATAGCAGCTACATGCTCTTGGTTGCACATGGTGGAGTGATAGCTCACTGACATCAGTAAGCCTTCTTGCCAGAAAGATTCTCTTACATACAAAAGGAAGGTATCTTTTAAGGACTAAGCCAATGAGAGGAGGCCAACCTTTAAGAGTTAAAAAACTGTCTTACAAGACCAGACGATAATTTATTTCTTCTTAATTTAGTGATGGTTGATTCTGCACAGGAATTCAGAACTGTTTTGGCAGGTGAAACCACCTCAGCTTTTGGACTCTTTCCTCCAACCTGTCTGTTACCAGAACTGTCCATCTGACTCTGACTCCTTGTAGTTGTAGATGGCTCCCGTTTCACCAGTGGACTGTTTCTCTTTCCTCTGTAGGTGAAACAGCTTTGCCAGCTTCACAGCACTGCTCCTCACTCCTCCAACACAGAGCAGCAATTTGCAAGGACACTTTTGGGTGGCAGCTGGAAGAGGACAGGAATAAAGGCTACCTGCTCTTTCTGGATCTGCCCTGTGGTCCCAGCTTCAAACGCTGCTGGTTCAGGAGTGACAACATTCCCCCTTGTGCCCTGCGGAGTCCCAGAGGGGGCTCATGGTGAGCACAAATTCTGCCAGCACAACCACTGGCAAACACAACTTCCCACTCTTCCCACTGTCAGAGCAGGTGCAGTAGAGGCTCTGCTCTCATCCAGAATCAGGGATATTAATGGATTCATTCTCTTGGATAGTTAACCCAAGGACACACTTCCTCCATTCCAACAGTACTGCTGGAAAGAATGATGAGTTGTTTTGATTGATGTCATCCAGATGTGTGTCTTATGGAATCACAGAATCATTTAGGTTGGGAGAAGACCTTAAGATCATTAAGTCCAACTATTAACTTGACTCTGCAAGACCATGACTAAATCACTTACCTAAGCACCATGTCTACATGACCTTTTTGGCTCTTTTGTTTTGGTTTTTTTGTTTGTTTGTTTTTTGAGTTTGTTTTTTTTTTGTTTGTGGCTTTTTGGTTTTTGTTTTTTTTTTTTTGCTTACAAGTATTTTATTTCTGACCTATGATCTTATTTCACCTTGTATTTCAACTTCTCCCTGGGCACATTAGCTCAAATTCCTTCAGTTAAGTTAAAACATGTGGGTGCAGGTGAGAACATTCTTTGAAAGGGCTAGCATGAGGAATAATCAAAATATTAAGGGATTTCTTTTTTTTCTCACGGTTTTTCTCCACTGGTGCTGATGACACAATCTCTTCATTCCAAGCACTTCAGGTTGGCACCTTCAGGCGCTGCCATTCAAGAAGTAATGTGATCCTCCTTTATGAATCATAATACATATGAGAAAAGAAAAGGTAGTCATGCTCTATGGGATAGCAATTACTGCTCTGAGAACAGCAGTAAGATTTTCAAATGAGATAGCCACTGCCTCTCCTTACAGCTTTCAACGTATCCTTAGGGGGAAAAAAAGTTAAGGCTAAGAATACATTACCTTTCAAAACAACATTAACATAATATAGTAAAAAAAAAAAAGTATTGTGAGGCAGAGAAATCCAGAAAATCCAGTTAAAGACTCTGTATGGGTGCGCAGTTCGAAGTCTGGGGTTATCTGAGGTGTACTTCTTCTCAAAGTTCCTCTGCACTAAGTAGAAATATTCTTGTTCTTGGTGATTCTAGGGAGAATTTTTTCTCTTTTCAATAACTTTTCTATAAAAAATCTAGGAGACACTAATTTCAGTCTGGTGAAGGTCTTTGCTAGATTCTTTGGAAAGTCAAGGGAATGGTATTAACCATGTTATCTTTACACAGATGTTCACCTACCCCATCAGACACCTCTGAGAGGTAAGGAAAGAATATACAGTGTTGACTCTTCCCCAGCACACTGAACATACATAAATAGCAATAGACACATTTCAGACTTCATATTAGTGATACTAGACAGGGGAAGTACAGCTAAACTGGACCACTACCTGAGTGCTAAAGAAAAAAAATTTTCTTCAGTCAGACTGAACCATTGATATAATCTGAACTTTTGTATGTCAATTTTCCATGCCAACTGCCATTTTTTCCTAAAAATACAATGTGGTTTATTATAAAAAGGTAAACTAATCCTAAGTTTTTTGAATTATATTAAAAATCCAGTTGTTCTTATTGCACACAGCTATAATTGTGTATCTTTTTTATTTCTGCATAAAATTTAGTTTCAATGTTTTTTACAGTCTAAACATTTTGCCCCAAATGTCACAACAATTTTGTTGCCTCATTTCAACAGTTTTTTTGGTAAAGTAGTGTGTACCAAAATACAAGCAATACATGTGAAAATGCTTTCTCTTACAACAGTATTCCTAAGGGATAGCATGTATGTAAGTTGGTTTCTAGACAACCAAGGAAACTAAAGAATAAGGAATTTATTGCATAAACTGCCTGGCTAAAATGACATTTCATGATGTTATATTGTCATTAAACTCTGCCTTGAAGTGCAGGAAAGTCTAACCATTTTTTAGGAAACTTCCCTCAAATGCTTTAATAAAGATTAATAAAATTTTACAAGTTAAATGGCATATAGTGTTATTCTAGAGGACAGAATGCCTTAAGGAATTATAAAATGCCTTCAAAACTAGGGAAACATATGAAAAGATTTTAAAGGAGAATAAAAACTTCTGCTTCTGTTGAACATAATGAAATTCTGTCATTTTTACTGTCCAAACAATTTGAACTTGCTCACTGAAAATTTTCTCTGTCCTACAAAATTTGTTTTCCCGCTGTTAACACCATGCAGAATTCATTTAGCTGTCCTGCCAGTTGACCTGCAGCCCTCATGGTACCTCTTTCTTCACTCTGCCAAGGCACAAATGCAGACTGGGTATTTACTTCAAGCAGTGGATGTTGCCTCTTACCAATTACAGTTTCGAGTAATTGGTCTCCTTGGATCTGTCTGTTGTTCCCCAAGGCTTGAGAACTAGGCAGCTGGCATTGGGGTGTGAGTTCTGGTGCTCTTGGTGCTGTTTCACTCTTCACATTTATTCTCATGGTCCCTTTCCCCCTCCAGTGCAGGCTGTTTTGCAGGGCAAAGACCATCTTTGTGCCTTGTGTCGGTACAACACTACTGATCAAACACCCTTAGACTCAGATGCTAATGCCACTGACTGCAACAGCATTTCTAACTCCCAAACCATTTCTTAGAAACAGTCCCACCCAACTGAGCCAAAGCTGACACCAAAAACACCGATGGAAAAGAAAGCCAATCAAGCCTTTGAAAAGCACTTGAGACTGAGTCATTTCTTATCCAAATATAAATACACTTGTCTCTAAAAGGAGAAGCAAAATCACTATGCAAAACACTATGAATCAAACTTGGCTGGAGCTAGATGATCTTTAAGATCCCTTTCAACCCAGGCCACTCTATGACTCCATGATTTAGAAATACTATAAGCATTAAATTAAATTCAATTTTCTTGGTGATATTCTCCCTATTTCTTACTCCCCATTACCCAACATTGCATATACACCTAACACTTCTTGTTGAGGTTTGGCAAAGCAAAACCAACTGACCACACTGTGTTTTCAAGAACAAATCACCAAAATACAATAAATTGATTCATTTTCTTAACTTTCTCTAACATATTATATAACCCTTATTCACATATTTCTAGAATGGAATTGTGTTCTTCTTATACCTCCACATTTCTACATATTTCCAAAACCGCATTCCTCACTTGTTATTTTAAGTGTATTACACATCTGTGTTTCTATCCATCCTCTTTACGGATCTGGGATTTAACTCCAGGCTTTGGCAGGTAACAGCCCTGTTGCTTAGCAGCAGCTGAGGCACATGTAAATGCAATAATGGAAATTCTCATGGTTTCAAAAGTGGAAAGCCTTTGCCTGCCTGCTAAAAGCGGATGTTTATAAATCATCTGGGAGTGGAGTAAGTGGCACCATTTCTTTCCAGCAAAGTACAGTTTGGAATACACATCCAAATGGCCTGACACAAGTAATAGAGACTGAGGCTAAAAAAGTAAGAGTCAATATTTAATTATGATTACTTTTACATATTGATTATTACAGCATATAACCATCCTATGATTACCAGGCCACTCTTAATTTCATTTAATGGGTGAAATAACAGATACACAATAGTCAACCACAAAACTTTCACCTTTATAGAACTGGGATTTCTTATTTTCTAAATCTAAATGTTTTCATTAACTCTTATTTTGAAAAGCATTGATCCAAGTGTCAATGTGGATCCATTAGCACACCATCTTTGCTTAAAAAAATACCTGTTTAAATCTGCATTTGACAGATCTGTGTGCTCACAGAAACATGTAGATTACAACCTAAGCTTCTTAATTTGACAGTACTAGCAGCAAAAGGGAACCTTAAATGGTCTCCAAACTGAAACAAATTAACTTGAGAATGACCCCTGTCAATGATGAGAACGGTCCCTTTCTACACCTGCTTCAGTATTTTTTGCATTGCTGGCATGTAACATATTGAGGGGTGAGCCCACATTCCTCAAGCAATTTATCTAATTTGGTCCAAGTTGTCTAAGTCTAAAAGACAGATACAAAACATGAAAATCCCTCTATAGTGAAAGGAGAATGCTGCTTCCACAGCATCATTAATTTCAAAAATAAAGGTTTATGGTCAGAAAAATTCCGCTGAGAACTCTCCTTTGGTCCAGCAGGTATTAAAGAAACAAAGGTGGTTCTGCATAAGGCAGACAAAAATGAATAATCCCGTGGAACTACCTCTGTCTTTGCATTGACTCTAGTGCAGCCTAAAAAACAAACTAGCCTTCAGATGACAAAATTAATCCCAGCCCTTGATTCTGTGCTGAAGCTCAATGGCAGAGCTCAGTGTGGGTGACTAAATAACCAGTGATCTATTGGAGAACACCCTGGATTTTAAATGACAGACTCTGCATCCCCAGAGGTGCAAGTAATCTCCTGAAAATTAATTTATGTCTATTTCCACCTCCAACCCAGACTGATTTTTACAGGGTGTAAAACAGTTATTTTGATACAGAGATCTTATTCAGGACTTCTTAGACCTAAAGATAATTTGAAACCTCATATTTTGCTCTTCAGCATCACATTTCCTGAGTTCTAGCTCCATTTGTTGTTTATACATTGCATATTTATATATGGCACAAGACTGTTTTTCTTCACTGAACTCTGTACAGGAAAAAGATGAAATAACAGATTTTCCTACTCTAAATATTTGACAAAAGTTTTTATTTATTTCAACAGAATGCTATTTATTCATGATTTTTTCCCCCTTCTAAGTATGATAGTTTGTCAGCTTGTGGCACTCATTTTCTATTTATTTTCATCAGCTGTGTCTCTGGCTCCCATGAGAACACTTTAATTTTGTTGCATGGCCCAGAAATATGATAATCAACAAATATTTCTAGGCCAAATCCATTGTCACAGTGTCAGCAGGCTCATGTGAAATACTGATGCAATTAAAGACTGATTTGCCACTCCATCTCCCAGCAAGACAGATATAAAATACAGTTTGGTTTACATAGATCTTTTTAAATTATCCCCTTTAAAAACCTTATGAAAGATAATTGGTTATACTGAAGAACTGAAACAGGAAAAATGCTTAATACTTTTACGGTGTTTTGCATTTTACTGCTGTACAAACATTAACTAATTAAGCCTCACAATACCCAAGTGAGGAATGGAAGGAAGCATTATTATGGTTATATATTATAATTATACTGTCTCATTTAGAATTTCCTGGGTTTTGACTTTTAAAGTAATTATTGTAATTATCACAAAACTAATAAAAAGTCAGAAACAATCTTTTTTTTCCCAGCATGAGTATGTTCTAAACTAAGCAAATAGATTTACAAATACCTAAAAGCACACTTTTTTCCATGTATCTCAGCTTTTGCTTTCCCTTTGTCCATCTGAGTCCGCAGAATTTGATCTTGTTTTCACCAAAGGGGAAGAAACTTTTCAATGACTACAGTGAATACTTGAATTTAACAAAAACAAATATATAAAGAATGTGTGAAGTAGGATTATCCCTGGGATTTTTACCATTTGCTAAGAAAGTATTATGAGATCTTGATATAAAACATGCTTATACATTCCAAACAACATTGTAAAATCTATATGATAGTTTGCAATTGGAATAATTTTTAAATTATTATTATTATGCAAAATTGCTTTTCTCTCACCAGAGACCTTTTACAAAGGTCTGGGTTCCTCTTCCCAGTTCTAGACATCCCACAGCTCACTGGCACCCTTTAGATACAGGTAGATAGGTTCTTTCCAAGAATGATTTCTGCCATGTCTCTCATACATCTATCCTGTAATGAGATGATTTCCCACTGAAAATGCTTTTGCTTTCCACTAGTAGCCAAGTCCCATGCATTTCTCCTATAATACTGGAATTTTCAAGGTCTATAGGGACAAAATCTACTTTCTTAACTATATAAAATTGTCATACAACATTTGAATGTTCAATTGGCTCCATCACAAACAGCTAGTCTGCAAGTTCTTAGAAGTCAACCACAGTTTGATTATCCTCTGGGAGAATATTTCTTATAAGGCCATAATGAACCAAATGATAATTTGGAAAAGGATCTCAAGTAATTTCTGTTTAGTTGGAAAGATAGTTTCCTTCTTCTTTTTTAATTATGTGGGAGATACCTAATAATAATCATGTTTGTAGAGTGGATTAAGCAGAAGAGAAGAAAGAGAAGTCTAATTAACCCAAAACATGCACAATACTCTTCTGTTGGCAAGTGCTGGAAAAATTAAAAAAAAAATAAAGATCTGATAATATATCAAGCAGGTCAGGCTGAGATTAATAGAAGACACAACAGAAGGATGGGACAGCATTAGGAGGAACCTGACAAACTTGAGGAAGGGGCCCAAAAGAACCTCATGAAGTTCGGTAAGGTCAAGTGCAAGGTGTTGCACATGGGTTGAGGCAATCCTAGACATGAACACAGACTGGAGCAGAACTCACTGAGAGCAGCCCTGCAGAGAAGAACTCAGGAGTTCTAATGCATGAAAAGCTGGACATGATCTCACAGCACAAAAAGCCAGATGTGTCCTGGACTGCATCCAGAGCCCTGAGAGGAGCAGGGCAGGGGGGATTCTGCTCCTCTGCTCTGGTGAGACCCCACCTGCAGTGCTGCATCCAGCCCTGGGTCCCCAGCACAGGAAGGATGTGGAGCTGTTAACAGCAAGTCCAGAGGAAGCCTCAAAGGTGCTCAGAATGCTGGAGCACCACCACTCCTGTGGCGACAGGCAGAGAGAACTGGAATTGTTCAGCCTGGAGAAGACAAGGAGCTGGGGAGACCTTATAGCAGCCTTTCAGTACCTTAAATGAGGCTTATAAAAAGGAGGGAGAAGGACTTTTTGTATGGGCAGATTGTAACAGGATAGGGGCAATGGTTTTAAAGTGAAAAAGGACAGATTTAGATTAGATGTTAGGAAGAAATTCTTTACCATGAGGGTGGTGAGGCACTGGCACAGGCTGCCCAGAGAAGCTGTGGATGTCTCATCCCTGGAAGTGTTCAAGGCCAGGCTGGATGAGGCTTTGAAGCTGATCTAGTGAATGGAATCCCTGCCCATGGCAGGTGGGGTGGAACTGGATGACCCTTAAGATTCCTTCCAACACAACCAATGCTATGATTCTATGATTCTGTTATTAATAGATTAGTGTTCCCACCAAGCAATCTAGAAACCAACTCTACACAGCATGATGGCCTCCACCTACCAAACCATGGCTGGAGATGGTGCTCAGTTCATTGGCCTGTTAGAAAAAGAAACTGCCATCCAATACCATCAACAGGAGTCTTCTGCAATGGAACTCCTTTTCTGCATCAAGTTGTCAATACAATCCTTGTGCTAGCTATACATAGTATTTTGACTGCACTTTCCTCATAACACTAGAAAGACCATCTGGCTAAACAGATGTGGTAATCTGATTTGTTTGGCCAATGAACTGAAAAAACCCACAAGGGCTTGAATGGGAGTTCCCAGGAGTGCCCAATCCAGCATCTTCTCTATGCTTCCAGATATTATGTTTATCACTTCCGAAACAGCTTGGTAATGGCTTATTTGCTTGTGGGAGTTACCAAGAAAGCAGGAATTTCCATACAAGAGACAAAAAGTGACCATATTTTAATCACAAATAAAATTAGCCATATGGCCATCTGTTATTCTTTTGCAGTGTTTCATATGTTATAAAACAAGAAATTGGAAAAATGCAAGCCAAACCTTGGTCCCTCAGAAAGTGTCAAATCTCCCATGGATTTAAACAGCACCATTGGCTATTTCATCTGTTTATTTACAACCCTATCTAAAGGCTGCAACTGCAGGTCTTCTCGCAACCACGTGTTTCATTATAGATGTACAACCTTAAATATGAAATGGCTTGTCTAGATAATGTCCCCCTGACAACATAATCTTCATCATCTGTCTTAATTTTTAACCCCCTTAGGTTCATAAAAATAAATGCAATTTTAAATCTTCCATGTCTACAGCAAGTTTACACTTATCCAACCACAATTTCTTCTCTTTTAAATTTACTTTCATGTCTTAAGCCTGTACTGCTTGATACCATCACGTATATAACTTCCATTACTGCCAAATAAGTTTAAAAAATTTAAAAATTACAAAGAATGACCCTCACCCAATCTCTGGTTTTATAAATTAGAAATGTGTATGTTTAAAGATTAAAAGGAAGGCATTTCAAAAATCTTGCTGGACAAATTTCATTTTACTTCAGGTAATAGAGTCTGGATAGTTTCTTTTCTCAAGTGTTTCTCAGCACCATTAACAATGAATAACAAACACTTAATTTTGCCCATTCATTTTGCTTTGCCATGCAGCATCTTGCCAGAGCTTTTAGACTTATATTTTAGAGAAGTTTCCAGATATAGGGTTCTTTTTTGATAAAGGATTGGGCTGGCTTTCTGATATTGGACTGCCCTTGTCTTGAAGTAAGGAGAGAGACAAATGAAAATAAAATGACCAAGTCCCAATCTTAGGCTGAAAGAGCATGACTAACAGCAAGCTTCTCATGCTGAAGTCACAAAGCCAAGTTTTCAGAAATTCAAAAGCTGGAGAAGAAAAGGACAGAGGTACAGACATCCCAACACTCATCTAGCTATGCCCTAGGGAAGAAAGATATGAGCTACCTGGGAAGAAAAGAAAAGCACATTACAGTTGAGAAGAAGGTGGGGATGTATCTAAAGATTCCACATTCCTGGCCTGACAGCCAGGATTGTACAGGAATTTGGAGATGCCAAGGCTGCATCTTCTGGTGCACTCCAGGAAAAAGGAAGGTACTTTGTTCCTTTAGGAGGAAAACATTTATTTTTTCATTATATTGCATTTTGTCAATTTAGGACAGCAAGATAGCAAGAATTGAGGCTTTAATGCAATAAATGAGTTCTGGCAATAGAAAAAAGCACATTTTTAATCCATCATGGATTATATTAATGGAACTATTCTCACTTTGGGCAAACTCTTACCCTCCTCCAAAATGCTTCCACTCCACTGCAGATGTGATGCGCACTGTCACCACTCCCTTTGGTTATACAGGATGTGATCCACATGGTAACTAGGGACTGCATTTCATGTGAAGAGTTTTCCCTTTGTTTTTCTTTTGGCTCCAAGACGTCCTGTCTGCATAGCAACATGACTTCAGCTGTCCCTTGACCCAGCTGCTGCACCAGTGTTCTGGCAATAAAACCTGTGAGGTTTCTTCAGCCAGGGAGCTGTGTGAACTCACTGCAGCACCCGCACACGGTGCTGCCATGGGGCTTTTACATCCTGTCTACAAAGAAGGGAAGGAGAGAAGGCACAAGGTATTCTGGCCCTCTGATGGACTCTGCAGTGACACGGGCCACTCCACAGAAAGCAGTGGTCCTTTTAGGACTGCGTACTGGCTCTCACAGCATTATATGTAGAACAATATTTCTATGAATCTGGAAATGTAAATATAGCCCAAAGTACTCTGGCAACATGTAAGATGCACACGCACGAGCCCAGAATAGATGAGGGCAAAGAAAATGATTGAGATGAACAGTCACGTGGAAATAAAAACACTGGGAACATGTATAGAAAATGGAAACAAATAACTGAAAACTGCCTGAAGGCAAGTACTACTGGTGATAATCCAGGGATAATGTTTTCGCAGGGATTAACTGTTCTGGAGCACTTTTCCCATGTGTAAAGCACAACATACTTTTTATTCAGATAGGTTGATTTGGCAGTCTCTTTATTTCTAGCAAAAAAATATTTATTGTGCCTGTGCAGAAAAAATTTCCAGCCTTGGACAGCCAGAATACAGGGTTTTTTTCTCTCCCACTGACAATTGCCTTCTGGATAGAGCTCAAGAGCTAATTTCCCACAGATAGTCCACTTCTATAGAATTATTAGAAGCTTGTGTGCCAAACTAATAATTTTGAATCTTGTATTTTTAATAAATTTGGCTACAAGTTAATGTAATTTTTACACTGAATGTGTTCAATTCATTCTTTGGAAACAGATTTCATTTCTATGGCAAAATGTCATCATTCTTACAGAGAAGTAACGCAGATATGCATCACTTTAAAAGAAATTGCTGTGCACAAAGACCAGCATTTACCTTTTGTTAGCAGTATTTTTTTACTCAGTTTTATTGCTGTGGACCTGCTGGTGATTTTCCGTATGAGAAACTAAATTTTCTGGGAATAAAAATATGGTTTCCTTTCAGGTTTTTTCAGAGAATGTGCTCTTTCTCATGATTTTTCATGTTTCAAAGATACCCCAGGGTAGTAGATACAGGAAGCAGAAATATCCTTATCCCTACAATTCTTGGCTGTACATTAGAATAACCCCAGAATTTATGTCTTTGTAAAAATAACCTCAGGTCCATTAAACACCATTTTTGTGCTATACAGAAAAGCTCCTGGGGAAAAGAATCTTAAAAATAAATGAGTGGATAGACTAACACACCATAGGGGCTAATTTGTGGCACTGAGCAAGCAATTCTAACACAAGGTCACTAATTTTTTGGGTTTCCCTTGTCATATACTTGCCACAATTGTGTCAAGAGCTAATCAATAGATAAATAATTGCTTCTTCAAGCCAGGACTCATATAGCACCTTTACAATTAAATATATGATTATTATTATAAACTACAATTTTCAGCGTCATGTTCTAGACTTCAGCCACAGTTTTCTTGCTGAGCTTTTAAGAACCACAACATAGAACTCAGAATGTGAACCTTTCTCAGTTCAGGTGTTATCTGAAGTATTACTTTGTGTAAAAAAAACACAATCAAACAAACAAACAAACATCATGTATGGAAATTATATTCTAAAATAAATAAATATCTAAAATATTTAAATATAAAATATTGGGAAGTTTGACTTCTAAGAGAAATAAATAGTGTTAAGATATCCCTTGTTCTGTACAAATGTGCAACGGAACAGATGAGATGAAAAACAATTGTGCATGAAATATAAACTAATGATGCTCAGCTGTATCCTTCTATAGCTCTGGATGTACTGACTGTCTCCCTCCAAGAAAACTGTGGGATTTGGTCATCACTAAGCAACTGTGAGCTCAGAAGTGATTGCCACCTAAATCACTTGTCCTAATCAAGAAGCTTAATGTGTGTCTATGATGTTTGCACTGAGTGTACCAACACACACGTAACATAAGGCTCAGCGTGCTGAAGATGCTTTGTACAGAAATGTAGAAATTGGACCCTGAGGACAGCAGATGTGTTTTCCTTCTGAATGAAATTAGCATTGTTAATTGAGCACAGAGCTCCTGGCCTGCCAAGGTGTGGGTGAGAGGGTAAGTGGGAAGCAGAAGGTGGATGGGAAGCAGTGATTTCACAACTCCATCCTTTCCTGCCAGGGCTAAGGTGTGTGTGTGGATAGAAAGGCTCAGAAGGAAGTTAAGGCTATCTGCATTTCACCAGGACCATATCCAAAGAGCATCACCTTCCAGAGACCAGCATTCAGCAGCTGGATGAAAAGCAGCTACATGAAGTTTATTCTGATGAAAACAGGTCCATGCTAGCAGGAAGTACATCCCCTAAATTCATCTGCATACCTCTGATGTCCTGTGAGGCTTTCACAACACAATTTCTTGTTTTAGCTGATCCATTCTTAAACAACTCCATCATTTCAGTTAAATGATTTAAGCTATAATTTTCTCACCAACACATAAAATTAGGGCACAATAATTGCTACATTAATAAACACCACACAATTACAGGGTTTCAGAACCAAAAAGGAATTTAGAAGAGGGACACAGGTACAGCCAACATGGACATTAGCAGTACAAGCTGGAGCCTGCAAGGACAAAAGCAAATTCAAGGACTGTTCCCTTTGATCAATCCCTGTGTATCTGGAGTTACCACCAGAGACAGGGACCACATTGTCAAAATTCATATATCTTGGAATAGAGTTTCATGCATCTCCTACCCTGATGGTTTGACAGGGAGCAGCAAACTTGAGGATATCTGTCAAAGAAAGCTGTAGAGTCATGCTTAGAGGTGTGTAATATCCCAATAAGGGATAACAGCAATCCTAGGGTATATCCTACCAAATGAAAGGGGACCTCTAGAGGCATCTAGAAATAACTCCATAATTGAATATACTTCTTCTGAAAGCTGCTGACAAGGTTCACACACAATTTTATTTCAGTTAATGACATAGGAATTTTTAATTCCTTTTATTGTTAACATGGAAATAATCCCCAAGTGATATTCACTTTGAGGTGAACTGCAGTATTGATTTACACTTTTGTATATACAGTTCTTTCTCTGGACTACAGGGGGATTTTATTTAAAGCTGCATGTTCAGTTCTGGGCATTCATGCAATCAGAGAGCCAACCTTCACATCTTCTTAACCTGATGGATTTCACACCATGTTTTTCTGAGAATGTTTCATACATATTTTAGTAAAATAGCAAAATCTCCTTCTGTCTAATTTTCCTTCTGCTGATTACTTTATCTTCCAAACCATATGTTTTTCTCATTTTGCTTTGTTTGTGATTGAATATAAAATTAAGATAGTTACCTAATTCTCATGCCAGGTAGCAGCAAGTCATTTCAATTTGGCAATCATTAGGTTTGTCAGTGCAAATAGTCTATTCCTATGAGCCTTAATTAAACATGAAAAGATGGAAATTTACTCTCATTGAAGAAAAAGGAAGTTGATATCCCAAGGTACTGAAAGTGTTCAGACTACAAGTAGTAGAAATCTGACTGGAATGTCAACTAATGCCTACACGATAATAAAAACTGTGTTTGACTTGATAGCTAACCAGACTCCCAAATGCTTTCCCATTCCGTGGCACTCTGAAAAAGCCCTTCTTGTTTCCTGAGCTGCACAGCTGTAGCTGGAGTGCAGTGCTCACAGCGATTTGCCATCCCAGCACAGCATGAGCAGATGGAGTGGGCTGACACCGGCGGTGTCTGCCCGTCAGTGCCATGGCTCACTCTAACCAGTCCCTTTTCACTTTTGAGATTTTCACACCCAGCTACAGTGACTCACTCCATCAAGTACATATTAGTATGGTAAATTAACTTTCTGCAGGACTGATGAGTTTCCTGGGAGGAGAGAGGGAAGAGAAGGTGGGGCAGGGAGTCAGAGACAGTGCAGCGAGGTGAAGGGCTGTGGTTCACAGCACCAAGCTCCTGTCCATACCTTTTGAAATAAGAATGCTGTTTTCAGCTTCAGGCCTTGTGCACAAGTGAGATATTGAATGCACATTTTGATACTAGAGGAAAGCACTTTTAATGTTTAAAAGTAAAGAAAATTAAATCACAGTAATTCACTCCAGTGCTGAAGTGCCCTGCTTAAATGCTTCCTTCAGGAACCCTGTAAAACTAAACAGCTTTTTTATATATATATCTTAAACAAACAGCAATGTTTATAGTTCAAGAAATGTGACAAGAAGAGGTCCCTGAAAGACCCTAGTTCATTTTGTCTCAAGTAACAAAACCACATGCTTACTAGCCTTCAGAGTAAGGCTAGTATCATCCCAAAAGGATGATCTGCATTTCAAAATCCAGGTCACTGAAGACCTAAAATACAGGTTTCCACTAAGACATGGTCACATTTTAACTACAAGGCCCAGAAACCCGTGTAGATCTCAACTAGATATTTGATTAACATCAGGCCAGGAGTGCCATACTGTTATGTGCATGAATAACTCCAGGAAGGCATTGCTAAGCCATCCTGTAGGAAAGAAGAACAAACCCTCACTCCAAAGAAATGAAGGACGTTTATATTTTGACCCCTGAAGTAATTGCAACCCTGACTATGCTAAAGATATCAAGCACATGGTTTAAACTTCCAGTATTTCAAGTGTTCATACATAATTAGAGACTTTGTGTGCTTCATTCACGAAAATTTTATTTGATTGCAAGAGAAGGGAAGATCTCTGAAGAAGTACAGTCAATATTACCTCTCTGTCTTTCTCTCTCCTGCACATACTCAAGGATTTTCAATGGTTTTGTGAATACTCTTCCTTGTGATGAGAAGGAAAGCACTGAGGTGGGATGAAGGAAGGTAGGAAGCAGAAGTTTCAGGATGACAAAAGTCTGAAACACTTGACTTTTGCAACAGATTGTGTTGAGGTTGTGAACCACTGATCAGTCTTGACAGCTGCTGTGAGGAATATGTAACAATTGTAAAATAAGCATTGCTACAGCAACTAGTAGATCTGAACATGATAACAACTATGAGATGTGATGCTGACTGTTCACTGTTTTTTTTTCTTTGAGCTCTTTAGTTCTTAGGGTTAGCAATGGCTTTCTCCATCCAAGCTGCAGTGCTCCTTTATTACCCTTCAGATAACCTTATTAATGAATTCAGTGTTTTGCTTCAGAAATAATCACAGTATCCCAAATTCATTGTTTTGATTTCTCAGAGGAATAAAACATAGATCAAAAGGTGAGCTGCAAAGGAAGGAGGTCTCTTATAAAAATGCATGACAGTTTTGGGAACTGGTGAACTTCCTTCAAAATAAAAGATGAAGTGAAAGTAATTTGCATGTTATTGTTGGAAAATTTACCCAGTCTGCATTCTTTTATCAGGCTATGCTGGAAACTGGGGCATGCATGTAAATGGTGATATTTTTAAGCACTCCAGGCTGGATCATCTTGTCCTGTCTGGATGTACTCTCTTCAATGCATTGGGAGTCAGTTTTAAATGCCTCCAAGAACCAAGTTGCATATAGCCACAGAATTACAGATATTTTCAATACTTGCTAATAATCAGAAGTTTGGACTAAATATTTGCATTCCCACACATCTGCTGACTCTGTAAGCCCTGAAGAGGCCTTTGGACAGTTGGACTGCTTTCTGAATTCATGTGACCATGATTCCTGCCTCTTCCAGACAGTGTCAGCATATGTTACTGATTTGTTCAAGCATTAGGAAGATTCATTCCACTGGCCTGGACACTCCACAAGCTACTGTTCAGAGCAATTAAGATTTAGCTGTTTAGATTTCATCTCTTAAAATTGTCTGACTTCCTCATTTCCCAGATTTAGAGTCTCCAGAGGAGATTGTCTAGAGGATATGAGCCATTATATGCTCTGCAACAGAAGCAAAAAAAAAAAAAAAAAAGAAAAGAAAAGAAAATAATTTTAGCCTTTAAAATTAGCCAGTTGCCATAATACTGCAAGGAGAAAAGGACTTTCCTTCTTTGCCAATGAAACTTTTTTACCAGCTTTAGGACCCTTACTTTCACCCCTTCCCTCCCAGATTTAGGTTTTAAACCATTGCTGCCATTAAATGACAGCTGCCAGCGTGCACATCTTCACATGTGCTGAGAGGAGCTCTGCACACTGTGGATCCAGCCTGCAGGACTGGACACTAATGGTTAATGGAGCCTGCAGCAGACTTCACAGCCCTCGGGTCTCACAAAGATAAACAATTTTAGGAGCTCAGTACAGTCCTAAGCGCTTAAGTAAGGATCAGGAATCAAAATTCCCATTAGCTTCACTGAGATTAGTGTTTCAATCTAAACTGAGTCCATTCCACATTGTTAAAGGCTCTTAGTATCCAGTGTTGTGATTTACAGCCATATTTTCAGAACTGTTTGCTACCCAGCATGCTGGTCCTCTTCTGGAAATTACTGTTTTCAATTTGCTTTGCAGCTTAAATGAGAATCCATGTTTTTTTACTGTGGGTTGGGTTTTTTGGGTTTTTTTTTTTTTGTTTTTTTTTTTTTTCAATATGGTTGCTGATCTTTAAAGCTCTGTTTACTGAAGACAGATTTTAAAATCTGTTCCACAAAATGATATTAAGCCCAGACATTATTTTTCCTGGGATAAGCACAGAGACAGAAATGCAGCAGAAAGGTACGTTACCAGTATCTTCCCCTTCCCTGAGTTGCTCAAAGTCAGCTTCAAAGTTAACACTGCCTTCGGGGTTTGTTTGATTTTGGTTTTATAAGTAAGGAGCATTCTGGCCCTTTGTTTTAAAATTCATGGAGCACAATCTCAGCTTCTCTTTGAAATATATAATAAGCCTTTTATGTGGTTTAGAAGTAGACCTGCATTTTGGCACAGGACCTGCCTATTCATGTCTATAAGGAGAAGAAAAAGAATAATGGCAAAAGCAGTTTTGTATGGAAACCATCCAGGCAGCAAGACCATCCCTTTTTTTTTAGCCAAGTCCTGTTAGAAAAGCAGTTGCAATCACTTTTGGTTTTAAAGCTATCAGAACCCAGTTTTAGCACAGTTTTGGAGCACGAAGAAGATTGCTCATCCTGAAAAGCTCTCCCCAGTGATAGTGCTGGGCCACAAGCCCAGATGCTTTTCAGCACGCTGCCATTTAGATTCTGCTATATTAATTTTCTTTTCACAGCAACCTCACTTTTCATAGAACCTCTAGTGAAAAAGAGAATTTTTTCTAATGATTTGCAGTAATTGTCTCAGATATGCAGGTTTGTATTAAGTGCTTAAGGAATGCATTAAGAATCTCTACCTCATCACCTGTTTTATAACCCCCCACAAGCAAAGCTTGTACTGAGGCAAGTAATGTTACTGTCATTCCTTTTCAGACTTTATCTGCCGATCTAGATATGCACTCCTCCTTCTAGAGTCATATTGTGATGTCCCCAAACCAGTGCTATTTGTTGCTCTATTTGTTTGCATCAAAAATTTCTAAAATAACAGCATTAGTTTTTTATTCCATATCAGTTTGAAAAATTCAATAACACAGCAGTAATATTAATAAGTTTAAAGAGGTTGTTTGAGTAATCTTTATAAATAAATATGATGTTTTCTGTGTTGCAGTTAGATTTAGGTAATTCATGCAAGCCAATATCCTGTCATACTGTCCAGGAATACTGCTGGCACACCAAATGTGATCTTCTGGAAGGTAGCAACAAGGCTAAAATAATTTGTGAGTTGCGTAGATAAATCAATATTTTTTATAATCTACATTATTTCAAGACATGCTGCAGTTCTACAGCAATATAGGATTGGTATAATATGCTAAATATATCAATGATACTTAGCGTAATATACTTAATATTGGTATAATATACCTTAAAAGTATTCCTGTTATAGGGAGAGCTTACGTGACCAAAGCACTCTCATAAAACCAGCACAGCTCTACCAGTTAAGAGATGGTCCCAGGAAACATCAATTTCTGCCAGTACAATTGCATCTATGTTTGGGACATCTGTAAACACAGCTGTGCCATTCTGGAATCCTACTTTTTTACAGCCACTGAAAGCCTGAAATCCAGCTCTAACCTGATATTTTGAGGAGCTCTGTGCCATCTTTAGAAAGATGCTAGTCTGTCTTGAAAGAGGCTGCAAATATACACACTTAAATTTCAATAGATTTTTGAGATTCTTTTGTTCTACATGTATTTAAAATTAAGGACTAAAAATCAATTCCCTTCAAGGCCGGAAATGTGAGATAGAAGCCAAAAATATGACAAACCATTTGATTCCAATTAATGAAATAGCATTATTTTTTTTCCCCCCCTTTCATTTAAAAGTTATCTATAAAACTCCAAAACATATCTAAATAATATAGGGGCAATAAATTCACAAAGTAAGTTACTTTATTAATGTTAGCATTATATTATGATCATTCCTTACTCTACTCTTCCAGCTAAAGGACCACTGGTGCTTGTTTCTATTAGAGCAGAGATATGCTTCTCGTGTTCAGTGACCCAGTTCCAAGGAGTATCACAATATAGAAGCCTATTTTCCACTTAATAAACATGCATAATTCCTGTGAATATTAGCAGTGATTATGCACACTTACACACTCTAGGGCATATTCATCTAAACCCAGTGAATTCAAAAGATCTGAAGGAAAATGTATTTGGCCCTTTAGACTGCAAGAAACCCTAAAGAACGATAGGAACACTCAAGAGTTTTTTATTGGTATCTTTTATTTTAATGACAGTTTTGTGTATTAATTTCTTAGCTCTCTGCCTGCAATGACAATGAAGTTTTATGCAAGATAAAAGAATTAAGGACTTTTTAGGAGAGAAGAAGGAAAATTAAGACAGCTAGTAAGGATTAAGCTTAACAGTTAGGGTATTCTCTTTGAAGAAGGAAATTTTAGGTTTCAGCTTGTCTGATGCTATTTCCTACAGAAAAAGAGGTTAATTGGGATATTGCCAGCAGCCCAGAAAGTCACATCTCATCACAGGTAGATAAATGAGAGGGCAAGCAGTGCAGATTCAGACAGAGACATGATAATTCACAGAACGGATAAAGTTGGAAGACATCACAGCAAATCACCTGGTCCAGCCTCTCTGCTCAAGCAGGGTTATCCCAGAGCACATGGCACAGAACTGCACCCAGAGGGTTCTGGAATATCTCTAGTGAGGGAGACTCCCCAGCCTCTCTGGGCAACCTGTTCCAGTGTGTGGTCACTGCACAGTAAGGAATTTCTTCCTCATATTTGCGAGAAACTTCCTGTGCATCACTTTCTGCCTCTTGACCTACTGCTGGGTACCACGGAGCAGAGCCTGTTCCTTCTCTCAACATGGCAGAATGCTCCAGTCCCTTCATCATCTTTGTCACCCTCTGCTGGACCTGCTTGAGGATCTCCATCTCTCTCTTGCCCTGAGAAGCCCAGAAATGGATGCAGCTCTCCAGGTGCATCTCACCAGGGTTGAGCAGAGGGGCAGGATGACCTCCCTCGACCTGCTGGCAGTGCTCTTCCTCTAACTGATTTAGTTTTCTACAGCTTAGGGAGTACATAAACCACTGTGATAAAGGTAAGGCAATTACATTATTTTTGTCACTTAAGAGAGAAAGAAAAGGACGCCAGTCAGTTGATTTTGCCTTTTCTACTGTTCTAGATAGTTCTCTGCAGCAGGAAGATGTAACTCCCATACCCTGGAGACACTTAGAATTTAGCACCAGCTCCTGTCCTGAGCAATGCCTTGTGGTTTTGCATGTCTCTTTACAAAGCATTGGCTTGAGTTTTAGCTTCCTCAGAATGCTATCCACAGATTTCTCCACCTCCCATGCTCTGTGCAGACTGTCAGGACAGCTAACTCAGTGTTTCAGTATTTAGGACTCTGTGGCTCTAAGCTTGCAGTATATAACCAACTCTTCAATAAACTATTACAAAAACTGCAGAAGCATTCACTTCATGCAGCACCATGGAGGGAAACCTAAGCCCTAACAGTTTGCCACAGATTTTGTATCCCAAGAAGAATCTATCTACCCAAAAATGGACAAGTATTTTCAATGAACCTACTATACTGCAGAAAATGTTAAATATGCAACAATATGAAGTATATTTCTGCCTATTAGCTGCTTGTTTAAAAGAGGTATTCTTGGCTAAATATTCTTATAGACACTTGCATTAAAAGTGCTGCAAATAATTTTTCTGTAGAGTCCATTGGTGAAACTGCTATTTATTTTAAGCACTGGATGATTTGTATTCATAATGGAAACTTCAATAGCAAATGTTCCCAAACCAAACTAGAGTAATTCCCCCTTTAGTCAATACAGTCTTCATCTACATCAGTAAACAGTACAGTACAATTGATGCAAATATGTAGAGTTGGAAGGGTTCATGTTGGGATTTGACATCCACACCACACCTGTTCTGGACATTCCCTTTCAGACCAACTTAAGCTGATTAGCAGCAATTAGATACAGTAACACATTAGGTGTGATCCCAGGACACACCTAGTTATGTTTCATAAAAAAACCAAAACCAGTTTCTATGCCCTAAGATTGTGCATCCTACTCTGTAATTCTGATGGAAGAGAAGTGCAAATTACCAGGAAATGCACTTCAAAGTATTGCTAATATAAAATGTTTTTTCTGTTTAAGCTGAGGATATTTTCTGTTCTGTATTAGTAAAAAATAAAGGAGTTTCCTTTGCACCTAAGTTAGATGGCCAACACCTTTCTATCAACACACATGAAAATGCACCCCACAGCTCTCACAAACACAGAAACAATGTCACCTTAAGTCAACATGAATTGGAAATGGAAGAAAGTCTTGTATTTCTTTTCAAAATATATTGATCTGTGGAAACCCTCCTCAATAAAATCCAGTTCAGACAAACAGATAAATGTCATCTAGAAGTTTATGCAGAAGAATTACAAATCAATACATGCTTCATGTTTTTTCGCCCTGAATATATTTTAAGTGAAGTGAGATGCTATAAATGTAATGATAATGATTCGGGTCTCCTGCTGGTGGTTCCTCCTGGAAAGATCAAATGTCACATCTGGGGGTTTATCTGCAGCCAGAAGCTGGGGTAGACAGAATGTCCTTCACAGAAGAAATTGCCACCATGGCCAACACTCAGACTATGAGCTCCTCAGAGACATTATTTTACAAGTATTTCTGTGACACAGAGAGAAGTAAAGCTCTGGATTTACTACAGCTAATCATATTTCTCCTTGCAAGATTAGTATTTTGCCCTGAATAGACATTAAATATAGGATGACAATAAACTGGAATAAATATATGGCAGTGCCATTACATAGCAAAAATCAAACCCCACAACTACCAAAGCAAGGCAGAGAATCACATTTCATGTCCATGTCTAAAGATACATGAGGTCATAAAACTAAAAGCTGGATATTGCAGCTTAGCAAGATTACAAAGCTGTCTTCAAAGTTCAGGAGTAAAATACTGCTTGTGCTCTTCATGTTATTTTTTTGCACTACCATCTCTGCAAACATGAGGTTGAATTTACTTCCTGATGCATCTTCACAAGTAAAGTATCTTGCAAAATATCTATGAATGCTTCAAACACCTGTCTGAAGGAAGGAAGTCCTGGGAATTCTGAGTTATTTCCAGATGTTTTTCCTCACAGCATACAAAATCATAAAAAAAACCCCCCCAAACCACCATCCCACCAAAACAACAACAACAAAAACCCAAATCCACAACAATCACAAAGCCAAAAAAAGCCCCATAACAAACAAACAACAACAACAACAACAACAAAACAAAACAAATCTCCAGAAAACACCTTTACTGCGATTTTCCAAAAAGAAAAAATTATTTCTGAAGAGTTGACCAACTTTATTAAGAATTTTTTAAGGACTATTTACTTTGCCCAGAAACAAGTATGAGAAACTACTGGATGTCTGCTCTTGTTGGATGTGCAGTGAATACTCTTTCAAATGGAGCTTATAAATTATCAGTTAATAACAAGTACAACACCTGAGGCTGTACAGATTCTTTCATCTGAAAATATAATTAATTACAAACTCATTTGTTTCTTAAGAATAGGATTGTGAGGCAACATCTTCTTCAGCCATGAATATTAAAATATGAAGACAGAAGCTTGTTTGTGCAAGCTGAATTAGAAGTTTATGCTAGAACCATTGATTAGAAAGGAAAAGGGTCTAGGTAATACTTTGAAGAGTGATCTGGTTCAACGCTGAAGCAATTTAGGAAAGAACTGCAGTGTGCATTTGAGGAAAACAACAGTCCCATTTGTCTGCAAAAATTGCCAGTGTGCTCAGTAGTAACTACTTACATTTGAAAGGTTGCTTTATTTTTATTCAGCCTCACATTGTATTTATGAGCTGCTCTGATCCTACAGTTCATCACTGCCATTCAGTATTTGTCCTAATTAACATTACTTTGAAGTGTCTGACCTTTAGGTTGACACTCAATTCTGAATTAAAATATAATTATCTTTGTAACATGAATACACTTTTTATGCTTCCCCCATGTTCTTCTCGTTACAGAATAAATACATAATAAATGTAAGGGAAAGACTGCATTGAACATGACAAAGTAATGAAAAATAAGAAGAAAATAAACAGATCAGCCTGCTTTCCCTTCCCAATAAAACGAGAAAAAAAAGTGACAGCAGGGAAAAAATAAAGGCAATACCTAAAATTTGTAGGAGAAATCCTTTGTGCACAGTGCATAATTTATCTGCAGGTCATACTGTCATGAAACTTCACCACTTTTATATAAATATGTCCAGAAATCACATGGTATATATTGAACAGGACCATGGCCATCCTTTGAAGGTGAATGACATCACCTTTAAAATTTGAAATTCACGTCATGAATTTCAGAGCACAGAGAATGTACTATAATTCTTGTGAATAAATCACAGTTTTTTTCCTAAACTTTTGGCTCTTGTCACTATAGTTACACAAATCACTGGGTGTGAAGAGGGTAACACTTCCCACTCATTGCCTCACCTTCACCATTGCTTCTCCAAGCAAAGTTATTCCTCAGTCTAAATGACCAGCAGCTCTGGACCATTTGCTTTACATTGCTTCACAACTTTTTCTACAGTCAAATAACTTACTTTTAAGTTAACAAATAACTCAGTAAATAACTTACTTTTACGTAGAGCTGCTGAAACTCCTCAAGGTTCAGTCTACCACTTGGACAGTCCTTTAGAAACCCTTTGTACCACTGTTTTAGCTCGTGTTCATTGAACTCCGTGCTCTTCACCAGATCCTCCATCACCTCAGGGGCCAGCTTACTATTTTGTTTCCCCATTTTGCCTTAGGAAGAAATAAATGAATACAATTAGCCAAATGTGAACATTTTAAATTGGAAATAGCCACATAACTTGAACAATTGTTTTGTATTCACTGCTGCTTTCAGTCAAACGCAACTCACAGATTTGCTAGTGAACATGAACCTAAGTTGTGCTTAATTATTGGAGGCTGAAAGTAGTGAAAAAGGCAACATTCTTCCTTAATTTAGGAATTAAAGACCTGGAGACAGACTACATCCATTTGCCTTAAAATTAGGCAATTTACAGCTTTTCTTTACAGTAAGATTGAAAAAGATTACTTATTTTTTTCTTTGAATGTAACAAAAAAAAATTCACAGATTCAGGGATGTCTACAGAATTCCTCTTTATTTTTGTCTTGAAAATATCTTCTGATATGACAGCCACATTAGCAGCTACTCCTCACATGTCCAAGGCTGTGGACAGACAGGCTTGTAACATACAGCATTAGGTATTCCACTGGGAGGAAGCAATGCAAGGGTCCACAAACTTGGTCTTAAAAAATGATGAAACCAAACTGGAAAAACAAATTTAATTCTTATGCATTTGTACATATACATGCATAATACACATATGTACAAACAGATGTCTATTTATATATTTAATACATAATTGATAAACATTAGATGGTTTACATTTCACCATCACTGTTTATATTTCATTGTCATTAACTCTGAAAATAATCACTGGATGTTATATACATTTTGTATATATTTAAAATATTAAACAGAAATACAAAATTTGCGTGTGTGTATAGACAAATACAGTAATTTCAGTACTACTCATGTTGGCCCTTTGAGATACTTTCAGGTGCTTTGACATTTGACCAAAGGTATCCTTTGAGAGAACTTCAGAGAAAACCTCATCTTTAACATTTTCCCATTTCGCTACAGTTTTTTCATGACATATATCTTTCAGTTACTTTTTAATCAGATGACAGACAGCACTTAACTTGTCCTGTAGAGAACTGCAAAGCAATGAATAATTTCTTTCCAGAGCCCAGATTTGCATTTCCATTTTTATCTCCAGTTTAGCATCTGTGTCTAATGACTGCACCACATTGAATGCATGGATTTCTAGTCCATATCACCACCCATTCCCAATTTTAATCTATTGCTTTTGGCATCTTCCCCTATTTCAAAGCAGAAGTTTCTTTCTCCTCAGAAGGACATACATTGTTCTGTTCCAACAAATCAATACATTTATATAATTTCTTTATGGGAACATTCCTTGAGCAGGTACAAAGTTAATAATTCCTCTGTGTGTGGTGAACATATCCCCTGATGCCACAGTGCCAGCAGCACCAGGTCTGTTCCTGAAAGACCTCATGGCCCCTCTCCCTTCTGGCCATGGTCCCCCCTGGTCTAAACTCACTCCATGATCTAAACTTACTTCGAGGCTCTGCCAAGCTCCTCTTCACACGTTTTGGTAAACTTAGCACAAATATGTGAGAGCTCAATCTTCCAGTTAACTGCCACAGGTGAAACTGTACATGCAGATGTCCAGAAATCAGCTATTTTGACTAAATGATGGGTTTGCATCATTTTGGTATTTATTATTTGCATCAATTTATGGTATTTAGAGCAACTGCCCCAGCCTTATCTCTGAAGTTCCCACCTCCTCATGTATGACCATGACCCAGTTTGGCACATTCCGAATTTAATTCCCATGGAGACTAAAGCATACTAAAGCAGTTATTTCTCTAGCTCCCAGTCAGATAGGTTTCACAAGAAACAGTGACTTTTTAAAATTTGTTTTATTCTTTATGGGGCATGTTTACTTCCTCTTTTTTGTTTACACTCTGTTACCTTTTGAAGTCATAAGGTGCTTTGCTTAGGTTCCAGAAAACCCCTAAACATACTCAGCAGTTATAGCAACTATACTAGGTAGATTCAAAAAGCATTTTTTTTCTCTCTTAAATTAACCAGTTGTGCTTTTGCTTGACTCTTCACCTGGATTCATATCCCCATAAGTATTTAACTCAACAATACTTATGGATGAAAAAAGCATCCTCAATGGGCAAAAATCAGGTGCTTTTGACTGACCACTTTTCTGTTATAGCAGCTTTTTTATCTTCATCCATGTTAGCTTTACAGCCCTTGGACCTGGCACCACTGAGAGCTGGAACAGAACAGATGTGGTGAATGTGAGCCACATCTGCCAAAGTTACCTATGCTGTTTTCAGTGATGAGAACATAACCCCCTGAACAACACCTACAGAGCATGGAGTGGGCCTGCATGTGTGTAAGAACACATGAATACAGACACACGTATCCACACATAACCTATCATCAGAGTCAGAGAAACAAGCCACCAGCTTTGTGGCTCTGTGATCCAGGTCCTTAATTTTGGGCAGCTGCCTGTCTGTCACAGGTTGTCCAGTAAGTGTCAAACACCTTTCAGCCATTTCTGATGTACCTCACCACAGAACATCTCATAGTAAAGGAAACCACAGCTGACATTTTAATAAACACTCTCAGAAACTTTTTTCCACAGAACCAAACCAGTATTTGAGAAAGGTATAATTGGTGATTTTTGAGTTCTGTACTTTATTTGCTGCTCCAGCACAGCACTGTGAATAATCTGCTGGGCTGTTTGGGACAGAGTAAGCAAACTGACCAAACTGGTCACAATGCTTTCTTGGAATTAGAAGCACTCATTCTTTCTTCATGTCTTAAAGAGCTTTTCTTAGAGAAATTGAATTACAATCTGCAAGAAAGCTCAAGAGTCTCATGTAATTATCAAATATAAACTCAGACTTCTGGCTCTGGGAGATCCATCTTATTTGGGAATAAAACTCAAATACATAGATTATCTAGTTAATCATATCCTAACATCTTCTAGAGCTTCATTGAATCTCTTATTATTATTGAAAAAGTACAATCAGCCATTAGCAATGAGTATGCTACTGCCAACACATTAAATTTTCTAAAATTAAAACTATTTTTAATTAACTTACAAACACAGTTTCCCAAACAAGCTTTTTCCTTGTGAAAATCTACAAATATGCCTTAGGAAAAGACAGGAGAGAACAGCTGCACAATCACTAAGATTTCAAGAGGAGGAAAGATCACTCAAGCATTTTTTTGTTGAGTAAATTTTATAGTTTTCAACTATAAATTTGTTTCTAAGTGCCATGTTTCCAACCATGCAATATGACAATCCAAGCACTGCTATTCATACTCGGTTGTGTTTTCTGGCAAAAAAATCACAAATGGAAAAAAAAAAAAAAGGCTTCATGTGGGGGAGAGATTCCTGATAACCAAGGAACCAGGTACGTGGGTGCCACATTATAGATACCACATCAAGTCTGTTCCCACTGAGATTGCTCTGGCAGGAGAATGCTTATTAACACTAGCAAGGACAACACAATCCAAATTAGTGATCAAGAATAACACTAAAACTCTACTGTTGTGCTACAAGTAGCAAGAGCAATGAAGGTTGAGTTTAAAAACATATCACTTTTCTGAAACACTTGAAAAGGCAGTCAGCCATCCAGAGAAAATTGCTTTTCAGAAACACTTGGTAGGCTACTCCAGTGTTTCATTAAGTAACACCTTAATTGCTGCTGTTACAGGCCCATAGAAAAGTCAGATTTTAAAGATGGAATTTTATTAAACCACCAATCCCCGACCTGAGGCAGTGCAGGCTGTGCCAGCAGCAGGTGGGGCAGCATGAGGATGGATCGCCTGCTCTTTGCCTTGCTGCACCTCAGGAGACCCACACCAGACAGCTCCTGCAGCTCTGAGGCCTGGTGTTGTTTGCCTGATGTATTTCCTGCAATGCTATCATGTCCCACACGTGCTTGTGTTGTTTCAAAAGCTCTCCACTCAATCACCATCCAGGCCTCCTGGCCAATGGCAAGGCTTTTTCCCTAGAATATTTCACAGCAAGTCAGGCACAGGTTTATTGTCTGCCTCTCCCACTTGGCTTGCCAGCAGTAAACTCTCAGTGTGAGCACAGTTTCACAAAATAAAATTTAAACTACACACCTAAGAAATAAAAAAATTAATTTGAATAGCAAAGCGTGACTTACAGAATCTTGTTTGCTTTTTAATGGTCTCAAAAGACCCCCCCAACTGCTGCTTACACAGCTCCATTCCCAGTCTTCTTTCCCCCGCTCTCATTCTCCTTTGGCCTCCTTGGCATGTGCTCAAAGGGACCAAGAGCAAACAACTTGAACTCTCTCTGTTCCTAAGGAAGAGTAACTGAGTGCTGCCAAAGATCTCCTATTTGTGCTGAAAAAGGACCCAAATTCCACTGAGAAGACAGCACCAAAAATGTTCAACCATGTCCCTATAACCCAGCTCTGTGCTGTTTTGCTTGCTTTCCTCAGACATAGTTACATAAACCCACTCTCTTTCCGAGTTGCTTTAGGAAAAGTGTTGCCCGCAGTGTGAGGGAGGTGATTCCTCCCCTCTGCCCAGCACTGGTGAGACAGCTCTCACCATTCCCCAGGCTGCTGTGTCCAGTGCTGGGTTCCCTGTACTGGGCAGACATGGACTTACTGGAGTCCAGCAAAGGGCCACAAAGGCGATGAGCACTGGTTATAGGAAGTCTGAGAGGGCTGGGGCTGTTCAGCCTGCAGGAGAGAAGGCTCAGGGGTCTTAGTGTGGGTCTAGATACCCAATGAGGGGAACAAAGACAGCAGAGCCAGCCTCCTCTCAAAGGTGTCCAGGGAGACAAGAGGCAATGGGCACAAATTCAAATTCAGGAAATTCTCTCTTGATGTAAGAGAACATTTCTTTACTGAGCAGGTGATCCAACACTGAAACAGATTACCCAGAAAGGTTGTAGAGTCTCCATCCTTGAAGATATTTAAAACCAAACTGGACACAACTCTGAGCACTCATCTATAGTTGACTAGGCTTGAGCAGGGGCTTTGACTTGAGCATCTTTGAGCACCCTCCAATCCTGGTGATTCCGTTATTCTGTGAAACACAGGGAATGTGTTTCACACATAAATGGTCAGTCACACCACCTATTTTTGATATCCACTGCCTAATTTCACTAAATTCCTACATGGGTAGCCAAGAGAAAAAGTGCTCTTCCAAGGCAACCTTTGGAGAAGAGGTACTGGTGACTCAAGCCATCTTCCTGTCCCCACTGAGAGTGGGGATTGCAGAAAGATTCACCTCATAACCCTGGGCAAAAGCACCAAAGTGACTGAGGCTACCCCAACTTATTCCCCTGTACTCTGGCTGCTTTGACACATGCCCATGCTCACACACTCACTTTCCCAGTAATCTGCAGGAGTTAGGTAGCTGGTAGTCAACCAATACCTCTGCAGCCTTGTGAGGTCTGTGCATTAAATGAATTCCCTTGTATGGTGCATGTTTTTCTTGCTCTTCCCTGGCTTTGGGAAATGGGAATGAGTCGTGTGGACTATGCCAGAGGCAAATGACAACACTCACTTTGCCAGCTCAGCTGTGCTGGCAGGCACTCATTAGGCTGGAAGGAAAACTGTGGTTCATCCCCACCCCTCTGCCCACTCCCAGCCCACGAGCTCCCACAGGAACGTGCTGACTCCTGGGCACGACATGTGAGATCCAGGCACTGAGCAAGCAAGAGTGGTGGGTGTCTTTGCAGTCTTTCTTTCACCCAATGCAAATCTATAAACAGCACATCAGTGTATAGACTCCAATATACACACACATATAGGGGTAACAAACCCCCCAAACAATCAGTGCTGGGGAAAGCAGAAACCTATGTCTATAATCTACTATAGCAGAATAATTTTCACATGATTTTTAAGCAGACTGTTTATCAAATTTCCAGCCTTGTGCTGATAATTCCTAACAACTCCCAGCATTGTTCCTTTCTGTTCAGGTTGTGTCAGATACTGCTTTTTCTCTACTAATGCCAGCATGAAGGATAGATAGAAAGGTTATCAAGACACACAGATGTCTCATTCCTTCAAATGCATTTGTTATTTCACAGAAGAAGAAAACTGGAGCTAAAATCTGTTTTACACAAAACAAACAACTGCCTCATACCCAAAGCCCCATGGGAATAAGAATCCAAGGAACTATATGTTTGGAAAATAAGAGAAATTTTGCCATCCCCATGGAGAGAGATTCTTTACTAGGAGCTGTAATGACATGACAAAGGACATTGGTTTTCAGTTGAAAGAAAGTAGATTTACCCTGGATATAAGGAAGACATATTTTACAGAAAGTGGTGTCCCATTTTCAGGGATGAGACATCCACAACTTCTCTGAACAGCAACTTGTTCAGAGAAGTTGTGGATGTCCGATCCCTGAAAGTGTTCAAAGCCAGGTTGGACTGGCAACCTCTTCTAGGGAAGGTTCCTTGCACATGGCACGGGGGCTGGAACTAGATGATCTTTAAGTTCCCTTCCATCCCAAATTGTTATACAATTATATTTTCCCTAAGCAATTAATGAAGCACCTCTTCACATCAGTTGTTGACACAATTTCTAAGTCAGCTTGCATGTAACAGGGATGATGCTGAGCCCTGTCCTATACCTTGCACAGTTGAACCACTCACAAGAAAGCCCTTTTTTCTCCCAATACATACAAAAGGTGAAGGCATTTTAAAGGAGGTTCTGGCACTGTGGCATGATACCAACTCTGAAGATTCTGACATAAGTCCTACACTAGGATTAAACCTTCTGAAAAAGTGGTCAGTCAGCTTAGAAGGGACTTTCTCCTTTCACTGTCTCTCCTGGAAGTGGCCTTTACTTCATGATGTCACGGCATCTGCACTTCTCCAAACTCCCACAGGAAAAGAACTGCCTCACTCAGCTCAGTCCCATCTTCCTACTCTTTTCTCAGAACCCCTGGATCCAAACACAGAGCAGCTCCACATCTGCACTTCGCCCACAAGAAAGAAGAGCTGCAACAACCTGTAGGAGTGGAAGATGAAAGCAATCCAGCTCCAGATGTTTGCTGTGAGGACAGAAAAGGCAGGCAAGGAGCAGCATGCCAGACACTGGCAGAGGTACCAGGGCAGAAGGTGCCCAACACAGTGACAGCCAAACGGGGCTGGGCGATGCCAAGCACAGTGGCCCCACTCTAGCTGAGCCTGCTAAGTGTGGCTGAGCACTACACAGTCCCTGCCAACCTCCACAATTCTAAGATTCAAGAACTCCAGACATCCTTTTAATAGTTGTAGTGGGAGAAAACCGATTATCAGCTATAGGTAGATATACCTATTTTCATATTGTTATATTGGCCGTAGTGACCTCAAGACCATGTTTTTCCCTTTACCCAAAAATAAAACTGACCCTGAACTAACAGCTCCCTCCTTCATACAAAACTTAGGGCTCTATTTTAAGTTTTTAACCTGCCATGACCCAAATATAAGAACTGACATGTATGTGTGTATGAGGAATAACTTCTTTATTGTGCAGGTGATCAAGCACTGCAACAGATTGCCCAGAGGTTGTGGAGTTTCCCTCACTGGAGATCTGGACACAATCCTGTGCCATGAGTTCTGGCATGACCCAGATGATCCACTGCAGTCCCTTCCAACCTGACCCATTCTGTGATTCTGTTTGTGTAACACCACACGGAAATTAGAAGCAGTCATGATTTACTGCTGATAACATAAACCTCAAACTATGGATGAAAAAATAGGCTAGGTTCCAATTTATGTGGCACAACAGCAAAACTGGAATAAATCCAATGATTTCAGATTACTTTACTGGCTTTACCAAATATCAGATTCAGGCCTGTAAGCTCTCTCTGTAAAAGAAATGGGGGAAAATAGAGCGTAATGGCATTAAGGAACCCAATTATCCAACCAAATTGAATAATAAATGCAGAAAAGAGATCTAAGCAAAAGAAGAGAGATATATTTTTAAATTTTATTTGAAACGAGATGGATATTCAATTAGATTCAAGCAATAAAGCATTTGAAATGGTAAAACCTGTACAGGGGGGATGCTCTAACATAACAATGACTGATATGTAGGGCTTTTTTCTCTAGGTGACTAGAAAGCTAACACTGAACTTATTTCATTAAAAGTCTGTATTTGTTTTCTGTTAATTCTGGAATAAAGCAAAAGGGTGTTCTCTACATTTTCAACATGAGAATCAAGGGCCATTCCAGACCCACAAGTAGCTCCACTGTTGATGCAGCCCTGTGAGCCACAGCAGGGCTCTGTTCAAAGCCTGATGCTGAAGGCAGCAGCTTGGGTAGAAACAAACCTGCACACATATGGTCTGAATGACATGGCAGGGTCTCATTTCTGCCCCTTTTCTCATTTGAATTGGGAAATTGCTTGCAAAAAGCCATAGCTGGCTTTCCTCCTTTACAAGTGGACAGAGATGACAGGATAAAGTGTAATTTACTTGCGTTGTCCAACGAGACACAAGTGCTCAGAAGAGTTTCCAGGCTCTGCCAGTTAGTTTTAACCTTGGAAAGACAGGGACAAAATCTTTCTTTGGCTTGTTCTTTCTCTCAGGCCTTTTCAGACCATATGGAGGAGTGTCCACCTTTCTGGAGAAAGCTTAGGCTCTGAATGCTCAGTTGTCTTTAGGAAATTTTTTGCTTCCCCATCACCTCCATTATTTGGCTTTGATACATCGTAACTCAAAAACTTGTTTGTTTCTGGTTTATTTTCTTCCAAGTCCCCCTTTTTCCAATATTTCAATAAAATTTAGTGATTTATATGTTCTACAGACTTTGGTGATTAATTTCTGACAAGAACAATCAGCTTGTCAATGCTGAGTGTCAGACACACACATGAATAAATCTGTTGCCATAGTTTCATTTTGCTATTGGTCCAGTGTCTGTAGACAGTGGTGATAGTAAGTAACAAGGAGGTGTGTTTTAAGGAGGAAGACTGATTTTTCAACAATGGAATGAGTATTTTCTTCACTGGACTGTTGTCCAGTAAATTCTGTCCTTGCAAATAATAATCATAAAATACCTGCAGAACTTTTACCTTCCTCTAATAATTCATATGATGAACAGCGTTGCAATCACCTAATTATCCACAATGCTCCAACATCAGACCTTTGCTGTGACAAATTTGTTTTGCACCTTATATGAAATATATGAGTTTTTCATTGCTTTCTCTGAGGTTTTATTCTAGAACACCGTTTCAAATAGTCTTTCCCTCATGAGATGAGAAATCTGTAACCTCCTGGACATTACTACTTCAAAGTGGCCACAGGAGAAAATTACACAGCAGCATTACATGAAGGTCACTTTCTGAGCCTTGCATTTCAAGAGTGTTTTATGCAATTTTAGATATGTCAGAGATCTGTCCAATATTCACTACTGAACCCTTTTTGGGATGGTTGCTGTAAACATCTCCTTTTCGGGGGAAGATTGACAGGGCATGCCTGAACATTATAGCTTCCCTGAGCATGTTCCAGTGTTCTGGAACCAGTCTACATTTGGGTAGACTGTAAACAAAGTTTTGTTATGCCAAAGTGTATCAACATTTCCTCTGCCTGAGACACAGATTTTTTTTGTCAATTTGTAGAGACTAGTGTCAATTCTAGCATCAATTAAAATGCTGCTTTTCTTTGAGATAAAGATTATTGAAGGTTCACGCTTGTGGATAAGGTTTTTCAGACTTTAGCCACTGCCTTGACTTCATTTGCACATATGCACAAATTTTTTTTCTCAGTTTTCATTTGTTTGTAAATAAATATTCATCTGTCACAATGCTATTAAAAAAATAAAACAATGCTATAAAAAAGTTAACATGCGCTTTCTCTCTTAAATTACTGGATGTTTTATTTTCTATCAGTTTGTTTTATTGTTAATTTGAAATGTCATTTTAGTCTTCTGTTTGATATATGCAAAGCCAAATTCCCTAAGCTGATATGCTTCCCAAGAAGTAACTTTTACTGTTCACCTTCCAGCCTCATTTTAATTTGAGTTTGACTCCATCAGGTGCCTTTTTAGGACTGCACCTCTGACTCATAAGTCATTGTCTTTACTTAATAGTACATGCTTCAGTCTTCACTTATATCCATATTCCTCATCACAATAACTGCCCTGCCTTCTGCAAAGGTGGGTTAATCAAATCTTTGCTGTTTAAAAAGTCAGTTGTCTTTGGTCCCTCTGCAGTCAATGGAGAAGGACAGAAATTTCAGTGATTCACCCCGTGCAGGGTGAGACGTCTGGAAGAGGCAGGATGAATACATGCGTGTGTATTTTAAGATGGAATGAATCAGCAAGCGCCTCTTTTTTTCTGCCACTTGTGGAGGCAGCCCTCTAAACCTTCTTGGATCTGAAACTGGATTTCTAAATGCTTCAAGTGACGCAAGAAAAATCCCACCTTGCTCATTGGCAGTGGGTAACCAAATGCTGTTCCTGATCTCACTAGGAAAAACATACATATGCCAAAGTCGATTGTTATTCCTATGCATCACAACACTTATTCAGGTGTGATTAATGTCATCACAAGTGCAACATGCTGGTGTATCAAACGCAATCCTTCCCACAATGCTATTTACGTCCATAATAGCAGTGGAAAAACTCTCTTCCGCTTTTTTCCAGGCCCCCACAAACTAAAATAGTTTTAAATAGCTGAACTGCAGAGATCAAATTGTTCAGGATTGTTTCATTATGCCCTTGTCATTTCCTGCTTCTTCCTCAATACAGTTATTAACCAAGTAAAGTCCTGGCCTCTAAGAAAAATATTTTTAATTATTATTAAATACAATATTATTTTGCAACAAATTTCACTCTGATCATCTAAATGCTATATTAATTTCTCCAACTCATCTCTAATGTCCACCTCTCTCTTTATCCAACAGTCTCTTTAACAGCCAAGTCCAGTGGTGTAAGGCCCTGTCTCACTGCTCTGGATTCTCAGGGAGAAGCAGGTATGGTGAGCACTGTGTGAGACTGGCCCTCCTCCAGTCTGCTGGGAATAACAGCAGCCAAGACCAGTGCTCAGACTGTTTCTCTCTGTACCCAACTCACACAGTAGTGACAGGGTCTCTTTTTCATCTAGTGCATTTTCCTGTGTCCTGTGATGACAACTGTGATTCGCGAAGGGTGGAGTTAAACTGAGCAGTGATATCAGCACATGGTCTGTAAATAGTGCTGTGATAACTGAAATAAATATAAGCTAACACATACAGACACTCTTTAAATCTTCATTTCCATTCAATTTCTTCATGAAAAAGAGCATCCCAGACCGTGGTGTTAGCTGGCTTTTGCACACCCGTGACTGCTGTGCATGATCTGATTTCAACAGATCATTTTGACCTATGGGCTAAACACTACACTTCTAAAAACCACATGGCTGTGTTACAGCTGATGATAACAGGAGTGGTTAGCAGGAAAGCAGATTACAGCTTTTTATTCTACTAAAAACCTTTCAAATTCAAAATAAAGTGTTTGTATCATTGTGGCTGGTGATCCATTGATGCAACGCTCCCCCCAAATTCATTACAAATGAATCGCCAGAACTATCCCTTGTGACTGCTTCAGACGGAGCCTGATTAAATGCAGAGGAAATATATTACTGAGAAGATGAATCATAATTTTGCAGAATGAAATCAATGGCTTTACACCTTTGAGTTGGACACAGGGTTGATCAACAATGTTACTCATACAAATGAGTGAACAGATGAATCACATACACAGGGTGGACAGGAAAAAGGTATCTAAAATCCAATCAGAAGTAGCCTTGACTATCACAGAAAGCCAGAAGAAAAATTGAAAATGTTTTCTCTAAGGTAGAACTTTCAAATAAAAATTCTTTCTTTGCACTGCTATGAAATGCATGGTTTTTTCATCATTTTCGATATTGTGGTTTGGAATAAATGTAAAAATTTTACTTAGAGTGGTGGGATGGCTCATTTGAAAGAACATTTTAATTCCTTCAATGTCACTCTAAACTGACAGGCTGTTAACAAGGATGAGATGCCCTAACAAGTACCCACTTAAGCCACTCCAACTGCAGAGACACAGGGTGTCCCATGTGGATATCTCAGACACCTTAGGTGCTTTTAGGTGGCACTAGACTTAATCCACTTAAGCAGATGGACCAGCCAAATGAGATCTTGCCCTCCAGACTTAGACACCTAACTTAGAATCATAGAATCTTTAGCTTGGAAGAAGTGTCTAAGATCAATTCCAACCTCTACCCCAGCACCACGGTGTTCTCCACTAAACTATAACCCCAAGTGACACATCCGCGTGCCTCCAGAACACTTACAGGAATGGCGACACCACTATTCCCTGGGCAGCCTTTTCCAATGTCTGACCACCCTTTGAGTTAAGAAATTTTTCTTCATAGCCTATCTAAACTTCTCCTAATGCAACTTGAGGCCATTTCCTCTCGCCCTGTCACTTGTTACCTGGGCAAAGAGACCGACCCCCACCACCAGCTTGAACCTAGCAGCTAAATGCTGCAGTGCCCTGTTTCTATAGCAGAGAAACCTTGCTCACTGAAATTGATCAATCAAGATTATATCTAAAGATTCTCCCTCTGGAGTTTATGAAAAATGTTTGCCTTCCCTTAATCCCCATTTATGCTATGCAGGCAGCATCTGAAAGCTGGGAGGGAAATAAAGTGTTTCTGATGTTGCTTAACACACTGATGCTGCTGTGCAATGCTGTGCTAGACATCAAGCTGTGAGCCTTCCTGCCCTCTCCAGCAAGCACACACCCAACCAGCAAAGAGGGCACACTGTGTCAGCAGTGCCCAAAGCAGAGCTGCCAACTCACCTGCTCTTTGTGCCTGCATAGATCCAACCACAGAACCATGGAATCGTTCAGGTTGGAAAAGATCTTTAGGAACATCGAATCCAGCCATTAACCCAGCACAACCAAGTCCCCTCTGCTATTTCACAGAATATGGCACAAGAGGTCCAAATCACTGTTGATCTCATTTTTCAACCTTGACTACTATCCTTAATGGATATTGGAGCAAAAAGGTAAAGCTGGGAATGTGTGAAACTGAACTAGTCCCACCAGGATTGAATTTAGAAGTATTCACTGACAACTGTGCTTCCTCCTCTAGGACATTCCCTTTCCAGAGCTGCCAATCCAATTTCTGTCATAAAGCAAAAAACTGATTCAAATTTTAATATGGCTTCAATGCAGACTGAGAACATGAGTTCTTTAGTGCAGACTGACTCTATTACAATGGCAAACCCAGCACCAAAAAGCAATAATGTGTTTCCTCATTAATTAACACACGCTAGTAACACTTTGAAATCACTCATAGATAATATAGATGAGCCACACATGAAATCACTCACAGATAACATAGATGAGCTTCTGCCTGGAAAAATGTAAGTATTTTTACAGATGACAGAGCTACTAGCAAGGTTATATATTGAGAGGGAAAAAAGAATGCACTCTGACATTAATATTGATAGAAAATGCAAAATGAGCAAAAAGGACAAAGCAAAAGGAATGCTGGCTGTCTCAGAGGAGACTCTATGTCCCCAGTACAGGAACCTCATTATTATTTAATGACCTTAATGGCAAGCCCCTGAGCCTCGTGTATGTCCTTCATAACTAAAGAATAATTACAAATACAACCCAGTAAATCTCAGCCATGAAGCATTTGAAAGCTGTTAGCTATTTCCTCTAGTTTTGACTTCATTTATATAGTACAATAGTTCTGCAAGACAGCATGGTAAAATATACAACATTCCATGAATCCCAAATACAAAGCATAGCATATGGTCTTTCTGTTAAAAGATGCCAGAGGGAGACAGGGAGGGAAAGAGAGAAAGCCTTTCGTGCTAAAGGACAGCACAATTTCATCATTTCATACATTAAAAGTAATTGGAACAATTTCTTCCAACTGTTTTTCAATGAGAGCTCTACTGGAATAAATTTTTATAAAAACTGGCTACTATTGCTGTGCTAATAAAACCAATAAATTGCTCAGCTGAATCCATGTGTGTGCAAACATACTTTTTTTTGTTGTTTTTGGTTTTTTTTTTTTTTTTCTTTGTGAAATAAGAAAAGGTATACAAAAAGAAAAAACAGAGAGATACAGTTTAAATTCCAGTAGCATTTACCATGGCCAAGAACAATAAAATCTATACCAAAGAAAGAGGAGAAAACAGAAGAGACCCATACAACACACCACGCATTTGTAGTACCACATCATCCATCTTCATCCAACTTCTGTGCCTCATCCTGCAAAGGACAACAGGTTTGTTGTGTTTTGGGCTTTTTTAGTTTAAACACATGCCTACTTTTCAGATCACTTTCTGAAATGCTGTTTTTTCTAGGACACAGAGTTCAGAAGTTATATTTTTGGTGATGACATAAAAAGGTAAGCAACATTTTTGATTTGGGTTGTTATCGTGCATGCAGAACTCCTTCAGCAAAGTATATGGAAAACTGCTACAAAGGAACAGTTCTGGGACAGGCCATAGAAATAAATTCAAGAAAACGGAAAAAAAGCAATGGTGAGGCAGATAAAAAATGGCAGATAAAAATATGGAGGAAAACAAATGAAAGCTATATAAACACTTAAATTATTATGAAATTCACAAAAACTGTTGTCTGAATTCCTTCAGTTTAACAACCACTAGATAAAGTAATTGATGGACGTTGCTAAGCACAGACAAGCTGACTCAGAAATCTTTCCAAAGGTCTCAAAATTGCAAATCTAAAATAGCAGCCTACAGTTCCATTAAATTGTCTAGGAAAATATAATTTTGTTCTGATTCACTATCCACCTTTGGTAGATAAGGACCCACTGAGGAAACTATTTTAGAAAAACAAGCAAGAAGAAGACATTATTGTAGGCTATGAATCCTGGAAAGCATGAAATATAACTCTAATTCTTAAGGGGCATGATGTTTTTTCCTAATTTAGGGTTGTCTGTTACTGAATTGTCCACGGGAATAGTTGAGGTCTGTGGAACCTAACTACAAAGATGCTGGATAAAAAAAAAGGAAAAGTAACCATAAAAAGACATTTTTATTTTCTAGCAGACCTGCATTTGCAGAGACAACCTCGAGGCTTTTGCCAAAGCTGATCAAGGAGGATCTCTCCATATTGAGGGGGAATTGTTGGAGGCAACAGGCAAGGACAAAGAGCCCGGACAGCCTTTGCATGGCTGTGCCTTTCACAGCAACTGCTACTCCCAGGTGACAGCAGCAGGTGAAATATTTTTATTCCCAGCCATGATACCAAGCAGGAACTGCACTGGCAGCTACCGTGGACTATTTAAATCTGTAGAATCTGGAAAGCTAGAAATATCAAACATTGTCTTCCTTGGCATTACCTCATGATTACTTCACTCATCACTGGAGAATGTGGAGGCAAAAAGGTTTAATATAAAAATGGTTGTTGCTCTCTCTAATGATTCCAGAGGCTGAGAATGATATAACCTCTTCGGGGATGATATAATCTCTTTCATATTTATTATACTTCTGCTATAAAGCATACAAATTAAACTGATTGCAAGAAAGAAAAAAAAATAAATCTTGAATGACAAATAGGAAAATATCCTTTCTTTATAATCAAACACCCTCTTCACCACTGAATTACACCCACAGCTTTTTTAATTGCAAAAATGCCCCACATCTTTAGTATAAGAAAATAACATCTACGGTGGGATTTAAATCAGCTTGCTTTAATGCTCTCAAATTTTGGTGTCTGTACTAAGTTAGCAATTTAGACCAAAAGAGACACAGTCATCTCAGGTAGAGACTCAGCAAGTTGATCTAAGACACTTCTCCTAGGTTGGGATGAGTCATACGTTGGAGGTGCTGTCCTCTCTCCATTGATTCTCCAGACTATCATGTCTAATCATCACTGATTAAATTAGCTTTCCTGAGTTTGTCTGATCCCTTTTTGGCCACATTTATATCTTGGTCTCCACAACATCCTGTGGAAATCAGTTTTGTAATTTAATTAAACATTATACAATAATTTCATTGGTGACCCTCTTTCTGGCACTGTGAGAAAGAGTGACTATTTCTTATTCACCTGCTCCTCATCAGACATGAAATAGCCAGGCTCTGTCCAGCCTATGTGCCACATTTCTAAACAACTTTACTCCCTTTTTCTAGGCTTTTTACAAATTTACTAATTCTTTATCATAAAAGTGACTATAATTACAGATGGAATGCTCCACATGCTTATAAAATAGAATGCATTTCTACTGTCATACTAGTTCCTAGATAGTTTAACTGCTATTTGATATGAATTGGTAATTTCAGAGATCTATCCTCATTGATTTCCATTTCCTCTCCCAATTTCCACTTGGCATAGCCATCAATGTATTTTGTCCCACAGGCACTGCCTTCCTCTTATTACCAATAAATCTACCTGACATTTTGTATTCCCCATACTCAGTATTTTATAATCATGTTGCAGCAATTTATAGTCAGATTTAAATCCAACTGTTATGAGTAGTCTCAAATAATACACAAACCTTCTCACTTCACTAGACAACTCCACAAGTAATTTATGAATACTTTTCATTTTTTTCCCATTCTTCATAAATTGCAAAAATGTGTGATAACTGTTTTTATGTCTGCTACCTTTTACCATATTATGTGTATGTAAGCACTACACATAACTTGGAAAATTTAAAACTAGACAGAAAATGCCTTAAACATTAAAGGCTAAAAGCTTGATAAAACATTTCATAGAGTCCTGTATTTTAACAACCTAGGAAGAAGTGTTGCAATCATTTAGGGCAGAAAAAGTATGATTTCACACCCAAATTCCTGGTTCATCTCCAATATTTGTCATTGAAGAAGAATACGGTTTTTGGATAGGCACCTGGTCTTGATTCAAAGTTTGAAAGTAACAGATAATCGACAGGTCTACAGCTGGATCAGGCCCTGCTTATGTTAAATGCTGCGCTGGTAGAGCTGTTAATTCTCTCTGGTGTGACAACACAGAAGAAAAGTTGAAATAAATTAGGGCTGCAGTTCAGGAATAAGACAAACAGTGGAATAAAATATAATAACAACAACAAAAAAAAAAAATTCCCAAATCCCCAGAATCCAGCATCACCAAACACAGTAATGTTAAAAACTATAGTGGCACTTTCCAGGAGTTTGGAAATCACGTACTAAATCAAATCAGAGGACATAATATAAGAAAATAAGAAGATATCCCTGCCAGAAGGCAGAACTGTTTGAGCTAGTTATACTTGTAGCAGGGTTTGGTTTTTTCCCTTTTCTTTTTTTTTTCTTTTTTTTTTTTATTTCCCTCAACTACGCCCAAAAGATTCAGTATAAAAAGAACCTGTTACAGAATGGCCTCTGGAAGTGAACACAGTTCCAAATGATGGGCTTCTGGTAGCAATATTTTTCAATCTCCAAGACAAAAGGGAGTACAGAACAAATGATATTCAGGAAACCTGCTTTTCCATATTGAAAAACAATCCCATTATCTTTCCTGATCAGAGTAGCCCTGTTACTATGACCAAGCAAGAAGAGAAAGGAGCTAATGTGTGTCAAGAAATAGATTCAAGAAAAGAGATCAAAAATCTCTTTTCTTGCTTATAAATATCTGTATTCTTATTTTTTGGTATGTGCATATGTGGAAAGGAAAAATGTAGACTTCAAGACAAGTGATATAAGGCCAGCTTTACAAAAAACATGTAAGTTCTTCTGTGGGTCTGGACTACTGGCTAATGTAGGTATTGTTGCCTAATTGCATTGGTTCATTTCTGTTCAAGTAAATCAAGGTGATGTTCAGTAAAAATGTATCAAGCATCCCCCTGGCAGCTTGAGTGCTCTTCAGAAATCTCACCAGGTACCTAAATAGCTATGCAAATCTCATCTCAAGTATTTAGTTGCTGCATTGCCTGCTCCAAATGCAACTTAAACTCTGTCACCTTTACTTTCTAAGAATACAACACCAGCATACAAAGCAGGCCAGACACTGAACTTTATAAGGCTGTGAATCCATGCCTTGGTACCTCACGTGGTACCGCTTCACAACATTCTGAAGGTCCCAGTTTCTCACACACTGCCACTGCAAACCTGTGAAAATTCAGGTTGGCATTTTATTCTTCATGAAAATAGCCAGGCCTGTGAACAATCCTGTATTATATCAGTGTTAGTCCTGGGCAACTGTGAGTGCTAAGCTGTGAGTGCACAGTAACAGAGTGTGGTACAGCACGTGCCTAAGCAGCCTGGTGAAAGGATGGGCTATAAGTGCTGCTGAGAATCAACACCACATATAAAGATGTACATACACAATAAATATAGGCTAAGCTGGTTTTATTACAGAGATGTGCTTAGTATTAATGATGCCTGCACAGCATTACCATGGCTCTGCTGTGAGACAGACACATAGGTAACAGCAAATTGATTGTAAATCCCAGGCCCAGGTTGCCCCTCTTCTTCTTCCTTGTCCAATCTTTACCCTGTACTTTGGCTCCCTGACTTGTCAAGCCAGTCCCACTAAATCTGTACCAGCTCATCCTGACTCTTTCTCCTGCTTTCCTTCCCTCCTTCCTCCCTGTCAGGTTCTTACTCCCTACCCAAGGTCAATTCTCATCACTCCTGGTGTTTTATCTGTACTTAGTCTTTTCCTTCTCTGACTTTCCATCAGCAAAAGCAGTGAGAGCAGTGGTGTTCATAGCATGCAAGATGGATGCACAAGGGCAAAAACCCAGGTATGCTTGTTCAAGCTACAGTGGAATTCATCTGGACAACATCTTGTTCACATTTAAATAGTCTTGGCATCTTCAGGCACAAAGATAACACAACCACAACCATCCCTCTCCCAAAGAGCACAGAGGGATGCGTGCCCAGGCTGCCAGCAGGGCTGTCAGCATCACTCAGAGAGGCAGAGGCTGAATAGGAGGCATGGCAGCAGGGTGCGGAATGTTTAAAGGATGCTGAAAACTCTAACATATTGGAGAGAATTTTATGTCAAAAATTTTTGTAAAGCTTAGTGATTAATGTTGTGAAAAGGCTAAGAAACTCAAACCAGCCATGAAAGAAACACCATGGTTTACAGTTGGGGTGGGGGTGCAGATGGAGCTGGGAGGATGAGACTGATAGCAAATGCTTCCCTCACACCTGGGCAAACAATCTCCAAGGACCCTAAAACACGACAGACTGGTCAGAGGAGAAAACACTGAAGAAGAGAGCTGAGGTTTCTCAATAGAGGCTTAAACTGGTTGTGTTTGTTTTCCCCAGAACAAATGCAGAAATGAACCTGACTTGCAGTTGCTGATGCCAGTCTGCCCCTGATCACAGGATACAATGAAAATGGAAAAGGCAATGAGAACAGAGATGTCATGTCCTTAGCATCTGTACTTTCTGTTTTAGAAACCAACTATACTTCTCAAAAAAAACCCCCAAACTTTT